>NW_018743920.1:17042-1217042 GCF_001683475.1 Chenopodium quinoa | reverse complement strand
GAGTGCCCGGCAACAAGAAAAGAAAGCTTTGTGAAAGGGGCTTGGAATGCATTTTTATAGGTTATGCTGAGCATAGCAAAACCTATAGGTTCTATGTGATAGAACAAAGTGACTATGTTTCGAAACATTCGATTATTGAGTCACGTGATGCAATTTTTGATGAAAATCAGTTTTCATCAATGAGTAGACCAAAGGATCTACAAGTTAGTACCAAAGGAAAGGAAATTGTTGATTATGATGATCAACATGTTTCTCATGAAGGTTCATCTAATAATGAGGATGAGACTCCTCATGTTAGAAGAAGTAAAAGACAAAGGAAAATTAGGAATCCTCTAGATGACTTCATAATTTATTTGGTTGAAGGATCTAGAGATGTCCTTAGTTCCACTACTCCATATTGTTTTAATGTGGATAGTGACCCAAAAACTTATAGCGAGGCTATATCTTCCCAAGATAGTGCATTTTGGAAAGAAGCTATAAATGATGAAATGGATTCCATCATGGGAAATGACACTTGGGTCATAGAGGATTTACCTCCCGGTTGCAAACCACTTGGTTGCAAGTGGATTTTCACTAGGAAAAGGAGACCAGATGGCTACATAGTGAAATTTAAAGCCAGATTGGTTATCCAAGGCTTTAGGCAAAAGCATGGTGTTGATTATTTTGACACCTATGCACCGGTTGCAAGAATAACATCGATAAGGTTGTTAATTGCAATGGCTTCGGTATATAATCTAGTAATCCATCAAATGGATGTCAAAATGGCATTCCTTTATGGAGAACTAGAGGAAGAAGTGTATATGAAACAACCCAAAGGGTTTGTTTTGGAAGGACAGGAAAATAAGGTGTGTAAATTGGTTAAGTCATTGTATGGACTTAAACAAGCACCAAAGCAGTGGCATCGAAAGTTTGATGACACGATTTTGTCCTTTGGATTCAATGATGATATGCTTATTTTTGGTACAAGTCTACAACAAGTAGAATTGACCAAGGAATTCTTATCCTCGTCTTTTCAGATGAAGGATTTGGGGGAGGCGGATGTCATTTTGGGCATCAAGATAATTAGGGACAATGGAAGGCTTATGTTAAGCCAATCTCATTACATTGAGAAAATGATCAAACGGTTCAATATGTTTGATAAGTGTCCCGTGAATACCCCCATGGAACCCAATGTAAAATTGGTTAAGAATTCGGGAAAAACGGTTTCCCAATTGGAGTATTCAAGGATAATTGGATCCTTGATGTATGCCATGACAAGTACAAGACCAGATATTGCATTGGCTGTGGGAAAACTAAGTAGATTTACTAGTAACCCGGGTGCACAGCATTGGTTTGCAGTTAGGAGGGTCTTGAGGTACCTTAAAGGTACGTTGGACTATGGTTTGTCTTATAGTGGATTTCCTTCGGTTTTAGAAGGATATTCGGATGCAAGTTGGATCACTTACAAAGAGGATGACTCTTCTGTAAGTGGTTGGGTGTTTTTGTTTGGGGGAGGTGCCATTTCATGGTCTTCCAAGAAACAACTTGCATTGCTGATTCCACTATGGCAGCGGAGTTTATAGCTCTTGCCTCATCTAGTAAGGAAGCTGAGTGGTTGAGAAATATCATGTTAGAGCTGCCTTTATTGCCTAAGCCAATCTCACCGGTGGCTATTCATTGTGATTCGAAATCAGCTTTAATAAAGGCTTATAGTCAAGTGTATAATGGTAAGTCTCGGCATATTTCACTAAGGCATAGCCTAGTGAAAGAGCTTATCAATGATGGGGTCATAAGTCTTGACTATGTTCCTACGAAAATGAATTTGGCGGATTGCTTTACTAAAGCAATGCCAAGACATTCCATCATATTTTCTTTGGCTGGAATGGGTTTATGTCCTATAGCACAAAGTTGTAAAACCCAATCTAACGCTTGAAGAAACATCAAGTCTATGGTTGAATTACAACTTTGTTGTTTGTTAGCAATATTTAATGACCCATA
Organism: Chenopodium quinoa; assembly: GCF_001683475.1. Classification (NCBI taxonomy): domain Eukaryota; kingdom Viridiplantae; phylum Streptophyta; class Magnoliopsida; order Caryophyllales; family Amaranthaceae; genus Chenopodium; species Chenopodium quinoa. The sequence goes on along the minus strand of NW_018743920.1, from coordinate 1,215,065 downwards.
TTTCTATGTTACTTGTGATGGTAAGGTAGCGTCAATTCAAAGTTCTCAAAGATTTAGAGTTGAGAAGCTCTAAATGAAAGTGTCTTGTCACAAGGACACACTTACGTATATGAGAACCTACCTATATAAGTTCGAATTTTAGCCGCTTAAAGAAGTCTAGATGGACATATAGACTTTGATGAACTTATGAAATATACGGACACATGGCTGTATAAAAGTGTCAAGTGATGTTAAATTCGAGTTATCTTATGTGTATTTCACCTTCGAATGGTTGGATATATTCGTGTGATTTAATCCATATGGAAATCACGGAATATGATCATCGTTAAGTGTGTTGTACTAGGTGTCAATTCAATCCGAAGGGACATTGACATTGATGCATGAGATGTGACTTTTTTGATAGAAGTGGAGAAAGTTTTAAATTACACACTCTAAATGGGGGAGGATTGTTGGAAATTTAGAGTGTGGTAGAAAAGAGCCCTCTCCTTTTTGTGGAGAGGCCGCGTTTGGAAGCCACGGAAAGCCGCGCCCGCGGCCTTATGAGCTGCACCCGCGACATGGTGGCCGCGCCCGCGGCATGGGCGCGGCCAGGCATCTCTAGAAAGTTTGGTGAAATATGTGATTTCCCTGTCCGCGCCCGCGGGCTGAAATGCCGCGCCTGCGGGGCCATTAGGAGCGCCCGCTCCTCTGGTGGAGCGCCCACTCCTTCTGGTGGAGCGCCCGCTCCTCCTGGCAGTTGCAGATTCGTTTATTCTTTTAATTGCGAAATTAAAAGAAAAACGCAAGAATGCTTTGCTCTCTCTGGTTTTCCTCTCTAAGTTTTTCCCTTTTCTTCACAATTTCATCAAGAAACTTGCAATCTCTTCTTGAAATACTCTATCAATTAAGTTATTTCATTGAGAATTTAACCATCTTATCACACAACTTTGTGCTAAGTGTGTGGTGTTGTCTATTGTATCTCAAAGTGAGTTTTCGGTCACAACCCAAGCACTGTGGTGGGGGAAATTATCACTTTAGGAAAGTGTATACACGCCTTAGACAAGTATCCGGTAAAGAAGACTCACGTGGTCATTGAATTTCTCATGTTCTTGGTGGTGTTCGGCTTGGAGTGAGGCAAGTTTAAGAAACTTTCACATTAGTGTTATTGTGTTGTATTTTCTGAATTACTTTGTTAATTTAGTGCTTGGTTTGTAATACTACTTGAAGTATTTGGTGTTGTATGTTTCCTTGAAACTTATACACATTCTAGGGTTTGTTCCACCAATTCTTTATTTGATTCTTGTTGTGTAGAATCATTGTAAACCCTAACACTAACTGGGTTTCCTAACAGGAACATGATGAGAAATTCCCTAACAGGAGCTTGACAGCAAGTTAAGAAGATTAACTTGGTCTGCGTTGAACATAACAATTTCTATAAGAACTTGCTTGGTCTGCATTGAAGACCACTACTAGAAAACAGGCAATTTCCGATGGAATTTTTCCATCAGAAACACCCTAAAATCCGTCAGAAACTATCGTCGTAAGAGTGTTTGTAGGAAAAACGACTTTTTTCCGACGAAATTTCCGTCGGAAACACCTGTTCCGACGGAATCAAGGCATCGGAAGAGATTTTCCGGCACGGAAATTTCCGACGGAATTGTTTTCCGTCGAAAATTTCCGTGCCGGAAATTCCATCGGAAAAGTCAATAAAAATAAAAAATAAAAATCAGCCCCACCCTCAAACTGACCTCCTCTCCTCCTAAGCCACCGTCAAAAATCACCCCACCACCATCGCAATTCATCCCCCACCGGCCACCACCTAAACTCACCCATCCCCACCAACCTAGATCCACCACCGAAACCATCACAACCGAAACCCAAACCCACCACAACTGAAACCACCGCCACTGATAACCCTAACCCACAACCGAAACCACCCCAACCAAACCCCACCCACACTAAACCTAAACCACCACCACCAGAATTTAACCAGAAATATTTAAATTTACCAAAACAAGCACGAAAATTACCAAAAAAAATTAGCAACTATAACTAGCCAAAAAAACCAAAAATTACCAAAACAAAACAACAAAATTACCCAAAACAATTTAAAGAAATAAATAAATATACAATTACTAAACAATGATTAATAAACTAACATTACAATGACATCAAAAATTAACTATTTTCAAAATTTAAAAAAAAAAATTCAAAATTAAAAAAAAAAGATCTGGATATTGTTGAGTCGTTGTTGTTTTTCTGCATCATTGTTGCGGCTGTATTGTGGTTGTTGTTGCGACTGTATTGTTGTTGTTTTTGCGCCGGTATTGTTGTTGTTGTTGCGCCGGTTTTGTGGGCAGTGGTGGTTTGAGATCGGAGGGGAAAGAAGAAAGATGCGGCGGTGGTGGTGGTTTGAGATCGGAGGGGAAAGAAGAAAGATGCGGCGGTGGTGGTGGTTTGAGATCGGAGGGGAAAGAAGAATAAAAGATAGGAGAGAAGGAAGAGGCAAGAAAGTTAAGAGGAAAAAGAATGAAAAGATCGAAGAGGAAAAAGAACAGGAGAGAGAAAGAAGGAGGAGGCGGAAAGATAAACTGAGAAAGAGGGATGCATTAGGGTTTTTTTTGTTTTAAATGAGGGGTTTATAAATATATATATATATATATATACATATATATATATATACATATATATATATATATACATATATATATATATATACATATATATATATATACATATATATATATATATATATATATAATATATATATATATATATATACATATATATATATATACATATATATATATATATATACATATATATATATACATATATATATATATATACATACATATATATATACATATATATATACATATATATATATATACCGACGGAAATTTCCGACGGAATATAATTCGTCGGAATGTACATATATTCCGACGGATTTATATTCCTTCGACGGAAATGTTGAATTCGTCGGAAATATCCGACGGAATAAAAATCCGTCGGGAATTTTGAATCTTCCGACGGAATTACGTGTTAATCGGAACTAATTTGTCGGAAATAGCCTGTTTTCTAGTAGTGGACAGCAAGTTCTATAAGAACTTGACCTGCGAAGTTCCAGCAAGGAGCTGGAGAATGAAGGACAGCCGAAACTTAGTCCTGGTCTGCGTGAATCCCAAGTATCCTTACAATACAGCGTTTGATGAGATATTCCAGCTAAAGAATATAAGTTTTTTTTTGTTAAGTTTATTTATCTAAGGATTATTGTAAATATGTTAGGAAAGTTTATGCATGGAATTTATTAGAAGCGTGACAAAGCTTGGTAAGCTTTAAAAATGGAAAGTTTATAAAAGAAAAGTTTTAATTTTAAGAAAAGATTTTTGAAAGATTTTATTTTATAAAATCCGGTTTTACAAAATGTTATTCTTTTCTTAAAATTATATCTTTATAAGTTTTCTATAAAGATTTTCTTGTAAAAAGATTTACATAAAAGTTGTGATTATGAAAACGACAGTTTTATAATTTCTATCTTTTGAAAACCCTACTTTACATACAATTATAACTTGTATATAAGGGAGAATTAATAATTAGCGCAACTTTTTAAGTTTATGTGTGAAGAATTTGAAGAGAGCTCAAAGTGTAAGTTTGCCAAGTCTAAACTTTGTCATATTAGTTTCGGATTTCATGTGTAGCTTTTCAATCACATATTAGAGTCAGGAGTTTGTATTGTTTTGTTATTGGGTGAAGTGTTAAGCGTATTGCATACAGATTGTAGGCTTCAAGGTTGAAGCTGAGTGTGTGAGCATTCCGGGAATGCTGAGTGAATCTAAGTCAGGGACTTAGGTTGGGTAGAATAAGGTTTTACTGTGTAGCAAGTTTAGCCTGGAACTTGTGAGTAAAGGTTTGATTATAATAGGTTGTAACTAGGAGAGTTTGCCCTATTATAGTGAATCGGTTTGGTGCTTGAAATCCCTTGTAGGGTCGAGGTTTTACTTCCAGTTGGGCCTTGGAAGGTTTCCTCGTAAAATCTTGTGTGCTTTGCTAAGTTCCTTTTATATTATGTTTTGATTCCGCAAAAGTAGTCACTAGGAACTCACATACAATTCACCCCCCCTTCTTGTAGTGTTCGTCTCAACTAACACTTTGTTTTTTTAATATTTGCATCATTTTGACCAGTACATTTGCGGAGACATAAATTTGACCCTTAAAATTTTTAATTGTCTAAAAGTAAAATATTTCTTACAAAATATTTATAAAAATAAACATTATAACTAATCTAATGATATATTATATAATAATACTTATTTATATTTTAATAATAAAAATTGAAGGCAAATAATGTTTTAGAATAGTGCATAAGTCAAATATTAAAAAATGAAGGAAGTAATTTAATAAAAATAATTTTAAATTAGTAAATATTAAGTGAAGAGATTGGGGTCGTAGTCATCAACCGAACTCTCAAATAACTAGTTACATTTTTTTTTTTCTGAAACTGAAGAGAAGCTCTAACCAACTGAGCTATCACTTACTCTCAAATAACTAAGCTCCTTCCATCAACAGATATACCATATATTTGACAGGGTATCACTAGTTAATCAATACATTTTTCTTTTTCTTGAGTGTTTCCTGTTTGTTTTATAATGCTACTTTTTTTTCCCTTTAAGAAATAAAGTAACAAAATATTATTAATTTCTCTGATTTTTTTCCCATTTGAAATATTTTACTTGTAGGAGACATAAAAGTTAAAACAAGAAGAACAAAAAAAATCAAATTGGAAGAAGTAACTAAGATTTATGTGGCGTTATATTTTTTCATGATCTTCTTGGAATAGATATTTTACCAAAATTTGGTGATAGATTTGCAACATGAATTGACTAGAGTTTGGAGCACAAAGTGTACGTATGGTGGATTGTAGTGCGGTGACATTATCTACAGATATTTTAAAAAAAATTGGTGATTATTTTCAATTATCACAATTAAGCTCTCATGCACATTTAATAGAAAATGACATTACAATCCACCAATACCGATATCGAATAAGCATGATTGATAATTTCACTCAATTAATAAATAATTGATAGCTAGGAGTGAAGAAGTACAAGCAAGCGTGGAAAGCCCTTGACAAAAGAACAACTTTAATTACTTCGTATTTTAGGATTACTTGAAAGTGAGAAGAAATGGATAAAGGATCCTCACCCTAACGTGCAGTTGGCAGAGATTTGTGTTGATAAGTATATTAGGTGACTCGTACTTCGTAGCTTTGTCCGCCCGATCGGGCGGACATTGCCCGGTCTGACCGGGCGGAAGAAGAAGAGGTGCCTGGCAAATTCGTTGAAGAAGCTGCTCTCGCGCCCGACCGGGCGAGCCTTCGCCCGACCGGGCGAGCCTTCGCCCGATCGGGCAGACCTTGCCCGGTCTGACCGGGCGGTGGGGGTTGGATACGTTGAAGCATTCGTATGGAGTTTTCTTCTCGCGCCCGATCGGGCAGACCTTGCCCGGTCTGACCGGGCGGAGAAGGAAAAATGCGGAGACGCGGATTTTACGATTTAAAGTTATCTTTTATGTTATCTTTTTGCCCAAGTATCTTTTATTTTAGGGATTAATATAAAACCTCCCTAATATCAGTATTAGGGTTAAGAGAGACAGAGTGAGAGCCGTTCTTGAGAAATACAAGAATCATCTTTGTCTACATTGCAGTTTATAGTGAAATCATTCGATCTCGGTGCCCGTGGACGTAGCTATCACATCGATAGTGAACCACGTAAATTCTTGGTGTTGTTCTTATTGTTTGCATTGAATTTCTTTATTGTTTTCTTGTTTGTTTACGACCTTTGCTTCCGCTGTCGCACAACAATTGGTATCAAGAGCTCAGGTTCAATCCTTGGAGAGTTTCTTGAAGATAACAATGGCAGGAGATTCAACAATAAGAATTGAGAAGTTTACCGAGAAAAATAGTTTCGGGCTATGGCAAATTAAGATGAAGGCTCTGTTAAAACAACAGCAGATATGGCGTCCGTTGGCTCCAAAGAGTACTACTTCGGAGTCAGGAGACGGACCGACTGACTCGCAGTTAGAAGTTATGGAAGAGAAGGCACACTCTACCATATTACTTAGTCTTGATGATCAAATCATCACGGAGGTTGCTGATCAGGAAACGGCGGCTGGATTGTGGCTGAAGCTGGAGTCATTGTATATGACTAAGTCGTTGACCAACAAATTATTACTGAAACAGCGGTTGTTTAGCCTCCGGATGCAGTCAGGTACTTCCTTACGGGAACATCTAGAAAAACTTAACTCTATTTTGCTTGATTTACGTAATTTAGATGTTAAAATTGATGATGAGGATGCTGCGTTGATTTTACTTGTATCTCTACCGTCTAGCTTTGAGAATTTTGTAGAGTCTTTTGTTGTTGGTAAGGATTCTATAACCTTAGAAGAAGTGAAGGCAGCACTTCATACTAGGGAACTCAGAATGAAAGCTACGAGTGATAATGGGGATAATGGTAGTGGGTTGTTTGTTAAGTCCGGAAAGTCTAAAAAGAATAAGGGGTTTAACAAGGGGAACAATGCTGGGTCGGGTGCTGGAAACGGCAAGGATGGATCTAGTAAAACTACTACTAAAACATGTTATTACTGTAAAGAACCGGGTCACTTTAGGAATAATTGTCCGGTGAGGAAAAACAAGTCCCAGGCTGCTGTAGTTGAAGAGAAACCGAATGAGAGCTATAATTCAGAGGAAGATTTAGCATTAGTCAGTTCTGCTAGGTCTGATGATTTATCTGATAACTGGGTTCTAGATTCAGGGTGTTCGTTCCATATGTGTCCACGTCGAGATTGGTTTGATACATATGAACCTCGCAATGGGGGCATGGTTATAGTCGGTAACAATGCTCCATGTAAGGTCACAGGTATTGGTTCCATGAGGTTGAGGACTGTTGATGGGCGGAGGTTAACTTTGACTAATGTACGGCATGTTCCTGCTTTAGGAAAGAATCTGATTTCATTGGGTACCCTGGATGACTTGGGGTACAATGGTGTGTTTTCAGATGGGGAGTTGTGTATTTTCAGAGGTTCGGAGTTGGTACTTAAGGGTATCAAAAGGAACACCCTCTATGTTTTTGAGGGTGTTACACTGCCTAGTTCTGCGGTTTGCGCATCTGTATCTCACCAGGAGATGACTAAGATTTGGCACATGAGGCTTGGTCATATGGGGGAGAAGGGGATGCAGCTATTGTCCAAGAGGGGTCTTCTATCCGGGGTCAAGGTTGCCAACCTTGAATTTTGTGAGCATTGTGTGTTTGGTAAGAAACACAGGTCAAAGTTCAGCAAGGGTGCTCACATTACTGATGCAGTGCTCGATTACATCCATTCAGATTGCTGGGGTCCATCTAGAGTTGAAGGTATGGGAGGTTACCACTATTTTGTGTCATTTGTTGATGACAAGTCCCGATACACATGGCTTAGGTTGCTTAAGTCAAAGGATGAGGCCTTCAAAGTTTTCAAGCAATGGAAAGCTTTGGTGGAAAATCGACAAGGAAGGAAGATCAAGAAGCTACGAACGGACAATGGGCTAGAGTTTTGCAAAGACGAGTTTAATCAGTTCTGTGCAGATGAGGGTATAGGTCGGCATCATACTGTCAGGAAGACACCACAGCAGAACGGTGTAGCAGAACGGGTTAATCAGACACTGCTAGAGAGAGTCCGATGCATGCTCTCTAATGCAGGGCTTGGGAGGAGGTACTGGAGTGAAGCTGTGTTAACAGCTTGTTATGTCATTAATAGGGGTCCTCATTCTGGAATTGATTCCAAGATTCCGTTTGAGATCTGGAGTGGTAAGTTGCCTAATTTTTCGAATTTGAAGATTTTTGGTTGTGTTGCTTATTATCATGTTATTGAGGGTAAGCTGGATCCACGAGCCAAGAAGGGGTGTTTTGTTGGGTACGGGGATGGTGTGAAGGGGTTTAGAATTTTTTCACCTTCGGAGGGTCGGGTCATTCTTAGTAGGGATGTTACTTTCGATGAAAACACCATGTATTCAATTAAAAATGCAGAGATTTCAGATTTGAGAAGGGAAGGAGACAATTTATTACAGACAGATGGGGTACTTGAGGTACATCAGTCTACCATTGCTGATTTACCTCGGGTACAATATATTGATGATGATGCTGATGTTCCAGTGCCGGGTACTCCTGAACCTGAGATTACTCCTACTCATTCTAACTCTGGGGATGAGGTGGAGCAATCTAATCAGGGGTCATCTAGTCAACCTGACACCATTCTTGAGATGCCTAAACGAGTTATCAAGAAGCCTGTTAGATTGATTGAAGAGATGGAGGGAAGAAATTGCTGTGTTGATGCGATGACAGGTTATGCATTGAGTGTAGCTGATGATGTAGAGTCATTTGAACCTGCCACATATAAACAAGCAATTAGTTGTAGTGAGTCTGCGCAATGGCTTGCCGCAATGGGTGAAGAGATGCAGTCCCTTTACAAGAACAGAGTGTGGGAACTGGTAAAGGTACCGGAAGGGAGGAAGCTTGTGGGTTGTAAATGGATTTACAAGAAGAAAGAAGGGTTGTCGGAAACTGAGCAAATACGTTTTAAGGCTAGGCTAGTTGCTAAGGGGTTCAGTCAGGTAGAAGGGGTTGACTTTGTTGAGATATTCTCACCTGTGGTTCGACATACTTCTATCCGTGTGTTATTGTCAATTGTAGCACATTTTGATCTTGAGCTGGAGCAGTTGGATGTTAAAACGGCCTTCCTTCATGGCGATTTGGAGGAGGAGATTCTGATGAAGCAGCCCGAAGGATTCGAAGCTCCTGGAAAGGAACACTATGCCTGCAGATTGCTAAAGTCATTGTATGGACTTAAGCAATCCCCCCGACAGTGGTACAAAAGATTAAAGGAGATGCTTAACTCGGAGTTTGACATGAAAGACTTGGGTGCAGCTAGGAAGATTTTGGGTATGGAGATCTACAGGGATCGGGCTAGAGGTAAGCTTTTCTTGACTCAGAAAAGCTACATTGAAAAGATTCTGTCTCGTTTTGGGATGGAAAAATCGAAGCCTATAAGTACGCCAACTACTGTTAGTTGTAAGTTGTCTTTGTCTATGTCACCTCAATCAGAGGAGGAGTTGTCTTATATGTCTAGAGTTCCATATGCAAACGCGGTTGGTTGTTTGATGTATGCTATGGTCTGTACTAGGCCGGATATTGCGCATGCTGTTAGTGTTGTAAGCAGGTTTATGGCTCGACCTGGGAGGGAACACTGGCAAGGGGTGAAAAGGATTTTTCGCTACCTGAGAGGGACAGCTGATATTGGTCTTGTGTACGGGAATGGTAAGGAATGCTTGGTCACTGGGTACAGTGATTCTGATTATGCAGCTGATGTGGATACCAGGAGGTCTGTGACTGGTTATGTGTTCACTTTGGGTGGTTCTGTGGTTAGTTGGAAGTCTACATTGCAGTCATCAGTTACGTTGTCAACTACTGAAACTGAGTATATGGCTCTAACTTCTGCAGCTAAGGAGTCTATTTGGCTCAAAGGCCTAGTAGGTGAACTGGGTATTGCACAGGATTTTGCTACAGTGTATTGTGATAGTCTAAGTGCGATTTGCTTAGCTAAAGATCAAGTACACCATGATCGGACGAAGCACATTGATGTCAGGTATCATTTCTTACGTACTGACAAGAGGATTAAGGTGAAGAAGATTGGGACTGCTGACAACCCGGCTGATTTCTTCACTAAGCCTGTTCCGTTTAGCAAGTTTAAACATTGCTTAGACTTGCTAAATATTGATTACTACGTGATGTAGTAGGCCCTGAGGGGCGAAGTTGGGGAGCTCCTGGTGTAGGTGTGTTGGCATTAAGGTGGAGCTTGCCCGGGGCTTGTGATGCAGGTGGAGCATTATGAGTTGTTATACTTGGAGACGAGTATGTGATGGGTCTTGGTTGAAGACTTATCGGGATGTATGGCTTATGCATGAGTCCTGCATCGGGTTTGGCTTGAGATGTTTTTTCACTATGTCTTGATGGGGTCGTTTGCTGACTACGAGTTCTCGTCAAGGTGGAGATTGTTGATAAGTATATTAGGTGACTCGTACTTCGTAGCTTTGTCCGCCCGATCGGGCGGACATTGCCCGGTCTGACCGGGCGGAAGAAGAAGAGGTGCCTGGCAAATTCGTTGAAGAAGCTGCTCTCGCGCCCGACCGGGCGAGCCTTCGCCCGACCGGGCGAGCCTTCGCCCGATCGGGCAGACCTTGCCCGGTCTGACCGGGCGGTGGGGGTTGGATACGTTGAAGCATTCGTATGGAGTTTTCTTCTCGCGCCCGATCGGGCAGACCTTGCCCGGTCTGACCGGGCGGAGAAGGAAAAATGCGGAGACGCGGATTTTACGATTTAAAGTTATCTTTTATGTTATCTTTTTGCCCAAGTATCTTTTATTTTAGGGATTAATATAAAACCTCCCTAATATCAGTATTAGGGTTAAGAGAGACAGAGTGAGAGCCGTTCTTGAGAAATACAAGAATCATCTTTGTCTACATTGCAGTTTATAGTGAAATCATTCGATCTCGGTGCCCGTGGACGTAGCTATCACATCGATAGTGAACCACGTAAATTCTTGGTGTTGTTCTTATTGTTTGCATTGAATTTCTTTATTGTTTTCTTGTTTGTTTTCGACCTTTGCTTCCGCTGTCGCACAACAATTTGATCATGTAATCATAAAGTCACAAGATGAAGGCAAAGACATTTAAATTAATTTAATATATGCAATTATGCACATATAAGAAGAGAGAAAAAAGGAACATCTAAAGCCAAAAGAATAACGAAATAGAGTAACAAAATACCTAATACTTCCTCCAATTTTTTCCCCATTTGATATATATATATTTTTTCTTAAAAAAAGGTAGGAAGAAAAAAAAAATCAAATCCGAATGATTAATTAAGATTTATGTGGGGCAAATAGTTTTCCTCTAATTAATAATCCGTACTCCGAATATCTCTTTCTTAACTTAAAGTTCTATACTACAGTACTTCTAGTTAAGAGCACAACCCAGTTTTTGTTGGACCCCTTACTTTAAAGATCATTGGCGGTCACTGCGTATCTCATGCTTTAATTGTCAGCATTATTGGTGTGTGTATAATTTATTTGTACCGCTAGTATGTGTAATGTGTAAACACACTGGTTTGTGGAGCTTATAGCATCATAGATTGAAGTTTTAATTTGGATATTTGGATTGGGTTGTATCTATTTTAAAGTTAAGTCATAGTAAATTATTATTGTACGTCAGTTTGGTTAATTTTTCACTTTTCTATTCATACACACAATATGCTTACAGATCAGCCACACATTTGAACAATTCCAAACAACATAATGCTAAGCCGACCCAGTTTTATAGCCTTGATAAACATCTGAAATTGATAACACGGTACACTAAAATTATGCAACCTCAAGCGAAAGATGAATTTTTATATGATGAAACACTGAAATTAACTCAGGAAAATTTCGGATAGTTTTTCATCATTGATCGCATTTGTTTTAATAACTGATCAGTGTTTACTTTATTGAAAAATATCACAAGAGACTCAGGTATTAGATACTTCGTATAAATTTCATCATTAACATTAATTACACACAAAAAAAAAATTAAAAAAAAAACCCTAATACTTCGTGTTAATGGACCAACTCAACCAAAAGTTTATGCTGATGATTGAGGCACAGTAATATGTTTTATACTCTATCACGCCCCCTTACATGACAACCCTTTGAGCTTGAAGTGTGGATGCAGCATGAGCCCTCCGCATACCTTGCGCGAAATATTCCACTTGAAAGTGGGGGGTGGATGAGATTTGAATCCATGACCTTTGTGTCACGCTGGCTCTAATATCATGTTAGAGAAACAACTCAACCAAAAACTTAAGCTGATAGTTGAAGCCCAGGACTATCAGCTTAGGCTTTTGGTTGAGTTGGTCTATTAACATGGTATCAAAGCCAGTGTGACACAGAGGTCACGGGTTCGAATCTCATCCACCCCTCCTTTTAAAGTGGAATATTAAACACTGGGTATGGTGGGGCCTATGCTACATCCACACTTCAAACCCAATGGTCTTATGTGAGGGGGCGTGATAGAGTATAAACATATTTCTGAGCCTCAACCTAAATTTTTGGTTAAGATAGTACATTAACATGGTATCAGAGGTAGACCCACGGTATGGGACCTTTAATGGCATTATGTATTTTGGGGCAAATTGAATTGGATCAAGTGATCCTTGAGTTAAAGGAACCTTACATGTGAGGGGGAGTGTTAAAGCATATCCTACTAAATAACACATGTAAGTGTCCCACATTGAGAAAAGAAGAGAGAGTCAACACTTTATAAGGCTAAGGGACTACTCCTCCTATTACCATATGGTTTGGAGATGAAACCTCCTTTGGACTTGTAAAGTGGACTCTCTCTTTTGATTGCCGGTACGGCTCAGACCCGTATTTAACACTTCGTATAAAACCAAAACAATTCAATTGAGTTGGATAAAAAATATATATATAAAAAAAAAAAAAAAAAAAAACGCAAGAGAGATCAAGTGGTAATGCATGTTTACAAGAATTCATCTTTAAAATGATCAAACCTTTAATAGAGCTGGCTAAAAGCTTTCTAAAAACCTCTTAATTAACCAAATAAGGTTTTCGTTTTTTCTAATTTCTAGATTCTGGCGCTGCAATTCTCCATTTGAACTTCTTCGTGCCTGTCACGTGATCTATCCACCTTGGCGATTAATTTTCTTTGGGCCTGGATTGTGGCAACATATAGTTTTTAGCCCACTTTGTACCCTCTTTAGCTCATCATGGCCCTAATTGATTCAAGATAAATCAAGAAATTAATTCTTGGTGCAAGACTGCAAGAGAATGTAAGATCTCTACTTTGTGATTTCAACCTTCAAGGAGTTTTCCGTATATATTTTTAAGTTTTTCATGTCTGTGTTATTTTATTTTTTTTTAAATAAAATAAATTTACATGTATTACATTAGTTCATTTAGTTGTGAGAAAAAAAAAAAAGTTGTGACGCAGTGAGCTAACTAGGAATTTTAACAATTGTTGGTCACCTATGTCTTTGCATACTTTATTTTCACTTATCTCGGCCAGAAATAAGTTTATAAAATATATTGCCTCATTTAAAAAAAAAAAAAAAAAAAAATTAGGCTGACCAGGTTAATAGAATTTATTTGAGAACGGTTTTTTTTTTTTTTTTTTTTTTTTTTTTTTTTTTTTGGGTGCAAGTATTTGAAAACGTGTTAGTAGGTGGCAATTTAGCTACTATACATTTATTTGTCGTCTAATTACTCATAACATTAAAAATACACTTGATGAAAACGTGATAATATGATTTTTAATCTTTCACAAAGCTAACAGTAATTTGTCCTTTGTTTTGTGAGGTCTACACCATTAAATTTTACACAAACTGAAGATTAAAAAATCTCATCCATAAAAGCTGAAAATTTTACAGTAGCCTTTTGAAAACTAACTACCACAAGCCTTATTATGTTGCATAATTTAATTGGATGTAATTTGTCATGTAATTTTTAACTTTTCAAAGCACATTTTAATTAAAATTCATTTTTGTAGTTTCTGAAATTCTTTTTTTTTTTGTTTTCAAAACTTATATTTTATAATTTCTGAAATTCTTTTTTTAATTTCTTAATTAATTGAAGAAATTCATTATTAAATCAAAAATAAAAAATAAAAAATTTGACATCTACCACCACTGTCCCCTTCGCCCCCTTTTCTCGCTCCAACAAACTCGGCCGAATCGCTGATTGGACTCGAAGCCTCAATAACCCCTCCAACCGTCGCTACAATGCTCACGGCCACCATAATGATGATTCCTTCGCCGCCACACTTGCCGCCGATGAAGACCTCCTCTTTCCGCCTTGTCGATGATAAACCCCCACCTCGCCCTAAATTCGGCCCTGAATGGCGCTTCCACCACCACCACCACCATAACAACCCACCTCGCCATCTCCCTCAACGCCGCGATGAAGAAGTTGAAGCTTGTAAACGTGAGGCTGAGAAGGAGCATGCTCGACGCCATCGGCTTTACCATAACAACCATCTTATTGGTGGTGAACAGCATCAACGCCGCGAAGCCGCCGTGTTCAAATCATCAGTTGAAATTCATAACAATGAAGAACGGTTTTTTTAATTTTAATTTTTAATTTAGATTTTCTAAAATTAATTAAGAAATTATGAACAGAATTTCAGAAATTATAATATATAATTTTCGAAAATAAAAAAAGAATTTCAGAAATTACAAAAATGAAATTTAATCAAAATATGCTTTGAAAAGTTAAAGATTAAAATTACATCCAATCCAATTATGCCACATAACAAGGCTTGTGGTAGTCACTTTTCAAAAAGCTACTGTAAAATCAAAAGCACGTACATATTGATATATTATGTAAATATTAATGTAAATAATATAGTTTGTTTTACTGACCTAGCCTTGTTAACCCTAGATCTCTCGTGTATATATATACCTTATTTATTCAATGAGAAAGCTATGACAAACATTTCTTATATGGTATCATGAGTCTAGGTTTTTCGATCCTAAGCAAACCCTAATCTTTTCTCTTCCGCCCTTCTCTTCTTCATCTTCTTCACCATGGCCGATTCCTCCCAGCTTCATCCAGCAACGCTTGTCACCAATATCAAGACATGTATCCCTATCACTCTTGACTACGACGGTACTCAATAATAATAACTCCCAAACAAGCAAACAAGCAAATCTAAACACATACTTCCTAATGGAGTATTACTTTTTTATTTTTTAATTTTTTTTTTAAGAAAATTGGAGTATTACTTGTTAATCAATACTCTAATCCTACATTCTTACCTTCTTTGTTTTCTTTTTCTTCATCTTTCGCTATAAAAAAGGGCTCCCAACTAATTGGCCCTTTGTTGGGATGCTTCCAGCACTCCTAAAAAACGTCCATAATATTGATGACTTCATTATTCAAGTTATGGAAAATTGTAACATGACCTTCCATTTGATGGGCCCTTGGTTTGCCAATATGCACATCCTACCAACCTTAACCATATACTACCTCCGTTTTTTTTAGTTGACATGTTTTGATTTTAACACTATTCACAAGCTCCCTTTTGACCGTATTTTGTGCTTTATATGTAATGAAAAATATAGTCATGTAGGATCTTGTTAGATTCGTCAAGATATATACTTTTAAAATATCAACTTTTAATAATTTTTCTTATTGGTAACTAAAGATATTAATAATTGAAATTGTACATTGGCAAACGTGACTAAAGAAACGTGTCAACTAAAAATAAACGGAGGAAGTATATAGCAAAAAATTTGGAACTTATGTTAAAGGCTCCAAATTTAAAGAAATCTTTGATGTCTTTGCAAATGGAATCCTTAATTCGGATTCAACTGTCGGAGTTACCATCGAAATGTGGCTCATTTTTTTTCTCCATCATCCTGAATTCCATCGTTCGTTGATCAATATAACGAGGAATAAAGTGGAGAATGGACTCATCCCCATCTTTGATCATGTTTATTTCTAAGCATGCAATTGAGATTGATCTACAAGACGTATTCTTAAGGTTCATGTATGATACAATGAGTAGGATCATGACGGACCATGATTCGGAATCTCTTTCCATCAATTTGGCTGATTTTCCACTCTTAAAGGCGGTGTTTGATGGAGAGCATAGTGCTTTCCTTTGCCACGTTGTTCCAACCTGCGTTTATGTAACTTGCCTACATAAACACAAATTCTTACAGTGTGGTCAGCTATCATAGGGCTTACTTCTTTAGTATTATAGGGGGATATTCGGTTAGTATTACAGGAGTTATTTCGTCAGTGTTATAGGGGTTACTCGGGTAGTGTTTTAGGGGTTACTTGTTCAGTAATATTGGGGTTACTTGATCAGTGTCACAAGAGTTACTTTATTCTTTTTCAAGCGGCCACATGTACAACTAGCCACACACAAAACGTGCTGCATGAGAAATGTATACTTCAATTCCTATGGTTTTGTAGTTAGTTGCAATATAATAATTCCCATTTCACATTTGTCATGTCTAGTTTTAATTACATATTTATTTTGATTATCAATTTATAATATTTTTTCTAATAGTCAAATTAAGTGTGCAAAAAGTGAAAAAAAAATTAATCGTTACACTAAATTTGGCGGAACCTAACATTAATTTCTTCAGCCTAAGAGAAAGATGAGATATAATTGAGCAACTAGCTAGCTATTCACTCGAGCCCCAGGCCATTGTATATTTGTATGTATGTTGAGAAGAAACTAATCAGTAATCTAATATATATATCATATTACTAATAAATAAAGCCGGTCTCGCAGCTAGGCCACGAGACAGCGACACTTGGCATTTTAGTTTTTCGCCAAGTGTCGCGTCACGTAAAAGATAAATATGTATTATTGTGACACATATATGATGCTTAGTAAGCGATTTTTAGATAGATTTTTTAAGATAAAATTTGTATAGTGTTTTATTATCGATAGAATTCTAATATTTCATATATATATACAAAATTAATCATAACTTTTAATAAATATCCTATAACTCAATTATATTTTCATCATCAAATTCGTTTTAATAAGTTCTTTAAAATAAGATCCATTTATAATATATTTAATCACAAACTTTTATACGTAGCTGACCAAACCGTGTCACCAACTATTACAAGAGTTACTTCGTTAGTGCTATAGGGGTTACTTGGTTAGTGTTACAGTGATTACTCAATCAGTGTTATAGATAGGGGTTACTTAGTCAGTGTTAGAGGTTACTTAGTTCGTATTACAGGGGTTACTTAGTCAGTTTTATAGGGGTTACTTTGTCCGATCAGATGGTGTGGCTAGCTGCATAAAAAATGCATTGTTGTTTAATTTTTTTTAAAAATATATTAGATAATCAGTAAAAATAAATTTAATCAGTAAAAATAATTTTAGTTTGGTCAAATTACTTTCAGTTCAGTGAAAATAACTTAAGTTGAATAAAAATAATTTTAAGACAATAATAACATAAATATCTATTTACAAACAAAACTATAAAAAGTACACTATTATACAAATATAAACCATATGATATCGTATGTCTAAATATCCTACATTATTAGAACGAATTATTTGACCGTATTTAACATTCAGGTTAAAATGTTATCTTAAAATTTTATCAAGCATTTGGATATCGCCCGGGCACAAAACTAGTATATATATAAAGGGGAGTTTTTTCCCGAGTTTTTACAGCGCCACATAGGATTTTAATTTTTAAAAAATTATTAGAGCGCCACTTAGGATTAATATTTTTAAAACGCTACAATCGGATTATGCCACGTAAGATTAGGTTTTTTAAAGCGCTACGTAGAATTATAATAAAAAAGCGCCACGTAGGATTAATAATTTTAAAACGCTACAATAGGATTATGCCACGTAAGATTAATTTTATAGCGTCACATAGGAAAATGTTATATTTTAGCCAATGAAAAAAAAAGAATTGCAATTTATTTTAGATCAAAAAATTTATATTAATTATAAATATAAATAAGCGTGTTTTTTGTGTGGCTGGTCATATCGTGTGGCTGGCTGAGACACACCCAAACACTGACCAAGTAACCCCTGACCGTCCGAGTAACTCCTGATTGATTGAGTAACCCTTGACCAACCAATTCAAGTAACTCGTGACCAAGTAATCCCGACAACATGACACGGTGTGACCAGCCACATATGAAATTTTGTGAAATAAAATATTATCTTTTTATATTATGAATTTTATCTAAATATGAGAAACAAAGTTAATAATTCATTTTATAATAAAAAAAAAAATTCAATTAGTAAGCAAGCGAATATCACAAAGTTTATTAGATAAATATATATTTAGTAAAATATTTTATTTGAAAAAATACAAACAAACCGTGTATTGCACGAGTTTCATCTAGTTTATTATAATGTTCAGTATTAAAATTTTTTAGTGAACTCCAAACCTTATTAGGTTAATTTATTATATCTAGTGAGGTTTATTTTAAGATTGATATGTATTTCTAATTAAATATTTTTTAAGCATAATAGAATACCAAACCTTGACAACCTAACTTTTGATGTAATTTGTAGAACTTTTGGATTTTTAATTCTTTAATTATAAAAAGAATCTTTACAATACAATTATATATTAAACTTGAAAATCAAGATATTTTGTGCATGGATTTTAAAGATTTTTTGGGTTTACACAATTTCAATAACTATAGCCTACAAGTTTGAGCAAATGAACAAAGTTGAAGTCATGAAGGTATAATTTTGTTATCACATATAGATTGTTATTGAAAATACATGTATAAGTTGAGCGTAAAATTATAAAATTTATGAGCATGACTAGCACTTTTTAATATAACTTTGTTGTCTTATAGTAGTTACATCATTTAACTAGTGGTACCTGGCGAAAAAATAAAAATGATTGTAAAAGCTCAACTATATTAAACATGCGGTATTAATCATTTTTATGAGGAACAATACTATACTAATTAATAAATAATACTACGTAATAATATGACATGATGTCACATTATTGGCAAAGTAATGTCAACATGTAGGGATGACCTAAAAAAAATACATGTAAGCCAGGGATGACAGCCATTATTGCCACTGAGTTCAAATAATAGTATAGATAGTCTAATTAAATGCGCACATAAATAAAGGAATATATTGCACCAAGAAAAGATATATAGAAATACAAGGCTGGAGACATAAGATGACTGAGATAGTAAGATTATATAATACAAATTCGTATAATACAACATCGATTCAACATATTAGGGAAGATAATTTTACATTTTACAAAGTACATTACTCTATATCTTAGACAATCTTGAAATATTCTATATCACATGCATGTAACAAATATAACACTGGAGGGACGAAGTCCATCTGTCCATGATTATTTTAGATTATATACTCTGTAATTTTTATTTTTATTTTTTTTAACTTCAAATATTTTTACAGAACCTAAATTCTTTTTAATGATTACAACTTAGGCCTTGTTCGCTTCGCCTTATTTTTGGTGAACTGAAATTATATTTATTGAACTTAAATTATTTTTACCAATTAAAATTAAACTTAATTTATTGATTCCATATACTTCTTTTTAAATACAACACTTTTCATCACTTGCCAATGCATTATTTCAATCACTAATATCTCCTACTCTATTACTAATATGTAAAAGTTTGATATTAATAAAGTTTAAACCATGAATCTAACAAGATCCTACATAACTATATTTTGCGTTAACTATAAATCATAGCAAGATCCTTTATTTATTACTAATGTTAATTTCATTTCAATGCATGTATACTTTCATGATATTAAATTTTTATAATTTTTTATATGTTGATAATCGAAGATAAATGTAATTAAAATTAAAATTATACGTTGACAAACATAAAATGGGAATCATTACAATTAATAAACGGAAAAAATATACTTTAAGCCTATCTTCTTTTATTTAATTTTTAACGGAAAACTACTCTTACTTTTGTAGCTAATAATAATTAATTTATAAAATGGATGTCATACAACATCTACCATAATGGTAAACACATACGAAGTAATTGCGTATCAATTTTAATTAAACTACTCTGTCAAACCATGATATGACACTTCTGCAAACCTTTATTTATTTCACAAGAGGAATTATCGATTAATTATACTCCGTAATTCAATTTGAGATAGTTCATGATTTGATTTAATTGATTGTTGCAAAGCAATGGCATGTGTTGGCTGCACATCGCATAAATCTCCGTCAATAAAACAATGTGTTCTAAACTACTACAATATACAAAAAGAAAAGGATTTTTTTTTTATTTTTTTATTTTTTTAGGGGTGGGGGGATTTGTTAATTACTACCTAGATTAGTAGGGCCTCTACAAATTACTACCTAGATTAGTAGGGAGTTAGAGATTACTACTTTGGAAAAAAAAAAAACAAAAAAAGCAAACAGTTACTACGTTTGGGGATTTTGGGTACATACCCGTGTTGTATGAGCATCATATATCACAGGTATTTTGGTCAAATTCTGTGAAACTTTAACTTACAACAATAATATATTTTGTGTTCCATTGGAAACATATATATAGTACCATTAAAACTTTAATGGTACTATTAGATACCACATCAGTATCATTGAAATTTATGTAGTTCATAAAACTCTATTTGTACTACTAAAAAAAATATCATGACATATTTATACCACCAAAAAATAATATAATACCAATACACTATCTAATGGTACAATTTATTCAATTAATGGTATTTTTACCATCTAATAAAAAGTTCATATTATATATTCACAAATTTGTCATGGTATTTGTTTCTAGGTACAGCAAGAGTATGTAATAAGACTTAGCACTACCTTTGTCCACTTTACAATGATTTTTGGCCGCAAATTACGTCCCATTATTTATGTCAAATTAATTCATTGGTCAATTTGATTAAAGTCGGTTTATATAGAATCACAAAGTATTGAGTAAGTTTGTCTCAGTGTGAGTCTACCTACCTAATACATAAAATTTCAAATAAATAACTTATATGATATTCTTAAAAAAATTCAGAACTCTATCTGAATTGATGTCTAAAAACTTACTCCCTTTGTATCTGGATAATGCATTAGTTTAACTGGTACATGCGTCAATGTACAACTTTGAAAATTAATATCTTTAAATTTCTATTTAGAAAATTAATAGAAAGTTGAAATAATAAAAATTTACATTGGGACTATTTTAGCAAAACTTTACATAACAACTTTTGCCCTTTATATAACACGAGTAGTATAAAATCAAGTCAAAGTTAATATGTGAATAATGTAAAGTCAAAGTGATGCACTTATTCAGATATGGTGAGAGTATATAAATTTCAAAAGTTAAAATGTTTAAAAACTTATTTTTCTTAGGTAACATGAAAGACCATACTGAACCGGCACCTCTTACATGTTTAGTCAGCCAGCTCCGCAAGTCAACGCTTGAGAGTAGAAGAGGGAGATAAGGGAATCCCCCTACTCCCAAACACTTTTGTAGTTAGTACGTGAAGCTCGAGTTGGTGACCTCAAAGTCACAAGATGAGTTCCCCACCAATTTCACCAAACTTTGCTCGGTAACTATTAGGTCTCACCAATACTTTCTCTCTTGTAGAACTCTCCAACAGAGCCTTGAGTCTGAGTTAGCAAAAGAATAAGATCGTGCTACAACTAATACGGAACGAGGGTTATAGTTAATGGCCTAAAGTAATATTTAAGTACTCTCTCCATTTCAATTCATTAATTAAAATGGTTATATTACTTTTTGAGGTCAAAGTTCAATATGTTCACTGATTGCAAACATCATTGTATTGTTATGTAGAGTATGGTCTTCTTTAATTCATCTCTATGGCCCCATGGATATATAATTTAAGAATGATCCAATGTATGCACTAGAGATTATAAAAAAAATAAATTAATAATTTTAGTGAAATTAGAAAATACTAACTAAAAATATTAAACAAACATACTATGTATAAAACCTATGTCTGTTAAAAAAATAAAAATAAAAAAAATTGAAAAAAAGACGAACCACTCCATCACCTGAATACTCCTATCAAGATAAAGACAAGTGTTGTGTTTAATGAATAATGGTGGGAGTGCAACGTATTTAAGTTAAGATAGTGATGAGTCGACTGATTAGACTGAAAAATATTAAGTAAATCAAGATACATGAATTACAATTAGGCAGGTCTTCTAATCTCTTAAGATGGTCTAAGTCATAGATAGAAAATGAAATTTCATTCACTGAGTAATGTGCAATTATTGTAAAGTGGTCCGTTTTGTTAATTTTTTGCATTGATTGAAGTCATCCACTCGTCCCACTTACTCGACAATTACCATTAGTTTCATACAAGTATATTATTGGTTCGTGCTTAGTCTATCTACAATTGAACTTCAATATTACAATGCTGAAAAAGTCTTTTAACAATACAACATTAATTTCTACACAAACAGTTTCACATAAACATCAACCAAAGTATTAAACTCTTTAACCTAAGCAAACACTCCCATTGACTAACATTTCTAATGGGGTATTGTTTGTTAAATGGCATGAAAGAAAACCATAATTTGATTCAATTATTACGTAATTTTTATATTAAAATCGCTTTGTAGATTATGAGTTTTAATCGTTGTGTCCCAAAACGGCCATGTAAGGTAGAAAATTGCTTGTCAAACTCCATGCATGCCCCTCGAATCCTCGATCATTCTCCCTCACCTCCATTAGTGGATTTCCAAAGGGCTTCCAATCTTCCATCAATCTTTCCAATATTATAAGCTCTAGTTTTTCATAATTTTGTCATAATCCTATCCGAAGGTACTTCGTATACATTTTTGTCATAATCTGATCCGAAGGTACTTCAATTCGTCTGATATAGTAGCTATTTTACAAGCTAAGGACATCTATCTAAGTTGTTCCTGATATCTCAACTGTCCTTCAAATGAAGCATGGTTTTAAGGCAAAGATTATTCGTTGCCAGTATTAAATCGCAGGCAAGGGTTGAATTGATGATGGACTTGGTCACATTGTCGCATACAATGAATTTGATGTAAAGTTATTTTGTCTTGTGAATTTGCATTGTTTCAATGAAAGTAGAGTATGAGTCGTATGATAATATGAGTACGAGTAGTCTTTTACTCCATTTGAATATTCGATAATAACTTCCGTCAAAGAACAAAAGTTATACACTTAGCTTGTACTACTATATATGGAGGAATGGAGGAGACTGAATATTAATTTCGAAATATTCCACAAAGACCATATTAATGCTAGGTATCCAAATACTGATAGTCTGATACAGTTAAAGGGTTCACAACACCAATCTAAGAGATTAGCTTAGAGACCACAAGGTTGGCCACAATCAGCACACGCGAGAGCATTGTTTTTATGGAATTCGCCACCAAAAATTTTTCAGCGGCACCCTGAAGAAAGGTGTTTGGATGATAGTGAGAATTGGCGACAGCCACACACCCAACTTGGCCTGGGTTGAGTTTTGTGCAGGACTGACTAAGACCCTTAGCACAGGACCCCAAAATATTTAGGAAAAATTGACATTTGACACTAATAATCCGACCTTTCACTGGTCTTCACATATTGGTCTGACTTTTTTTTTTATTAACTCAATATAGTCCCATTTTTTGCACTTATCTTCTTACATTGAGCCTAAATGAAAAATGACCTGCTACAACAGGTTCAATTCCTATCTGGCAGTTGACAGTTCTATTATATAAATAAAATCTACTTGGCAAGGGACTTGGATTTTCTTACTACGTAGTTTTTTTGGAAATTTTGACTTTTACTACCACCAAAATATACCACTTTGATTTTTGCTACATATGAAAAAAATTATTTTATTTTACTACTCCAAAAAAAAAAAAAAAAAAAAGATTTTGCTACCACTTAACCGTTTATGTTAGGGTTCCGTTAATGGTCAGCCATAAAAATTTTTACCACAATTTGCGTGTCGAAAAATATTTTGTTAAGACTTTAGGGGGGTCATTTTGGTTTTTAAGGATCCAAAGTGAGCTTGATATTGGAAAAATAATAATGTAAGTGCCTCGCTTAGCGTGTAAAGAAAGTATCAATTTGCGTGCAACTATATTTTTTACCACAAAAAATTACTTGGGTAAGTTATAGGGTCATTTTAACCCTTAAAAATTCAAATTGAGCTCAAAATAGACGGAAAAAAAAAACGTATAATATAAATGCCTCGTCTAATTTGCGTGGAGCTAATTATATAATTAGAGCCGAAAAAAGTGGAGCTCGGAATTGACATTATTGAGCCTGTAAATGCCTCGTTTTCAGTTAGGGTTCGGTTAGTGGTAAGCCATTAGACCGCACTCAACCCCTAAAGTTCATGCTAATAATAGATCCACTTAAAGCTCGTGCTGTTGAGCACGCCTAAGCAATAGTTTGTGTTGTTCTAGCCAAATTAACCTTAAATAATTTTTTAGTTTCAAGGAACACATTACCAAATTTATCTTTGAATTGAAATTAATTTAAAGGGCATCATTATATAATTAGCATAGGGCCTCCAAAATAATTGAGACCGTCCTAATTTTGTGTTGAAATTATAAGTAAGAGACGAGAGAAGGGAAAGAAGAACTTTCATGTTCTCAACCAATTCGATTAAATGTACTCGCTTTTTTTTTTAATTTCTTTTTCTGGTGAAGAAATTTGTACTTTCATCACTCCTTACTTCACGGCATGATCCACATATAATATCAATATTTTTAATTAACTTTTTTCTTTCTTACCTAAATTTTTTTTTTTTAAAAAAAAAAAAAAAAAAAAAAAAAAAAAAAAAAAAAAACATCTTCATTCTACTTACTACATCATTTTATATAACTAGGGCAGCTTGGCCATAGCTAGCAATAACCAAGCAGGTTTTTTGGTTTGACCTTGGTCACAACTTTAATTGTTGCCAATATTAATAGAGTAAAATCGCAAAATACGTAAACAAATATATTTCGCGTATAAATGTTTGTACAATTTTTTTAGGAGTTAAAAAAAAAGACAATTAATATTAATGAGGTCATATAAGTAATTAAACATATTCAAGGCATAATTATCTTAACAGTATTCATAAAAATAGAACAAATATATTTAAGGGTTAATAGGTAAATAAATATTTTAATGGGCATAATTTTCTCAACACTATTCATAAAAATATAACAAATACTACTATAATATAAGGGTAAGTATGTAAATAAACATTTTAAGAGGAGGTAGGGATAAAAAAAATAAATAAATAAATAAATAAATAAATAAAACCTCAATTGATGATAGTTTGCTTTTACTATCATTAACAAACTACCAATACACTATGCTCATATGCTGCTGTGCACATGGCACTACTTTAATTTAAACTAGGTTAGATCCCGTGTCATGCACGGTTTTTCACTCTTTGTTACGGAGTATTAATTTAAAACTGTATTTAAACATAAAAAATAATTTATTTTGTCCAAAATTTATTTCTTGTTTTATCCCAAATCAAGCAACTTAAAATATTTGTTTTATTGCAAGCTTTCTTCTATTTTGAACCCTGACGGTATTTTTTTTTTATTTTTTTATTTCACATTTGATAATTTTTCATTCACCCATTATGCTAGGTTGAAAGATATAAATTCATGATTTTTTAACTATAAATAATCATTATAAATTAAAAAGTAATTACTTATATAGGAATTTATATAAATATATGATAAAATATCTAAAGTGGTAAATATACTTTTGTACGATTTTTTTCCTATATTTTGGAAGAAAATATATTGCGTATATTCACTATCATCATTAAAAAGTAATTACTTATATAGGAATTTGTATAAATATACTTTTGTACGATTTTTTTCCTAAATTTTGGAAGAAAATATATTCCGAAATTACAATGGATGAAAATTGAGAAAACATAGAAGACAATCCACAACCATCATTAGTCGCATAACCTCTTAGACCTGTATGTAAAACAATAGAGTATTTTTAGTGATCCTATTTGTGTGTAAGGCATTAATGCATAACTTATATTCCCTATGCTTCCTTATAATCACAACACTTTCTTTTTACATGTTTAATAATAATAGTAATACTTTCTTATTTGGTGAGTATTTTATTATTTCTTTCTCCCACTAACTCCACTTGCATAATTTATTTTTTCTCCTACTAACAATTCACTCTATAATCCCTATATACCTTTTTTTTTTTTTTTTTTTTTTTTTTTGGGGACAGGAAACGAGCTCAGATTTTATTAATCAAGCAAAAGGCTTAAATCAGCCGATACAATTCAGAAACGCCATAAGGCACTTCCTCCATCCAAACTCTAAGGGACTCAAAAGAAGAGCAAAGTTTAGCTAGTTCATGAGCAACACGATTCCCACTTCTTTTGACAAAGGAGAAGGAGCAAGACAGGCAGCCCCTAGCTAGTTGGAGAATATCACTCACAATCGAGCCAAGCTCTGTAGGAGGAACTCGATGCTTCGATAAGTGGCTGTACAGCTTGAGACATTCTGTTTCAATACAAACCCTGCTAAAACCCGAATCCAAAGTGACTGACAATGTGTGCCTCGCAGCAAGAGCCTCAGCAACATCAGCATTAATTAAACTTGCCCTGAACACGCAGACACGTCGAGGCTACAACATCCCCCACAGCGTCACGCATAACACCTCCTAGACCCATGCAATTTGAGCTGAAAATGGCAGCATCTGAGTTGATTTTATTCAACCCTTGCGAAGACCAGAGAGACCTTGAAGTTCCTGAGCCTGCACATAATATGTTTGAGTAGTTTTTTGTATGAATTGTAAAGACCACTATCAATTGTATGTCTTAGTGCAAAAAGCGAACAAATATAGTAAAGTTATGAGCTGAGAAAGATAATGATGGAAAGCATAATTATATACATGAAATAATAAAACTTTTTAGTGTTACAAAAGAGTATTAAATGGCAACCTAATCACTAAAAATACACGAAATTATTAAGATACATATTAAAGATTACAAAGAATTATATCAAAGATATTCACAAAATAACAATAATATATGACATCAAGAGATAGGGTCAAGGGTGCCCGGTGGCGGGGATTCCCCTAAAGTTGCAGATTACTTGAAGATGACCTAGCAGACGTTTACATAAAAATAACAGAGCAGCTAAAATTAAATGAAGATTTCTTAAAAATAACAGAGCAGCTAAAATTAAATGAAGATTTCTTTTACAAAAAGCAAGCTAGAACATTAGATTAATTGAAGGACAGGTAATCCCTAAAATTTAATGAAGATTTCTCTTACAAAAAGCAAGCTAGAACATTAGATTAATTGAAGGACAAGTAATCCTTAAGTACATAAGGAGTGACGTCATAGGAGTAGTTGATTGTCCATATTTATTCAACTCCAAATAGAATAAACTCAACAAGAGAACGGATGGACAACAAAATTACCGTTTAATTTTACGTGAGATCAAATGAAAGACTTAAAATAAATATTTATAAATATATTACCTCCGTTTTTTTATTATTTGCAGTAAAATAAAAAAATAAAAAATAAAAAAAATAATAAAAAAATAAAAACAAAATTATGTCTCATAAATGATATTCTTTATAATATACTTCGTTTATCCCAGTACAAAATCAATGTCGTGGAATGCACGATACCCTTAGACAATCGGTCAATTAACACACCCAAGGAGGAAGAAATATGCTCCATAAATGGTTACATCTTTACTAGCTTTTGGTGTCTCCATTTGAACTTCTTCATGCATGTCACGTGTTCTATCCACCTTGGCGATTAATTTCCTTTGGGCCTTAGTCGTAGGAGCATACGGTTTTTAGCCCAACTTAAGGGCCCTTGGTTCGCCAACACGAACATCATTACTACGAGTACTGTTGATCCTTCCAATGTTCACCATGTGTTTAGCAAGAGCTTCGGAAATTATGTCAAAGGCCCTAAATTTAACGAAATTGTTGAATTTTTCTTGGAGATGGGATCTTAACACGGATTCTAGTTTGTGGCAATACCATCGAAACTTGGCTCATTCTTTCTTCGGCCATCCCAAATTCAGTTCGATTTCTATGGCAAAAATGTGGGAAGAGACAGATAATAGACTCATCCCATTAATTGCTCGGCAAAGTCTCTAAGCATGATGTTGAAATCGACTTGCAAGATTTGTTTAACAGGTTTATTTATGATAATGTATGTAGCATTGTCATGGACTATGACCTAAATTTCTCTCACTTGATTTGCCACCTTTTCCATTCTCCCAAGCCGTGATTGATCTAGAAGAGGTGCTTTTTCAGCGTCATGTTATGCCAACATTTATGTGGAAATTTATACTACCTCCGTTACATATTATGTGCAACTTTTGAATTTTTTATACCTCACAAATAATACCCAAAAGTTGCACATAATATGTAACGAAGGTAGTAAGATGGCTAGGTATTGGAGAAGAGAATTGAAATACCAAAAAGATTGCCAGATTCTTTACAAATTCATTAACAAGATCCTAGCTACGAAGAGAGAAGAAAGGAAACTCGATAAGCAAAAAGAAAAAAAGTGATGAGGTAATATTCATTAACTTATTGACAATTTATATGAATGACCTAGAAAATTCCACAGCCCCAATAAATAGTAGTAATGTTGATAAGTTTTTAAAGGACGTGTTTCTGAATTTCTTCCTAGCATGAGGAGATACAACTAGTGTTGCTTTTTTTTTGGTTATTTTATCTTCTTACCAAGAACCCCATTGTAACTGCTAAGATTAGGGAGGAATTAAATGCTATGATGGTAGAAAGAGACGATGGTAATAATAATAATGACGGGTTTTTAAGGAAGTTTACTAAGCACAAAAAAGATCTAGTATATCTTCTTGGTGCAATATGTAGGAAATAAAGGTTATGTAATAGGGGTGAGCATGGGTCGGGTACCCATACCGTTAACACTGATCAGTTCGGGTAACCGATAACCAATAACACTAAATATGATATCCATTAACCGAACCGATAAGTTCGGGTACCCGGATTTTCGGATCGGTTATTAGGTACCTAATATGCTATCCAATAATGAAAATTTAGACTTTATAATTTAGTTATTAAGAATGATATCATTCAACACTAATTAACAATAATACCACATGATTATTATTTCGGGGTTTTTTGTGTCCTTCGGGATAGTTACGTCACCAAGACTGATTTCCCGCCGGCTGTACCTGCAAAACAACGGAAGCTCCGTGTGTCCGGGATTCTGCCTCCGGTGATCAAGTTAGAAAGTGTTCGGAGTGATATAAAAAGTGTGGAAAGTAAAAGTAGATCTTCTCGGATTCTGAGATCAGGTGATTTATCCGTTTTCGAGATAATTGATTGTGTGTAATAAATGAATGTGTCCCCTAAATGGGGTGAATCTCCCTATTTATAGGATAATTGGTAAACGTGCCCTTACATATATCATTCTGACCTAGATTTGGTGGGCTGCGCCGCTTTGCGGCTTTCTCGGGCCCTGGAAGTTGTCGTTCCCTAATGAATATTCGTATGCCGCGTGTCAAGTCCAAGAGAGTCCATTTGGACCCCTTACAGAGTGGCACATGTCACACTCTCATTGGACCACATGGCGGGGGTACAAATCCCTAAATCATTTTCCCCCCACAGGGGGTGACGTGGCAGGCCATGTGACACCTGTGACATGTGTCACACATGCAAGGGTGAACAACATTTTTACTGTGTACCGTCTGGAATAAATGTTAGGGTTGCCCCTGAAACTTTTACCCCTCCATAAATATGTTTTCACCCCCCTCATTTACGCATATTCACGAAATTTTTTCGAGAGAGAATCTTGGACTTTTGAGAGAATTTTCTTATTGCCGATTGAGTTTGATCTGCCTACATCACAGTCGACCCAAGAAGTTCCAACAGTACCTTCAATACAAGGTAACTGCCTGTTCCATCTCTGTCTTGTTCTTTAATTTTCCGTCTGTGTTTGTTATTCCTTGTTTTTAAAATGGTTTCACAAACACATATGGCACAACCTAGGATAACTGTCATCCAGTCACCAGGGACGGCTGAATCTAGGACTAGGAGTGCCGGCTGCTCCCACTTAGACTCCCCTCTGCAAATACCCCCGAATTTGACTGTTTGTGTCTGTGCAGGACACTATGGTGAGAACTAAAAGGATGGCCCAGGGCCCCATAGATGGTGAGGAAGACGATGACACTATTAGGGTGCCAAGAAGTGAAGTTTTTGATCACCCACCCGACACTCCAAGCACGCCGGATGACTCAATTCTAAAGGAGTCAGATGATGGGTCTGATAATAGTGCATCCGGCTCTGAACAAGGGTCATCCCAGTCGGATGCTGTTTCAGGCGGTTCTAACAGTAGAACCAAGCCGCTTGTAGCCCATGAAGAGCTAGAAAACTCTGAGTCTGCCTCTGACTCTAAGGAGGAGGTCGTCTCTCCTTAAAAAGGACAAGGGGAGGATTCTTCCTCTACTCGAGAAGAATTCACTCCCTATTTCACCCATATCTCTGCTGGGACTCATAGGAATATGTTAAAAAAGCTAGAGGAATTCTGGGACACTTATGTCATGGGGGCCGGATAAAAATGAAATTCATGTCCCTGACCTGGACGATACAGTCGTTTGGCCATTCAATCAGAGTTATGAGGATAAATGCTTCGGCTGTTACGAAGCAGCGATACAGGCGAGCCTGAGATTTCCCCTTGACAAGGACGTTGAGAAAATCCTAGACTGATACCGCCTGGGTGTTTGGCAGCTTGCCCCCAATTCGTGGGTGAACGTTCTTGGGTACGTCACCGCCTGTAAGATGTTGGGGGTGAAACCGTGATTCGAGGCCTTTGCTTAGTTGCATTACTTGAGCAAGGCTCCTAAGGCAACCGGCCCTGGGTGGTATACCCTAACTTGTCACAAAGGGTTCATGATGACCCTGGGCAAGGAATCAAAATGGAAGGACTGGCGGAACCGATTTTATATCATCTCCTCGTCAGATACCAGGCGAAACTAGAAGTATAATACTTGGAACAAGAAATCGTACATTCTAGGACAGAAGGCTATCCTCCCGCCTGTTCTTGATGAAGGCTAAGATCAAATTTTGACACCTGGCCTGTTTAAGGTCTCCACCAAAATCTTAGAGGGAGGGAATGAATGGGAGATAATTCCCCATAGTTACATCCCTAGGTTTGAGTGGCTAAGGGACCCTCTTTACTTAGCCGCTTGCGGCCTTAGCACAGAAAAAACTAAAGGTAGCTGGTTCGGATGGGATCGTCTAGAAATATATATATATATATTATTATTATTATTATTATTATTATTATTTCTTACTGACACTCATCCGTCCTTTTTTGCATAAGAAGCCATGACGCAGCTTTCCCCAAGTAAGAAACCTGCTAGCTCTACTGCCGCCTATTGCCAAATGATCAAGCAGAAAAACCAGATCTTCAAGAAAGATCAGCTGGACCATATAAGTCTTCCAACACTGTCACATTCAGGCGGACCTTATTGTCTTGAACTTGACGACGCCGCCCCCAAAATCGAGGAAATCTGTGGCGTAGAAAAATCCATCTGCTGCCAAGTCTGGAGATGATTCTTATCCTACTACTGCCGACAAGTCGCCTGCTTCTCTTGAAGCACTTAAAAAACCGGACGCCCCTCAGACGTCGAAGAGTGGCAAGCCATTCACTATTGTTGTTGGCTCAACAACAACAGGCGGACATGCCTCAGACGGACGCAAAGACAGGCGTCCTCAAGACTTGGAGGTTGAGCTCCCAGGTATTAGTGCCTTCAATCCATTAACTTACCCTAATAGGGTAAAGTCTTATCAGTAGTCGCCCAGCATCTCTGAAGACACCCGGTCTATAGGTCGGGCTTATGTCAACTTCTCACTTAGTGTTGAATGTAGATGCTTCCTAGAGGCCGGATATACAACAGTTCGCTAAGAACATGCTGAAGGCCATCTTTTCCAAGGAGAAGGATTCCGTGAGGGGGGTTGGCACCTTCAACTTTGATGCTATTTTGGCCCTGCTAGCTAAGATAACCTGCTTTTAAGTTAGAAAATAATTCTAACTCCTCTCGTGTCGTCTGTTTATTGATGATCTTCTTTGCCGGATGTAGGCCATGCTACGGGTGAATGGGCTCAAGAAGTCGTTCTCAGACAAACAAAAAGAGGTAAAGAGTGCCAAAGAAAGGGCTGCCTCTACTCTAGACCAAGCCATGTTTAACATGTAAAAATGAAGCACTGACCCATGATATCCTGCATTCTCAGGCGGAGGCCAACCTACAGGTCAAGCAGCAACTAAAGGCGGCCCAGAAGAGGGTATCTGAGCTTAAGGGCAAACAGAAGTCAGGCAAGGGCGAGCTTGAGAAGCTTGGGGATGTCAGCAGGGATACATACAATCTCCACCGCCAGAACGAGAGTCTGAAAAAGAAACTCGCCAACCAGGAAGAGCAGGTGAGGGAGAAGTACCAGGCTAGAGTCGAGGAGGAAAAGAGGCAGTTGATCGAGGAGAATGAGAATGACTGCGCCATCCGGATGAAAATGGCTTGGAAGGCTTTGCATCCTGACGATAAATACTCCGACTGGGAGTATCATTTTAAGCAGCCCACTGACGAGCTTGACGAGGAGTGGCTGCAGGCGGAGAAAAAGGGTGAGGCTGATGGTGATGAAGACATGGCTGAGAATGAGGACTTCGAGCATGATGGGGGCCATCCGACTGATGCTGGTGAAAAGCCGGATGGAAATGTAGAAGAGTCCTCCCCTCAAGATGATCAATTTTAAGTCTTTCTTTGGTCGAATGGCCTGATGATTAATTTTTTGGCCTGCGTGCCAAGTATATATGTATCTTTACCGACTAAGGAGTCGGGTTTGATTACCAATTTTTCTTTTCTTCACCGATTGTAAATCGATTAACAGTACTTTATTTTGACTAACCTGGGGGTCGGTTTTTAATATGAAACAGCCGGCCATTAGGTCAGTTTTCCTGCATAAAATTTTTTTGTCCTTACAATTTTATTATGCATAAATTTTGCTAAGTGCGTAGCCTTTTTATCTTATACATGTGATATATCAGATGTTCTTGCCCCTGGGCGGCTGTGCGCTTGGTTTTAAAGGTGAATTGATTGACTTAGAAATTTTTGATACTTGAAAGAGTATGATTAATTTCCAAGTCAATCAATCACTATGGTGAATGCCCCAAACCAAGAGGACAATCGTCCATTGAGCAGAAGGGTAAACGTTTAGTAGCAGACGACCATTAACCATATTAAGTCATTTTGAACGAGTAATGCTTAGCTGCTAAGTTTTGGACTTAGCTTATTTGGACGTCTGTCTTTCCCTTAAGCAATATCAGGCGTCTTAATGGTAAGCACCAAGATGAGTTCTTTTATCTAAATGAAATAATAACCGGCTACCGGTTGGTATAGAAAGGGCGGTAAACCTTTAGCTATCTAGGTCTCATATTAGATTATTCAAGTCAAACAACTACGAGCTTTTCTTTATCCAGACAGTCGGTTGGGCCGTTTGTTTATTTGAGTTTATAGAGCAATGTACCACCCAAATAGGAGATGCTCTCTGCGACAAATTCACCCGAATGGACATCGCCGAATGTTGTACTCTTGTAGGAGCATACGGTTGGTTTAGATTTCGACGCCTGCACATTGCACAGGCGGTGTTCCCATTGGGAGATATATCTAATACAACAAAAATAATCAAATTTGAATATAAAAGGCAACTTTTCATTAATAGGCTTTTAATTTACAAAAAATTTACAAGTCTCAGAAGTAGTACTTTTTTAAGTTGTCTACATTCAAAGTTCTGGCTAGCTTCCTACCGTTTGGAGTTTCCAGGCGGTAGGTGCTGCCTCTAGCTTCTTCATAGATCCGGTAAGGACCTTCCCAATTGGGCACCAACTTGCCTTGCTCATTGGCCTACCAGTTGCCTCCATTTTTTGTAACATAAAGTCCCCAACTTTCAAGGGTCGTTGGTGTACTCTTTTGTTATAGGCTCTTGTCATTCTCAGACAGTAAATCTCGTGACGCAAGATGGCATTGCCCTTGCGTTCTGGAAGTGAGTTTAATGCTAACCGCATGGCCTCCCAGTTTGCCTTTTCATCATACATCATGACTCGAAGAGTCGGCTTATAATGTTCGATTGGTAAGACGGCTTCAGCACCGTATATCATGAGGAATGGGGTTTCGCCGGTTGCCCCTTTTTGTTGTTGTTCTGATGGCCCATAGGACATGAGTTAACTCTTCTGCCCATAGACCGCCAACCCTTTCAATTTTCTTTTTTATGTCGTCTGAGATTAGCTTGTTGAAGGTTTCAACCTGACCGTTTGCTTAGGGACGACCAACTGATGCAAAACAATGAGAGATCCCTTGGTCTCCCAGCCAATTCTTGGGGGTAGACGTCTCAAATTAAGGGCCATTGTCAAAGACCATAGACATAGGTACCCCAAACCGGGTGATGATGTTCTTCCAGATGAAAGAGATGACATCCTTTGTCTTGATGCCTTTGACCGCCTCCGCCTCTACCCACTTGGTGAAGTAGTCAACAACAACTAGAATATACCGCCGCCCACCTGGCGCAGGAGTATACGGTCCCAAAATGTCCATGCCCATTTGGCGAATGGTACTGGGCTATGAATGGCCGTCAGATCGGTGGCCGGACGGTAGATGAGCTTGCTAAATCTTTGACACTTATCACACTTCTTCACCATTTCCATGGCTTGCCTCAAGAGTGGGATCTTCTTCAACACTTCGTTTTTCCATCAGTTCCCAGAAGACTGATCGAGGTGTATCATAGGAGGCGGACGATGCCAGTTTTGACAAAGCATCCGCCTCATTGTTCTCTGACCTGGGCACTTGACTTAAATGGAATTCATCAAGTTTCCCAGCTTCTGTCCTCACTACCTACAAGTATTTGATCATAGCTGGATGGGTGGCCTCATAGTCACCATGGTATTGGCTAACAACCAATTGATAATCAGAGCAGGCGTCAATTTTTCTTGCTCCTACCGCCCTACACATGCGTATACCGGCTAGCAGGGCCTCATATACAGCCTCATTGTTTGAAGCCTGAAACTTGAACCACAGTGCATATTCATATTTATCCCCTTCAATAGACTAACATATTATCCCTGTACCACAACCGTTCATGGTAGAGCTCCCGTCTACATACACCTTCCAAACCTGATCAAGATATTCCAGTTTAACCGGCCTTGTTAAATTCAACAATGAAGTCGGCGAACACCTGACCCTTCACTACCTTCCTTGGTTTTAACGTGATTTCAAGACTTTGCATTTCAATAGCCCATTTGAGCATTCGGCCGGATGGCTCTAAAGTTGTCATTGGACGCTTAAGGGGTTGGTCTGTATAGACTACCAGCGGATGTGCCAAGAAGTAAGGTTTCAACTTCTTGACTACCATAAACAAGGCGAGACCAAATTTTTTCAATTATAGAGTACCAGAGCTCTACATTTCGAAGCATATGTCTAATGAAATAGATCGGAAGCTGATTGTCGTCTCTCTCAGCAAGGAGAACAACACTGAGGGAATGATCTGAGATGGCTAAGTACATGTAAAGCGTCTTCTTAGGCAGAGGGTTGACAAGCCTTGGCAAGAAGTGCAAATGTTGTTTCAATTTTTGGAAGGCCGCCTCAGCATCATCCCCCTATTCAAACATAGTCTTCTTTATGATCGCTTGAAAAAAGTAGTGGCACTTGTCGCCTGACCGGCTGAGGAATCTCCCCCATGCTACAAGACAAACGGTTAATTTTTGAACTTCCTTTACAGTGCGAGGTGACTTCATGTCAATAACCGCCTGTATCTTTTCTGGGTTGGCCTCTATCCCCCTTTGATCAATAAAAAAATCCGAGAAACTTCCCAGACTCAACACCAAAGACACACTTCTTGGAATTGAGCATGACCTTGTGCCGCCTGAGTGTGGTGAAGGTTTCTTGGAGGTCAGCAAGGTGATCCGTCTGTAGCTTGGATTTGACTATCATGTCATCAATATACGCCTCTACATTTCTTCCGATTTAATTAATGAAGACCGTATTAATCATTCGTTGGAAAGTAGTAGGCGCATTTTTCAAGCCAAATGGCATCACAGAATAACCCCTGATTAGTGACGAATGCCGTCTTTTCTTGATCTTTTTTCCACATGGGAATCTGATGAAAGCTATAATAAGCGTCCTTAAAACTCATCAAAGCATGTCTGGCTATAGAGTCGATCAGACTGTCGATCTTTGGAAGCGGATAACTATCCTTCGGACATGCCTTGTTCAGATCTGTGTAATTCAACACACATGCGCCACGTACCATTCGGCTTCTTCACAAGAACAACATTCGTAACCCAATCTAGGAAGTGACATTGCCGAATGAACCCGGTGTCTAACAACTTCTTGACCTCGGCGGCAGGCGCCTGAGATCTCTCCTCACCGTGATTTCTTTTCTTTTGCCTAACAGGCTTCTTTTTTGGATCCACGTCGAGTTTGTGGATAGCGAGATCTGGGCTGATGTTTGGCATCTCTTTCATTTCAAAGGCAAAAAATGTCCTTGAATTCTTTCAACAGATGGTGTAAGTCTGCACCCGGTTTTGCAAAAGAAGTCGTCCCAACCTTTATAGTACGCTCCGGACGTGTGTCATCCAGAACGATATCCATATGTTCTCTAGCCGGTTGGGGCAGAGGTTATCTGACCGTTCCCCGGTCAGTGATTGCTATTGCTTTTCTTTTTTGACAGTGACCAGCTAGTCAACCTTTCTTTTCTTGCCGACTGCCGGTGGGACTGGCCACTACAAGAAAACAACCGAATTCCGACGGACATGTTATTCAGTCGGAAATTCATTAAATTCCGACGGATTTTATGACGGATTTCCTACGAAATAAAAATCCGTCGGAATTTATGGGATTTTCGACGGATATTCCGTCGGAACATTACATTTTCCGGCGGAATAAATTCCATTGGAGATTTCCGACGGAATATTCCGTCGGAAAATAAAGTTTCCAATGGAATATTCCGTCGGAAAATAATTAAATAATAAAAAAAAACTAACCCATAAAACCCTAAACATAACCCGGATCCCCCTTTCATTCTCATTTCTCTCTTGTCTCCGCCACTCTTCCTCTTCTCTCTCCTCTCTTCTCCTTCTCTCTCCTTTCTTCTCCTTCTTCTTTTCATTCCTTTCTCTTTCCTTCTCCATCTCCTCTCTTCTCGTTCTTTTCATTCCTTTCTCTTTCCTTTTCCTTCTACTCTTTCTCCTTCTTAACATCAACAATCGCATTGACAACATCAACAATCGCAACAACAACATCAACATCAACAATCGCAACAACAAGCACAGCCGCAACAACCACCGCCGCTCAACACCTCCTTCAACCACCAGTCGTTGCGTCGTCCGCCGTCAAGCGCCGTAGAAGGTTGGAAATATAGAATAAATATGGGTTAGTTTGTAGATCTAGGTTTATATATCACAAATTTATGCTTATAATTAATTTTTATGATGAAATTGTAATATAAGTTTTTAAATTTTGTAATGTAAGTTTGTAATTTTTCGGATTTTTGGAAATTGTAATACATAAATTGTTTATTTTAATTTTGTGGTTTTGTTTTGATTTTGTGGTTTCGATTTCGTTTTTTTTTATTTTTGAAGTATCGGTTTTTGTTTGCATTTTTCGATTTTGTGATTTTTTTTTGGATTTTTTTTTGGTTTTTGGAGATCGATACAGTGGTTTGGGGTGGTCGGGGTGGTCTGGGGTGGTCGGGGGTGGGGGTGGGTGTGGGTGGGGGTGGTCTAGGGTGGGTGTGGGTGGTCTGGGTAGGTGAGGGTTTGGGTGGTCTGTGTGGGTGTCGGTGGGGGTGGTCTGGGTGGGTGTGGGTGGGTGGTCTGGGTGGGTGCGGGTGGGTGGTGTGGGTGGGGGGTGGGTAGTCTGGGTGGGTGGTCTAGGTGGGGGTGGGTGTTCTGGGTGGGTGGTGTGGGTGGTCTGGGTGGGTGGTGTGGGAGGGGACGAGTGGTCTGGGAAGGTGGGGTGGGGGCTGTTTTTTTTTATTTATTTTTACTGAATTTCCATCAGAATAATATTCCGACGGAAATTTCTGTCGGAAATTTGCGATGGAATTTCAAATAAAGTCAGAAATAGCGCCGATAGAATTAGATCCGTTGGAAAATCTGTCGGAATAAGGCCTTCTGACGGAATTTTCGCCGGAAAAGGTCGAATTTCCAACAAGGGCTGTTACGACAGACAATCTCCGACGGAATTCCGTCGGAAAGCCTGATTCCGACGGAATTTTTCCGTCGGAAATCAGCTGTTATCTTGTAGTGGGCCCTGGTTCCTTGGCATCATCAAGGTCTATTGGCTCTTCACCCTGGCCGACTGCTGCCGCCGTGGGCTTAACGTTTGAGAGATAGCACTCTCGGGCCGTCTTCTGGTCTCCATTTAGGGAGCCAACAGAACTGTCATCCTTTTCAAACTTCAATAGCATGAGGGATGGGATAATGACGGCCTTGGATTCGTTCAAAGTCGGACGACCCAAAATGAGATTATAGGCGGTCAGCTCTTCTACAACCAAGAACCGGACAACCATATGGCGCCCTCTCCTTTCTCTCCCAGCCGGATGGGTAAATCAATTCGGCCGACTAGGTGCACAACTCCACCCCCAAAACCGACCAGGAAATGAGTGACCTTGTGCATGATGTCAGACGAGCTAATGGTATTAATAAGGATCCGGCCGACCCCCTAGTTAGCTACCTAGCATTCAATAACAATGGGGTCATCATGGGGCCGGCGGACTTTGCCCTTGTCCCTCTCAGAGATGATGACCTCAGGGAATGTGTCGGTAGACGTCTGGCCCTCATCAACCGAGCTGATAGCCAGCCGCCGGACATGGTCCTTGGTGCCTCTGATAGTTGGACCCCCACCGGCAAAGCCGCCTGCTATGGTGTAAATCAGCTCCTTATCGGTGTCTGAACTACTAGTAGGCTTTGCTGGCTTTTTTTACGGCTGTCTAGGGTCCTTCTTCAGGGTCACCTTAGACTTAAGGATGCAATATTTCAACACCCCCTTATCAGCCAATCTATCCAAAAACCGCTTGAGGCAATAGCAGTCGTTAGTGTACATGGCTAAAATCCTCATAGAAGTGGCAGTACTTATCATTATTCTGTTTTTT
Source organism: Chenopodium quinoa (assembly GCF_001683475.1). Lineage (NCBI taxonomy): Eukaryota > Viridiplantae > Streptophyta > Magnoliopsida > Caryophyllales > Amaranthaceae > Chenopodium > Chenopodium quinoa. The sequence continues at coordinate 1,176,323 of NW_018743920.1, read as the reverse complement.
GGCCGGACCTTTCATTGCACCGGGCTTCTCAATTGTCACGCGGTCTTTTATCTCCATGAGGATGGAGTAGCAGTCTTTGTTAAACTTGTACCTTGGGACGTACGCTTTAAACTCTTTCTTTTTTTCTGGGACGACTGATCAGAATCCTCAACCGCCCAAATTTCTTTCTCTTCTTGCTATCTTCAGCTTTGTGAGCCGACTGTTCTTGAGGAATCCCTTTTTGTTTGTCAGACTTCTTTGAGTCCGACTGCTTGCTGGTGGAGAAGAGCGCGGTCGCCTGTATATAGGCTTCCGCCTCCATCAGTGCTTCTTGAAGAGTAGAGATTCTCTTCCGGACGAGGTCGAACTTGAAAGCCGACCCGTCTTTCAGACCTTGGAAGAAGTCTGTGTAAGCAACATCGTTAGACAGTCCTTGGATCTGGATTCTCACCAGATTGAACTGCCTAACGTATGAACGGAGCCCCTCCCTGTCTCCCTATTGTACCGCGCCCAAGTCAAGGCTTGTCTTTTTAGCGGGTATGTTCATAGAGAAGTTTGAGGCAAACAAGAACGCAAGCGTCCTAAAATTGTTGATGCACCCAGCCGACAAATTGTCGAACCACTGCTAGGAAATGCCCTTTAGCTTGGCTGGGAAACACCTACACCATGCGTCATCATTCAACCCCTGCAAGTACATGAGGTGGGTGTATGCCAACAGGTGGTCTTCTAGGTTGATGGTACCATCATAAGTACCCACCATGACATTCTTAACCTTGGCCGGTTGTGCCGCCTCGGTTATCTCCTTGGAGAATGCAGAAGGTTGTTCTCCAAGTTTTAGCAGACGGAGCTGCTAGTCCAGTGGCCGATTGTGCCGCCTCGGATATCTCCTTGGAGAATGCAGAAGGTTGTTCTCCAAGTTTTAGCAGACGGAGCTGCTAGTCCAGTGGTTGGACGTTATATGCCGCCTGACCGCCGAAGAGAGCAAGCTGCGTGTAAGGCTGGGCTAACGGTATATATGGTTGTTGAGGCACATATGGGACTGACCCTATCATTTGAGGACCAGTATGGACGGACGGGCCGCCTGACAAGCTCTCTTATGCATATTGAAAATTCCTCATCGAAGTATTCTTGAAGCTGTCTGGGAAAGTCGACGTTGAAGCCGAGTCAGACAGCTGCTGGTTTCTCCTTTGCTCTCTTGTGTATGCCGGATGGCCTTCCTTTTCCCCGATTCGGGGAAGCGGAACTTGGTCCATTTAATCAAAGTCCGGGTCCCATCCTTTGTTTTTGGGTACGAGTGGGCTCCCTGTCCTTGACCGACTTAGCCTTCTCAGAGCGAGAGGGTTTCTTGGCCGACTGAACCTTGCTGGGATCAGCCGTCCTATTGGAGATCAGGTCCTTCATCTCTCCCTTGAAACTTGTCATGAATTTCATGAACTCGTCTCGGGTGAGGTGGGCAGACTGTACTACCGCCTAGGGCTGGCCGGAGGACTTACTCGGACCCGCCGACCATCGCCCCGCTCCTTTTGTCTTTGGAACGGATGCGCTTGGTAATGAAGGATCCATCTGCGACCGTATATGTTTCGACCTCTGCATCTTCATCCGTATCATGATCTGAATAGACCTCAGCCGTAGGCTGCTTTTCTATAGTAGGCGGTACAGTCTCTTGAGAAACCATCTTCAAGGTACTCCCCCACAGACGGCGCCAAATGTTTCAGGATTTTTTGTGTCCTTTGGGAGAGTTGCGTCACCAAGACTGATTTCCCGTCGGCTGTACCTGCCAAACAACAGAAGCTCCGGGTGTTCGGAGTTCCGCCTCTGACGATCAAGTTAGAAAGTGTTCGGAGTGATATAAAAAGTGCGGAAAGTAAAAGTACATCTTCTCGGATTCCGAGATCAGGTGATTTCTCCGTTTTCAAGAGAATTGATTGTGTGTAATAAATGAACGTGTCCCCTAAATGGGGTGAATCTCCCTATTTATGGGGTCATTGGTAAATGTGCCCATACCTAGGTCATTCTGACCTAAATTTGGTGGGTTGCCGCTTTGCGGCTTTCTCAGGAATTGGGCCCTGAAAGCTGTCATTCCCTGATGAATATATGTATGCCACGTGTCAAGTCCAGGAGAGTCCATTTGGACCCCTTATAGAGTGACACGTGTCACACTCTCATTGGACCACGTGGCGGAGGTACAAATCCCCAAATCAATCATGACCAAATTACTAATAGTATTACTAACCATTTAAATTATGAGGTGATTATGAAGTAAAGTAAGAGTTTAGAAATGGATAAATAGATTTATGTAGGGAAAAAAATAAAAAAAAATGTTTATCGGATCGAATCGGGTAACCCTTAATTTTAAAATGATATCCAATCACCGTACCCGAAAAACAAATTATCGGATTGGGTACCTGAACCGTTATGCTTATCGAAACGGGTACTCTAATTTTCGGTTCGGTTACGGTTCGGGTTTTTGGTTTTTCGGATAATTTTGCTCAGCCCTACTATTTATATCAAGGCTACAAATAAAGAGAGTGGAGATGAATAAAGTAGGGAGGATAAATTAAAAATATGATTTGAAGATTTTGATATGTGATATCGTGGGGAAACCGCTGCCTTGAAAACGAGATTCGGTCCGTCTAAGGTACAAAATGTTATGGTCGGCTCGTTCCCCGAGGTTAGCATCACTCCCACACACTCATGTACTTAAGGGTGAGGGATTGGAGTCACATAACCTTTTGCTCAATATAATCAAGAAGAACACAACATCATGTAATGTGTCTCTTACCAACCATAAAAATGGCTTTATATAGACTATTTGCAATCCCAAAGATGTTACAAGTCTCACACCAATCAATTGATAATATCAATTGAATAGTTAGTAACCTCCAACATAAGTATACTAACAACTTCATAATGCATCATCAATTAGCAAGGGGGTAACAAAAGTTGTTTTAAACAACTCATAATAACAAAGAAAGGATCCCAAAGCCATTACTCCAACACAATATGCGAAACATTAAGATTATATCCTTCTGTACCATTCAACCACAAGAATTCAGTTGCAACGGACATACTTCCCAGTGGTCATCAAATAAAGATTGTAGCAGCTGCCATAATCCGAAGGTATGATATAGTAGCTGTCCAAGGACATCAAGTTGTTCCTGATATCTCCATTAACCTTCAAATAAAGCATGGTTTTAAGGCAAAAATTGTTCGTCGTTAATAGTAATAAAGCGCAGGCAAAGTGCGTGATTGTTGAAGATGGACTTCATCACACTGTCCATACAATGAATTTTATGTATTGTTGTTTACTTGTTTTGTATTGTGAATTTGCATTGTTTCAATAATTAAATTGAGTAATTTTTTTTTTTGGTAATAAATTATACAAGTATGTGTTAAAGAAATAAAATAAATTGAGTATTTTTTTTAGGTTAGTTCACACGTGTAGACCTAGCCTGTATCCAACCTGCTATAGTAGGTAAAGTATATCACGTGTATAACAAGTGACCCCTTGAATTAACTTTATCCCTTTATTTCTGATTTTTTTTATTAAACTCCTTATATTACAGTTTCTTCTCTACTATATATATATATATATATATATATATATATAGAGAGTGTGGATCACGTGAAAACAAGTGTAAAGATGAAAACTAAAAACATACAATCTCCACCGTACATAAAATTCAATGGCTGAGATTAGATACATGCTAATTATTTTCTCTCTCCTCTCTCTTCTCTTTCCTACCTTCTCGAATCCCCCAGCTTCAATTTCTCCCATTTATCATTTTCTCTCTCCTCCAATTCCCCCAAAAAAACCCTAGATCTCTCCATCGCTCCGCCGTTCACGGCGCTCTTCTTTCTCTCTCCTCCGTCGACTCCTTCACCGGATCGCTTAAATTGTGTTCTCCTTGTTTCAGATTGCTGAATTTGTAAGTTTTTGTTCTATCTTCAAACCCTAGATTTTAATTCATTTTCTAGGATTTTCGTTTTGATTTCATGAATAGAGCTCAGTTTTCGATCTCGAATCGTTCGATAAGAGTAATTCGCTGCTTAAGTTTTTCTTTTTTTTTTTGCTCAGTTTCGTGTCTGAATTTCGAATTAGCTGAGAGGAGTGAACAGGAGAGGAGGGAGCGAGTGGACTCGGCCGAATTGGTTGAATCGGTGGCTGATTCGAAGGATGACGGTGGTTGTGGAGGAGGGGTGAAGGAGAACAGTGACGTACAGAGCAGTGTTTAATTAATGGATACTCCTTCTGCGAGAGCTCGCGCTAATTATGATTATCTCATCAAACTCCTTTTAATCGGCAATAGTGGTAATGTATTTATTATATGATTGAATATGCGTTTTTTTTAGATCTTTGATTGTTTCTCAGTTTGTAATCAAATTGATTGATTTGTGATATTTGTGGCATTGTGTTTGTTGTGTTAATGCACGGCATTGCTGGTTTGTCGATCTCATTTCGCTTTTGAGGCCAAGGAAGTTTGGTTTACGGTCTAGGAAATGGATTAATCATGGGCGTAGTGTGTTATCATCTGATGATTTTTAGCATTTGAGTGTGTTGAAGTGCAGGATGTGGTCTACTGGTCTGATTGGTTGTTGTTCTGTAATGTATTGTTAATTTGTTGATCTCATCTTGCTTTTGAATCCGAGGAAGCTGCTGGTGTAATGATGAAAAATGGATTAATCTTAGGATTAGACATATTATCATATGATGATTGATAGCATATTGAGTTTGCGAGGTTGTATGTGGTTTTTGCTGCATTGCTGGCTTGTTGATCTTCTTTCCCTCCCTTACATAGCGGGGAACCTTGATTTTTCGGCAATATAATAGCATTGGCACATGGATTATTCATGGATATAATGATGTTATCATATGATAATTAAGTATGTTAGTGATTTACTATGTTGGATGTATATCCTCGTATACTTGGGGGTTTTTTTTTTTTGACACAAAGCAAAGCTTAGCATTTATAATTTTGTTATAGTGACTCTTAATTTTGTGCAATAATATGAGTTATTAGCTTTATTGTTTTTGTGTGCTGAAAGTCTATTAGCTCAATTGGTCGAGCATTGTGCACTTGCATTGTGCACATGATGTGGGTTCGAATCCTACGTAGGCTTATATGGTGTGATCTTTTTAAAATGTAGTCAAAATTAATATATTAACCTAACCTATGTGTAAATGTTAAATTAATATATTGTGCACTTGCATTTTGGAAAGTACGATTTCAATTTTCTTTTCCTGTATGTTCTTGAATGTGTATTATTAGAGCATATACCGGAGAAAAAGCCTACTCATTTTCCAGAATTGATATTTTTAAACTCATTCAGTCTGTTGCATCTAACAGATAAGTGTTCAAGCTTTTAATGATGAAGATCCTCAAGGGCGTAGGATTTACTATTTTATGCAAGTAATTGGTTATTAAATCATGAATGACTGAAAAACAAAGGGAAATTATTTTGAATAAAATATTCCTTTTGAAATATATGCTTTATTTGGATTTAGTAGTGAGTACATTGTAAGTTTAATTTACACAATAATAGCTACTCTTATTTCATTCGCTCTTCATTTATGGTTTATATTGTCAGGCTTATTTATTCATCGCCGGAGGGCTGAAATAATGGATCCTCAAAGGAAGGTCGTTGGAATCGGATAGCTTATGGTTCTTGGAAGAATCACAATTTGGCTATTACAAAATTATCTGATAACAAGCAGGAGCAGGAGAAGTTATTTGATGACAAGGAGAAGAAGGAAAAGTTATCTGATGATAGTTACCTTATATTTGTAAATAGTGACTTCTATATAAATGTGGTCAATGTTGTCGAAATTGATATAATTAACTTATTTTTATATATAGTGGCCTCTGTATAAATGTGGTCAAAATTGATATAGTTACCTTATTTTTGTATATAGTGACCTTTATGTAAATATGGTCAAAATTGATATAATTACCTTATTTTGGGATATAGTGACCTCTAAGTAAATATTTTAAAAATTGATATAGTTACCTTATTTTTATATATAGTGACCTTGGTGTAAATGTCATCAAAAATAATATAACTTGACATAATTACCTTATTTTTGTATATAGTGACATCTGGGTTGTTTCACACCATTGGATTATCTAGTGAATATTCAATGGCTAAGATTGCTTGTTTTTAGTTTTCACCATAAGCTCTGTTTTTAGCGGAACCTCCACGTATATATATATATATATATATATATATATATATATATATATATATATATATATATATATATATATATATATATATATATATATATATATATATATATATATATATATTTTGAAAACATCAAAATTGCTGCATAAATCAATCCAATATGCATAGTGGCAATAAACATTCATATGGGTTATCTGCAACATTATTAAGAACTAGAATACAAGTTAAGTTATTATGCACGAATTTATGTAGTACAAGAGAAAAATTTGCATTGTAATGGTTTGAATATTGGGTTATTAAAATGCAATGTTTACAATGAAATTTTGAAGCTACCAAAAAAAAAAATAAAAAAAAAAAATAAATAAATAAAAAAAAAAATCTGAATATTACATAACAAGTAGTTGAAAGGACTTTTTGTCAAAAACTACCTAATAAAACCAAGATTTTGTGAGAAACTGCCTAATAAAAAAAAATTTGTAATGAACTACCTAATATAGGTAAAATGTTGTAAGAAACTACCTAAGAAAAGGTAAAATGTTGTAAAATACTACCTATACCGGATTTCCATCGTTGACCGACCATAAAATTAAGCACTCTCGAAACCACCGCTTTCATTCCCAAAACTAACACAACTTGCTTGAAATCGCCTCCACCACACCTAAACCACCTTTCAACCCCAAAACCACCACCTCTAACCCCAAAAACCACCATCCCAAAGCACTAACCTACCCTCACCAACTCGTAATATCCTTCAACCACCCGAAAAATAACCTTACCACCTTGAAAACCAACCCTCGCGGTGGTTTCGGGGTTTTTTTAAAGTGGATCAACGTTGTAAAATTAAGTCAACGGTGGAAATTTGGTCAAAGAAGTATCTTACAACATTTTACCTTTTATTAGGTAATTTCTTACAACATTTTTTTAGGTAGTTTCTCACAAAATTTTGATTTTATTAGGTAGTTTCTCATAAAAAGTCCTAGCTGAATTGTCAAATACCTCATCACAAGCTACAATGTTTGCATCAAATTGTCAAATATTACATGTTAGGGACTAGTTTAATTTTTTTCGGTTGAAGCTTGACTTCCTAATGAACATCCACTTGCCAGTGTTGATGTTTGACTTCCTACTTCTCTTAGACATCTAATCTGACCAGGTGTCTACCACAATAAGGAAATAGTCAGTGTGCATACATATTAGAATCATTATGGTAAATTGCAATAATATTGTACTTACATCAACTAAAGGTGTTCCATCAGTGTTAATAAGCACACCAAACCCTTGGGGTACCTACATACAAGTTAAACATCCAAGTGAGAAGTCACCCATCATAATTAGGTGATAATGAATATAAAGTAAAAGTTTAGGATGCTCACAGTAGCACCTCTGCCCCTTCCTCTTGTACCTCTACCTCCTCTTCCGCCTCTAGCTCCTCTTCCTCCCCTAGAACCCCTACCGCCCCTTGTAACTCTTCCTCCTCTTCCAGTCCTAGTTGGCTCAGCAGTGACACTCAACACATGTGTAGAAGCATTTGAAGCTATTGATTTTTGCTTTTTTGGTGGTTGTTTAATTTGTTTCATAACCTTATCTTTATCAGGACACTTCCTCTTGTTATGATTGTTAGATTTGCACACAGAGCATGTCATGAAAATCCCATGCTTAGTCAACCTACCTGGATTTTTGGGGTTCTCATGAGGGTCTTTCCTCCTATTTCTTCTAGGCCTACCAAGTCCTATCTTAATTGGAGGGGGATGAAGTGGTAAGTAGACCTTGGGCCAATGTCTTTCACCAACTACAGGTAGTATGGAGAAGGAGTAAGACTTAAGGTAGGTTTCTTTTTTATACCAATTTGACACATAATCCTCTTCCTTTTTCTGACAAAAGAAAATGCAAGCAACTGCATGAGCACAGGTAATACCAGTGAGGTCCCATCTTCTACATGTGCATGTTCTAGCTTCAAGGTCGACATGTAAAGTGTCCAGCATATAAGCAACATGGAAAGAAGTTATAGATGATGGTATAACACTACAATCAGCAGCTAGGTACTTAGATCTCTCTAACCTTTCTGCAACCTATGACATATTTTAGTAACATTCTTTTCCATTACATCTCTTTTCACAACTAACCTTTGCATTAAAGATGTTCTAATCTCTTCCAGCATATAAATCAAATGTTTAGTCCTAGAATGAATTATCCACCCATTAAAGGTTTCAGCTAAATTGTTAACTATGACATTAGCCTTTGTATCAGTCTTCAAAAATGCTCTGCAAAATACCTTAGGGTTGTAAGATTTAAACCCTACCTACAGGATTCACCTTTTCCATATCTTCAAGTGCTTCATTGTAATCTGCTGTGTTATAAGACTTTGCAACTCTCCAAAACAACTGTTTCATTTCATCCCCTTTACAAACTTTGTGCCAATGGGAAAAAACATGTCTAGCAAAATGCCTGTGCTCAGCATGTGAGAAGATGGAAGCAACCGCATGCAAAATAGACTAAACAAACCAAAAAATAACTAAGTGTTAGCAGATGGAATTGAGTAAAATTTAAAGTGTTATAATATTATAAGTTAGTAATATACCTGATGCTCATCACTGATGAGTGTGAGTTGATTTTCCTGTCCTAATTGGAAGCATTTTTGCACTTCTTTTAGAAACCATACCCATGATTCATTGTTTTCCCCCTCCACAATTGCCCAAGCAACTGGGAACATTTGCTCATTGCCATCCCTTCCCACAACTGCCATTAATTGTCCTCCTAATAAGAAGGTCTTAAGGAAGCAGGCATCAATACACAACACCCTCCTACAACCTTCCAAACACCCTTTCTTGATACCATCAAAACAAACAAATATCCTTTGAAAAACATGTGGTGGCCTCCTTTGAACTGGATTTGTTATCAAGACAAGATTAGTACCTTGGCTAACATCCTTTAATGCTTGAATATAACTACCTACTTTGTTGTAATGTTCTTGCATAGAACCATGTAGCATCTTATGTGCATAATATTTCACCTTATAAGCTAACCCAAGCTTAATGATGACCTTAAAAGCCCTTCTAATTGTTCCAATGATCTCTTTTGCAGGCCAATGGGGTCTAGCTTTAAATAACTCTAATAATTGTTTTGCCAACCAAGTAGACTTTATCTATCTGTTTCTTTCCATATCCCTTGTACAACAGTGTACATCATAAACCGATTTCAACACAAACCAAGCCCTTCTTGAGTCCCAAGATCCATATAACCTAAATGGACAGCCTCCCAAGCACTTGACCTCCATCCTTTGTTGCCTCTTTTTGTTGCTAGTAACAAAAGTTAAATTCCTACCTTGAACGATAGCATACTTAGCAATGGCATTCCTAAAAGCTTCTCTGTTAGGAAATCTATACCCTACCTTCCATTGAAATTGGGTGAAGTTGGTGTGCTCACTAACAATTATCTTACTGTCCCTTCTTTTTCTTCCACTCTAGTCATCTTCATCACTTTTTCCTAGAGTCAATTCTTCCTCATCAGTGTCATCATATATTCATATTCACTTACCCATCCAGAATTTTCACCATTGTTTCCCCCAAATGCATATCCCCCAACTTCTCTTTGTAATTGTTGAGCAACTTTAAATAGTTTGCTATTACATCCCCTAACCCATTCTCTAGCCTCCCTCAACTCATCATCACTACCATCTCCTTCATCCCCCACTACATTTTCATATGCTATCTCAGGTTCCTGCTCACTTAAAATTCCCTCATCTACAAGATCTTCTGGTCCTTCCTCATTATTTGACCAATCAGATTCAGGTTCATAGTTTTTATCAGACTCATTAATTTGTTCCTCATCACTACATCTTAATAAGTCTTCTCATTTTATGGGACTTTCGGGCCTATGATCATAAGAATCATAATAGTCTTCTGTTATAGGTTTATTAGCTAGTAGTGGTTCTGTATGCAAGGTCACCAAATCATCCATTCCACTACAAAAACAACATATATAATTAAAATCAAACCCAATTATATTTAAAATTAATTAAAATTTGATCACACAATTGATTAATTAATCTACCGAAATTATTCTACCCACAAATTAAAGGGTATTCAATTTTCACAATTTAACCCAAATTATACAAAGCAATTAACTGAAACTATATCATCATCATTACTAAACTAACATAAAAGTAAGAAAAACGAAATTACATGTGGATTGCTAAACATCGCCCGCAAATCTCCACATAAAACCCACAAATCTATTTTGAATTTACCTTATTGCCCTAAACCTAAAATAAAAAAATCTAACCCATACCCACACTCTAATCACCCGAAAATACGGTAATGTCGAGGCGGCAAGGCAAGGACTTGGCAGCCACAGCGGCGGAAGGAAGGACGGCTCACAGTGGCAGGGTTTTTTTAAAAAAAAATTAAAAAAAAAAACAGAAGTGGTGGGGCGCCTGGCCAGGACGCCCAGCCCCTGGTGGTGGCGTCTGCTCCGGTCGCCGGAACCAGGGGGCTGGCGTCTGACCTGGACGCCTAGCCACGGTTGTGGCGTTTTCTAGAGGCGCCACCGCCGTGGCTGGGCGTCCAGGTCAGACGCCAGCCCCTGGTTCTGGCGGCCGTAGAAGACGCCACCACCAGGGGCTGGGCGTCCTGGCCAGGCGCCCCACCACTTCTGTTTTTTTTTTTTTTTTTGTCTAATATTTTTTTTTTGGAAAATCAGAATTCTTTTGTTAATGTTTAATATTTTTGTTTTATGTGTTAATGTTTTCATTTCTAATATATATTTTTTTTTTGAAAATCAGAATTTTTAGTGTTAATGTTTAATTTTTTGTGTTAATGTTTAATTTTTTTGTTTTATGTGTTAATAAATAGTGTTTAAATTTTTTACATTATGTAAAATTTTTATTTGTAAATTTCCTTTCTATATATAATTTATACATACAAAATTAAACATAATTTTATTAACACATATTTAAAACATAATTTCAAATTAAAACAATTTTTTTTTGAACTTATTAACACATATTTAATTTCAAATTTATCAAAGTTAAAAAACCACAAAAAAAACAAAAACTTTAAATAAAATTAAAAAAAATAAATAAATAAATATCAAAGTTAAAATTACAAAAAAAAAATAAATAAATAAAAAAATAACAAATTCAAAAAAAAAAAAATTCAAAAAGTAGGGGTGGCGTCTGGCCAGGACGCCACAGCCATGGTGGCGGCGTCTGGCCAGGACGCCACAGCCGTGGTGGCGACGTCCTTGTCAGGCGCCACTGCCACGGTTGCGGCGTCCCGGCCATACGCCACCGCCATGGTGGTGGCGTCCTGACCAGACACCACCCCTACTTTTCGTAATTTTTCCGGATTATCTCGTTTTCCGGCGACGATGACGGCTCTCCGGTGTCCCTCGGCGATCCACTCCAGCTCCACATTTCTCGTGAGAGTGAATTACAGTTTCGGTAAAAATTAGAAAAAGGGCAAAAGAGTCAAAGTAAAAATAATTGTGGGCTTTATGTAGAGATTTGTGGGCGATGTTTAACAAATCCCAATTTCATACCTTACCCTCTTTGTTCAGTATCCAATTTCAAGCAACATTCCATAATAAGCGTTAATTGATACAAACCCTACCACATGGACTACAATCCAACAACAAAAAGGACAACAAGATGATGAAGAGAAGAAGAAACAAAGTTTAAAAATTATTTTAATGGTGAAGAAGATGACAAAAGATAAATGAAGAAGGTGGGGATGTTAATAGTGAACTGGTGAAGTACGAAATATGTGGAGTAATTTTTTTTTATATTTTTTTTTTTTTTTTTTTTTTTTTTTTTTTGTGGAGGAGTAATTAATTTAGGAGTGAAATAGGTAGGGAAGAAATAATACATGGTAAATGTATATTGTTACTCTTTAAAAACAAAAGTAAAATTTGCCAATTGCAACCATTTAAAATTTGTATTTTCACTACAAGAATCAGGTCGAATTCCGATGGACACGTAATTCCGTCAGAAAAATCATATTTCCGACGGATTTAAATTCCGCCGGATATTTCTGACGGATTTAAATTCCGCCGGATATTTCCGACGGATTTAAATTCCGTCGGATATTTCCGACGAATTTAAAAATTTCGTCGGAAATTCGTCGGAAATTTCCGACGAAAAATTATTCCGTCGGAAAATATGTACTTTCCGATGGATTATTTCATCAGAACATAAAATTTCCGACGGAATTCATATCCATCGGAACTTAATTTAATCTAAAAAAAAGAAACCAAACCCTAAAAAAAAAAAAGAAAAAAAAAGAAAACAGCCAACCCCCCTCTATTTCATTTCCGCCTCTTCCATCCCCTTTTCCTTCTCTATCTCTCTCCTCTTCTTTTCTCGATCTTCCCTGTTTTCTCTTCTTTCTTCTCTATCCTCTTTTCTCTCTGGTCTTCCTCTCCTTCTCTTGCCCTCCCTCATCTTTCTCGGTCTTCTTCTCCTTCTCCCTCCTCTTTCTCTTGTCTTTTTCCTCTTCTCCCTCCGTTCACCACCAACATCAAGCACCGCCAACAAAAACGCTGCAACAATAACTTCCATTAACATCAACCACCACCAACATCAACCACAACAACAACGGCGCAACAACAACAAAGCCAACAACCACCGTCGCGAGCCACCTAGTCTCAAGGTTTTTGCTTTGTAGATCTTGTAATTTAAGTTAGAGTGTAGATCTAGTTAATTTTGTATGTAATTGTAATGTTAGTTTATAAATTTTATAAGAAAATTGTATATTTATATATTTCTTTTAAATTTCCAACTATATTTTTTCCGTCAGAAATTTCCGACGGACTTTTCCAGGCTGGAAAATCTCTTCCGACGGGAATTCCGTCAAAAAACTTATCCTGTCAGAAAAGGTCGTTTTTCTCTGACAACCGCTTTCGATGGAATTTCCATCGGAAACGGGTTTTTCGATGGAAAAATTCTGTTGGAAATAGCCTGTTTTCTAGTAGTGTTTGTAAATTACAGCCATTAAAAAAAATTACAAATTGCAACCCAAAAGTAATAATAAATTGTCAATTGCAACCCAATTTAACTTTTTCATCAATTTGCGTGCCGAAAAATGTTCTGTTAAGGTTTTAGGGGTCATTTTATTCCTTAAGACCCCAAATTGAGCTCGAAATTTGCAAAAAAATAACGTAAGTGCCTCGTTTTGCGTATAAAAATGTATCGATTTGTGTACAACTATTTTTTTCCGTGAAAATGAGGCCCTTGCATTAATTTTTTGCCAATTCCGAGCTCATTTTAGATCTTTAAGGGCTAAAATAGCCCCTAAAACCTTAACGGAACATTTTTCGACACGTAAATCAATGAAATAATTGAATTGGGTTGCAATTTACAATTTAATAGTACTTTTGGGCTGCAATTTGCAAAATACAAGCTTTAAATGGTTGCAATTGGAAAATTTTCCAAAAAAAATAAAATAAAATAAATAAATAAATTACAGACTAAGCAAGTTACCCGTCATGTGGGTCCACGCGTGTGAACTACAATAGTATAGAAGAAGATAATTCTAAGTATATTGTTCTTGATAAAAATACAGAAGAGTACAAGCCTATAAATATACAAGAGAGGAGATAAATACGGAAGGCAATAAACAAGAATTACACAATTAAAGGGAGGAATTAAACAGAATAACTAAGTCAACAATAATCCCAAAATTAGTGACAAGATTGTAGGAGAGAATATATTTATTCCTTAATTACGCCCCCGCAAAACGGTCAGCCATGAAGTAAGACCGATTTTGGAAACCAACGTTGTGTATGACTGTCTGGGAAGAGGCTTTGTCAGAGCGTCTTTCAACTAATCATTTGTTGATATATATGCAACTCTGAGTTTCCCAGCTTGAACATTTTCATGAACGAAATGGTAATCAAGGGCCAGATGCTTCATTTTGGAGTGAAAAACCGGATTAGCACTGACATAGGCTGCCCCGGCATTGTCACAATATATGACTGGTGGTAACTGAACCTTGAGACCAAGCTCCTGGAACAAGTTCTGAACCCAAAGGACTTCGGCAGTTGCACTTGCAACCGCTCAATATTCTGCTTCAAGGGATGAACAGGCCCTTGTACGTTGCTTCCTTGAGGTCCAGGAGATGGGATTCTTTCCCAAGTATACAATATACGCTGTAGTGGATATATATATATATATAATCATCTTTGTCTCGAGCCCAGTCAGCATCGGAGTAGGCATGGAGAGATAAGGGAGAGTCTATGTGAATTATTAAACCCATATGCGAGGTACCACTTAAGTAACGAAGAAGACGATGTAGGGCTTGCATGTAAAGGGTTGTTGGACATTGCATGTATTGTACTAATTTGTTTACTGTGAAGGCAATGTTAGGCCTAGTGAGGCCGAGATATTGGAGGCTGCCAATGAGTTGTCTATACACTGTTAGGTCTGGAAGAGATTCCCCATGCAACGTGAGAGAAGGGTTGGTTGCAATGGGAGTGGCTGTGGGTTTTGACTCATCCATGTTGGCCTTTGTGAGAAGCTCAAGAATATAATTTTTTAGACTTAGGAAGAGACCACGTGGGTGAGGCATGACTTCAACACCCAAGAAGTAAGAGAGATCCCCTAGGTCTTTTAAGGAGAATCTAGTAGCAAGGGCAGTAACAAAATTTTCGAGGAAGAGGGAGTCATTTCTTGTGACAATGATATCATCCACATAGACAAGCAAATATATTAGCTTACCATTTTTGTGGAGAGGGAATAAAGAGGAGTCAGATACGGTGTTTACAAAACCCAAAGAAAGAAGGTGTTGGCGAAGTTCATTGTACCACGCCCTTGGGGCTTGTTTAAGACCGTATAATGCTTTGTTTAATTTGCAGACATAGTTAGGGAACTTGGGGTCAAAGTAACCCGGTGGTTGAATGGTGTAAACATCATCGGAAAGACATCCTTGGAGAAAAGCATTGTTAATGTCAAGTTGACGTAGAGGCCAACCATGTGATACTTAGATAAAGAACCACGCGTACCGTGGCAGGCTTGACAACCGGGCTAAATGTTTCACCATAGTCCACGCCCGGTTGTTGGTTGAAGCTAGCCTCGAGCAACATATATATCTGGCTTTGTACTGAGAGATGTTGCCGTCTTTATCTTTCTTGATGCGAAAGACCCACCTACAGCCAATGATATTTTGGGAAGAAGAGGGAGGAACGAGTTCTCAAGTTTGGTTGGCACGAAGGGCACTAATTTCAGCATCCATTGCTTTGCGCCATATGGGGATTTTGAGTGCTTGTGTGATGTTTTTGGGTACTTCAACAGGTGCTATTTCAGCATTAAGATTACGTTTGGAGATTGGTTAGATGTCGTGTTGAAGACGAGTTGTCATTGTATGGGTGGGAGGAATGTGGGATGTGGAGGTTGTGTAATGTGTTACGGAAGTGGAGGAAGAGTTAGGTTCAGGAATAGGAGAAGGAGTTGGAGGGGAGTGTGTTGCAGAAGTGGAGTTTGATAGAAGGTGAACGTCTGGAGTAGCATGCGTCGTGGTAGGGGAAGCAGTGAGAGACGGTAGAGATGGTGGAGTGTGGACCGTGGGAGAAGGAGATTAAGGAGTGTTGTTTGAGATAGTTAGAGTAAGAGGAGCCCATTCCTCAATTAAGGAGGGTAGAGGAGTCTGGGAGGCAGAGGTTTGGGAGAAGGGAAAAATATGTTCAACAAAGTGAACATGTCGAGAGGTGTATATTTTGTTAGATTTCGGTTCTAGACAATAGTAGGAACTTTGAGTAGGGAAGTAGCCTACAAAGACACATGGTGTTGATTTCATGTCAAGTTTGTGAGAGGTGTAAGGTTTAAGCCATGGGTAGCATAGGCACCCAAAGCTTCTAAGTTTGAAGTAATTTGGTTTGACGCCGAACAGTTTGAAGAAGGGGGAGTCATTGTTTAATGTAGGTGTTGGAAGACGATTTATTAGGTAAGTGGCTGTGGAACAGGCATTTGTCCAATATTTTAAAGGCATGTGAGCATGAGTAAGTAAGGTGAGAAATGTTTCAACAATGTGTCTATGCCGACGTTCAATTCGGAAGAACCATTGTGTTGAAGGGAATGAGGAGGAGTAGTAAGATGAGATATTCCGTCAATGGATAGGTAGTTGTGTAGATATTCGTATTCACCACTATTATTAGAATATAGAGTTTTGAGTGGGAGTTGGAAATATTTTTTAACTAAAGTTTTTTATCGAATGAAGACGGTTGTGGTGTCAGATTTGCGTTTTAGAGGATAAAGCCATATGTATTTTGTATAATGGTCAACAAATATTATGTAGTATTTGAAGCCATCGTGAGAATAGATTAGAGACGTCCATATATAAGTATAAACAAATTCAAGAGGAGCATTGGAGGAAATAGCTAGTAGAAGAAGCAAAAGGAAGACGGTGACTTTTATAACAAGCACAGGAATAACAAGCTAAAGTAGAAATACTAGAAACATTAAGATTATATTTAGATACAAGTAAACGAAAGACATTTTTTGATGGTTGACCAAGACGATGGTGCCAATGAAGAGAATTTGATACTGTGCTTGTGAAAACTTTAGGAGAGTCAGATAGGACTTTGTAGATACCTGCTTTAGATAGGCCCTGGAATAGTAGTGCCCTCGTTTTGAGATCCTTGACACAAAAAGAATTTTGTGAGAAAACAACAGAAATATTATTGTCACAACAAAGTTGGGAAACAAAAATAATATTTTTGGAGATAGCAGGAACAACAAGTACATTATTTAAAATAAGAGAATTATAGAAAGAGAAATAGAACCAATGTGCGTAATTTTTAGTTCTGTACCATCACCGACTATAAGTTCCTCAGTGCCATCATAAGGGGAGTGAAGAGAAAGATTATTGAGATCGTTGGTGACGTGGTAGGATGCACCACTGTCAAGTTACCAAGGAGATGAGGTTGAGGAGGAGAGTGATGTGAGATTGGCAGTGTTGGCCTGAGGTGCTGAGTATGTGCGGTTGCTGGAAGAAAAAGTGAAATTAGGAGGAGTGGCATTCGGGAATTGTTGTTTGAACATGGAACAGTGAGCAACAACATGTCCCTGCACGCGACACCACTGACATTTTCCTAAGAAAGGACGGGGTTGTTTGTTTTGATTGTTAGGAGTGGGCAGAATACCTGCTGTAGAAGGACGATTGGTGTTACGGTTTTGGTTTCTGGTAGAAACAGCAAAGGCCGTGGCAGGAAGAGAGGATGAGGAACGGATTTGGGTTAAGGAAAGCTCTTTGTTGATAAGTTTTTCATGTAACTCCTCAAAAGAAATGGGATTGTCCCTGGCATTCACAGACTCAACAACTGATGTGTAGGACTCATCAAGACCAGAGAGGATACGATCAATCAAGTCCTCATGTTCTTGAGGCTTTCCAAGGGCTGCTAGTTGATCAGCGCAGGCTTTGATGTCCTGCATATATTCGGTTACGGTGCGATAACCTTTGGTTATTCTACGGAGTTGATCTTTGAGTTGATTGATATGACCACGGCTAGGAGTGGCGTAGGTTTTAGCAAGAATATCCCAGAACTTCTTAGAGGATTTGGCTTGAGAAACAAGCGGAACAAGAGTTGAGGAAAAAGTGCCTACAAGAGCACCACAGATTAATTTGTCTTGCCGAGTCCAGAAGGAAAAATCAGGATTTGGAGCTGGTGTATCATTGATGGTGGTGGTCATAGGAGGAGGAGGAAGTGAACCATCAACGAAGTTGAAAAGATCGTGACCAACGAGAATGGCCTCAATTTGCATTTTCCAGGAGAGATAGTTTGCAGCAGTGAGCTTAATAGCGTTCGGGATATTGAGGAAGATGAAGGGCTGGGTAGGATCATTGTTGTTGGGAATTTGGTGTGAGGAGTTAAGAGTTGCCATGGAGATAGCGGAACGAAAGAAATGCAGAAAGCAGAGATGAGGGAGGTAGGATCGTTAGGCTGATACCATATAGAAGAAGATAATTTTAAGTATATTGTTATTGATAAAAATACAGAAGAGTACAAGGTTATAAATATACAAGAGAGGAGATAAATACGGGAGGTAATAAACAAGAATTACACAATTAAAGGGAGGAATTAAAAAGAATAACTAAGTTATTACACAATTAAAAAGAATTACACAATTAAAAAGAATATACAAGAGAATATATTTATTCCTTAATAAATAGTTAGTTCTTGCCAAAGTTAATTAGTAAGTTAGCGCTTTTAAAGAAGACTGGTAATAGTTAGGACCTTTTTATGTTAATTTTTCCTTCTTAATTTCATACGTAAATTGGACTATTACCATTTTTTTCATTTTTTTTTTTTTTTTTTTTTTGGCAAGTGTATATCGTCCACAATATACAGATTGTAGTGTTTTTCTCATTAAGCGCAAGACACATCAATAATGCTGACGATTAATAAGTGATGAGAGAAGAAGATGCATTCCCAAAGATCACTTAACGGCTTTTATTAAACTGTCGGGGTCGGGGTCTGGATCCGGTCTTATGGGTCAACAAAAAATGGGGTATGCTCTTAAATAATGCAATTTATAGCTAAGAAAGAGAAACGTAGAGTGTTTATTTCGGGAAAAAAAAATATTAGCCCACACAAATCAAATGTGGAGTGTTTATGTCCGGAAAAAAATAAATATTAGCCCACACAAATCTTAGTCAGCTCCTTTATATTTCATGTTTCAAATGAGAATTATAAGAAGAATCAATTGGGGTGTTTTTTGGAACTTTATTTTTTAAGGAGATGTAACATTTTATTTCTCGTTTTTTTTTTTTTTTTTTTTTTGTTTCTATTTTACAGAAGTCTCAATGGACACTATTTTTCATTGACTAAAGTCATGCAACATCTCCATTGTTAATTAATGATAATGAAAATAAATTTAACAAAGTCAATCAAGAATTAACTAAGGAGGAGTAAGAATCCAAATACATAATCTGTTTAATAACTTAACAGTTTTTTTCTCAAACTTTCAATCACAAACTTCAAACCTAAATTCTCAAAATCTAAGCACTTCCGTTTTTGTCTTTTTTAATGACCTCCAAATAACTTCCAACCTTTCAAAAAAGATTTTTTTTTTTTTTTTATAATTTTCATTTTTACTACTACACCGTTTCAAATTAATTATTTGCAACGATTAGATATTTTCAAGATGAACCACTCCCTCTCCGATCAAGCTAAGATAAATGACAAGTGTTGTGTATTGCGTATTGTGTTTATGAATAATGGAGGGAGAAGTATTTAAGCTAAGATAGTGATCTGATGAGTCAACGACGACAAATTAGAGTAGATGGAAAAATATTTAGAAAAGATACATGAATTACATTTAGACACGTCCTCTAAATCTCTAATCTTAAGACGACCTAAGTCATCTAACTGATATAAGTACATGGCAAAAGAAATTTTATTTACGGAATGGAGTATTGTATAGTTATTGTAATTAAATTGTTCTCCTTTAATTTTGTTTGGTTTTTGCATTGATTGAAGTCATCCACTCGTCTTTTTTACTCGACAAGTCCTTTAAATTTATTATCATACAAGTATATCATTTGTCTATAGTCTGTTTACAATTGAAATGAATTTTCAATAATACACTTACGCTCTTTTCACTTCACCTTAACAAAAATAATATTTAGAAAAAATAATTCAGTTCTGTAAAAAATAAGTTCAATTAAGTATAAAATAAATTTAATTCAGTAAAAATAATTTTAGTTCAGTATAAATCAGTAACTATTAAGAAAAACATAATAGAGAATTAGTAAAAATAATTTTAATTTAGTAAAATTAATTTTAGTTCAATAAAATTAATTTAAATCCAACAAAGATGAAGGAATAAAGCCTTGCCATTGAAAAAGTCTTTTAACAATACAACGCAAATAGTTTCACAAGAACATCAACCAAAGTATAAAACACTGTTATTTTTTTAAAATTGATGTGGATTAAACCACGTTTTTATAGAGTTGCGAAATTAGATTACGAGCGATTAAAAATAACGTAATTCAATAAAGGTTTGATCTTTTTGACTAATGATAATTAAAATATTACTGATATTATCATACAACTCGTACTCCACTTTTATTGAAACAGTGCAAATTTACAATACAAAATAGTAATTCGTCAATTTCATTGTCTGCGACAGTGTGATGAAATCCATCATCAACACACCTTGCCCGCGTTTTATTGGAAATTTGATGGAAGATTGGGAGCCCTTTCAATATAGGTGAGCTACAAATGTTAACAATGAAAATGGTCTGGCGCATCTTTGTATAATAGGCCCTAAGATCATTGTACATGAGCTTTTTTTATCAACAAAAATGTTTCACTACATCATCAATTTTATGACAAAATTGAAGATTAAATCATTAATCAAGAAGTTTTTCTTTATATCGTGGGAAAAAAATTTGGTATATATAACTAAATACTCGATATCAAATTTTGGGGTCCTTTTCACTTAGGGGGTCTTGACCACTTTGCACATGCTCAAAACCAAGCCTACCTTTGGAATTTCACCAATGAAATTTAAATTAGTGTCAAAGAGGGAGGAAAATTGATCGAGAGGCATGCATGGAGTTTGACAAGTAAGCAATTGTCTTCCTTCCTTTGGGTCGTTTTTTAACTCATGGGTAAGAAGTCATAATCTGCAAACCATTTTTGATGAGGATCAAAAGACTAAAAATGATCAATTTTTGAATTGCTTTCTTTAATTTTTATTTGAGTCATCTATTATTCGTGAAATTAAGTGATGTCAAACCGAATATTATGCATGATTAGAATTAGGGGCCGTTTGGTTGGGGGTATTCAAGAAAAGGAAAGGTAATCAACTAACTTAAATCCCTTTGATGATGTTTGTTACACAAATTCAATAATTCCCTTTACCCCTTCTATTATACCCCATTTTCCTCTACTTTGAATCCCGCCTCCCCTCCTCTAAGGAATCACTCTTAAGCCCAAACTCCTCTTTACCTAACTACCTTGACCACCTTTTAACTACCTTTGACCAACCTTGAAAACACCAACCAACCGCCCAAAACTACTGCTAACCAACAAAACCATAGTTGTCACCACCGCCACCGCCAATATGGCCACCGCCGTCACCACCGCCACCGCCAATATGGCCACTGCTGTCACCACGGTCATCGCCACCATAACCGCCGCCTAACTGAGGACAACCTCGCCATCAACTGACCTAACATCACCGCCCACCAGAATATACCCTAAATCCACTCGAAGCAATCTACCCTCCCTGAAAACCACCCTAAACCCACCAAAAGTAACCTCTACCTTCCCTAAAAGCCACCCTAAACCCACCCTCCGCGAAAACCGCCCCACCAAATCACTCTAAATCCACCCTCCGCGAAAACCACCGCACCCAAATCACCCTAAATTCACCGAAAAAACCCCACCATCCCCAAAAACCACCCCACCTAACTCGAAAATAGCCCCAGATTCACCACAAAAACCACCCAAAACCCTAAATTTTTCCATAAACACCCCTAATTATCCCCCCAAACATCTAAAAATACAACCCTTAACACCTTATAAACAACTAATATATTAACTAGATCTTAAAAAAATGAGAAAGAAAAGAGAGCAGCAACGGTGGCAGAAGGGAGTGCAGCAGCGGCGGTAGGGGTGGAGGACATTGGAGACGGTGGCAGATCGTGAGGAGGGTGGTGGCTAAAGTAGTGGTGGTGGTGGTGGTAAGTGAATGGTAAGATTGAAGGGGTAGTGGTGGTTGTAGGATCGGAGGAGGGTAGTAGTGGTGGTTGTAAATGTGATTCTCTTCCCTTATGTAAAACAAACAGCTATACAAATGTAAGGGATTAGCTTTCCTTTATTTCTCCTCCTTTCCCTTTGTTGATTCCATTCCGTTTACCTCGTACAAACCAAACGACCCCGTAGTGAATTTGTTTTCCATAGTTAGGTTTAGGTAGCTACGATTTGCTAGATAAATTATAATTTTTATCTTTTTATAAGAAATAATTAGGGCTATTGTTAGAAATTTTTTTACCTTTTAGTTGTGTTTATCCTAGGGCATGGGTTTAATTTTGTAACTCTTTAAAAAAACCCTTAGGCCAATATATAAGGAGACTAAGGTGAAAATAAAAGTGAATACTAACGTTGATTATAACTATCGATGCATAATTAATAAATTTTTCCATGCATTTATAAATCAATACCAACTTACGACATTTTAAATACAAATATAATAATATATGTAACTATAAAGCAAAGGCTATACGTAAATTTTTTTTATCCTTAAAATGGTTTTTTTTTTAAGAAAAAAAAAAAAAAAAAAGCTGTTTTACGCTATATTTTCACCTACAGACCCACCCCACATAAGTGATGTTGTGCATTGCTCCAGTTTAAGTACCCGACCTATCGTTGATGTTGTTCCAGGCTTTTGCCTAAAAAATACTCCGTAAAAAGGATCTTCCTACATTCTTGTATCAGCGCGCACACACACGACACAACAAAAAGAACAAACCTTGAGCACAAAAAATATAATGAAATGGGGATGACGGATTCAAAGTAGTGCCAAGTTTTAGGAAAAATTGCCAAACTGAGCGTTTTTGGAAAACAATTTCCCAAACAAGACGCGTGGCAAAACTATTTACCAAACTAAGCTTTCAATTTTTTTTTTTAATTTTTAGTCAAAGGTAAAACGCCATCAAGGGTGGCATTTTACTGCTGGGCAAATTTTTTTAAAAAAAACATTTACACAAAAACGCTAACACCGTTGGCGTTTTACTTTTAACACAAAAGCGCTAACGTCGTTGGCGTTTTAGAGTCGGGTATTTCTAACAGCATATATCGCTGTTCTTCATTATTCAACCAAACCCCCAAATTGCAAACCCTAACCCCGCGCATACCAACTTCCAATTCTCCATATTTGAAGCAATTTCATCACATTCCGTAGCTTAGTTTTGCATCATAGTCAACAAAAATTAATCCTCCTTCTTTGTTCAACACTGTTACGCCCTACTTTCATCGAAATTGAGGTATGTCTTGAATTTAACTATTTTACTTGTGTATGATGTTTTTTGGGAATTTATGTTTGTAATTTACAATGTATGTACTATAGTGTTGTTCAAGTATGTGAAATATGTATAACTACATAATACATTGTTGTTTAATTATTGAAATTAAGTATAGTTATATGTATGTTGTATAATTTCGTATAATTTATATGAAGCATTTAGTTGTTGAACTACATATATGAAGCATTTAGGGAATTACGAACTACATTGTTGAGTTAAGTACATTTAAATGTATCTTACATTGTTAGATTAAGTAGGTAAGTTAGTATGTTGTTGAACACTGCGTTGTATGTACGCTTTGCTTGGGGATTTATTGGAATCATTGTGGTTTTAGTTGTGCATATGTGTCACCTAATATGTGGTCTGATGTTATGTAGAACATGGCTTCACAATTGATTGTTTTGTTATGCCGTTGGGGGGGGTGAAATTTTGTGTGTCGGACCCAATGTCGAGTATAGAGGAGGAAAAATGAAACCGCTAGCATTGAAACCTTGTATGACTTACAATGATTTGTTGAAGAAAGTTTATACTATAATTGGTTCAAAGCCAACAAGTGTTGAAGTGAACATCAAAATGAGGTTTGAAAGTGTTAGCGGGATTTAAATCTTACCTGTTTTGAATGACGACCATTTGGAGGTTTTGAGGGGTGTCGTTGCAATGAGGTTTCTTCCTACTGATTTGTATGTGGAAACGGTGCCTGTATGTACTCAACAACCAACATTTCTTCCATCATACAATGCAAGCTCTCTACAAATGCCCGCATATAACATTCCATCATCTGAATATGGACTGGGTTCTTTCAGTAGAATGTTACACGACGATCAATTTGACATTCCATTCAGTTCACAATTTACGGCGTCGGGGTCAATGAAGCAACCTGGTCCATCTACCTCAAACAATGACATTTCATCATCGATGCAGTTGCAAAGTTACTCTCCCACGCAAGAACATATTGAAACACCACCGTTTCAGACTTTGGTGAATGTTGAACTTGTTGTAAACAACGAGTTGTCTGTTCTTGATATGTATAATGACACAAACGACGAGGGTGAAGACGGAGATGAAGAAGATGTTATAAACAACGATTTGTCTGTGGATGATGTTGTTGCTAGAACTCCATTACCTTGGTTCAGTCAAATAAACGAGAACTATGAGGTGGACATACATTGGGGTGATTCGGGGAGCCAGTGTTCGTTTCGTGTCGGGGGAGAATTTGAGAAGGGCATGATTTTCGACAATAAGAAAGCGCTACAGGAAATGGTGAAATTGTATTCCATAGAGCGAAATCATTTCTACACCACAGTGACGTCGAATGAGAATGTCCTTCATTTAAAGTGCAAGAGGGGGTGTGGTTGGTCGCTACGTGGTACAAAAACAAATCTAACCACACGTGCCTTTAAGATCGTATCTTACAAGGGCCCACATCGCGACAATTGTGTTAATGAAGTTCCGCCCAGAGATCATCGACACTTGGACTCCTCTGTTATCTGCGACTATGTGAAGTCGTTTGTGCAGAAAGATCCATGTTTGAGAGTTGAGTTCATACAACATATCATCTTCAACAAATTTCAATTCGATGTTCCATATCGAAGAGCGTGGTATGCCAAACAGAAAGCGATTGCGGAAATTTTTGGGGATTGGGAGAGTTCATACAACAGACTTCCTTTATTCATGCAAGCCCTCCAGGAGTCGAACCCAGGCACTGTAGTTCTGTGGAAATACAAAGCTATTGCTGAAGGTGTTTATTACAGCAACATGGAGGTATTTGAACGAGTGTTTTGGGCCTTTAAGCCTTCCATCGATGGGTTCAAACACTGCATGCCTCTGTTATCTATTGATGGGACACACTTGTATGGGAAATATAAAGGCACACTTTTGGTTGCTACAAGTGTTGATGCTAATTTTCAGGTATTTCCTTTAGCATTTGCAATAGTTGAAGGGGAAAACACCTCGAGTTGGTCCTGGTTTCTAAGCTGCATTCGGGTTCATGTTACTGATCGAGAGGGCCTATGTGTTATATCTGACCGACATGCGGGGATTATTGCTGCGATGACTAACCCGGATGTTGGATTTCATGAGCCACGGGCCTTTCACAGGTTTTGCGTTCGACACATGGCCTCTAACTTGAGGACCCATGTGAAAAACAACGACATGAGAGATAGGTTCAAGGCTGCTGCATACCAACGCCAAGAAAAAAATTGGTTGAAGATATGCGTTCTATCGGCGAAGCTTGTGTTAAGTCCCTAGAGTACATCACGGATGTGCCGTTTCACAGATGGTCCTTGTTTCATGACGCTGGTCGGAGGCATGGTATATGTACTACAAATTTCTCAGAAACTTTTAACAATGTGTTGAAGGGAGCTCGTTTTCTGCCAATCATGTCCCTTTTCGAGTTAACTTTCCACAGAGTTAACAAGTACTTTAACAGAAGCAGAGATAGTTCACTTGCTAGGCGTGCTCACGGATATGCATACTCACCTAAGGTCACCGCCATTTTGGAGAAGAATAATAGAAAGGCAAAATACCATACATTGGATGTTTATAGCCGTCAGCTTGGTATATACCAAGTAAAAACACACCGAGGAGAAAGGATAGGGAGAAAAGAGGGTCATAAGCATACCGTTAACTTTAATTTAAGAACATGTACATGCAACAAACCGATGATATTTCACCTACCATGTTCTCATGTTCTAGCCGTGTGTCTTAATTATTCAGTTTCTGAGGAACCGTGGGTGGACAGTTTCCTACGATCAGAGGCGTATGCAAATACTTATGCCCCACAATTCTGGCCTATTCCTTGTGAGACGCCGTGGAGGTCATACAAAGGGCCTAAAATCATTCCTGATGAGATCATGGTCCGAGGACACGGTCGCCCACCGTCGAAGCGTATACGAAATGAAATGGATGAGACAAACCGTCCACCAAGCAAATGTAGTCGTTGCCGTCAGGAAGGACACAATAAGAGATCTTGCCCTTTTCGAACGGACGGTGACCGGTAGTGGTGTTAGTTTATGTATTATTTTTATACCATGTTGTGTGTATGTGTTCAAGTAGGATGTAGCTGACTTTTTGTTTTACATTGTACGCTGAACAGAGATCATGGAGGGACAGGATCAGGGGCAGACACGACATGACCCTGGACCAGCTGACCCTTCAGTGCTGACACTTCAGGATACCCATCGGAGCCGTGACATATGGGAGCAGATAGTAAGTTTTCATCTACCAAATATTTAATGTGTTTGGCATTTATTTGGTTCACTGATCAAACAATTTATTTTTTGTTCTTGTACAGGGTGATCCAGCACGTTGCTTGGTTTGCAGGCACCACGTTGCCACCACGGTGGTAGATTGGGTGGTCGACCCCCGTGTGCTACAGTACATCGATTTTGTGGGTTTCGGCGGATTTCATAGGATGGCCTTCACACCGATCGATCGAGCGCTTATTACTGCGCTCGTTAAGAGATGGAGACAGGAGATTCACTCCTTCCATCTACCAGTTGGGGAGGCCACCGTCACGCTCCGAGATGTGGCGATACTTACACGGCTCCCAGTGCATGGTAGGGCAGTTACAGGACCGATTATACAGGACCCTCGTGGCCTTGTTGAGAGGGTGTTAGGGGTGAGGCCTGAGGCGACCGATGTTAGAGGCACAGGGTTAAGACACATATGGTTACGAGAGACATTTGGGGTGTTGCCTCCTGATGCTGATGATGGGGTCGTCCAAAGATACGCTCGAGCGTACCTGTTCATGTTGATAGGATCATTATTCAGTAACAAGAGTGGTAGTCACATACAGTTGATCTACCTACAACTGTTAGAGAACAACTGGGAGGGTATACGTGACTACAGCTGGGGTAGTGCGTGTCTGGCAACCTTATATCGACATCTTTGCAGAGAATCCCAGCGTAGTAGATGGGAGATCAGCGGTCCCTTGATTGTGCTTCAGGTAGTCTTGTACTTTCATACCATTTTCTACCTATTACGTACTAAACATTGGCTAGACTAAACTTTTGTTTTTTTTATTACAGTTATGGGCTTGGGAGCACATCCACGTTGGTAGGCCATCTATGCCTGCTAGGCGTCGACGCGAGGAGGAGGAGGAAGACGATCAGAAGCATGCATATGAGGCGCCGCCACACCCACCACCGGACTTAGCATACGGTTGCCGGTATGTATGACTTATTGTTAAGTTATCCACATTTGGTTTTAATTTTCTATTAATTTTGTCATGAACACTGTTATTATACATGTAATCAGGTGGCTAGGGCGGAGACTTACTCGTGTGCATGCAGCAAGGGGTCTGCCGTATTATAGAGATGCATTCGACAGACTGAGCGAGTCTCAGGTTATAGTTCACTTTAAAAACTAATTTAACACCGTGTTCATTATTTTAATAAGTTAATTATGATGTTAACGACTGCTTGTTAATGCAGATGACGTGGGATCCGTACGTCCCTCACTTAGTCGATGTCATGCCCCAATATCTTCTTGATCACCAGATGGAGTGGCGTGCCATGACAGTGCTCATCTGTTTTGAGTTAGTGGAGGCTCACCTCCCCGACAGAGTCATGCGACAGTTCGGCCTTTGTCAAGCCATCCCCGCCCCGTGTGACACGAGTGTCCAGTTGCACAGGACAGACCGACGAGGAAAGGGGGAGGTTAACTGGGCAGTTCAGCATGCCCCTTACATTGACATGTGGGACCAGCGGCTGCAGCACGTCGCGGATGGTGCGCCTGTCCAAGGCCTGATGGAGTATCACGATCCATACATGGTATGGTACAGGAGCATTACCCGACGCTTCATCAACCCTAACTACACCCCACCTTCAACGCATTACCACCCAGCTTTTGGAGACATCAGTGGATATGTGAGTTTTTTGTCATTTTTTCTTTTCCTCCAATTTATAGTTTCTTTAATTATTAAAATGGCTGATTGTTGACTAATGCAGGCGTCTGATATGCTTGCTATACATGATGCACTAGAAGTCTTGAGCATATCATATCCCACCATACCGCAGTTGGATGACATTCACGCAATGACTGTGAGTAGCTTACAGAGACATGGTCATGGCCATCTTATCCCCCAGGGCCAGGACCAATCACACCGCCGTTCACACCGTGAGGTAGGCAGCAGTAGTAGGGGACAGACTCACACGTCCCCTACAGGGTCCCCCCTGTTTTTTGATGATCAGGAAGATATCGCCATCCACATGTCTGCGCCATACTCATCTCAGGAAGGACCATCTTCCAGCCAACAGACTCCTCCCCAGACCTCTGCCCCAGATCCTTTCACAACGGTATCTCAGTACTACCGCCGTAGAAGACTGCGATTGGAAAGACAACACTTACATACAATAGATGAATCGGGATCTTAGAACTTCTTTTGTTAGTTGTAATCAGATTCTATAGTACATTGTATCCAAATAAATATTATCAATTTTACTAACCTTTTTAGTTCATTTTCTGTACATTATCAACTTCACCATACGCATTCATTCTTTTCATTGTATTGGTTGCTGGTGTTGTTGTTGTTGCTGGTGTTGTTAATGTTGCTGATGTTGTTGCAGTTATTGTTGTGGTTCCTGTTGTTAAGGTTGTAGTAGTTGTTGTGATTGTTGTTGATGCTCTTGTTGGGGTTGTCGATGTTGCTCTTGTTGGGGTTGTCGCTGTTGCTGTTGTTGTAGTTGTTGTGGTTGTTGCTGCTGTTGTTGTTGCAGCTCCTGTGGTTGTTGCTGTTGTTGTTGCAGCTCTTGTGGTTGTTGATGTTGTTGTTGTGTAGCTGTGTTTGTGTGCAGAGATAAAACGCCAACCATGGTGGCGCTTTAGGGGGGTAAATTATTTTCAAAAAAATCACTCAGGGTAAAACGCCAACGGCGTTAGCGTTTTTGTGTAAATGTGTTTTTTTTTTAAAATTTGCCCAGCAGTAAAACGCCACCCTTGATGGCGTTTTATCCTTGACTAAAAATTAAAAAAAAAAAAAAATGCCCAGGGTAAAACGCCATCCTGGTTGACGTTTTACTCTGGAAGCTTAGTTTGGTAAATAGTTTTGCCACACGTCTTGTTTGGGAAATTGTTTCCCAAAAACGCTTAGTTTGGCAATTTTTCCCAAGTTTTAAGGAGCATGTGCTTAGTGTATTGGTACGCAGTAGATTATTAGAGTAAGAATGCATGGTTTCATTAGCTGAGCTAATTTATGCAGTAGCTTAGTGGATCCATATTTACCCACTTAGTCAATTTATGTTTCTTTAATTGTAGTATAGTAACGAAGCTATGACGTGTAACCCTATATAATAATATATGTGCTTTGGGAACAATTTAAATTATGGAGTAGACATATAATGTCTAAAAATAATATTGGTGAGAATGTTGGATTAAAATATTAGTAACAAAGAAAGCTAGAAAAATCAAATATTTCTAAAAATTAGCAAAGAATAATTAATAAAAAAAAAAATTGTTCTTAACTTGACCCGAAATCCAAAACTTTAGATTAGGGTTGAACATTTCTTGACCCGTGACTTGAAGGACCATATCCGAAATGAGCCATGAGCCGACCCGACCGTCCCGATTGACAGGTTTAGTTATTACCAAATATACTTCGATCCCTTCGTATTTGAATAAGTGAAACGTTTTCTCTTGTACACGTATGCCATTGCAAAACTTTGACTGATAATATCTTTAATTATTAATAAGTAAAATTGTAACAATTAAATAATATTAAATTATTCATTGAAACGATTCTAATAAATGCCACACGACTATATTTATTCTTATATATAAATTATAAACATTAGTCAAAGTGAATTTGATAAATAATGCAAAAAGTCAAGACGTTTCACTTATTTTATTACGAAGGGAGTATGCCAACAACAGTACAATCCAAATACATTTCTTTTACATCATATCAAAAGTTTTTACACTTATTCTAATGTACATATATAATTTGAGTCTTTTTCAATTTTGTCATGATCTTCTTGGAATGATTGATGCATGGTTCGATCACTTACCCGCCCAATAATTTTGCGTTACATAGTGCCCAACATCGATGAATAATTAACATAAGTATAATGACTTTTTTCAAAATTGATTACTATGCTAAGCTAGATTTTGAATTTCACTTTTTTTAGAACATCTTCATTCAACACTTTAAATTCATTAGAAGCAAAAAAGTAAAAGAAATAATAAAGAATAACATAGATCGAAACAATATTTTCAACAAACTTTTAAGATATTACAACAATAAAATCAAGAGCACACATAAGCTTTATTTAATTTTCCTTTTTACAAAGGCAAGTGAATAGTTTGATCGATATGATGTTGTACATTTCTAGAATTAATTACACATGGTCAATAATTTTAACAAAATATTCTTTGATTTATGTATGGTCTAAAGAGTACGTATAAATTGATAACTGATTAAAGTCTGCAATTCAAGTAGCTAGGGTAGCAAATTTAGCAACAATAATTAATTTATGTGGGCAATGAAGATTATTATTACGTGATGCTTGTCGGAAGTAATAGATTTGCAACACGAATTGACTAAAGTTTGGAGCACAAAGCGTATGGTGGATTGTAGTGCGACTTGGTGACTTTATCTACAGATATTTTAACAAAATTTGTGATTATATTCAGTTATCACAATTAAGCTCTCATGCACATTTAATAGAACATGACATTACACCATTACCGACATCGAATGAGCATGATTGATAATTTCACACGATTAATAAATAGTTAGGAGGACAGAAGAAGTACAAGAAAGCATGAAAAGCCCTTGACAAAATGACAACTTTAATTACAAGATTACTTGAAAGAGAGAAGAAAAGGGTAAAAGATCCTCACCCTAAGCACGTGCAGTACGACCGGCAGGGATTCGATCAACTCCAAGGTCTCCAACTACGAGTTGGCGAAGACTTTAGGATGTGTTTTGGTTCACAAAGTGTATTGGGTTTGGAATTAGGAATGAAATTAGGGTGGTATGGGGTTGAAACTATACATTGTGTTTGTTGGTTGTTGTTCAGGATTGGGTTTTTCATTTTTATTTGATACCTAAAGGTGTGGTATGAGCCATACCCACCTCCCCCTTGGGTTTCTAAACCCCATACCTTGTGAGTTTGAGATATGGGTTTAAAAATTAGATTTTTCTTAAACAAACATTAATGTTAGACATAATAATATGTAAATATTATTTGTCCTATTTAGCCTTGTAGTATATTAGGGTATTGGGTGTAACCCTAGAATAGCAATGTATATATACTCTGTGAATAATCAATAGAAGCCTCCAAGGAAAAATTATTCTATCTTACATGGTATTAGGCTTCTCGATCCTGTAACCCTAGCTTTCTCGCTTCCGCTCTTCTCTTCTCTTCTCTTCCTCTCTTCTCCTCTCCATCATGACGGGTCCATCATACACACCACCACACAACCGGCAGCCTATCATTCCAGGTTCTCCCAGTACCGAAAATCCTTCTACACCGGCTGCCTCAATGGTGTATCACCCTGCTTTGAATGTTACTAACATTCGAAGTTTGGTTCCTCTTACTCTTGATGGAGATAAAGTCCAATATAATCCATGGTCGACTCTGTTCCACAATACCGCTCGAGCGTATACGGTTCTCGATCACATTGACTCTACTGTCGTGCGCCCTAGTGAAATTTCTGATGAATTATGGTCTCGCTTGGATGCTGTAGTTCTCCAATGGATTTATAGCACAAGACAATAAGGGGAAAAATTGCGAAATTCTGGATTGCTGGATTCAAGATAGTTCTCAACTGATTTTCTGTACGAAATTCTGGAAGATAAAGCCACGGCTATGGTGGTTTGGGAAAAATTGCGTGCCATTTTTCAAGACAATAAGGGGACTCGAGTCGTTCATCTTGAATAACAATTCGAGGAGACACGTCTTTCCTATTGCTCGTCCCATGCGGATTATTGCCAGACCTTGAAGTCTATCTCTGATCAACTTACCACTTTGGATCATCCCATCTCCGAGGATCGTCTTGTTCTTCAACTTGTGGGTAAACTTACTGCCAAATATAATATGGTTGCAACTTTAATCCAGCAATCCATTCCATTGCCCTCTTTTGCAAAACCTTGTTCTATGTTGGAATTAGACCGGACTAGTCGTGAAAAGAATCAAAAATCTACTACTTCTTCATCTTCGGTTCTTATTGCTCAACCGGACTCCTCTCAATCTTCTTCCACCTCGACCCATCCATCGTCTAGTGGTGGTCATGGTGCCAGTCGCGGATATCGTGGTAAGAAGAACAATGGTGGCAGAGGAAATAATAATGGTGGTGGTTGTGGCAACAATCAACAACAGCAACAGTAATATTTGGGGTTTCTTCCACCTTGGGCTGCAATGTAGGGTCAGAATTGGGCCTACCCACCTTGCCCATATCCAACTAGCCAGTAACAGTGGAGAGGTTCCTCAAATTCCTCTCAACAAGGTCTGTTGGGCACTGCTCCTAGGTCCAACACGCAGTCCACTCAGGGAACTCAGCAGCCTAACCAAGCTTTTCTTGCTCCTAGCTCGAGTTTTCAACCAACTGCTTTATCGGCATTTTTCAACACTCTGTCCTTGCACCGGACCCGAACTAGTGTATGGATACGGGTGCCTCTTCTCATCTCATGAATAACTCAGGTATCACTAATTCTGTTGTTAATTGGCGTAATTTAAATTCGCATATTATGGTTAGTGATGGCACAAAAATACCAGTTAGAGGATCTTGCAGTACTACTTTTCCTAAACCCCTCCCTCCTTTATCCCTCAAAAATATTCTCTATGCTCCTGACATTATTAAAATCTTGTTTCTGTCCGTCAATTCACTTCCGATAATTCTATATCTGTCGAATATGACCCCTTTGGTTTATCTGTGAAGGACCTACGAACGGGGAATCTTGTGACGAGGTGCAATAGTGTAAGGAACTTCTATCCTATGTCTACTTCTTCGGATCACTATCCAACTTTTCTCATGCTTTTGTTGTTCTCTCACCCGAAGTGTGGCATAATCGATTGGATCATCCCGGAGATCATGTCCTTAGTTTCCTTAAGAATCAAAATTTCATTTCTTGTAATAAAGGACCTTTGTCCTCAACTTGTCATGGTTGTCAATTAGGCAAACATTGTCATCTCCCTTTTACTATTTCTACTACTAAGACTTATGCTCCATTTGATATTTTTCACACTGACTTATTTACTTATCCTATTAATAGTCAATCTGGTTTTCGGTATTATTTACTTTTTCTACATGACTATTCTCATCATGTTTGGGTTTTTCCTTTGAAGTCAAAATCTAATGCGTTTTCCACTTTTTTGGGGTTTCATTCTTATTTTCAAACCCAATTTGGGATGGCAATCAAAGCATTGCAATGTGATAATGGCAGAGAGTACGACAATGATAGCTTTACCCATTTCTCTCTTACCCATGGCATGATATGGAGACACTCTTGTCCCAGTACCTCTCCTCAAAACGGCAAAGCCGAAAGTATGATTCAGACTCTTAATAATTTTTGTCGTTCTCTCTTATTTCATGCATCTCTTCCACCCTCGTTTTGGGTTGAATCGTTACATGTGGCTACTTATCTATTAAACATTCGCCCAACTCGACTTCTTAACAATCTCACTCTCGTGCACTTTCTTTACAAAAGAGCCCCGTCGTATAATCATCTTCGTACATTTGGTTATCTTTGCTATCCTAACCCATCCGCAACTTCACCAAATGAGATGAGTCATCGCTCTAACCGTGCATTTTTCTTAGGTATCCTACCTCTCATAGAGGTTATCGTTGTCTTGACATTAAAACCAATAACGTTATCATATCACGCCATGTTGTCTTTGAGGAATCTCAATTTCCATACTCTGTCAATTACACACCAAATGTGCATGATTATGATTTTTTGTTGTCTGATGATGACACTTATAATCCTACTCCTTTTCCCACCCATGTGCACGCCACTCCGTTGCAGCCCAATTCTAGGCCCGTTAATTCACCAACAACTCCAATTACTACTACTCCTAATACTCCTTCCTCCCATAACGTGGATTCTGGACAGAATAGACCACGGTCAGCTCGTGGGCCTGCTTAATCAGCCATAGGCCCACCGTGGTCTACCCAATCCACTTTCTTTTCCCCTCTTAGTGAATCGCATCATCAGGCCCACAATAGTCCCTTGGGCTCTCTTATAGTGCCCTCTTCACCTCCACCTCCTACTATAGGTCATGCCATGCAAACCCGTGCTAAGGATGGCATTTTTAAGCTCAATCCAAAATATGCAGGCTGTGCACTCACCACCACATCTCAAACCCAAATATCTCCTTTATCTCGTTCTCACCTTACTGCTATGAATGATCCTAACTGGTATGCTGCTATGTGTGATGAGTATAATGCCATGATCCAAACTCATACTTAGGATTTGGTACCACGCCCACATGATGCGAATGTTCTTCGAGGCATGTGGATTTTTCGTCACAAAATGAATTCCGATGGGTCATTTGAGAGATATAAGACTCGTTTTGTGGCTAATGGCAAGGGACAGGAACGAAGTTGGTGTGGATTCGTCACAAAATGAATTTCGATGGGTCATTTGAGAGATATAAGGCTCGTTTTGTGGCTAATGGCAAGGGATAGGAAGTTGGTGTGGATTGTGATAAGACATTTAGCCCGGTTGTCAAACCAACTACTATTCGTACTGTTTTGGGGTTGGTTGTATCTAGAAAATGGTCAATTCATTAGCTTGATGTGAAGAATGCCTTACTTCATGGTCACTTACTGGAGACAGTTTATATGCACCAACCACCAGGGTGCATATAAACCGTCTAAACATGTGTGTCTTCTTCACAGATCTATTTATGGTCTAAAGCAAGCACCTAAGGCTTGGTATCAGCGGTTTGCCACTCACATTTTGTCACTTGGTTTCGTGAATAGTAAAAGTGACATTTTTCTTTTTATTTTCCGCCGCGGTATGGAAACTGCCTATCTATTATTGTATGTTGATGACATTATTTTGGCATGCTCCTCCGACCATTTGCGAAAGAGAGTCATTTCTCTCTTGAGTGCTGAGTTTGCCATGAAGGATCTCAGTCCTTTATCTTCATTTTTTGATATCTCTGTTACTCGTACTCCTGAGCACATGTTCCTCTATCAACGGTCCTATGCTCAAGAAATTCTTGCTCGTGTTGATATGTCTAGTTGTAAGTCTGCATCAACACCCGTTGATACTAAGTCTAAGCTAAGTGCTACCAGTGGCAAACAGCTTGACAATCCCACTCTCTACCGTCAGTTAGCAGCTTGACATCTCCTATGCTGTTCAACAAATCTGTTTATTCATGCACGATCCACTTGAACCTCATTTCCATGCTCTATAACGGGTTCTGCGATATGTCAAGGGCACTCTTGATTATGGTATGCCTTTCTCTTCTTCTCCAGCCTCTGGTCTTTGTTTCTTACACCAATGCTGATTGGGGTGGATGCCCTTACACTCATCGCTCCACATCCGGTTATTGCATATTCTTGGGTGATAATTTGGTATCTTGGTCGTCAAAACGACAAGCTACCCTGTATCGTTCAAGTGCCGAGGTTGAGTACCATGGCGTCACTAATGTGGTTGCGGAAACATCTTGGATTCGGAACTTACTTTTGGAACTTCATTTTCCTTTGCGACAGGCGACTATTGTCTATTGTGATAATATCAACGCAGTTTACCTGTCTCATAATCCGGTGCAACATTAGCACACGAAACATGTGGAAATGGGCATTCATTTCGTTCGTGAAAAGGTGTCCCTTGGTCATATTCATGTCCTTCATGTTCCTTCTTCCTTCCAGTATGTTGATATCTTCACCAAGGGTTTGCCCATCCCTTTGTTTCAGCAGGTCCAGTCTCACCGTCCGTCCTTCTCCCGCTGCGATTGCGGGGGTGTGTTAGACATAATAATATGTAAATATTATTTGTCTATATATAGCCTTGTAGTATATTAGGGTATTAGGTGTAATCCTAGAATAGCAATGTATATATACTCTGTGAATAATCAATAGAAGCCTCCAAGGGAAAATTATTCTATCTATCAATTAAGTATGGGTTTTACTCATTCCAACCAAGAAACATTATCTAAGCCAAAACAATAAACAAATGATTAGATCTCTTAGCTTGACCTTATTTATGGATATATAAGTATAAAATACTATAAACTCAATAATACATTACAATGATAAAAAAAAATTAATAATACAATTTCACATGCAAATTTTAGGCAAAGTAGAGACAAGTAATACTTAGCTTAAATCTTTAATCTTTCTACTCTTTTTTTTTCCTTTTTTCTGTCTTACACATGCATCTTGTTAAATACGGGTGTGGGCCGCACCCGTAAACCAAGAGAGAGAGTTCACTTCATAAGTGCAAAGGAGCTTTTGTCCCAAAACCATATGGCAATAGGAGGAGTAGCCCTTAGCCTTATAAAGTGTTTAACTCTCTCTTCTTTTCTCAATGTGGGACACTTACATGTATTATTTGGTAGGATATACTTCAACACATCTTTCATAAGCGAAATAAAATGTTACCTTACCTTAGAGAAATAGAGTAACAAAAAACCTAATAATTCCTCCATACCCACCCCCCATCTGAAATATCTTTTGTGAGACACTGAAATATCAAATCGGAGGATGTAATTAAGATTTGTCTGGTGTAATAGTTTTGCTCTAATTAATTAATTAATACTCCGATTATCTCTATTATTTCTTAATTTTTTTTTTTTTTTTTTGACAAGGAATATCTCTTTCTTAACTTTTAAGTTCAACAAAGCTTTTACGAGCACAACCCATTTTTTGTTGGACCCCTATTTTAAAGGTCATTTGGTGGTCATTGCGTGTCTCATGCTTTATTCGTCAGCATCAGCATTATGTGTGTATACTTTATTTGTACAGCCAGTATTTGTATTTTATTTGTATTTTATAGACACACACCAGCCAGTATTTGTGATGGTTGAGGGTCAGATTCGATGAAGTCAGATCGGGTTTATTTTAAATTAATGTCATGCTAAATTATTGTGTCCATACAAGTTGAAATTTGAATTTGATTTATTTTATGTCGATTTCGAATTGAATGGGTTAGGTTAGGTTAGTTTTTAACTCCTCTACTCATACACACAACATGCATACAGATGAGCCACACATTGAATAATTCCTAACAACATAATGCTAAGCTGGCCTAGGTTTATAACCTTGATAAATATTTGAAGTTGATAAAATGGTACCTGCAACTTTAGGTGAAAGATGAATATTTATACGAAGATGAGAAAATTTTGGATTACTTTTCATCATGGATTGCATTTGTTTTAATAAAAATAAAAATGTTTGCAAATCATGTTTTTGTGTAATCTCAAACTATTGATTAGCGTTTACTTATTGAAAAATCATCGCAAGTGTAATCTCAAATATTTGGCATTGATTACACAAAAAACTGAAACTAATTAAAACCCAAAAATAATAAATTAAATTGGAAAAAAAAAAAAAAAACGCAAGAGAGATCAAATGGTAGTGCATGTTAAAAAGAATTCATCAATTGATATCAGAAAAAATATATTGCCTATTGGGTGAACTAGTATATCCTCACATCTCCATGCAAATCCGAAAATTAAATCGAAAAGAAAGGAAAATAAATGTTTGATTTATATGACAAGACGAGCTAGGTATTTCTTCTCTTTCTCAATACATAGCTATTGTAATCAAGATCAGTTAAATGAGTTGACATTGTAAATGTGGAGTGTGAGCTATGCCCGATATGCTAAATAGTTATGATTTTGATTGTAAAAGTTATGTTATTTTCCTTAGATTTGTGGTTTACAAATCTTTATTATTACTGTAGATGTCGTATGGCTATTTATTAATGATAATATTCTTCTTTCTTCTTTCAAAAAAAAAAAAAAAAAAAAAAAAAAGAGAGAAGAAGAAGAAGAAGAGATCAGCCATTAGACAATTAAGAACTTCTTTAGAATGATTATCACGAAACCTCCT
Organism: Chenopodium quinoa; assembly: GCF_001683475.1. Lineage (NCBI taxonomy): Eukaryota > Viridiplantae > Streptophyta > Magnoliopsida > Caryophyllales > Amaranthaceae > Chenopodium > Chenopodium quinoa. Next base: position 1,138,128 of record NW_018743920.1, on the reverse strand, counting down.
TCGGTTGTGCCATGATTCGAGACTCACTACCTTAGAAGCGAAATATGCCACCATTGATATCGAAAAAGAAGCTAAAAAAACACACAAAACGTACAATTGCCCCGAAATAGCCACATGCAAACGCGCGTGAGCATTCAGGCTGTGAGCATCGCATATTCGTCGCTTGACAACTGCCGCGAATGGCAGTGAGTGCAGCTTGAACTGCGGGCGTAACACTCCCTAGGTAGCTCAGTAATGACTCGCTCTCTCCGATTTGCATTACTAAAATTACCACTCCAACGGTAAATATACATCCGCCTTTGCAAGCTGTACACAACAAAGCCAAAATAATAACCTGTAGTTTTTTTTATATTGTGGTGTGAATACCAATACTCTTATTTATCAAAGTGCCACTAGATAAACAAATCAGTGAGAAACTGAAGCAGAATATAGATGCATGCCACATACCACTAGTGGATTGATGCAATTCTAGAAGATTTGGGGTTCGATGTTCCTAAACCAATTGATCTCTTTCTATAATGCTGGGAACAAAAAATCTGTGTTCCATTTCCACCTCTGTCCCATAATAATTGATACATTCAATATTAGTGTTGTGCGACAGCGGAAGCAAAGGTCGAAAACAAACAAGAAAACAATAAAGAAATTCAATGCAAACAATAAGAACAACACCAAGAATTTACGTGGTTCACTATCGATGTGATAGCTACGTCCACGGGCACCGAGATCGAATGATTTCACTATAAACTGCAAAGATTACAAAGATGATTCTTGTATTTCTCAAGAACGGCTCTCACTCTCTCTCTCTTAACCCTTATACTAATATTAGGGAGGTTTTATATTAATCCCTAAAATAAAAGATACTTGGGCAAAAAGATAACATAAAAGATAACTTTAAATCGTAAAATCCGCGTCTCCGCATTTTTCCTTCTCCGCCCGGTCAGACCGGGCAAGGTCTGCCCGATCGGGCGCGAGAAGAAAACTCCATACGAATGCTTCAACGTATCCAACCCCCACCGCCCGGTCAGACCGGGCAATGTCCGCCCGATCGGGCGAACAAAGCTACGAAGTACGAGTCACCTAATACTTATCAACAATCTCCACCTTGACGAGAACTCGTAGTCAGCAAACGACCCCATCAAGACATAGTGGAAAAACATCTCAAGCCAAACCCGATGCAAGACTCATGCATAAGCCATACATCCCGATAAGTCTTCAACCAAGACCCATCACATACTCGTCTCCAAGTATAACAACTCATAATGCTCCACCTGCATCACAAGCCCCGGGCAAGCTCCACCTTAAGGCCAACACACCTACACCAGGAGCTCCCCAACTTCGCCCCTCAGGGCCTACTACATCACGTAGTAATCAATATTTAGCAAGTCTAAGCAATGTTTAAACTTGCTAAACGGAACAGGCTTAGTGAAGAAATCAGCCGGGTTGTCAGCAGTCCCAATCTTCTTCACCTTAATCCTCTTGTCAGTACGCAAGAAATGATACCTGACATCAATGTGCTTCGTCCGATCATGGTGTACTTGATCTTTAGCTAAGCAAATCGCACTTAGACTATCACAATACACTGTAGCAAAATCCTGTGCAATACCCAGTTCACCTACTAGGCCTTTGAGCCAAATAGACTCCTTAGCTGCAGAAGTTAAAGCCATATACTCAGCTTCAGTAGTTGACAACGTAACTGATGACTGCAATGTAGACTTCCAACTAACCACAGAACCACCCAAAGTGAACACATAACCAGTCACAGACCTCCTGGTATCCACATCAGCTGCATAATCAGAATCACTGTACCCAGTGACCAAGCATTCCCTACCATTCCCGTACACAAGACCAATATCAGTTGTCCCTCTCAGGTAGCGAAAAATCCTTTTCACCCCTTGCCAGTGTTCCCTCCCAGGTCGAGCCATAAACCTGCTTACAACACTAACAGCATGCGCAATATCCGGCCTAGTACAGACCATAGCATACATCAAACAACCAACCGCGTTTGCATATGGAACTCTAGACATATAAGACAACTCCTCCTCTGATTGAGGTGACATAGACAAAGACAACTTACAACTAACAGTAGTTGGCGTACTTATAGGCTTCGATTTTTCCATCCCAAAACGAGACAAAATCTTTTCAATGTAGCTTTTCTGAGTCAAGAAAAGCTTACCTCTAGCCCGATCCCTGTAGATCTCCATACCCAAAATCTTCCTAGCTGCACCCAAGTCTTTCATGTCAAACTCCGAGTTAAGCATCTCCTTTAATCTAGCAATATCAGATTTATTCTTTGTGGCAACCAACATGTCATCAACATATAACAAAAGATAAATCATGGAACCATTATCCAGCTTACTATGATACACACAGCAATCATATGAATTCCTGTCAAAACCTTGTGAAACCATAAAAGAATCAAACCTTTTGTACCACTGTCGGGGGGATTGCTTAAGTCCATACAATGACTTTAGCAATCTGCAGGCATAGTGTTCCTTTCCAGGAACTTCGAATCCTTCGGGCTGCTTCATCAGAATCTCCTCCTCCAAATCGCCATGAAGGAAAGCCGTTTTAACATCCAACTGCTCCAGCTCAAGATCAAAATGTGCTACAATTGACAATAACACACGGATAGAAGTATGTCGAACCACAGGTGAGAATATCTCAACAAAATCAACCCCTTCTACCTGACTGAACCCCTTAGCAACTAGCCTAGCCTTAAAACGTATTTGCTCAGTTTCCGACAACCCTTCTTTCTTCTTGTAAATCCATTTACAACCCACAAGCTTCCTCCCTTCCGGTACCTTTACCAGTTCCCACACTCTGTTCTTGTAAAGAGACTGCATCTCTTCACCCATTGCGGCAAGCCATTGCGCAGACTCACTACAACTAATTGCTTGTTTATATGTGGCAGGTTCAAATGACTCTACATCATCAGCTACACTCAATGCATAACCTGTCATCGCATCAACACAGCAATTTCTTCCCTCCATCTCTTCAATCAATCTAACAGGCTTCTTGATAACTCGTTTAGGCATCTCAAGAATGGTGTCAGGTTGACTAGATGACCCCTGATTAGATTGCTCCACCTCATCCCCAGAGTTAGAATGAGTAGGAGTAATCTCAGGTTCAGGAGTACCCGGCACTGGAACATCAGCATCATCATCAATATATTGTACCCGAGGTAAATCAGCAATGGTAGACTGATGTACCTCAAGTACCCCATCTGTCTGTAATAAATTGTCTCCTTCCCTTCTCAAATCTGAAATCTCTGCATTTTTAATTGAATACATGGTGTTTTCATCGAAAGTAACATCCCTACTAAGAATGACCCGACCCTCCGAAGGTGAAAAAATTCTAAACCCCTTCACACCATCCCCGTACCCAACAAAACACCCCTTCTTGGCTCGTGGATCCAGCTTACCCTCAATAACATGATAATAAGCAACACAACCAAAAATCTTCAAATTCGAAAAGTTAGGCAACTTACCACTCCAGATCTCAAACGGAATTTTGGAATCAATTCCAGAATGAGGACCCCTATTAATGACATAACAAGCTGTTAACACAGCTTCACTCCAGTACCTCCTCCCAAGCCCTGCATTAGAGAGCATGCATCGAACTCTCTCTAGCAGTGTCTGATTAACCCGTTCTGCTACACCGTTCTGCTGTGGTGTCTTCCTGACAGTATGATGCCGACCTATACCCTCATCTGCACAGAACTGATTAAACTCGTCTTTGCAAAACTCTAGCCCATTGTCCGTTCGTAGCTTCTTGATCTTCCTTCCTTGTCGATTTTCCACCAAAGCTTTCCATTGCTTGAAAACTTTGAAGGCCTCATCCTTTGACTTAAGCAACCTAAGCCATGTGTATCGGGACTTGTCATCAACAAATGACACAAAATAGTGGTAACCTCCCATACCTTCAACTCTAGATGGACCCCAGCAATCTGAATGGATGTAATCGAGCACTGCATCAGTAATGTGAGCACCCTTGCTGAACTTTGACCTGTGTTTCTTACCAAACACACAATGCTCACAAAATTCAAGGTTGGCAACCTTGACCCCGGATAGAAGACCCCTCTTGGACAATAGCTGCATCCCCTTCTCCCCCATATGACCAAGCCTCATGTGCCAAATCTTAGTCATCTCCTGGTGAGATACAGATGCGCAAACCGCAGAACTAGGCAGTGTAACACCCTCAAAAACATAGAGGGTGTTCCTTTTGATACCCTTAAGTACCAACTCAGAACCTCTGAAAATACACAACTCCCCATCTGAAAACACACCATTGTACCCCAAGTCATCCAGGGTACCCAATGAAATCAGATTCTTTCCTAAAGCAGGAACATGCCGTACATTAGTCAAAGTTAACCTCCGCCCATCAACAGTCCTCAACCTCATGGAACCAATACCTGTGACCTTACATGGAGCATTGTTACCGACTATAACCATACCCCCATTGCGAGGTTCATATGTATCAAACCAATCTCGACGTGGACACATATGGAACGAACACCCCGAATCTAGAACCCAGTTATCAGATAAATCATCAGACCTAGCAGAACTGACTAATGCTAAATCTTCCTCTGAATTATAGCTCTCATTCGGTTTCTCTTCAACTACAGCAGCCTGGGACTTGTTTTTCCTCACCGGACAATTATTCCTAAAGTGACCCGGTTCTTTACAGTAATAACATGTTTTAGTAGTAGTTTTACTAGATCCATCCTTGCCGTTTCCAGCACCCGACCCAGCATTGTTCCCCTTGTTAAACCCCTTATTCTTTTTAGACTTTCCGGACTTAACAAACAACCCACTACCATTATCCCCATTATCACTCGTAGCTTTCATTCTGAGTTCCCTAGTATGAAGTGCTGCCTTCACTTCTTCTAAGGTTATAGAATCCTTACCAACAACAAAAGACTCTACAAAATTCTCAAAGCTAGACGGTAGAGATACAAGTAAAATCAACGCAGCATCCTCATCATCAATTTTAACATCTAAATTACGTAAATCAAGCAAAATAGAGTTAAGTTTTTCTAGATGTTCCCGTAAGGAAGTACCTGACTGCATCCGGAGGCTAAACAACCGCTGTTTCAGTAATAATTTGTTGGTCAACGACTTAGTCATATACAATGACTCCAGCTTCAGCCACAATCCAGCCGCCGTTTCCTGATCAGCCACCTCCGTGATGATTTGATCATCAAGACTAAGTAATATGGTAGAGTGTGCCTTCTCTTCCATAACTTCTAACTGCGGGTCAGTCGGTCCATCTTCTGACTCCGAAGTAGTACTCTTTGGAGCCAACGGACGCCATATCTGCTGTTGTTTTAACAGAGCCTTCATCTTAATTTGCCATAGCCCGAAACTATTTTTCCCGGTAAACTTCTCAATTCTTATTGTTGAATCTCCTGCCATTGTTATCTTCAAGAAACTCTCCAAGGATTGAACCTGAGCTCTTGATACCAATTGTTGTGCGACAGCGGAAGCAAAGGTCGAAAACAAACAAGAAAACAATAAAGAAATTCAATGCAAACAATAAGAACAACACCAAGAATTTACGTGGTTCACTATCGATGTGATAGCTACGTCCACGGGCACCGAGATCGAATGATTTCACTATAAACTGCAAAGATTACAAAGATGATTCTTGTATTTCTCAAGAACGGCTCTCACTCTCTCTCTCTTAACCCTTATACTAATATTAGGGAGGTTTTATATTAATCCCTAAAATAAAAGATACTTGGGCAAAAAGATAACATAAAAGATAACTTTAAATCGTAAAATCCGCGTCTCCGCATTTTTCCTTCTCCGCCCGGTCAGACCGGGCAAGGTCTGCCCGATCGGGCGCGAGAAGAAAACTCCATACGAATGCTTCAACGTATCCAACCCCCACCGCCCGGTCAGACCGGGCAATGTCCGCCCGATCGGGCGAACAAAGCTACGAAGTACGAGTCACCTAATACTTATCAACAATTAGCACATATGTCAATTCACTGGTTTGACCTCATAGGATTTTATAATTGAACATTTGTAAAAAAAAATTTAAAAATAAATTGATATTATAAACTATATATTAATACCTATTTATTAACTTATATCATGATAAAATATGTTATTACTCCGTCACTAAAAAATTATGGTCAAAAAAATCAAAGATGTCAATTATTATTGTGGGAAAAAAGAGTACACTATGTATATATCTAATCCAAGCTAACAAACTTAAAACAAAGTTTTAGTAATTTTTTTTTTTTATTTATTTTTTATTATTTTTTTTTTTAATTTTTTTTTTTTTTTATCTAAACGACCGTGAGAGTATGTTGCTTGAGTTTTCATCCACAATTAGATCGAAAAAAAAATATATATATTATCATTACAATATGTTGAAGTGTAATATTCCCAAACAAAACATTTAAGTATACTACATGTATTGATAAATGAAGAGAGAATTAAATACTTTATAAGGGGATACTACTCCTCATATTTCTTTTTTTTGAACAAAATACAACTACTCATATTGTATGTCATTCGGAGTATAGTTTTTGGTTGGAATCTCCTTGAACTTGAGAAGTAACGACTAGCTTATCCATGTGAGGGGGAGTTTGAAAATGCTTGTAGCACAACCTTCCCAAAATATTATCCCACATAAACAAAAGAAGAGAAAGTTTAACATTTTACTTCGTAAAAGACAAAGAGGCTACTTCGCCTATTTGTATGTGATAATAAAAATTGCAATTATATCAAATTTCTAGTGTTTCATACACAAAACAATTTTTAAATAGTGCGTTTTGTGAGCGGCTGGTCATACCATGTGATCGCTTGTAAAAGAATAAAGTAATCCCTATAACACTAATCGAGTAAGCCCTATCACACTGGTAAAATAACCCCTATAACACTGACCGAGTAACTTTTATAACGCGAATAATGTAACCTCCATAATGGTTGGCCACACAGTGTGGCCAGCCACATATAAAAGTTGGTGATTTTTAAAAGGGACGGAGGAAGCGAGGGAGTAGCATATAGAAAATTTTCTATATATAAAGAACTCTTTCACATAAAGATGAACCATAAGCCCATTTAAACTCTCCCACCAAACCTTGCAAAGAACTATAATTTCTAAGCAAACAATGACATACTTGGTTATCATTACTTTTCTCATTTCCGTAATTATTTTTTGCTACTTTTTCCGCAACAAAAATGGTCTCCCAACTAATTGGCCTCTTGTTTGGATGCTTCCTGCACTCTTCCAAAATTTTCACAGAATCAATGAATTTTTCAATGAAATTATGGAGAAATCATCTGAGCTAACGTTTCTATTTAAGGGCCCTTGGTTCAGCAACATGAACATTTTAATTACCATTGATCCTTCCAACTTTCACCATGTGCTTAGCAAGAGCGAGCTTCGTAAATTATGTCAAAGGCCCTAAATTTAACGAAATTTTCGAATTTCTTGGAGATGGGATCTTTAACTCGGATTTTAGTTTGTGGCAGTACCATCGAAGATTGGCTCATTCTTTCTTCGGCCATCCCAAATTCAATTCAATTTTTATGATGAAAATTTGGGAAGAGATGAAGAGTAGACTCATCCCATTGCTCGATAATGTCTCTAAGCATGGTGTTGAAATCAACTTGCATAATATATTTAAAAGGTTTTCTTATGATAATGTATGTAACATTATCTTGGACTATGACCCTAAATTTCTCTCACTCGATTTGGCACCTATTCCACTCTTCCAAGCCGTGATTGATGTAGAAGAGGTGATTTTTCGGCGTCATGCTATGCCAACATCTATGTGGAAATTTCTAAGATGGTTGGGTGTAGGAGAAGAGAAATACCAAAAAGATTGCCAGATGCTTTACGATTTCACTAACAAGGTCATAGCTATGAAGAGAGAAGAAAGGAAACTCGGTAACCCTAAAGAAGAAAGTGAGGTAATATTCCACGACTTATTGACAATTTATTTGAATGATGTAGAAAATCCCACTACTCCAATAAATAGCAGTAATTGTGATAATTTTTTAAAAGACGCGATTTTGAATTTGTTAATTGCTGGAGGAGATACAATTGGTGTTACTTTATCTTGGTTATTTTACCTTCTCACTAAGAACCCCCTTGTTACTAATAAGATTAGAGAGGAATTGAATGTTGTAATGGTAAAAAGAGATGATGAAAATAATAATGACGATTTTTTAAGGAAGTTTACTAAGCACAAAAATGAGCTAGTATATCTTCATGGTGCAATATGTGAAACATTAAGATTATATCCTTTTGTGCCATTCAACCACAAGAATTCAGTTGAATCGGACATACTTCCCAGTGGTCATCGAATGAAGCCGGATATGCAAATCCTCTTCAACATGTATGCCCAGGGAAGGATGAAATCAATTTGGGGAGATGATTGTAACGAGTTTAAGCCCGAGAGATGGATAACGGAACGAGGAAACATTAAGTTCGAGCCTTCGTACAAGTTTTCGGCATTCGGGGCAGGGCCCAGGATTTGTCAAGGAAAGGACATGGCTTTAACCCAAATAAAGATTGTAGCAGCTGCCATAATCCGAAGGTATGATATAGAAGTTGTCCAAGGACATCAAGTTGTTCCTGATGTCTCCCTTAAACTTCAAATGAAGCATGGTTTTAAGGCTAAAATTGTTCGATGTGAATGTTGAAGATGGACTTCATCACACTGTCGCGTCGCATACAATGAATTTGATGTATTGTTGTTTCGTATTGTGAATTTGCATTGTTTCAATAATTAAAATGAGTAAGATTTTTATTTTTGTTTTGTAATAAATATGTTAATCTGCTAAAGAAATAAAATAAATTTTTAACTGTAGCTTATAATTTTTATCCAAATTAAAACTTATTTATAATGTACATCATATTAACATCATTATGAGAATGAACTTTCTTAGTGTCATAGGTAACTCCCAACACTACAATATACAGTATGAGCTTGTTCGGCAATTGGCTTGTTCTGTGGCTTTTGGCTTTAGATGTGGTCGAACAGCCAATATATATGTTTGGTTATTTGGCTTTTTATTGACTAAAAAGCTAGCCATTCCACCAAAAGCTAGCTTTTTTTGTGTTGGTTGTTGGCATTTATACTTGCACCTACATATTTACACTAACAATCAACTTTACCATACATATTTATTTAAGAGTAGTCGACAATCAACCAACAATCATAAAAAGCCAACACAAATAGTTGGTCAGACCGGTTAAGGGAAACAACCAGCAACCAACAACCAATAGTCAATTGCCTAACAAGCCATATCAACTATTGGTTCAGCAAACTTAATTTCAGTTCAGTAATGATAATTTGAGTTCAATAAAAATAAGGTGAAATAAACAGGACCTTATCTTGATGCAAAATGCAAAAAAGTATGATAGAGTAAGAGCATTAAATGGCAACCTAATCATTTAAATATACATAAAATCATTAAAATATATATTAATGATTATAAAGAATAATGTCAAAGATATTCACATAATAGTCAAAATATTAAGAGATAGGGTTTAGGGTGCCTAATGGCGTAATGCGTGATTCCTACAGGTGCGCGCATCGTACAAACGTTTCATTTAAAAAAATAAAAATAAATAAAAATAGGGAACAAACATATTATAGAAATATAATGATTATATAGCTATAGTGAAAAGAACATACTATTAAAATGTAATGAACATATACCTAGAGTGAAAAGAACATATTTGCACCAAAAAAGAGTGAAAAAAACATATGTCCATGTTCTTTGATTGTCAATGTAATGGACTTTTATTTGCGACATAATTTTCATTGCTTATTGTGAAATATTCTTTATTTGAATTTTGTCTTTAGATTATGGTGGGTATATATAAATAATGTTCATTACATAATATTATCATGTTCTTTATTAATATCACAGATGTTCTTTAGATATACAAAAAGAACATAAAGCTGAATGTTCTTTACAAAACTACTATATGTTCTTTCCGCTTTTTTTTTTCTGTACCAAGCTTAGTACAGACGTCTGTACCATAAAAATTTCACTGGTGGCGGGCCTTCCTCTAAAGTTGCCGATTTCTTGATGATAAACTAGATAGCAAACGTTTACATATATATAAATAAAAGAGTATAGCAGTTAAATCTAAAAGGAGAATTTTTTTTTCAAGGCAAGCTAACTCAAGTGCAAGTATCAAAATGTAATATTTTTGCTCATTTTAAAATGAGCAAAATTATATTAAATGAGGAAAATGTGGCTTCCCTTGTCTTATAAAAGGAAATTGTTTTCCACCATTGAAAAAGTTGTTTTCCATCCCTTCACGAAACAAAAAAAAAATGGATAAAAAAATTATTTTTCATAAAAACACTTTACATCAAACCAAACGAGCCTAATATTGAAAAAAAAATGAAAATTGTTTTTATTTCACAACTAAAGTAAAGCACATACTTACTATATTTATTGAAAAAATGCAAAATTATTAATTGGAGTTTCACTTTAGCATCTGCTTATACACAAGAATGACTACCATTAATGGTTTCTTACCCTGGCCTACATCCATATAATCATATATCTACAACTACTACTCCATAAACCTTTTTACATCCTCCATTTTGCAAAATTTGGACGAACATGTTTGATTATAGTACGTCTTGATAGAAGACTTTCTTAATTCTTTTTTTACCCTTCTTCTTACAAAAATGGTAGTATTATGTTGTGACCTTAGAAGGCCGTCAGTGAGCCTACTAGGAAGTTTGTGTCATAGCTTAAACTGCTTCACTAAAAATAAGCCTAAATAATTTATCGTCTATTTAAAAAATAATTTAGGATTATCAGGTGAATTAATTAACACATCTGAATACGTGTTAGTAGGTGAGAGTTTATTAGCTACATACATTTATTTGCGTCTCATTACTCACAATAATATTGACAATACACTTGATTAAGACGTGATACTATCATTTCTAATCTTACCTTAACATTTTGTCCTTTAATATTACAAAAATCTCCTCCATAAAAGCACGCAAACTCCCAAACAAGCAAAACCTAAACACATACTCGTACTTCCTAATGGGGTATTACATGTTTATCAATACACTGATCCTCCTTTTCCTTGCTTTATTTTGCCAAAAAAATGGGCATCCAACTAAATGGCCCCTTGTTGGGATGCTTCCGGCAACATGAACTTCATCACTAACGTTGATCCTTCCAACGTTCACCATGTGTTTAGCAAGAGCTTCGGAAATCATGTCAAAGGCCCTAAATTTAACGAAATTGTGGAATTTCTTGGAGATGGGATCTTTAACACGGATTCTAGCTACTACCTCCGTTTCATATTTTTTGCAATTTTCGGGTATTATTTGTGACATATAAAATATTCCAAAGTTGCAAAAAATATGAAACGGAGGTAGTAGTTTGTGGCAATACCATTGAAGATTGGCTCATTCTTTCTTCGGCCATCTACCCCAAATTCAATTCAATTTTTATGGCGATAATTTGGGAAGAGACGGATAGGAGACTCATCCCATTGCTCGATAATGTCTCTAAGCGTGGTGTTGAAATCGACGTGCAAGATATTTTCAAAAGGTTTACTTATGATAATGTATGTAACATTGTCATGGACTATGACCCCAAATTTCTAGCACTCGAATTGCCACCTATTCCAGTCTCCCAAGCCGTGATTGATATAGAAGAGGTGATTTTACTGTGTCATGTGAAGCCAATATTTATGTGGAAATTTATTAGATGGTTGGGTGTTGGAGAAGAGAAATACCAAAAAAAAATTGCCAGATTCTTTACGATTTCATTAACAAGATCATAGATATGAAGAGAGAAGAAAGAAACTCGGTAAGCCAAAAGAAGAAAGTGATGAGGTAATATTCAACAACTTATTGACAATTTATTTGAATGACGAAGAAAATTCCATTACTCCAATAAAAGGTAGTATAATGGTGATAAGTTTTTAAGGGACACGTTTTTGATTCATGGCAGGAGGAGATACAACTAGTGTTGCTTTTTCTTAGTTATTTTTTTTTCTTAGCAAGAACCCCAATGTTACTAAAAAGATTAGGTAGGAATTAAATGCTATACTCGTAGAAAGAGACTTATAAAGGCAGTTTTGTAAAGGAGTTTACTAACCACAAAAATGAACTAGTATATCTTCATGGTGCAATTCTGCACCATTCAACCGCAAGAATTCAGTTTGAAAGGATTAACGAATGTGCAAGCTAGTTTGTGATTAACGGCAATTAACAATAACGAAGACGGAAAAACAAGTAATAAACGAGACAAGGAGAATTTACCGCGGGAACCTCGAGAACCGGGAGAAAAACCCACCGATCCACTATGGAGTAATAATTTGATGAAGAGCAATGTAGTTCACAAGCTTTCAATCACCATGAAAGCTCCCACCCTAAACTCACTCTCTTAAACACTCAAACCCTAAGTGTTTTGGGTTTTACATGAGGCTTTTCTCTCTACATCTTTCCCATCATTCTATTCTCTCTACAATGACAAAACATGAGTATACATAGTGCAAGATTACAAGGAAGGTCAACGGCTAAGATTACATCCCGAGCGAAATAATATAAAAGAAATCGCATCCTGGAAAAGGGGCAGCCGGTTCGATCGAACCTACCCTGAGTTTGGTCGAACTAGGGGTGGTTCGGTTGAACCTCCAAGAGTTTCGGTCGAACTCGCGAGTCAGTAGCCCCAACTCTATTTTCTTTAAAGGTTCGACCGAACTTTTCATCGGTTCAGTCGAATGCCCGCACGGAGCGGAAAGCTCTTCGTAAAATGACCATAACTCCCTCAATTCTTGACCAAATCAAGCTTATAACCAGTCGTTGAAAAGCTCTTGAGACGAGCTATCACCTCCAACTTGAATCATCTCAATATCATTTCTAGATCTTGAGATATGGTCATTTGAAGTAGAATTCTGCTTTTCATTGTTGTTTTGCACCAAGCAATCAATCCATAGCTTAACTCCAAAGCTATGCACCTCCTTAGCCTTCTTGAATAGTTCTCCACACTTCTCAAACCCAACACGGTTGAATCGGACATCCTTCCCAGTGGTCATCGAATGGAACCAGATATGCAAATCATCTTCGACGCGTATGCCAAAGGAAGGATGAAATCAATTTGGGGAGATGATTGTAACGAGTTTAACCCTGAGAGATGGATAACGGACAAGGAGCCATTAAGATCGAGCTTTCGTACAAGTTTTTGGTTTTCGGGCAGGGCCAAGGATTTGCCAACGAGAGGACATGGCTTTAACCCAATTAAAGTTTGTAGTAGCTGCCATAATCCGAAGGTATGATATAGAAGTTGTCCAAGGACATCAAGTTGTTCCTGATATCTCCGTTACCCTTCAAATGAAGCATGGTTGTCAGGCTAGATTGCACGTTGTCAAAGTTAAATTTTGTTTATCACTAGTACTACCTTCATAAAAATATTCCTTATAAAAAAAAAGGCAAGGTGCGTTTTAACTTACGTGGCAAAATTCTTAAATCTCATTCGTCACTTTTCTTAGGTGGCAAGGGAATTTTTTAATTCTAAAATAAAATACAAATCTAATTTTTTAATTGGTCAAAATAATACCTTTTGCTTATGTGGCGCACCAAATGCTCTCAAAAAATGTCTACTTTATTTATATATACTAGTTTTGTATCCGGGCAATGCTCGGATTGTTGATAAAATTTTAGGTAAACTTTTTAGCTTGATCAATGTTAAATACGGTCATAAAATCCCTTTTGAAAATAAAAATATTTAGACATATGATATCATATTGCTTATTTACATAATAGTGTACTTTTTGTAGTTTTGTTAGTAAATAGATATCTACTCATGTTATTATCAACTTGAAATTATTTTTATGAACTTAATTATTTTTACTGAACTAAAAGTATTTTTACCAAACTAAAAGTATTTTTATTGATTAAAACTTATTTTTATTGATTCTATATTACTTCGTATTTTTTAAACAAATTAAATATGTTGTAAGTGGATCTTATTTTAAAGAACTTTTTAAAACAAATTTTATGATAGAAATAGAATTGAGTTATAGGATATTTATTAAAAGTTATGATTAATTTTGTATATATGAAATATTAGAACTTTAAAAGTATATCCATATTAAAACTCTATACAATATTTTTATCTTAAATAAATCTATCCAAAATTCGCATATCATCATATGTATCACAATAATATCAATTTGTCGCCTACGTGGCTCGACACTTGGCGAAAAATTGGAATGCCAAGTGTCACTGTCTCGTGGTCTGACTGTGATACCGGCTTTATTTATTAGTGATATGATATGATATGATATGATATGATATGATATGATATTAGATTGTCTTGCGATTTCAAATAAATATTAAACCATTTATGTGATTAATTTTTTAAGATTTTTATCGAATTATTAACATTTGAAATTTGTCCCCCTAGATTAACTGGCTTTGCCACTACTTAGATATAATGTGTATTCTTAATATATACAAAGTACTTTGTACTTCATATGTTTGAGTAATTTTCTTGTACGATTTGTAAAAACCACTATCAATTGTACTTCCTCCGTCCCTTATTTTTTGCCCCATTGCAATTTTATGGGTCAAACTTATAAAACTTTGACCATAAATTCCCGCTAATCTATAAGTGATAATATATTCATGTAGGGCCTTGTTAGAATCATCTCATTGTATATTTTATTAATATCAAATTTTTATAGAAATTGAGATATATACGTTTGAACACGCGTCTTGGAGACCAAGGTGAAAAGTCAAATGGGCCAAAAAATAAGGAACATAGGGAATATGTCATAGTGAAAATGCGAACTAGTATGTGTAGACACCTGATTGTGTCTCCCCAAAAACAAAACTCAGTGATGAGTACCTTTCACGTCTTTGATTATTGAGTTAGATGAAGAGTTGAAGAGTCTTGTGAATTTCCCTTTAGCCTTGACTATATTCTTAACCTTCCCTTAAATGTTTTAGACCAAAATCATTCATTTCATGCCTTTAAACCCAAAATCATTCATTTCGTGCCTTTGAAAAATCATTCATTTCATGTCCTCTTTATAATACGTCCAAAACAGATTATTTTGGTCCATAATCCTCGTCCAATTACTTTTTAGTTGTATGGGGTTTGAAAAGAGCTTTCCAACGATATATTATAAGTCCAAATCCGACTTATAACGAATAAGTTATGGCCAAAATACTAAACCAAGCCCAAACCGGACCTTGGTCCATCCTACCTACGACCCAATGATCATGTGAGGGTCCAAATACCTTAATCCCAATCCTAAACCAATTAGAATTCATTAAGAATTTCTAGAAGTCTCTAGAATGTTCTATTCTATCCTTTCCGAAAGATAAAGATCAAAGAGCTTGATATTGAATAAAACATCTCTTTTTTTTATAATCCTAATCCCGGTTAAAACTGAATCTCGTGCCTCATAATTTTTATCCAAATCTTAAATGGTTTGGTATCCCTTGAAATTATCTTTCCAATGATATATCATAATCCCAATTCCGAGTTATGACGAAAAAGATATGAACAAAATACCAAACTCTATTCAAAACTGACAGTATTCCACTATTTCGATCATATCTTTTATTATAAAAATATATCAACCTAATTCTAATTGGGTTGGAAATTAGACTTCAAGAGCTTTCCAACGGTATATTATTTATCTTATTCCGATTTATGGATCAAAAGTTATGATAAAAACAAAAACCGCAAAATTGCAGGATCATCGCGCCGCGACAAGGCTGTCACGTCGCGATAAACCTGTCGCGTCGTGGCAAAGTTATCGCGCCGCGATGGAACCTCTTTTACTCCGAGTCGGATTCTGTCTCTTTTCTGAGCCTTCAACCCTCTTTTTCCTTATAAATAGAGGTCGTTTCACCCCATTTTCAATCATCAATAAGCTTGATCACCAACAATCATCATCTAATCCCTTCTCTAATACTCTCTCTTTCTCTCTCTCTCTCTCTCTCTTGATTCTTTTCTTAGTGTTTCGGGGTTTTCTGATGTCCTGCGGGAGAGTTACAACACCGAGACTGGAACCGGACGCCTGTACCTGCAAAATAACGGAGACTCCTGAGAGCTCTGCCTCCAACGGTCAAGTTAGTACCTGATTAAGGAGTAATGAGTGCGGAAATTAAAGTGGTTTAGTCTCTCTAGGTGAGAGTGTTTAATGTATAATCCGTGTGTTATTAGAGTTCTCTCCTTTTCTTAATGAGGATTAAGAGGAGTATTTATAGTCTTGAGAAGCGTGCCACTCTCTAGGTTTAGGGTAAACCTAGGGCTGACCGGGCCTCTAAACAGGATTGGGCCTTGGTGGCCGGTTTTCCCATCTGGCATGGGTGGACACGTGGCGTGTCTCAATTGGCCCGCAGAGGACGAATCTGTGATTGACACGTGGCAGGCTCCTATTGGCCTACGTGAAGGACACGTGGCGGAACCTGGTTGGTCCACTTGTCAGACGGTGATTGGAGGATAAAAATCCCCTAATCATTTGCCCCTCACAGGTGGCACGTGACTGGTCACGTGTCGCCTGTGACAGGTGTCGCACGGTGACAGGCGACGGCCTGCTACAGGTGTCACCTTGCAAACGGCCGAGAGATTTTCCCGCCCAAATTTTGAATTTGGAAGCGACCCTTCGCCTTCTCACTTTGCCTATATAAGGAAGTGCTGACTTCGGTCATTTTCACATTTGAGAACTTTGCGAGAACATTCGGACCCCTGAACTTGCTCTGACATTTCGGACCTTTTCTGCCTACCGCCTGTTCTGACAAGCCGACTGACCCGGATTTCCAGAACTTCATCAACCGTCACTCGTTCAGGTAACTCAGTTCTCTTACTCTTAATTTTCTTTTTATTTTTTGAAATGGCACCACGGAAGCACACGACACGACCTAAGTTAGTGATCAGCCGGTCACCGGGGACGGCTGAATCTAGGACTAGGAGTGCCGCCTGCCCTTTTCTGGACCCATCTTTGCCCTTTATACAAAGTCCGACTGTATCTGTGTCTATGCAGAACGTGATGGCCAGAACAAAAAAGACTGCTATGATATCAAACTCAGACGGCTCCTCCCAAAGGGTGCTCCTTAGCGAAACATCTGACCAGGCGCCAGATGTAGAATTGAAACGAGGCGGCTGCCAAGCCGACAGTTCTGAGAGAGGGGGCAAGGTGGTCCCTTCCCATCTTACCGTTGATAAGTCCAACTTCTCTCCTGCTCCTTCTAAGGGGGAGGAGGCGGGCCCCTCTGGGAGAGGGGAGGAGTCGTCCTCTTCGGACTCATCAGAGGACGAGTCCGAGTCCAGCTCTTCTGGCCACGATTCTCCAGGCTCAGAAGAAAGAAACAGCCGCCTACAAGAGGCGAGGCTTTCTCATGCAGTTGAGAAGGGGAGCAATTGGGCGGAGCCGTCCGCCTCTTACAGAGAGGAAAACACCCCCTACTACTGCACGGTACCCCGGGGCCGGATCGCGGCCATGAAAGACAGAGTGGAGAGCTTTATAGCTAACCACAGAATGGGCCCCGGATTTTTACTGTTCGTGCCGGATCCAGAAGACACTGTCGTCTGGCCGGCTGGTACCAGCTATGATAGCGGCTGCTTTGGCTGCTATGAGGCGGCCATCAAAGCTGGACTGCGCTTCCCATTACATCCGGCTGTTCAGCGGATTTTAGATGGGTATGATTTGGGGTTATGGCAGTTAGCCCCCAACTCTTGGGTAAACGTACTCGGCTATGTGGCCGGGTGCGAAATGTACGGGGTGGAGCCAAGCTTTGAGGCTTTCGCCCACATGAACTATCTCAACCGGACCCCTAAGTCGGGAGGTACCGGCTGGTATCAATTAACAATCCATAGGGGTTACCTCATGACGAGAGGTAAAGCGAACAAATGGAAGGATTGGCGGAACACCTTCCTTATCATTGAGGGTTCAGACACGGAGCTGAACCAACGTTTTAACAAGTGGAATAGGGATCCGCCTCTTCTCGCAGGCGGCCGCAGCATGCCGCCTGTTCCCCCAAAGGCTAAAAAAGAGATCCTAGACAAAGGACTCTTCAAAGTAGAGACTAGGGTGAACTCTACTTCAAGGGTACGAGAGCAAGTACCCCTAAACTGCGTCCCGAGCTTCAAGTGGCTCTATGACGAGTACTTTTTGGCCGCCTGCGGCCTCAGCAGTCGGTGCTCTAGAGGTAGCCGGCCTGTCAAATACTTTGCTTTTTCACGCCTTGTTTACTTGGGATTTTTACTAACTTTGCTGTTTATTTTTTTTGCAGCTGACGCCATGAGCAAAATAACAGCATCCAAGACTGCGGCGGCCATGTTGCGGGCCTCTCTCATGCAACAGTCTTGTACCGACTCCCCCAACAAGGGGGCACCCTTGGTAGGCCTCGAAACTCTTCCTCTTTTAGGAGTTGGCTTATGCATATACTAACTTTTTTTTTTTTTTTTCAGTCGGGCACTCCAAGAGCTTCTTCCTCGCAACAGCCGGACCCCAAGGCCCGGAGGACGACTGTTGCAAGCTCTCCTGGGTCTTCCAGGAAAACAGTGGCGGCTGAGAAGCAGCCGGCCACTTCTTCTAAAACTCCGGTGGGGCCGCCTAGAAGTATGGACAATTACTTGTAAAAACTTTCACTTGCTTTCTTCTTGGCTAGGTCTAACTTGCTTTTTTACGCTTGATGCAGCCGGCCCTCAGGAACCTGACTTGGTAGAGGTAGCCAAGTCCATGATCAAAGCAGTTCCTCCATCTGAAAGGGAGGCGGTCAGGGGTGTCGGCACCCTTGACCTTGATGGGATTGCAGGGGTCCTTGCTGAGGTATACTTAGCATTTTTTGTATTTGAGTTCCAGGACGCCTGTTATCTTGTTTGGAAACTGACGTCTGTTCCCTTTTTACTTAGGCCCTGCTCCGAGTGAACGGCCTTCGCAAGCCGCTTGATCGGAAAAACAAAGAGGTAAAGGCTGCAAAAGCTATGGCCGCCTCTAACTGTGATAAGGCAATGTTTCAAATTGCCCAAAATGAAGTTCTGACAATTGATATTCTTTATTATCAGGCGCAGGCTGCTGCCGCTATCCGGGCTCAATTAGAGGCGGCCCAGAAGCGGAACAGCGAGCTGGAGGCGACCGTCTCCAACCTCAAGGCCGAGCTTAAACCTCTCCGCCAAAAGATACTCTCATACGATGCCATGGAAAAATCCTTGGCTAACGTAAAAGAACGCCTGGTGACCCAGGAGAAGAGTCTAACCAAGGAGCTCTCGGAGAAGGCTGAGCAAGAGAAGAGAGAGCTCTCGGAGAAGGCTGAGCAAGAGAAGAGAGAGCTCGTCCGAGAGATGGTTGAAGACTCTTCCCAGATCCAGCGCATGACCTGGAGCCGCCTGTTCCCCAATGCCGACTTTGCCTCATGGGAAAGAACGTACCGCCAGTGTTCGGAAACATATAATCAAGAGATCCTGGCGGCTGCTGAAGAAGAGGCGTTGGGAGATACGTTGGAGGAGGAGGAAGAGCCGGTTGTGGCGCTTGTGCCACTTGGGGGTAAGGCATCAAAAAAGGGTGCAGCTGAAGCCGAGTCCAGCAAGAAGAGTGCTGACCAGGCGGCAACTGCTACTACTGAACTGCCCCCTTAAGCTTTATGTATTCTTTCCACGGCCTGCGTGCCGTTTGATTGTATTTACCCGGCCAGGGGGCCGGGGTTCTGAATATTTTTATCTTCATTAATGAAATCATTTTTTTCTTGAAATTTGTCTAAGTGTTGAATATTTGATATTGCATTGTACACTATATCGACTGTTTTGCATGGCCGATTGTAGACAGGTACGGATGGTCCGCCTATGCCCCTGGACGACTGGTTGTCTGTTTCCAAGCTGGGCGATCAGTCGGCCATTTATTCAATCGGTCCGACCAAGTAAATAGTATTACCTAGTCGCCAAGGAATTAAGTAGGATAACAAGCGGCGGGTACCGGTTGTTTCCCTTTATTGCCAATGTTGGCTTTTAACTCGTAATTATTTAACCTAGCAAGAGTAGTGGTTGAGAGCCCCTGTTTGTTAAAAACAGGCGGACGACTCATACCTTTTAGGCTCCATACTAAGTTTGAGTGACTATTAAGTTAACATAAGAGTTACTTAGTCTTCGTCACAATCTAGATTGAGTAGTAGAGGTACCAGGCGACGGAGGCCGGCTGATCCTCTTGGTTTGCCAATGTTTGTTGGCTATTAACTCAATAGGTTACCTAGTAGGAATAGGGGTTTGAGTGCCCTTGTTTGTTTAAAACAGGCGGACGACTCAAACTTTTTAGGTTCCATACCAAGTTTGAAGGAGTGACTATGAGTTAACGTTGGAGTTACTCAGTCGCCGCCACTTTTGTTTGAGAAGTAGAGGTACCAGGCGGCGTAGGCCGGCTAGACCCCTTGATTCGCCAATGTTTGTTGGCTATTAACTCAATAGGTACCCCCTGCATTTATCCCAAGTAATACATGCGGTCATCTGACTCAGATGTCAACTGCTGCCACTGGTTTGGTTAGTGATAGAGTTATCCTTGTCTCGAAAACGGCTACGTGGTTGCCCTTGGGGACAGTCGTATAGGTGCCGTGTAATTAGTTTATAGAACAATGTTCCACCCAAAAGGGAGCTGCTCTCTGCGACGAATTTCATCCGGAGGGATGCCGTCGGACGCCTGCTATGATTTTGGGACAGGTCGTATTAGTTTTGTAAATTGATCAGGTGGCTTGGCGCCTGGTCTGATCATTCGGCCGGTTGCCTTGGTAAGTTCTTGGTGAACGTAGGTGCTAAGTAAAAGAAGGGTAGCCGCCTGTAGGCACAGGGTCGGCCAGGCCCTAATCTTTTTAGCTAAGTATTGTGAGTAAAATACTCAATGGAGAGTAGCCGACTGTAAAGGAACAGACGGCATGCCCCTCTGAAGATAGAGTGAAAAAAACTCAATGGAGAGTAGCCGACTGTAAAGCTACAGACGGCATGCCCCTCGTAATACAAAATTGAATAGTAAGTGCAAACTTTATTAAGTAGCTCTTTACTTTACATCATTCAGAAGAAATATTTTTTAAGGTTATCTACATTCCAAGTTCGAGGCAACGGTTGTCCGTCTGGTGTTTCCAGACGGTAGGTACCGTCCCTGACTTCCTCATAGATTCGGTAGGGTCCTTCCCAGTTGGGAGTTAGTTTGCCAGACTCATTAGCCCTACCAACTGCTTCCATTTTTCTAAGTACAAAGTCCCCTACTTTGAGTGGACGCCTGTGTACTTTTTTGTTGTATGATCTAGTCATTCTCAGGCGATAGATCTCATGGCGCAAAACAGCATTGCCCCTCTTTTCAGGAAGTGAGTCTAATGCCAGGCGCATGGCTTCCCAATTTGCCTCTTCGTCATATAGCATTACTCGAAGAGTCGGTTCGTAGTGTTCTATTGGAAGGACAGCTTCCGCACCATAAGTTAGGAGGAATGGAGTTTCTCCAGTCGCCCCTTTTTCAGTCGTCCTAATGGCCCAGAGAACATGTGGTAGTTCATCCGCCCATAGGCCGCCTGCTCGTTCAATCTTTTTCTTGAGACCGTCTGAGATGATTTTATTAAAGGCTTCTACCTGGCCGTTTGCTTGTGGTCGGCCGACAGATGCAAAGTAGTTTGCAATTCCTTGGTCACCCAACCAGCTTTTGAGAACAGGCGTCTCAAATTGGGGACCATTATCAAAAACCATAGACATGGGAACCCCAAACCGAGTGATGACGTTTTTCCAAATGAATGAAATTACATCTTTCGTCTTTATTCCCTTTACAGCCTCCGCCTCTACCCATTTAGTGAAGTAGTCAACGGCAACAAGTATATACCTTCTGCCGCCTGTAGCAGGCGTATATGGACCCAGAATGTCCATGCCCCACTTAGCAAACGGTAGTGGGCTATGAATGGTAGTGAGGTCAGTAGCCGGACGGTGAATTAATTTGCCAAACCTTTGGCACTTGTCACATTTTTTCATCATCTCCATTGCATCCGCTTCTAAGGTAGGCCAGAAGTAGCCCTGGCGCCTTGCCCGTTGAGCAAGCGTCCTTCCACCTATATGTGAAGCACAGTAACCAGAGTGGAGATCGTCTAGTATCTCTCGTCCCTTTTCAGGAGTAACACACTTTAAGAAGGGTTGTAGGTACCCCCTTTTGTGAAGTTCTCCCTTTATAATTTCAAAATTGGTGGTTCGTCTTTTCAGTGCTGCCGCCTATTGAGGATCATCCGGTAGTGTACCGTTTGTCAGATATGCCCTGATTGAATCCATCCAGGTTGAGCTTCTGTCTAGGATTCCAATAGGGTTTTCCTCGATGCTTCTCTTCTCCATTACTTCCCAAAAAACAGTTCGGGGAGTATCGGAGGAGGCGGATGATGCTAATTTTGACAGTGCATCTGCCTGGTTGTTTTCTGATCTCGGCACTTGGATCAGATGGAAATCCTCAAGGGAGTCGACTGCTTGTCGGACCGCCTGTAAATACTTGATCATGGCCGGATGGGTTGCTTCGTATTCGCCATTGTACTGACTCACTATCAATTGTGAATCAGAACAGGCGTCTATTTTTCTTGCCCCTGCCGCCTTGCACATGCGGATCCCGGCTAGTAAAGCTTCATATTCTGCCTCATTGTTTGAAGCCTGAAAACTGAAGCGTAGAGCATACTCGAACCTGTCGCCTTCTGGAGATTGACATACGACGCCTGCTCCACAACCATTTGAAGTAGAACTTCCGTCCACATATACCTTCCAGACTTGGTCTGGAACTTGAGAGTCAGGAGGACGAGTCATCTCTACAATAAAGTCAGCAAAGGCTTGCCCCTTCACTGCTTTTCTAGGCTCGAAAGTAACTTCGAGGCTCTGAATTTCTATGGCCCATTTGATCATTCGTCCTGACGACTCCATGACGGTAAGGGGCCGCTTGATTAGTTGGTCGGTATACACGACGACTGCATGTGCCAAAAAGTAGGGCTTCAATTTTTTAACAGCCATGAAGAGTGCAAGACCAAATTTCTCCACTAGGGGATACCTCAACTCGGCATTTTTCAGTACGTGACTGACAAAGTAGACCGGGAGCTGACAGCCGTCCCTTTCAGCAAGGAGCACAGCGCTTAACGCATGATCAGAGACGGCCAAATACATGTAAAGTACTTCTTTGGGCAAAGGGCTGACCAGCCTCGGCAAGGAATGCAAGTGAACTTTCAATTTCTGGAAGGCGGCCTCAGCATCCGGTCCCCATTCAAACCTTGCCTTTTTCTTAATTGCCTGGAAAAAGTATAGGCATTTGTCGCCTGATCGGCTTAGGAATCTCCCCAAGGCCGCCAGACAACCTGTTAATTTCTGAACCTCTCGGACGGTACGGGGCGACTGCATGTCGATGACCGCCTGCACCTTCTCAGGGTTCGCCTCTATTCCTCTCTGATTGATAAGGAATCCGAGAAATTTCCCAGACTCAACTCCAAATACACATTTCTTGGGATTGAGCATGACATGGTGCCGCCTGAGTGTGGCGAAAGTTTCTCGGAGGTCCGTCAGATGATCTTTCTGAAGTTTAGTCTTGACAATCATATCATCAATATATGCCTCGACATTTCTCCCAATTTGATCAAAGAACACTGTGTTTATCATTCGTTGGAAGGTAGCCGGGGCATTCTTAAGACCAAACGGCATGACAGTGTAACAGTATAACCCCTGATCAGTGACGAAGGCCGTCTTCTCCTGATCTTTCTTCCACAAAGGAATTTGATGGAAACCAGAGTAGGCGTCCATAAAGCTCATCAAAGCATGGACGGCTGTTGAGTCGACCAGGCTATCAATTTTAGGCAGAGGGTAACTGTCTTTGGGGCACACCTTATTCAAGTCTGTGTAGTCTACACACATTCGCCAGGTGCCATTCGGCTTTTTAACAAGCACCACATTTGCAACCCAGTCTGGGAAGTAACATTGCCGAATGAACCCTGCGTCAAGTAATTTTTTAACTTCGGCGACTGCCGCCTGACTTCTTTCTTCGCCATGGCTCCGCTTCTTTTGCCGTACCGGCTTCTTTTTCGGATCCACAACGAGTTTATGTACTGCCAGATCAGGACTAATGCCTGGCATTTCATGGACTTCAAATGCAAAGATGTCCTTGTATTCTTTCAATAGGTTGTGAAAGTCGTCACCAAGGTTTCTCAGAGCAGTCGTCCCAACTTTGACTGTTCGGTCAGGACGTGAGTCGTCTAAGATCAGGTCCGCATGCTCACCAGCCGGCTGAGGGCGGAACTCATCCGGCCGCTCCTCTGCCAATGATTGCTATTTTCTTGCTTTTCTTGCGGACTCTGTCTGGGACGCCTTTCTCTTTTTGTCGCCTGTTTCTTGAACAGGCGCACTCTCCTTGACATTGTCAAGGTCTGTTTTTTCTCCACTTGACCCAGTGGCCATAACAGTGGGCTTGACATCCGAGAGATAGCACTCTCGGGCCATCCTCTGATCTCCCCTTAGGGAGCCGACTGTTCCATTATCCCTCTCAAACTTAAGCAGCATAAGAGACGGGATTATAACAGCCTTGGAATTATTCAGGGTTGGTCGACCCAGAATCATGTTGTAGGCCGAGAGTTCCTCTACTACTAGGAACCGGACTACCATGTGTCGTCCTTCCCCTTTTTCGCCCAGGCGAATGGGTAAATCTACTCGTCCCAGTGGGTGGACGACTCCTCCTCCAAACCCTATTAAAGGGTGGGAGGCCGGATGTATGCAGTCCGTCTGATATTTCAGTTTTGACAGACATTTGCTGCTGATGAGATCTGAGGAGCTCCCGGTATCTATGAGGATTCGACCAACTCTCTGGTTGGCCACTTTACATTCAATAACGAGAGGGTCGTCATGCGGCCCCCTTACCCCTCCTAGATCCTCTTCAGTGATGACAATCTCAGGAAATGTATATTTGGACGGCCGTTCTTGGTGAACGGAATTTACATCTAATCGCCTTATATTATCTTTGTTGCCCCTAATAGTGGGGCCGCCTCCTGAGAAGCCGCCTGCAATGGTGTAGACGACTGCATCATCTGTATCGGAACTGTCGGCCTGTTGATTCTTTTTGGCCGACTGCTTTTTTGAGGAAGTGTTCCCCTTAGATTTCTTGACATAAGTGTCAAGATCACCTTGCTCAGCCAAGCGATCTAGGTACCGCATGAGACTGATGCAGTCATTGGTGTGATGACCAACGTCATCATGATAAGCACAGATTTTGTCTTGGTTCCGGTTGTTTGCAGAACCCTTCATGGGGACCGGCTTCTCAATTGAGAACCGTCCCTTTATTTCTTTTAGGATAAACTGGTTATCCTTGTTAAACACATACTTTGGGGAGTATGGTTTGAATTCTTTTTTCTTCTTCTGGGCCGGCTGTTTAGAGGAATCGGCCGCCCAGACCTCTTTTCTTTTCTCATCTTTGTTAGACGACTGTTCCTGTCGTCCTTCTCTTTTGTTGAACCTTTTCCCGTCCGACTGTTTTATCGTACACAGATCAGTCGCCTATATATAGGCTTCTGCTTCAATCAAGGCCTCTTGAAGAGTCGCCACCCTTTTTCGAACTAAGTCAAATTTGAAGGTAGACCCGTCTTTGAGACCTCTAAAAAAGTCAGTATAAGCTACCTCATCCGGTAACCCTTGAATCTGTATTCTCATCAGGTTGAACCGCCTGATGTAAGAACGAAGCCCCTCCTTCTCGCCCTGCTGAATTGTTCCCAAATCAAGGGTCGTTTTCTTCGCAGGGATGTTCATGGCGAAGTTGGAGGCAAATAAGTAAGCAAGCGTCCTGAAGCTGTTTACACAACCAGTCGGCAGGTTGCCGAACCATTGCTGTGCGATTCCCTTGAGAGTCGCTGGGAAACACTTGCACCAAGTGGGATCATCCAACCCTTGAAGGTACATCAGGTTGGTGAATGCCATCAGATGGTCTTCTGGGTTAGTAGTGCCGTCATAGGCGCCTACTAGTACATTTTTTACTTTGGCCGGCTGAGCGGCTTCAGTAATTTCCTTGGAGAAGGCCGACGGCTGTTCACCAAGTCTAAGCAACCGTAGCTGCCAGTCCATAGGTTGGACGTTTTTTGCTGCAGGTCCACCAAATGGAGGTGGCTGCATAAAATATTGTTGTTGTGGTACAAACGGTAGGTTTGGTACCGCCTGGTCGCTATGAAAGCCTGACTGACGGGAGGTGCCGCCTGACTGACTCTCATGATACGACTGGGTATGCCTCATCGAGGTATTTTGTAAACTTTCTTGAAAATTTGAAGTAGAGGCCGACTCTGACAGTCGGTCACTCTTCTTCTGTTCTAACAGCAGACGAGCGTCTGTGTATGTTTTCTTCGACCCGTCCGCCTGAATGTGACGAACAGGTTTCCTATTTCCCGTAGGATAACGGAATTTTGTGAAATCAAGAGCAATTGGCTCCCGCTTCTTGGATTTAGGATGAGGAGTCGCCTCTCGCCCTTGAACTGGCTTCCTCTTCAGTGAAGTGGAAGGTTTTTTGGCCGACTGCTCTTTGACTGAAGCAGGCGGCTTTTTGTTGATCAATTCTTGAATCTCTCCCTTGAAGTCCCTCATGAAGGTCATGAGTTCGTTCCTTGTGATGGGAGCAGACCCATCAGTCGGCTGTTGCCGAGCAGGCGGTGCGCCTGCTGGCTCGCTTCCTGTTTGAAGATTCTCCCGTTCCCTCCTTTCGGTATGACGGGTACGTCGGGCCCTTAGGGTCCCGTCTGGAGCTGTATGAGTTTCCACTTCAAATTCACTTTCAGTGTCATGGTCCGACTGAACTTGAGGGTCGTTTAGGGGACGCCTCTCTTCAGGAATCGGTACAGACTTGGATGCCATCTCAGAAGTACTCTCCCCACAGACGGCGCCAAATGTTTCGGGGTTTTCTGATGTCCTGCGGGAGAGTTACAACACCGAGACTGGAACCGGACGCCTGTACGTGCAAAATAACGGAGACTCCTGAGAGCTCCGCCTCCAACGGTCAAGTTAGTACCTGATTAAGGAGTAATGAGTGCGGAAATTAAAGTGGTTTAGTCTTCCTAGGTGAGAGTGTTTAATGTATAATCCGTGTGTTATTAGAGTTCTCTCCTTTTCTTAATGAGGATTAAGAGGAGTATTTATAGTCTTGAGAAGCGTGCCACTCTCTAGGTTTAGGGTAAACCTAGGGCTGACCGGGCCTCTAAACAAGATTGGGCCTTGGTGGCCGGTTTTCCCATCTGGCATGGGTGGACACGTGGCGTGTCTCAACTGGTCCGCAGAGGACGAATCTGTGATTGACACGTGGCAGGCTCCTATTGGCCTACGTGAAGGACACGTGGCGGAACCTGGTTGGTCCACTTGTCAGACGGTGATTGGAGGATAAAAATCCCCTAATCACTTAGCCTAGCCTAAACACATCTTAACACATCCTTGATACTTTTCCCTAATCAAATACCATACTTCCATCACAAGCTTTAAATACTCCTAGTCAATCTCGAAGTTCCCTTCGACCTCGACGTGAAAGGTTATAGTTCTGAGGGTTTGGTCCCAAATCTATACTTTAATTCATATTTGATTTAATCTTTCTTAAATTTTACTAACGTGTGTATTGTTTTGATAGAAAGGGGTACGAGGCATCAAAGTGAGTGATTCGATTACTTAATTATTCTTTTGATATAGAAATCATGCTTAGAATATTATATTAATTCCTAGTATCAATGTTAGGATGTTGATTTTGATTTCTAGTATCATGTTAGGATGTTGATTTTGATTTCTAGTATCATGTTAGGATGTTGATTTTGATTTCTAGTATCATGTTAGGATTTTGATTTTGATTTCTAGTATCATGTTAGGATGTTGATTTTGATTCCTAGTATCATGGTTAGGGTGTTAATTAATATTTCTAATATCATGTTGATAGTATCATGTTTAGGTTAATGCTTTGATCTTTGTTTTTAGTGACATACTAGGATTTGTAATTAATCCGTTTAGTATCATGCCTAGGATCTTGTAGAGCTGATCATGTATGGCCCGACCCGATTTTGGGCGGGTTTTGGACAGAATTTTTCGGCCCGGAATCAGGTTCGGCCCGGCCCGGCCCAATTTTATTTTTTTTAAACGGGTTTTGTTTCGGGGTTTTTTTTTGTGTCCTACAGGAGAGTTACAATTCCGAGACTAGAACCGGACGCCTGTACCTGCAAAACAAACGGATGCTCCGGATGATTGGAGATCCGCCTCCAACGGTCAAGTTAGTACTTGATTAAGGAGTAATTAATGCGGAAATAAATGTAATTTGGTCTCTCTAGGTGAGAGTGTGTAAGGTGCGTCATCCCCCTTAATGAGGATTAATGGGCATATTTATAAGCCTTGGAATGCGTGCCAGTACTAGATTTAGGTTAAACCTAAGGCTGACTGGGCTTCCCACCAAGATTGGGCCTTGTTGGCTGATTTACCTATTTGGCATGATGGACACGTGTCACATCACAATTGGTCCATGGAGGACGTATCTCATGATGACACGTGGCAGGCTCCTATTGGCCTACGTGGCGAAACCTGGCTGGTCCACGTGTCGGATGCTGATTGGTGGATAAAAATCCCCTAATCATTTGCCCCTCACAGGTGGCACGCGACTGGTCACGTGTTACCTGTGACAGGTGTCGCACCGTAACAGGCGACGGCCTGCCACAGGTGTCACTCAGTGAAAGGCCGAGAAATTTTCCCGCCCAAATTTTGAATTTGGAAGTTACCCTTCGCCTTCTCATTTTGCCTATATAAGGGTGTGTTGACTTCAGTCATTTTCACACCTGAGAACTTTTTGGAGAGAACATTCGGACCCCTGAACTTGCTCTGACATTCCAGACTCTTTCTGCCTACCGCCTGCTCTGACAAGCTGGCTGCTCAGAATTTCCAGAACCTCGTCAGCTTCATTCGTTCAGGTAACCGTCGGTTCTCTTACTCTTAATTTTTTATTTTTTCCTTTTTGAATTGGCACCACGGAAGCACACGACACGACCTAGATTAGTGATCAGCCGGTCACCGGGGACGGCTGAATCTAGGACTAGGAGTGCCGCCTGCCCTTTTCCGAACCAATCTTTGCCCTTTATACAAAGTCCGACTGTCTCTGTGTCTATGCAGAACATAATGGCCAGAACAAAAAGGACTGCTATGATCTCGAAATCAGACGGCTCCTCCCACCGGGTGCCAATTAGTGAAACATCTGACCAGGCGCCAGATGCCGAAGTTAACCAAGGCGGCTTGACCGCCGATAGCTCTGAGGGAGGGATCAAGGTGGTCCCTTCCCATTTTACAGTTGACATGTCTACATTTTCTCCTACTCCTATCGAAGGAGAGGAGGCGCGCCCCTCTAGGAGAGGGGAGGAGTCGTCCTCTTCGGGCTCGTCAGAGGACGAGTCCGAGTCTAGCTCTTCTGGTCATACTTCTCTAGACACAGAGGAGAAAAACAACTGCCTACAAGAGGCGAGGCTTTCTCACGCAGTTGATAAGGGGGACAATTGGGCGGAGCCATCCGCCTCTTACCGAGAGCAAAATACCCCTTACTACTGCACTGTCCCTCAGGGCCGGATCAAGGCCATGCAAGAGAGAGTGGGGAGCTTTATTGCGAACCACACAATGGGCCCTGGCATTTTAGTTTTTGTGCCGGATCCAGAAGACACAGTTGTCTGGCCGGCTGGTACTAGTTATGATAGCGCATGCTTTGGCTGCTACGAGGCGGCAATCAGGGCTGGGCTGCGCTTCCCACTACATCCGGCTGTTCAGCGGATCTTGGATGGGTATGAGTTGGGGTTATGGTAGTTAGCCCCAAACTCCTGGTTCAACGTTCTCGGCTATGTGGCCGGGTGCGAACTGCACGGGGTGGAGCCAAACTTCAAGGCTTTCGCCCATATGAACTACCTCAGCCGGACCCCTAAGGCAGGCGGTACCGGCTGGTATCAACTGACAAGCCACCGTGGCTACCTCATGACAAGAGGTAAAGAAAATAAGTGGAAGGATTGGCGAAGCACCTTCCTTATCATTGAAAGTTCAGACACAGAGCTGAACAAGCGCTTCAACAGGTGGAAGAGGGATCCGCCTCTTCTCGCAGGCGGCCGCAGCATGCCGCCTGTTCCCCCCAAAGCCAAGAAAGAGATTCTGGATAAAGGACTCTTCAAAGTAGAGTCGAGGGTCGACTCTACTACAGGGGTGCGAGAGCAAGTACCCCTGCACTGCGTCCCGAGCTTTAAATGGCTCTATGACGAGTACTTTTTGGCCGCCTGTGGCCTCAGCAGTCGGTGCTCAAGAGGTAGCCGGCCTGTCGAATACTCTCTTTTGCCTTGCATTACTGTTATTACTGTTGTTAACCTTGGTATTTGTTCTTGCAGAGGACGCCATAAGCAAAATTACCGCCTCAAAGACTGCGGCTGCTATGTTGCGTGCTTCCATCATGCAACAGTCCTCTGCCGACTCCCCCAACAAGGAGGCGCCCTTGGTAAGTTCCAAGCCTCACTCCTTTTTTAAAGTTAAGAGTTTATGTAGATACTGACCGTGCGTCTTGTTGTGTGTGTTTTTTTTTTTTTTTTAGACGGACACTCCAAGAACCTCTTCTTCCCATCAGCCGGACTCCAAGACACGGAGGACGACTGTTGCGAGCTCTCCTGGTACTGCCAGGAAACATGCGGCGGCTGAGAAACAGCCGGCCACCCCCTCTCAAACTCCAATCAGGCCGCCTAGGAGTATGGAACTATCCTTGCAAATTCAGACTTGCTTTCCTTTTACTAGGTCTAACATGCTCGTTTATGCTTGATGCAGCCGGCCCTCAGGAGCCAGACTTGGTCGAGGTGGCCAAGTCCATGATCAAAGCCGTCCCTCCAGCTGAGAGGGAGGCGGTCAGGGGTGTCGGCACCCTTGACCTAGACGGGATCGCAGGGGTCCTTGCTGAGGTATACTTGGCATATTTTTGTCATTTAAATTCCTGGACGCCTGTTTTTTGTTTAAAACTGACGCCTGTTCCCTTTTACTTAGGCCCTGCTCCGTGTGAACGGCCTTCGCAAGCCGCTTGATAGGAAGAACAAAGAGGTAAAGGCTGCTAAAGCTATGGCCGCCTCTGACTGCGATAAGGCAATGTTTCAAATTGCCCAAAATGAGATTTTGACAACTGATATTCTTTATTATCAGGCGCAGGCTACTTCTGCTATCCGGGCTCAGTTGGAGGCGGCCCAGAAGAAGAATAATGATCTGGAGGCGACCATCAACAATCTCAAGGCCGAGCTGAGGCCTCTTCGCCAAAAAAACGAGCTCATTCGACTCCTTAGAGAAATCCTTGGCGAGCGTTAAGGAGCGCCTGGCGACTCAGGAGAAGAGCCTCACCGAAGAGCTCTCGGCTAAGGCCGAGCAGGAAAAGAAGGAGCTGGTCCGAGAGATGATGGAAGACTCTGCTCAGATCCAGCGCCTGACCTGGGGTCGCCTCTTCCCCAATGTCGACTTTGCCTCATGGGAAAAAACGTATTGCCAGTGTTCTGATAGATATAATCAAGAGATCCTAGCGGCTGCTGAGGACGAGGCGTTTGAGGTGGAGGAGCCGGTAGTGGCGATTGTGCCGCTTGGGGTGGACGCATCGAAGAAGGATGCAGCTGAAGCCGAGTCCAGCAAAAAGAATGCTGACCAGGCGGCAGCTGCTATTATTGAAGATCTGCCCCCTTCTTAAGCTTTTTGTCTTCTTTCTATGGCCTGCGTGCCGTTTGCTTTTCTTTACCAGGCCATGGGGCCGGGGCTCTGAATATTTTGCCGGTCTTCATGGCCGGCTTCTTTTGTATCTTTTACCCGGCCAAAGGGCCGGGGTTTGAATGTTTATGCCGGTCTTTATGGCCGGTTGTTAATATAACTTAGGCGACCATTATTTTAGGTCGCTTTTTTGCCAAAATGTTTCGAATTTGTGCTTTTATTTTGCTAAGTATCGAAACTCTGATATCCAATTACATACTATACCGACTGCTCTGCATGGCCGATAGTTGCAGACAAGTAAGAGGTAACAGGTAAGAGGTAGTCACGCCGCCTATGCCCCTGGACGACTGGTTGTTGTCTGTTTCCAGGCTAGGCGATCAGTCGGCCATTTATCCAATCGGTATTTGACTCATTTTAAAGACTGGATCCCCTTTAGGCAGGCGGTCCTGTCATTTGTAAAATTAACCAAGTAGGAAAGTGGTTTCCTACCTGCCATGTTTTTAGGCTAGAGACTCTAGGCGGTCTAGGCCGACTGGTCCCTGCTATATTTAACTTAGTGTAAATAGGCGCTATGGGAAAACCTTTTTAGTTTCATACTAAGTTTTAAGGAGTGGCCAAGTAAACGTGGTTGTTACTTAACCGCCGAGTGACTGAGTAGTAGAGGTTTCAAGCAGTGGGTACCGGTTGTTCCCCTTGATTCGCCAATGTTTGTTGGCTATTTAACTCATAATGTACCGACTGTTCTTATCCCAAGTAGTTTAGTCGGTTAATTGACACGGATGGGTACTGCAAACACTTGTTTGACATGATTGGTCGGTTAAGTGAGAGGTATCCTTGTCTGAGAAAACGGCTACGTGGTTGTCTTAGTTAGACAGTCGTATAGGTGCCGTGTAATGATTTTATAGAACAATGTTCCACCCAAAAGGGAGCTGCTCTCTGCGACGAATTTCATCCGAATGGATGCCGCCGGACGCCTTCTATAATGTTGGGACAGGTCGAATTAATTTCATATTTGGATCAGTTGGCCTGGCGCCTGGTCTGATCATTTCGGCCTTGAGCCTTTGATGGTTCTTGATGAACTATGTTATGGGAGAGTAGCCGGTTGTGTGGAACAAGCGGCATGCCCCTCTTAAATAAGAATGAAAATAAAACATGGAGAGTAGCCGACTGTTTGTCAGTAGGCATGCCCCTCTTAGTACAGAATTGAATGAAACAGCAAACTTTTATTAAGTAGCCCTCGGCTATTTACATCATTCAAAAGTAATATTTCTTAAGATTATCTACATTCCAGGTTCGAGGCAACGGTTGGCCGTCTGGTGTTTCCAGACGGTAGGTACCGTCCCTGACCTCTTCATAGATTCGGTAGGGTCCTTCCCAGTTGAGAGTTAATTTGCCAGACTCATTAGCCCTACCGACTGCTTCCATTTTTCTTAGTACAAAGTCCCCCACTTTGAGTGGACGCCTGTGTACTTTTTTGTTGTATGATCTGGTCATTCTTAGGCGGTAAATTTCATGGCGCAAGACAGCATTGCCCCTCCTTTCTGGGAGTGAGTCTAATGTCAGGCGCATGGCTTCCCAGTTTGCCTCTTCGTCATATAACATTACTCGAAGAGTCGGCTCGTAGTGTTCAATTGGAAGAACAGCTTCCGCACCATAGGTTAGGAGGAATGGAGTTTCTCCAGTCGCCCCTTTTTCAGTCGTCCTAATGGCCCAGAGAACATGTGGTAGTTCATCCGCCCATAGGCCGCCTGCTCGTTCAATCTTTTTCTTGAGACCGACTGAGATGATTTTATTGAAAGCTTCTACCTGGCCGTTTTCTTGTGGACGGCCGACTGATGCAAAGTGGTGTGCAATACCTTGGTCACTCAACCAGCTTTTGAGAACAGGCGTCTCAAATTGGGGACCATTATCAAAATCCATAGACATGGGAACCCCGAACCGAGTGATGACATTTTTCCAGATGAATGAAATTACATCCTTCGTCTTGATTCCCTTTACAGCCTCCGCCTCCACCCATTTAGTGAAGTAGTCGACTGCAACAAGTATGTACTTCCTACCGCCTGTAGCAGGCGTATATGGACCCAAAATATCCATGCCCCACTTAGCAAACGGTAGTGGGCTATGAATGGTAGTGAGGTCAGTAGCCGGACGGTGAATTAGTTTGCCAAACCTTTGGCACTTGTCACATTTTTTCACCATCTCCATTGCATCTGCTTCTAAAGTAGGCCAAAAGTAGCCCTGCCGCCTTGTCCGTTGGGCAAGCGTCATGCCGCCTATATGGGAAGCACAGTAACCAGAGTGAAGATCATCTAGTATCTCTCGCCCCTTTTCTGGAGTAACACACTTCAAGTAGGGTTGAACATACCCTCTTTTGTGAAATTCTCCCTTTATCATTTCAAAACTGGCTGCCCGTTTTTTCAGCGCAGCCGCCTGGTGATGATCATCCGGCAAGGTACCGTCTGTCAGATATGCCCTGATCGGATCCATCCAGGTTGAGCTTCTGTCTAGGATTCCAATAGGGTCTTCCTCGATGCTTCTTTTCTTCATTACTTCCCAAAAAACGGTTCGAGGAGTATCACAAGAGGCGGAGGATGCTAATTTTGAAAGAGCATCTGCCTTGTTTTCTGATCTCGACACTTGAGTCAGATGAAAATCTTCAAGGGATCCGACTGCTTGTCGTACCGCCTGTAAATACTTGATCATGGTCGGATGGGTTGCTTTGTATTCACCATTATACTGACTCACTATCAATTGTGAATCGGAACAGGCGTCTATCTTTCTTGCCCCTGCCGCCTTGCACATGCGGATTCCGGCTAGCAAAGCTTCATATTCTGCCTCATTGTTTGAGGCCTGAAAACTGAAGCGTAGAGCATATTCGTACCTGTCGCCCTCTGGCGACTGACATATGACGCCTGCTCCACAACCATTTGAAGTGGAGCTTCCGTCCACATATACCTTCCAGACTTGATCTGGAACTTGAGAGTCAGGGGGACGAGTCATCTCAACAATAAAGTCAGCAAAGGCTTGCCCCTTCACTCCTTTTCTAGGCTCGAAAGTAACTTCGAGGCTCTGAATTTCTATGGCCCATTTGATCATCCGGCCTGACAACTCCATGGTGGTCAATGGCCGCTTGATAGGTTGATCTATATACACGACGACTGCATGTGCCAAGAAGTAGGGCTTCAATTTTTTAACAGCCATGAAGAGTGCAAGACCAAATTTCTCCACTAAGGGATACCTCAACTTGGCATTTTTCAGTAAATGACTGACAAAGTAGACCGGGAGCTGACATCCGTCTCTTTCAGCAAGAAGAACAGCGCTTAACGCATGATCAGAGACGGCCAGGTACATGTAGAGCACTTCTTTGGGCAAAGGGCTGACTAGCCTCGGCAAGGAATGCAGGTGAACTTTCAATTTCTGGAAGGCCGCCTCAGCATCCGGCCCCCATTCAAACCTTGCCTTTTTCTTAATGGCCTGGAAGAAATATAAGCATTTGTCGCCTGATTGGCTTAGAAATCTTCCTAAGGCCGCCAGACAACCTGTTAACTTCTGAACCTCTCGGACGGTGCGAGGCTACTGCATGTCGATGACCGCCTGCACCTTCTCAGGGTTCGCCTCTATTCCTCTCTGATTGATAAGGAATCCGAGAAATTTCCCAGACTCAACTCCAAATACACATTTCTTGGGATTGAGCATGACATGGTGCCGCCTGAGTGTGGAGAAAGTTTCTCGGAGGTCCAACAGATGATCTATCTGAAGCTTAGACTTAACGATCATATCATCAATGTATGCTTCGACGTTCCTCCCAATCTGATCAAAGAACACAGTATTTATCATTCGCTGGAAGGTGGCCGGGGCATTCTTCAGACCAAACGGCATGACCGTGTAATAGTATAACCCTTGATCAGTGACGAAGGTCGTCTTCTCCTGATCTTTCTTCCATAAAGGAATTTGATGGAAACCAGAGTAGGCGTCCATAAAGCTCATTAGAGCATGGCCGGCTGTTGAGTCGACCAGATGATCAATTTTAGGCAGAGGGTAACTGTCCTTGGGGCACGCTTTGTTCAAATCTGTGTAGTCTACACACATTCGCCAGGTACCATTCGGCTTTTTAACAAGCACTACATTTGCAACCCAGTCTGGGAAGTAACATTGCCGAATGAACCCCGCATCAAGTAATTTCTTAACTTCGACGGTTGCTGCCTGACTTCTTTCTTCGCCATGGTTCCGCTTCTTCTGCCTTACCGGCTTCTTTTTCAGATCCACGGCCAGTTTATGTACCGCCAGGTCAGGACTAATTCCTGGCATTTCATGGACTTCGAATGCAAAGATGTCTTTGTATTCTTTCAAAAGTTTGTGAAAGTCGTCACCAAGGACTCTCAGAGCAGTCGTCCCAACCTTGACTGTTCGGTCAGGACGCAAGTCGTCTAGGATCAGGGCTGTATGCTCACCAGCCGGCTGAGGGCGGAATTCATCCGACCGCTCCTTTGCCAATGATTGCTATTTTTTCTCTTTTCGTGCGGCCCCCATCTGGGCAGCCTTTCTCTTTTTGCCGCCTGCTTCTTGAACAGACGCGCTCTCCCTGACATTGTCAAGGTCTGTTTTTCCAACACTTGACCCAGCGGCCATGACAGTGGGCTTGATATCCGAGAGATAGCATTCTCGGGCCATCTTCTGATCTCCCCTTAGGGAGCCGACTGTTCCATCGTCCCGCTCAAATTTGAGCAGCATAAGGGACGGGATTATAACAGCCTTGGAATTATTCAGGGTGGGTCGTCCCAGAATTATGTTGTAGGCCGAGAGTTCCTCAACTACCAGGAACCTGACCACCATGTGTCGACCTTCCCCTTTTTCACCCAGGCGGATGGGTAAATCCGCTCGTCCCACTGGGTGGACGACTCCTCCTCCAAACCCTACTAGAGGGTGGGATACCGGATGTATGCAATCAGTCTGATATTTGAGTTTTGACAGACATTTGCTGCTGATAAGATCTGAGGAGCTGCCGGTATCTATGAGGATTCGGCCAACTCTCTGGTTGGCCACTTTACATTCAATAACAATAGGGTCGTCATGCGGCCCCCTTACCCCTCCTAAATCTTCTTCAGTAATGACGATTTCAGGAAATGAATAGTTGGAGGGCCGTTCTTGGTGAACGGAATTGACATCTAGCCGCCTGATATTATCCTTGTTGCCCCTAATAGTGGGACCGCCTCCTGAGAAGCCGCCTGCAATGGTGTAGACGACTGCATCATCTGTATCAGAGCTGTCGACCTGTTGATTCTTTTGAGCCGACTGCTTCTTCGAGGAAGAGCTCCCCTTAGATTTCTTGACATAAGAGTCAAGATCGCCTTGTTCATCCAGGCGGTCCAGATACCGCATGAGGCTGATGCATTCGTTGGTTTGATGACCAACATCTTCATGATAATCACAAAATTTTTCTTAGTTCCGATTGCTCGCAGAACCCTTCATGGGGGTCGGCTTCTCAATTGAGATCCGTCCCTTAATTTCTTTTAGGATAGCTTGGCTATCCTTGTTAAACGCATACTTCGGGGAGTATGGTTTAAACTCTTTCTTCTTTTTCTGGGCCGGCTGTTTAGAGGAATCAGCCGCCCAGACCTCTTCTTTTTTTCTCATCTTTGTTGGACGACTATTTCTGTCGTCCTTCTTTTTTGTCGAATCTTTTCCCGTCCGACTGTTTTCCCGTACTGCAAAGATCAGTCGCCTGTATATAGGCTTCTGCTTCAATCAAGGCTTCTTGAAGAGTCGCCACCCTCTTTCGAACTAAATCAAACTTGAAGGTCGACCCGTCTTTGAGGCCTCTGAAAAAGTCAGTGTAGGCTACCTCATCCGGTAGCCCTTGAATCTGTATTCGCATCAGGTTAAACCGCCTGATGTAAGAACGAAGCCCCTCCTTCTCGCCCTGCTGAATCGTCCCTAAATCAAGGGTCGTCTTCTTCGCAGGTATGTTCATGGCAAAGTTGGAGGTGAATAAGTAAGCAGGCGTCCTGAAGTTATTCACACAACCAGTCGGCAGGTTGCCGAACCATTGTTGGGCGATTCCTTTGAAAGTCGCTGGAAAACACTTGCACCAGGTGGGATCATCCAACCCTTGAAGATACATCAGGTTGGTGAATGCCATCAAATGGTCTTCTGGGTTAGTAGTGCCATCATAGGCGCCTACTAACACATTTTTCACTTTGGCCGGCTGAGCGGCTTCTGTAATTTCCTTGGAGAAAGTCGACGGCTGTTCCCCAAGTCTAAGCAACCGTAGCTGCTAGTCCATAGGTTGTACATTCTTTACCGCATGTCCTCCAAACAGAGGTTGCTGCAAGAAATATTGTTGTTGCGGTACAAATGGCAAGTTTAGTGCCGCCTGGTCACTATGAAAGCCGGACTGACGGGAGGTACCGCCTGTCTGACTCTCATGATGTGACTGAGTATACCTCATAGAGGTATTGCGCAGACTGTCTTGGAAGTCTGAAGTAGAGGCCGACTCTGACAGTCGGTCATTCTTCTTCTGCTCGAGCAGTAGCCGAGCATCTGTGTAGGTTTTCTTCGACCCGTCCGCCTGAATATGACGAACGGGTTTCCTCTTTCCTGGAGTAGGAAAGCGGTACTTTGTGAAATCAAGGGCAGGCGGCTCCCACTTCCTAGAGTTGGGATGAGGGGTCGCCTCTTGCCCTTGAACAGGTTTCCTCTTCCCTGAAGAGGAAGGTTTTTTAGCCGACTGCTCCTTGGCCAGAGCAGGCGTTTTTCTGTTGAGCAACTCTTGAATCACTCCCTTGAAGCCCCTCATGAAGATCATGAGTTCGTTCCTTGTAATGGGAGCAGACCCATCAGCCGGCTGCTGCTGAACAGGCGGCGCGCCGACTGGGTCATTGAGTCCAGTTTGAAGATCTTCCCGTTCTCTCCTTTCGGTATGACGGGTGCGCCGGGCCCTTAGGGTCCCGTCTGAAGCTGTATGAGCTTCAACTTCAAATTCTTCTTCAGTATCATGGTCCGACTGAACTTGAGGGTCATCCAGAGGACGCCTCTCTTCAGGAGTCGGTACAGACGTGGATGCCATCTCAAAAGTACTCTCCCCACAGACAGCGCCAAAATGTTTCGGGGTTTTTTTTTTGTGTCCTACGGGAGAGTTACAATTCCGAGACTGGAACCGGACGCCTGTACCTACAAAACAAACGGATGCTCCGGATGATTGGTGATCCGCCTCCAACGGTCAAGTTAGTACTTGATTAAGGAGTAATTAATGCGGAAATAAATGTAATTTGGTCTCTCTAGGTGAGAGTGTATAAGGTGCGTCATCCCCCTTAATGAGGATTAATGGGCATATTTATATGCCTTGGAATGCGTGCCAGTACTAGGTTTAGGTTAAACCTAAGGCTGACTGGGCTTCCCACCAAGATTGGGCCTTGTTGGCTGATTTACCTATTTGGCATGATGGACACGTGTCACATCACAATTGGTCCATGGAGGACGTATCTCATGATGACACGTGGCAGGCTCCTATTGGCCTACGTGGCGAAACCTGGCTGGTCCACGTGTCGGATGCTGATTGGTGGATAAAAATCCCCTAATCAGGTTTGAGAATGCGTTTTATGCATATTTAGTTGATTTTTTAATTTAGGCCCGGCCCGAAAAGCACGCACGGCCTGACCATTTTGGGCGGGTTTGGGCACAAAAAATCCGACCCGAAGCTTGCCCCGGCCCGGCCTGGCTAGATAAATGGGCATATTCCAGCCCGGCCAATGATCACCTCAAGGATCTTGCTATTAATTATGTTTTGATGAGATTATGATTATATTGATTATGATGTTATTATGATGATGATTGTTGTGCCAATTATATGTTGCATTATTCATTATTTATTGTTATTGCTTGATCACGCGCCTTTCTGCAGGTTTAAAGGGAATTTGTACTTGAATTCACGCCTAATAAGATAATTAATAATTGGGTAATTATCATTGATACCCTCCAACTTTTGGCTTTTATCTTTGATACTCATCATTAAATTTTCATTATCAGCGGTACCCTCATAATTTTCACCTAATTACTACAGTAAGGACACGCCGTTAATAAAAAGTTATTTAGTTAATTTGAAACGTTTTAGTTGGAAAAATGAGGAAAAGACTTCAATGCCCTCCCATTTAATCTCCCTCCAACCTTTCCCTCCAACATTTCCCTCTTAAAATCAATTCCCACCATATTAACCTTATAAATACCTCTTCTCTCTCATTTTTCTTGCTTTATCTTTCTCTTTCGTTTTTTTTTTTTTGCTTTCTCAAATTTTTTTTTGAAGTCAAATCTGCAATGGCTTCCTCTTCTGGCACAAGATCATCTGCAAGCACCAGAAATTTAAGAGGTGTGTGGGTTAAAACCATTACCTGCAATTGTAATCCTCCAAGATCTGCAGACATTAGGTTCTCAAACTAAGCAGCTAATCCTGAAAGGCCCTATTACAAGTGCAGGCTTTGTGATTTGTTCTTGTGGCTCACTGATGAACATATTGTAAGGGATGTTGGTGGAAGACCTGGTGACATGTCAAAAGCAGCATATGTTCAACTATTAAGGGCAGAATTCACTGAGTTCATGAAGAAGACAGATGACTTTGCTGATTTTGTTCATATGGTTGTTAAGATTGCTGTTGTTATGTATTTGGTCTTGTTGGTTGTTGTTTTGAAATAGATGTAGTTCAAGAGTGGGTGTGTGAGTTGCAATGAGAACTTAGTTGTGAGATGTAATTTGAATTGATATTAATAAAAATGTTTGCTTTATGTTACTCCCCTGTTTCAGTAATTATTAACACTTAATGGTGCACTAACAAGAACAAAGTAGTAAAATTAGGGAAAGTAACAAGAATAAAGTAGTAAAATTAGGAACAATAAAAGGCATATATTAACTGTTATAGCAAATGCACTGCAACCCAAACATACTGTTTCAGAAGGTTACATATCAAAAGTTAACTTGTACTAAGTTCTTGTCTCACCAAAAAAACTTAACCAATTGTCTGATCAAACAGCACCAAATTTTGGTTTATATATACATCAAAAAGAATCTGCATATCTCAAAATTACATCCTTGTATCAGCTCTGGGACTGTGACAGGTCTTGTGGCTGACTTGACAGTTGTGAGCTTGTGAGCTCAGTTGCACCAGACCCTTCACCCTTTGATTTTTCTCTTGCTTCTTTTGCAGCATTTGTCTGATCTCTCACTCTTGGGTTTTGTATCACAAGTGATTCTCCAGCCCTTAGCTCTTTTCCAGTCAACCCTCCTTTGCAAGTTTTTTTGTTATGTCCAAAACAACCACAGCTTGAGCATCTCACAGTTCTTGTCCTTTTGCTTGGCTGGTCTCCTCCTTCTTCCCTTTTCCTGTTTCTGCTAGGTCTACCAACCCCCCTTTTCATCTTTGGTGGGTGAACATGAGGAGGGTTCTCAGCAGCAGATTCAGGCCACTGACTAAGATCTGGGATAGGAGCTATGCAATGATTGTACACCTTTTTGTAGGTCTGTGCAGAATACCAGGAACTAACATAATTGTGAGGGTCAACTTTTGCATGAGTCATTGCCCTTATAGCATGTCTGCAAGGTATGCCAGACAATTGCCAAGCTCCACATGAGAAAATCTTACTGTTTAGGCTGAGAGGGAACTGTGATTTACCCTCATGAATCTCATATTCCTCTGGGCTTGACTGGAAAGCTCTAGAGGTTGTAGAAGCTTTGCTGATCTCTCTGACCAATCTTGCTATCTTGGGGCAGAGTTCATCATTATTCAAGGCCATTGCAGCCTCATACCTTGAAGTTATCCAGACCATGCACACTCTCCTTATACCTATCATAACATAACAATCAAATTAGCAATGTGAAATGCAAGTCAGCTTGATCATTCAAAATAAGTGTCAAATGCAAGTCAGCTTGATCATTACCTTCCATCAAAGTCAATACTGGCCTGCATCTGTCAGGTCCAAGTGTTGAATTAAAACTCTCAACAAAGTTTGAAGTGTTGGAGTCATTGCACACATTTGGATCAAATCTGTGTTTACTCCAATTACATTGATGGCCTAAATCTGCAAACCATTTCATGACAGTCTCCCCACCTTCCTTTTGAAGTCTCTCCATTGCTTTTCTGAATGTGAATTTGTTAGTAGCATTGCAGGCTCTCCAAAAAAAGGGTGTACATAAGTGGACCTGGGAAAGCTTTCTTGAAATTTCTACTCAAGTGTCTGCAACAGTACCTTCTCTTAGCTTCAGGCCAAACAGTTTTCAATGCAACATCAACACCCTACAACAATCACATATATCAATGTATGCCATTAAATATAGCAATAAAGAAATGAAAAAGTGAAATATATAGACACCTTCTGCTTGTCAGAAATGATTGTCCAGTCTGTCCTCCCTGGATCTTTGACTATGTTGTGGATGTGCCAGAAAAAATAACTCCAACTATCTTTGTCTTCACTGCTAACAATGGCATGTCCAACTGGGTATATCTCATTGTTACCATCCAAGGCAACAGCAGATAGTAAAATTCCACCATAATTGCCCTTTAAATGAGCACCATCAACTCCAATCAAAGGCCTACAGCCTGCTAAGAAGCCTTGCCACTGTCCAGCAAATGAGATGAATATGCTGCTGAACAAATGAACCCTTGGAATGCTTTCACTTTCATGCCATGCCACAAAAGCCTTAGAACCTGGGTTGGTGCTCATTATAACTTCAGCATATCTAGGTAAGTGGCTGTATGACTCATCATAGCCTCCAAATATCTCTTGAACAACATATCTCTTCAACCTATACAAGGTGGCTTGCTTCAAGTAAATGCCAAACCTCTGAAACAGAAGCTCATTAAGGGCCTTTCCTGGAATGTCTGGATTTGCCCTTATGTCTTCCATTACCTTTGGAGTAGCCCATCTAACTGTACAAATTGGGTTATACATTTCTAACCCCCTGCAGTTATGCACATCTGGCCAAATCTTCTTTATAGCCCAAGTCTTTCCATCTGGCAGCCTACTAGCATGCAACCTCCACTCACAACATTGAGCCAAGCAAGTTACAGTGTACCTCTTGCTATCTGCAGCCACCACAGTAATTGCAAAGCCTTCCTGAACTGCATAATCTTTCAAGGTCTCTCTCAAATGGGCCTTGTCAATAAATATCATCCATGGTCTAAGAACTATCTTCCCAAATTTGACTTCTTCATACATCTCCCCTTGCTTATAAAGCTTATCCATATAATTCTCATCATCAGAATCATCAACAAAAGCTGACCAAAAGGAAGGTTCCCAGTTGTCTTCTATGTGGGGAATAGAGGTTACATCCTGCAACTCATCCTCAGGAACATCACCATCAGGGATTACTTCTTCATCTGAGTCTACTGGTTCATCATCATACACACCAACCTCATTATCACCATCCTCATAATCATCACCACCAGATTCATCACTAGAACTAACACCAGACCCATCACCAGAACCATCACTAGAACCATTAGGATCACCACCAACACCAACCAAACCATATGTAACCCTCCTTCTAACACTAGGTGCACTACTCTCCCCTAGCTTTATGAGTCCTGTAACTTGTTTAGGCACTCTCCCTTTCTGACCAGTCCATATACCCTTCCTAATTTGAGCAGTCTTAGGAATTTTTCTAGCAAATATGTTAGGGCCAGTGATAATATTTGATGGTTGGTTGTTTGGACTTAATCTGGGAAGGGGAGTGGTCTGATTAGCTGTGACTTGGGCTAGTGAAAACCTAGGACTTCTTCTCACAACAAGTGTTTTGAAGACAGTGTGT
The DNA here is from genome assembly GCF_001683475.1 of Chenopodium quinoa. Classification (NCBI taxonomy): domain Eukaryota; kingdom Viridiplantae; phylum Streptophyta; class Magnoliopsida; order Caryophyllales; family Amaranthaceae; genus Chenopodium; species Chenopodium quinoa. The sequence continues at coordinate 1,094,647 of NW_018743920.1, read as the reverse complement.
GGTGATTTAGGTGAAGGAGGTAACTTCTCACTCCCAGACCCAATTGACTCCAACTGTTTGGACTTGCCATTACCCTTCCCAGCACTAGAATTAGCCTTGCCCTTACCCTTCCCACCACTAGAACCAGCCTTGCCCTTACCCTGAGCCTTTTCATAGTATTTCTCAAACTCCTTCCTACCCTTACTATATTCTTTGCTATACTGCTTACTAACACTCTCTTCATATATTTCCTGCATATCAGCAAAGGTTGCCTCTGGATCATGATTAAATTCAGTCCCAAATATCTCATGTAATGCAAGGCTACTAGGAGTAACCACACTGCTAGGGGCACCAGCATCCTCAGAGTACTTCAATCTCAATCTCCTCCTAGGCTTAAGTTTGGTGTTCTCATTCCCTGTCTCAGAAGGAGTGGTATTTTCTACAGAAGGCTGGGAATTCTCAATCACAATCAATGGTTCTTCATTTAAAGGTGGTGATTCAGGTTCTTCAAGTACACCCTGGCTAGCTAATTCAGTAGCTAACTTGTTCCTCCTAAACTCAGATACTAAGTCATTCATAAAAGTTGAATTTAAAGTAGTCCCAACCAAATCTCATACATCTTGGCATCAGGGAGTGTCCTAAACATCCTAATCAAACCACCATCATCATCTATTGGCAAATGTTTGCCCCTATATGCATAAGCAAGTATAGGGTTCAAAATAACTACTCCCTTCTTTTGTAAAATATCTTCAAATTCTATCATTAAGTCCATCAAGTTGCACTTATCATAGTCCACATTAATATCAACAATATGCTTCTTATACTTAAATCTCAGTGTAACCGTGTCATCCATTCTGCAAAGTAAATTACACTACCACGATTTAAGCACAACATAATTCACAAACTGAAGAACACATATTTACACCTAGATTAAGCATACATACAACCACCAACACATCAACATTATAGCATGCAAAGTCAAACTCAACAATTTTGAATTATGTAAGTTACAAAGTACAAAATTTAGCACGCATACATAATCATTGGCAAATCCCTCATAAATCAAGGCAAAATCAAACAACATAACAGCATAATTCAACATAATTCAACCACTCAGAAGAATCTAAAACCTAGCAACTTAAAGCGAAAAATTCAAAAATTACAACAAAAAATTCAAAAATTACAACAACAAATAAGCACTAACCTTTAACAATCCACAAAGCAGGCCTGAATCTCCAAGAAATTTGCTTCAGAAGCGCGACAATTAGGGTTTGATGAAGAATAAGAACAGGGGAGTGAATAAGGGAGATGAACAATCATAAATTTGGAGTAAATGTTGTCAGTTGAGCTTGGAGGGAGAATTAAAGAGGTGGGGGGCATTTTTGTCAAGTCAAGTCTAAGCATAAACCCTGTCATTAACCCTAAATTAACGTTTTATTAACGGCGTGCTTACTGCAGTAATTAGGTGAAAATTATGAGGGTACCGCTGATAATGAAAATTTAACGATGAGTATCAAAGATAAAACCAAAAGTTGGAGGTATCAATGATAATTACCCTTAATAATTTGTTTTAGGTCAATATGATTATACTCAACTGATCGCCAATAATAAATTTATTTGTGCATTAATAATCAACCAACGTAGATTAAACAGGTTTAGGGCTAATTTGATGTATGTATGTTGATCGAAAAGCGCACATGAATATCATAAGAATTAAGTAGAGGCCTATTTAGGGCGGGTTCAATCTCTTTTAGGTTGGATTCGTACCATCATCCCCGAATATCCAGTCATGGTTCTGGACCACTATGGAGTTAGCGATCTCTGTGATCGTGAATGGGGTGTAACCTTCACACCTGTGAACGGTTTACAAGTTCCTAAAACTTGTTGGCGACTCTTTTATCTCCAACTTCCTTCCCTTTGGACGCCACCATGCCTAAAAGCATGATCACAGTGGGGCTCAAGGTTGAGTTTAAAATATTCCCTACAGTATGATAGAAGTGATTATGGATTGGGTTGGGCTTTACCCAAAAAAACTATCGGCCCATTTTCTTTCTTTCAACAATGGAGTTGTTTTCCATGTCTAATCCGTGCCTTTTATCATTCTCTTCGTTTTTGAACCTTTGATTTACTAGCTGGCCCAGGTTGATCTTGGTGATTAAACCTGGACCGTTTATCACGGGGCGTAATGGTCTTTTCACGTCTTTAGTCAGGAGTGCCAAGGTCATTTGCTTATCACGTGGAGTTAACTCCTTTCAACCGAATTGCAATCGTCGTCAGTCTTCCTTATTCCTCCTCCTTCCTCCTACTTATCACCAATATTGGAACAAACTGCCATCTCTTGCTTCTTCCTATAAACCACCACCGAGGTAGTCTGGTAACAACCATCATCTCCTTCCCCCCTTCGATCCACAACTAAAAATCGACCACCATCTTAATTTTCTTCCCCCAACCCACCCACCTTCATCTTTCTTCTTCGCGCAACCAACCCACCTTCATCTTTCTTCTTCTTACACTGACACCAACACCAACACCAACACCAATATTAATGGCGGCTTCACCGCCAAATTAAACGAAAACTTTATGAAAAATAGAGAAATTCAGGGCATGGTTAACCCCAAAGGGTGATTTATATTTCCCTCCTCCATTGAAATTCCACCATTGAAGTCTTGAAGATGAGTACGTTTTCGAACTCCATTAATGGTCAAGAAGCTTGAAACTGTTTGTGGTTGCTTTTTTGAGGTTAAAGCTTAAAAGACGTTTGTTATCTCCGTCTTCTTACTTTTCCTTGCTAACTAGCAATATGTCAGAAATTTTGTTCAAAAGCAATTTTTTATTGTCTGGGCACGCACAGCAATGCATTTTTATTACAATTTTGCCATGAGATAAACAATCTAAGTTTATGACCGAGATCAACTTGGATTTTATCTTAATTTACACAATTCTTATATTACGTGCGTCAAGTTTGTTCTTTTTGTGTGTGTTGAATTATTAATACAGTAGTTTTTATGGACAAGGTTTTGCGTAATCGTTGATCTATACACCCGGGTGTACCATGAGCATGGTACACCCGGACAAAAACGACGCTGCCCAAAAAATAAAATGCAAGCAACAAACAAATTTAAAAAACGCGGAAAGAACATATTGTTTTGGAACATAGAACATTCAGCTTAAAAAGAACAAGTAGATGTGAAACAAAGAACGCGAGTTTTTTTAGGTATATTCATTAAATTTCGGAAAGGAATCAACCAAATCCCACATTAATTGATACAATCTTTTCAAAAAAATTAAGATTCCAGAATAATTTTCTCTTTCTAAAATTATTTTTATCAAAATATTTCAAGATTTTATTTTCAAAATTCAAATTCAAAAATTCATTTTCATACTTAAAATTTCAGTTACCATTATTTTATTTGATTTTCTTTAATTTAAAAAATCTCTACTAAAATCAATCATATTCTTTCAACATTTTTTTTATGTAATTATTATAATATTTGTTATAATAATAATGGTCATGTGTAATTCTTGTGATATTCTTAATATGTTTTTATAATGTTCTTTATTAGAAAATACGATGTACTTTATTTTTGTATGTAAAGTACAATTAATTATTAACACTATTTTTCTTCCATATATCTACTATTAATATTATGATCTTTATTAGATCTTTTGATAAAATATTTAAATGTCCATGTTCTCTAACTGCAATTGTAATGTACATTTATTGTCACGTAATATTCATTGCTTATTGTGAAAATGTTCTTTAAATTTTTGTTTGGACCATCCTTGTTAAATTTAAATATTTAAATTTAAGTAGTGCTTATTACATAATATAATCATATTCTTTATAAATGATATGGATGTTCTTTGGATCTGAGAATCAATCATCAATAGATATGTCCAAAACGAATATCTCCATCAACCTTCGTGATCCTGAATTAAAAAAAATGTACACAATTATTTAATGCTATTAACATAAAATATAAATTTAATAAATAATATTCAAGATGAATAGTTTAATAATTAAATATATCACTAAATACCCAAAAGAACATAAGAGTTAAAACAAATGAACATGAACATAGAAGAACATATTATTCAAGTAAAAAGAACATACTTCATATTATTGAAACACAAAGAACATTATACCTTAAAGAATATAATTTGTAATGTAAAGAACATATAGTTTAGACTCAAAGAACATATTCATCGGACTTAAAGAACATATTCCATTATAATTAACAAATTGAATACGTGATACATTCATCATAATCAGAAGAACATCATCTTCAACCTTTGAAAATAATACAAAAACAGTAAAAAAAAAAAAAAAAAAAAAAAAAAAAAAGAAAAAGAAAACAATTTCCTTTGATTACAAAATCCACAAATTATGAAATTTAATAATTTAAGAGAACATTATCATTAGCATCAACATCGTAATTATAATTATAAAATTTTAATACGAAAAAAACCTAAAAAAAAAAAAAAGGATTAATACCGTGTTTTAATCCCAACTTTCACCAATTTAGTTTCATTAATCCCAACTTTGGATTATTCCTCAATAATCCCAACTTTAAGGTGGCCTATCATTCGTCATACCCAACCGGTAACTAAACCTGTTATATCAGGTCACTTGACACGTGTCAAGTCCTGATTGGTCTAAAAATAAAATAAAAAAAAAAAAAAAAAAAACCAGCTAACTTCCCCTCCCCCACCGTCCCACCCTAACCTCCACTACCACTGCCCAGTCCGCCGCCACTCCCCTCGCCGGAACGCCACGTATCCCCACCCCTTGCGTCGCCGTTTTCCCCCCTCCCTGAAACCCACAATCGCAGCCTCAAAACCCATAATCACAGCCTCGAAAACCATCTCCTTCTTTCCCTGTTTCCACAAACCACCTCCCCGAAACCCATTTCCCCAAAACCCTAACCTACCAAAAAAGGATGGAGGTTGCGTGAAGGGGAGAAGGGTCGTAATTGCATAGGGACGGGATAGCTAGGGATTAGGGGCCGTAATTGAGGACGGGGAAGGGAGGAGGGTCGAAATTGGGGATGAGGACGAAAGGGGGTAGAAATCAAGGACGGGAAAGGGAGGGTGGCTTGAAACGGAAAGGGGAAGGGAAGAGGGGGGTGCGAGTGGAGTCGGAAACACGGACCGGAAGGGGAGGGGGCACCAAAAACATGGACGGGAAGGGGAATAGGGTCGGAAACAAGGATAGGGGCTGGGGAGGGGGTTTTCGGTGGGGGTGGTCTGGTGGAGGGGGTAGGTGGTTTCCGGTGAAAGGGGGCTGGGTAAAGGGATTTTTTATTTTATTTTTTAGGATTTTTTTTTGAATTAAAATCATTATTATTATTTACAAAAATGTTAAAACAAAAAATATAAAATCTTAACAAATTTTGTTTTTTTTTTAAATATTTTCTTAACCAATTAATTTGTGACACATGTCACTTTAACCAAAAAAAATAAAAATTAACCCATTGAACCGGTAACCGGTTTTTGGGATTGAAGAATGATAGGCCACCTTAAAGTTGGGATTATTGAGGAATAATCCAAAGTTGGGATTAATGAAACTAAATTGGTGAAAGTTGGGATTAAAAAACGGTATTAATCCAAAAAAAATTACCTTCACATTTGATTATGAAATCCTCAAATTCATCTTCATTATTAACCAAACCTTCATTCTCATACGTATAATCAACAAATCTGTAATGGAATCATGTCGAATTTCTTACACCCCGCCATTAATTTTCTCTGCTAAAATTTTTTCTCTCTAGAAATTCTCTCTGTATTTCGAAATTGTAATTATGTCTCTCCAAAAATATCAAATCTATTGTTAAAAACTATTAATATGGAGAATAACTAACAAATCCCTTAAATTAAGGAGGAATCATTTAAAAAAAATAAAAATGATTTGAAGAATGCCTTTATTTTCTGTAGGGTGTACCGTGAGCATGGTACACCCTGGTGTACTATGCAAATTTCAATTTTGTGTAGCTCCCAAGAAGGCAAGAAGCATTACTTTTGGGCTTTGGTTGAGATTTTAATCTGGTAATAATATTATAATATGGGCTTAATGACCCAATTACATTTGGGTTCAGACCCTTGCAAGCCCAAAGATAAGAAGTACAAGCCTGGCTATTCCTCAGTTTTTAAGAATGTCACGACTGTTATTAATCTGACTAACATTTGAAGAGAGTTACAAAGAGAGGTAAAGGTGTCAATTCGAATACCTACGTTGAGTTCAATAAAGTCATGTTAGGTCGAATCTATTTTAAAGTTGAATTATGTTAAATCATTATATTCATACAGGTTAATCGAGTCAGTTCTTAAAACCTATGAAGAGAGGTACTCCCTTTTTATCTGAATAATCATATCATTTTGACTTTTGCGCTATTTACATACTAATTTAACTTAATTTTTTAATATATATTATATAATTTACACTATTATTGGATTAAACACAATATATTCTGCATAATATTAAATTCTTATAAATTAAATTAATGACAGTCAAAGTGATGCATGCACTTATTTAGATACGAAGGGAGTTATGAAATTTCATCAGTAGTCATGATATTCGAAATCCGACTCCCTTCTTCTAAAAATAGTTCAAAACCATATTTATGCATTAAGGTTTTTGTAAAGATATTATCAATAAAGGAGTATTATATGATTGATTGATTGATTAGAGATTGGTATTATCTAATCAATTCGTGTAGAAATGAAATAATGTAGTGTTTTTATGATTCTTCCTATGAGAGAAATGTGGAGCCTTAACTTTTACTATGTAGTGAATAAATAATCGTATTGAATTAATGTGGTAGATATCCGACTTTTGTAATTTTTGACCTTTAGTTTTATCATTTATACTCTTATTCTTCACTCTCTACAAGTTGTATATGTGTGAATAAGACATTTTTTAGCATTTTTTTCCTTTAGGAAACGGGAGCTAGCATAGATTAATCATTACAACAGATAATGCTTTTTATAGCGATCAAAAATGCTTTTTACAGCTGTTTTTGGACCGCTATTAATCGCTCCATTGTAAAAGCCAATATGAGCTTTTTACATCGGTTCATAAAACCGCTATAAAATCTGCTTCTAGGATTCCGTGACAAATCTCATTTACAACATATTAAAACCGCTGTAAATGTTGTGCTGTTAATTCTATTGCCGCCAAATTTCAAAAAAACATTTAATAGCGATAATTTTGAAACCGCTATTAAAGTTAATTTCTAATTTATTTATTTTTTGGAATAACTTTTTACCCGTCAAAACATAGGGTGAAATCTCATAAGGACAATGATTTACCCATAACTGTTCAACACCAAAGGGAATTAATAATCTTTATAAGTTGGACAATAAGATTTCGATTGTTTCAATTTATTTTATCTTAGTTAAAAAAAAAAGATAATTTAAAACAACATAAGTTTTACTGTAATAAATTAAAAACTGTGACACACTCACTACATATCCCCACCTTTTAAAAAATATGATTAACCTCTTATGAATAGTGCTGAGATGATTATGCCCCTAAAAATATTTATTTGCATATTTACCCTTTTTTAAAGTATGACTAAACTTTTATGAATAAGTGCTGAGACAATTATGCACTTTAAATGTGTATTCACATATTTACCGTTAATTAAATATATTTGCTCTATTTTCTTTTTGTTTTAAACTTAATTAATTTTTTTATCTCTACCTTTTAAAAAGGTTGAGTTAACTCTTATAAATATTGTTTGAACAATTATACTTTTTAAATTGTTTAGTTACTTATTCACCCTTATTAATGTTAATTGCTTCTTCTTTTTTTTACTCTAAAGACTGGTGTGCGATCATGTATACTACTAAAAATATTTGTTTATATATTTTCCTTCATTAATGTTACCAACAACTAAATTAAAGTTGTGATATAGAGCCAAACCAAAAGAGCTCTCTGAATATGTCTAGCTATAGCATGCGCGATACACGCGTTAACCGCCCTAGTGATTATATAATTTCATACAAAATCAAAATCAGATGAATTGAAAGAGTACATTTTCCAGATGTCTTAAAGTTCCTTATTATAATTTTAAGCAACTTTTCCCCATGGCATATAATTAAAACTCATCTTAATTAAGTTTCACATGGTATTTGAATTTGCTAGCTACTAAACTAATAACAACATGCTTTTAAACTCGTCAATTTAAGCAGCTGTATGACTGATTATTCATGTTCATGATAACAAATTCTAATGATTAAGCATCTTAAAAAGTGATTTGATGTTATAAAATAGAGATTAATTCCTAGGAAACGTTAACGAAATCATGCCCGAAAAGTAATTACCAAACTATAGGACTGTACGAAAAGTATACAGGTATATAAAATTAAAAACTACTCCGTACTCTTTATAATATAGCTCAGTATCTTGCATTATTTTTGTTGTTCCACTTATATATAAAAACAATTTTTGGCAATTTAATTTATGTTAATTAATTGATGTTAGGAATTATTCCCAATACCTTGATCAATCAGTTATACCAAGAATATATATATATATATATATATGCCAGCAACGGTCCAAATCCATATACAAGTATATTTCTTTACATGATATCATATCATATCATAATTTTTTGCTTAAATATTCTCATATCTCTTTTTTCAGATTCGGGATAACAAATTATGAGCGAGTGATCATACAATGGAATCCACTAATGTATGTTTTGAGGTTGTTAGTTACATTTGATATAGTAATCCATAGCTAGTGCAAATTTTTTGTTGGTGACAATATTACAAGTCATTAGTCATGTTGGAGCAAAGGTTGTAAGGTGTACGTTGTCTTTTTCGTTCTCCTTTTGTTAACTTAGTGTATGTTAACAAAATTTTATAAGTAGGAATAGGATATTATATGATAACAAGAAACAAAGTTAGTTGGCTCACTGAAATAGTTCGTTATTAAGATCACGTTCTATATCTTAACATTGTTGTATAGTATCTTGGTCATGGTACACCATACCAAGGTTTCATCAATAGTTATTTGAGTCATTTTCAGTTTATCACAATCTTCTTGCATTGGAATAATAGATGCATGAAGCGACTACCAAAAAATCTTGCACTACTAGAGGCAATTCTTGATAAATCATTAACATGATCATAATATTTTTGATTGAAAGGATAGGTCTTGAATTTTGCAACTTTAATTTGTAGTCAGAGCTTCCTCTAGAACATCTTCAATCAACCCTCTTTAATTATCACACACACAAAAAAAAAACGGCACTAAACTTACCGCCTTATTCATCACCTTTTTCTCAACCCTTCTAACATGGAAAAATTAATTAAGAAAAACTTTAAGATATCGATAACGAACTATATTTAAAATTTTGTCTTTTCATCAAGGCAAGTAAATGGTTTGATGTTGTCCTTTTCTATTATAGCATATTGTCAACAATTTTGACAAATTAAAAGTTTCTTTGATTATGTATGGTTATTTGAATGAAGAGTATGTATAAATTGACAACTTACTAAATTAAAGTAGTTATTGTGGCAATTTTAGCAACGAAACTTCATATGGGTAATGAAGACGACTATTATATATTATGTGATGCTTATTGGAAATTGATTTGCAACACGAATTGACTAGAGTTTAGGACAAAAAGTATGTGGTGAATTGTAGTGCGACTTGGTGACATTATTTACGGATATTTTAACAAATTTTGGTGATTATTTTCAAGAATCACAATTAAGTTCTCATGCACACTTAATAGAAAATGACACTACTATCGACATCATATGAGCATGATTGATGATTCCACACGATGTATAGTGACACTCTTAGGACGAGTAGTGTTTAGGTCTCTTTCCTCTTATTTTCTTAAGTTTTTCTATCTCATTTCCCCTCCTGTGACTTCTTTATGTGTTGATGAAAAGTATGCTTATTTGCGCTTATTTTGATAATCTTTATGCATTATTTTGTCATCCCCTTGCTCTCATGATTTTTGTTATCTTTTGTAGGTTCCATGGCGGTCCTAATCACGGTGGGAGGCCCCCTTGGCCAAGCTTGGAAGCATGAATAAAGGCAAGAGGAGCAAAGAGAAGGAGAGGAAGCAAGAAGAGGGAGTGCAAGAGGAGGTGTGGCCAAACCTCTAAAAGGTTCGGTCGAACCAAGGTGTGCTCAAACTTTTCAAAAGTTTGACCGAACTTCCAAGGTGCAAATGAGGCAGTTTCAAACCAGTTTTCAACGATTTTGCAGAAGGGGTCGAACCTCAAAAGTTCGACCAAACAAGGAGCAAGGAGGTTTGGTCGAACCTACCCAGATGTCCGACCGAACCTACCCAGAGTTCGGTCAAACCTTTTCCCGATCTCAGCCGACTTTGTACGGACTATTTAAGTCCTTTTTTAGAATGTTTTTGGGGTAGATTAGATTAGCTTAATTTTCTGGTTTTATTAGCCTTAATTTAGAGAGAGAAACACCCTTAGTTTAGCTTTTTAGAGAGGGAAAGTGTGAATTTCTCCATTGTTGAGCTTTGATTTTGAAGAAGAAGCTTAATCAACCTCTTTGTAGACTTTCAACTTCAATCAATGAGCATTTCCTTACTCTTTTCTCTTAATCTTGCGATTTGATTTTGCTTTAGTTTGCATTTGTTTTGTTGATTACTCATTAATCATGCCTTTGCTTGTTGATTTTATGATTAACTTGTTAATTGCCATGGATAGTGAGTAGTTCTTTAGCTAAGGGTGTGATGATGATGTAGTTGGAATTTGTTCATGCTTTGGTTTGGAATTCAAGTTGATTGTGATTAAAGCCTTTATTTGCTTGATGTTCTTCGATCTTCTTGCAAAGTGCACGTTTCTAGTTGATTGAGGGTGAATTTATGCTAGGTGATGCAATAGTTGAGCTAGCTAGATTCATTTATATAGATTGTTACTTGATTGCACCTCCCAATATATGGTTCTAATGTGATAACATAGAGGCTATGTTAGGAGAAGCCAATTGACCCCGATAGGTGGCTAGATTGGACCTTATATCGATATTCAAGCATCTTTAGTTCATGATTAATTTGTTTCCATGCCTATGTGTGTTCAAGTGAAGCCTACATCTACCCATTTCCCTTAGTGTTTTCATTGCATTGTTTCTAATTCATTTCACTCTTAGTTTTAATATCTTAGACAACTTCGTTCCCCCTTTTCGAGATAGCTTAATTGTTGGTTATGATCGTAGTGCTTAGCTTCTCTCTGTGGTTCGACCCCTCTTCTTGCCATATACTTGTATTAGGTTAGTTGAGCGTCATAAATTGTATTTGATTTAGGGATTGACAAATTGACGACGTGTTTCTTCCCTTATCATCTATTATTATAGCATAATTGTTACTACCCCGTTTTTTATTATTTGCAACAAAATAATTTTTTATGTCTCACAAATAATTGTTATAAGTGAACAATATTTACTTTCTTTGTTACAAAATACATATAGCATCTCCTTTTTGACGTTAAGTTTTATAAACATTGATTGAAATTTCATGTAAGTTTTTGTTATTTTTTTTTTTAATTTTTGAAAGAATTTTTTTGATAAATTTGTCTAATTATTTGGTTTCAATGTATAATCATGTGAGGAAAATAATACTTCGTAGTATGCTATTGGAAATCATAATAGTTAAAGTATGCTGCTTTAATTTATAGACCATGCAAAACCAAATGGTGCATTAATTTTTTCTTTTTATTATTATTATTTTTATTTTTTTTCCAATTCGAGGAAAATCGATTAGTGTGTTATTATTCATAATCTTAATAGTTTGTGGTGTTGGTAAAAATTGCAAAATATTAAATATTTGGCTATCAAAGAAAATATAAGAAATTTAGTAATAATCTATAAATAGTTTGCATGACCTTTATAGCTTAGGGTTTTATAAGCCACACATTCATATTGTTACATGATTTTTGGTGTTGAAAAAGCTCCACAAAGGCACAAAAGGAAGTGAGAATTGACTCTTTGAATATCTTCTCAAAATTTCGACAATTAAGGATATGATTACATGTCATTGAGGCATTCTACATGAAAATTTCCTATCAACAACTACACCATTTGTATTTAACCCAAAAAAAAAACCTTGAAAACGATTGGTACAAGATGAATATATTTTTATCAAATTGTATTATTTTAAAACAAAAAGAGAATATTATAAAGAACACAACATTATAAAAACTTACATTTTTTTTTTAATGGAATAGATACCTTGATTTCTGAGAGAAAAAGATACAACACATTAAAATATCTATCAATTCTCATCAAAGATTCAAAGTATATATACACGTTCTCCATTTACAATTAATAATAAACTAAAAAGAGTGCAACAAAATTCACCAAACTACAAAGAATCAACCATTTCTTTTAATTTATACTTTGTTGAATTCCTCTTCTTTAATAAATTGAATTTTCTACTACAAAAAAGAATGCTTCATACAAAAAAGGTAAAATAACTAACAAGCCAAGAATATGCAAAAATCTAAAAAACCAAAAAATTGCTAGAAATAGAAGGTTGCTCTAACCCTTCAACCCAAACACCTCTATTTTTACTTTCTTCATCTAATTTACCACAACTATTTTTACAACTATTATTTACCTCACAATTTTTATTTTTACCCTCACTTACATTTTTAACCACATCTTTTTTAAATATTCCATAAACAATACTCTCAACATCAATTGCTTTATTTCCATCTATACCCTCATCGTCAACCTCTTCTTGATCAGGAATAAAAGGAGGCCTTTCTAACCGTACGATCATCTCCCAATCAACCCCTTTAAAGAAATCATGACCCTTGATTTCCTCCAATGATATTCTTTGTTTTGGATCTTTCTCAAGTAACTTCCTTATCAAATCTCTCAACGGCGTCGTTTCACCAACCAAATCAGGTGACTTTGATATGATTCTGTAAAATGTTTCTTTCCTATTTACACCTCTAAACGGCGTCGTTCCATACAACATTTCATGTAAAACGACACCAAAACTCCACCAATCTACAGCGAAATCGTGACCGTTCCCTTGGATGATCTCCGGTGCCACGTACTCCTCCGTTCCGACGAACGAGTTGGATTTACCCATTGTGTCCGACTCGAACGAGTTTTCTAACTCGTCCTCGGTTTTACCCGAACAAGTTTCTTCTAGTGAAAATCCAGATTTACCGCATTTATAAAATGCGGTAAATCTGGATAACTGCAATTTTTTCTTCTCTAAGTCGGGTGTTTTTACTGATTCCGAACTCGAACCCGAACTCAACCGAGTTTTAGGCGATCTAGGAATGAGTTTGGTTGAAAGATCGAAATCTACCAACATTAGATGACCATTTTCTTGAATCAATATATTCTCCGGCTTCAAATCTCTGTAAACTATCCCTTTTTTGTGCAAATATTCCAATGCCAAAACTATTTCAGCCCCATAAAATCTGCCAAAAGAAAGAAAACGAACAAACATTAATTACAACGATAAACATGCAATTCCATCAATTGTATTCAATGCTTATGGAAAAAAATAACAAACATTAAAAACGCGTGATTTTGTATTGAATTCCGTAATTAGGATACCAGATAAATTATATTTAATGCTTATAGTTAACCACTACGGATACGTAAAGCGAAACCCTAATCAAACTTACCTAATTATATCATCGGAAAACATCTTCTCAACTTGAAGCTTTCTTAGAAAATTAAGACTACCACCAGGGCAATAATCAATGGCATACCCAAAAACATTATCAGTTTCAAGAACCCCTTTAAGTTTAGGCAAAAGGGTGTGATTAAATTCCTTCAAAACTTGTTGTTCAAAAAATACTCTGTTTTGAACTTCAACAACCCCATTACTCTGTTTCTCACTTTTGGATTTAATGGCGGATTTCAACACCACTTTTAACGCCAAATCTTCACCCAAATCATTGATTTTGACATGAAAAACAACCCCTTTTGCTCCTCTTCCAACTGGGCCAAAAACTTTGAGTTGATTTAATTCTAATTTTGGAACAATTGATTGTTCTTTCATCTCTATTTTTCCCCTGAAATTTTGGGTATTTTTGTCACAAAAAAGGGTGTTTAAAGTGTTAGATTTATGACTTGGGGAGGAAGAAATATGGTTTGAAAATGAAGGTGCCAAGAAATGAGGGAAATTGTTGAAGAATGAGGAAGGTAATGATGTTATGGAGTACGTAATGTTATGCCTTGTTTCTAGAAGAAGGTGTGACCTTTTGATATGGAAAAATGATAGAGAAATAAAAAAAAAAAAAAAATGATTTTAATTCAAATCAAAAGGAGAGAAAAATGGGGTTGGTCAATAAATGTAGGAGAGAGAAAATGAGAAATTAGTTTAGTTTGGGAAGCAAGGTGTGTTCATTGTTCCCAAAAACAAGGTTATGGGCCTTGTCACGGGTTTTATGTTCTTTTTGTGTATTTTATAATGAGAGGTTCAAGACTAATTTGAAAAGGAAGTTAGGTGGTTCAAGGTTACAACATGTTTTTTTTTTTTTTTTTTTTTTTTTTTTTTTTTTTTTTTTTTTTGAATAATTACAACATGTTATACTAGTATATAGAATATTCATATTATGTCATTAAAGAATGTACATTTATATATTATGGTCGACCAAATTGTTTGAAATATGAGCGTTTAAAAAACGGCCTGGTTTAAAGCGGGTTAAAGAGAACAGATCTAATCTTCTATACCAGAAATTTAGGGCTTGTTTGACATTTTTTTTTTAGTTTTCTGATTTTTTTAAAACCAAAAACAGGAAACAAGAAAAAGGTATTTCCACTTTTTTGTTGTCAGTTTTCTAAATTATCAGGATTTTAATAAGTTTGACTAATTTTTTATTCATTATATTACATATATCATATGATTTTGAAAATCAAAAAATCAAAAAACAGAAAAGTACAACAATGCCAAACGAACCCTTAATTTTTCAATTTTATTTTGACTCAGGCCAAAATATTTTAAAAATCGCTTTCTAATAGAGGACACTTGTTTAATTTTTAAATTTTCAATTTGACTAAGGCCAAAATCTTTTACAAATTGATTTTTAACGGAGGACACTTGTTTTATTGATTAAAATATTGTACAACACATATATTGTACAACACATCTACAAAATGCTATAAATTTTCCTTTAATATGTTGGAATTCTTCTTTTGTATTACAAGCTCTTTTGTATTAAAAATTTAAAGAAAGGCAGTAAGTAATTGGTTTTCTTTGATATATTTCTCTTTATACGTATTATTATAAATATTTAGAAAATATTCTAAAAGAGATTTATTCTAATTTTGGAACGATAAACCGGTCTAATTCGATTCTGGTCTTATCTTAACTTTGTCATTCTTTAAGGATTTCAAATTCTCAATTTATGATTATAGGAATTCACAAAACTTGTTTCTAATTATGGCATTAGATGTTGCAACTTAATAGCTATTATTCTAGGAATTTATATTCCAATAATTAGATTCATATTTAAGAATATAAAGTATTGGGTGTGTTCTAACTCCACCCATTCAATACATAAAATTCAAAAACTAATATATGGAATGGAATTTTCAAAAACCTATTTGAGATTTATAAAAACTTTTATGAAATGCTTAAAAACTTATACAAAGTATATAAATTTTAAAAGCCAAGATGATCAAAAACTTAAAGAAAAGTTCACTAAATTACATCCATCTCATCATAAGTCTGGATTCACATAATACTTTTCTCACTAACGATTGATCTTGAAAAATATGCATTCAATATCAAAATTATATAGTTTTTACCATAAAATACTTTGACACAAATTCTTGTATATCTAACGCAGATGTTATTAATTAGAGATCAACAAACTTAAACAAATTATTAAGGATTATTGAACATAACCTTTGATTTAAAATTGAGAAATATAATTTTAGATTCTCCGATTCAATTTGGTCAAATACCTTTTAACAATTGGACTTGACAAAATTGTATAAATTATGCCTTAAAACCTTTAGAATGGTTGATTTTCTTCGTTTTGAGAAGATTTTTATATATATTACTTATGCTTTAAAACCTAGAATGACTTATTTTCTTATTCATTGTTTTGAGAAGATTTTTATACATATTACAAACTTTATTATATAAGTCTTCCAAAAATGCATTAAGTAATTAGTTTTCATTTTTAAAATTTTGTCTTTCTAATCATCTTACGGAGTATAAAAAAATCAAAAAATCATGTTAAAAAAATCAAAATTAAAACTATTGAGAGCTTTCTAAAGCCAATTCAAATCGATCAAGTCTGGATTTTGGACGATTTGATCAATTTAGTCCGATCTATGTCTGGTTCTAGCATAAACAATTCAATCCTTAAGCCTTAAATTTTAAAATTTTGAATAGCGGTCTAATCTTGGATAATGAAAAGGCCTAAGATGGCTTAAAGTGTGTACTTGTTGAATTAACAACGAAAATTGAAAACAAATTAAACGAATGACTGGGTATGAGATATCCAAGTTTTTAAAGAAGGTAAGTTATTTCAACCTAAGAGGATGACCAATGTATGACGAAATCTTTGGTTAAGAGAAAGAAAGATTTTAATTGATAAATAAAAATAGGAGGGAGAAGAGTTGGAGAAGAGGGAGATTGATAACAAGGTCATCTTCATCACCAAAGACGGTTGGAAGAAAAACCAAAGCGAGAGATAGAGATAATTTATTACAAGTAGCTAAAAACAAAAGTGATGCATCGAAATTAAAGCTTCCATTTATAGAAAGTGATGCATTTAAAAAAGCAGAGGTGGTATATAGTTTTGGATACCAAGCCAACACAACTTGGTTCATCATATAAGGCCAAACCAACTAACTCACCATGATCAATTTATTTACTCCGTAGTTTTCTAGGTTGTGTATTATTGACATGTTATTCACATATGACTATTACTCTTAGAGAGTATTTTTATTGAAAATTACTTATCTAAAATTATTTTTCAAGAAACTTATTTTATCTAAATTAGTAACTCAAAAACTTATCAAAAACTTATTTCCTCAAATAAGTACTCTCTCCGTCCCTTTATTTTTGCTCCATTGCTATTTTTTGGGACAAACTTAGAAAACTTTGACTACATATTATGGGATCTTATTAGATTCGTCTCTTTATATATTTTATTTTACGTGTATGTATGGAGATAAAGATATATACGTTATAAGACGCGTCTTAAAAACTGTGCAAAATCAAATAGGGCAAAAAAAAAAAATTAGGGATAGAGGAAGTAGAAATCAACCCTAAATTAGGCAACAATATACAAGCACGTACATATTTTTTTGCTGTCAATGTCAAACTATCTCATAATGTTTATAGGATAGAGGACACAGTTTGATGAAAATCATAGGATTAATCCCATCAGTTCTCAATGAATTCAAGTGGATAAGCAGCCAAGAGCAATCAATCCCACAAATTCCTCTCTTTTGCTCCCTCCTCTTCTTCTACCTCTCTCTTCTTCCTCCCACAAAATCAAATTTCAAACTTTCCAAAAACCCAAAAAAAAAAACAATGGATTATGAAGCTCAAAGACGAATTGCTGTACTATGCTCTCATCTATGCCCTTCCCACTTCAATTCACGAAATACCCATATCGTATCTACTTCGAATTGTTCATCTGAGTCAACTACAGCTCAAGTTCAAACTAGGGATTTGGTGAAAAGCCCCAATTCTCAAGATACTTGCATTTTTTGCCAGATTATTCGGGGTAATTCCCCTGCTTTTAAGGTACAATTAACAATACTTACCCAATTTTGAATGTGGGGTGGGCTGAATTTATTATTGTGTGTTGTAATCTGATTGAAATTTGGGGTTTTGTTGTTCAGCATTTATGTTATTGGGGCAGTGATTGTGTTGAAGTTGTTTATTATTAACATGTCTGTATTTTTACTGGAGTTTGTTGTCTAATTGAATATTGCAACAGAAGTCAGAAATGGTACTGAAAAGTTTATGATATGTCGCCGTAATTTATGGTTGCTGTGATTAAAGAGAGTACGTAGAATATAAATTCATTTCCATTACCATTATTTATTACTGCCGTCGAATGGGCAGGTAAGTTTGTTAATTGGGCATGATGTATCATGGAGTATTTGTGTGTGTGTTTAGTGGGGGTGGGGTTGGAAGAAAAAAGTGGGGAACTAGCACAATTGAAACTAAGTACTATAAAGGACTTTGATTGCATAAAGTAGTCAGGATGATCCTCAATATGCACATGTTATCTATTACTCCGTATTATGAAAGGGTTCTTGCTTGATTTGATTAGCTTATTGATTAGTGTAAAATTAAAGTAGACCAACAAGGGTTTATCATTACTAATAGTCTGATACAATGGCAGAGAGGTTTTGGGAATTAATATGGGCCATGGGGATAATCCGATGTTTGGATGCGCGAGGTTGGGGAGGGAGAGGAGATTGTATTTGTAATCATCCTAGGGTGTGTTTCATCACTTAAATTTTGACTTATATCATATTGGAACTTCTCAGATTTTTCATTTTTTTGGGATATTCTACATGTTGACCTCATGTTTTTGCAAATTCCACTTGCTGCTTTTTTTTTTTTGGTTGCCATTTTTTCAAGTCACTCTCTACTTTTGCACAATTCTACCTAGTGGCCATATTGTCACTAAGACAGCTAACTTAAGATTAAAAAGGTAATTTACCCCTAAACTTATTGCTTCCTTAAACTCTCCAACCATCAACCACCACCATCCACACAATTACTACCCTGCCCACCAGTGGAGGTTTTCATAGGTTAGGTGACGGATTTTGGTGGGTGAGTGGTGGTTTTTGGTGGATGGGTGGTGATTTTGAGTGTTGGGCAATGATTTTTGTATGTTTTTTTGTTAGTGGGTTGCTAATTAGTTTTAGAGGTTGAGTTGTGGTTTTTGGTTAGCAGGTGGTTGTCTTAGAGTTTATTCGTTGGTTTTAGATTGGTTATTGGTGGTTTCTATGGATGGCCAGTGGTTTTTGAAGGTTGAGTGATGGTTCTTGGTGGGTGGGTGGTTGTTTTATAAATTGGGTGGTTGATTTCAATGTTTGGTTGGTAGTTGTTGTTTCGATAGGTGGCAAGTGATTTCTGTTATGTTGGGTGATGGTGTTGGGCTGGTTAGGTGGCTATGGGTGGTTGAGTTGGGTTGGACAAGGGCTGTGGGTGGGGTTAGGTTGGTGTACGGTCATGGGGAGAGGAGGTTGGTTGAATTAGAAGGGTACGCTAGTAAGTTTGATTATCAAAGCTAAGGGTTAGCCATAAAACACCAAGGGTTAGCCATAAGGCCATAAAGCATAAGTAAGGGCAGACTAATTAATTATGCAAAAGTAGGTGGTCACTTGAGGAATCCACAAAATTTTACCACCCAATGAAATTTGCAAAAACAAGTGGCCACCATGTAGAATTACCTTTATTTGTTTTAAGAACGTACTATTACGAGTAGAACTTAATTCCCCTTAACTTTGTTATTTTTATGGTGAAAAAAATAGTGTTTTAATGCTGACCTTATACAAGCTGTTCTTTGGTGAAATTTCCATCCTTCTTGTGGAAGACTCACTGTGGTTGACTGGCGATTTTTGGTGAATAATGATTGTTTTTAAACTTGTGATCTTCATTTGTATGGCCACTTAGCCAGCTCACAGTTGTTTTAATGTTTTCTCTCATAGCTTTACGAAGATGACACATGCATTTGCATTTTGGATACAAGTCCACTCAGTCGTGGGTAAGGTACCATCCATTTATCGTACTTTTAAGTCCGGTAAAGTTGTCCTTAAAGTGTAATTTTGTCATCATGCTGTCGTACTTACTCTTTTTTCATGCTTTGACTTACAGGCACTCTCTTCTCATTCCAAAACGTCATTTTTGTTCCTTGGATACAACTCATCCTTCAGTAAGTAACCGTAAATATTTGTACTCAATTCAGTTTCTATGGCCATATATTGTTGCCTTGGTGCTCAAATCTGGACAAAATTCTGCTGCATGATATTGGGTGTGTCTATTGTATGATACTATGATCCTATTTCCTTCGTTCTCTTTTAATTGCAACGTGGAGGGGATGCACGGTATTTTAGGAGAGAAGAGAGATAAAAAGAAAGACCCATGTGATGAGGAGAGAGATAAAAAACATCATTGATTCATTGGCCAAATAAAGTAATGTTGCAATCAATTTGCAACCTCCTGAAATGGTATATGTTGTGATTAAAAGAGAACGATGGAAGTATATTATATTATTTAATTTTTTTCGTCAAAAAAAAAATTCTTTATATTATTTGATTTTTTTCGTCAAAAAAAATTCTGTGAATGTGCACCATCTAAATGTCCTGAATTGTCTTTTTTTATTTATTATATTACTTGGACCTTTTTAAGTTATCATTTTTTTTTGTCATGCCACCCCCTGCATAGCCTTTTCCTGTTCACGAGGGATGTGGAGAAGATCTTTCTGCTAGCATCTGTTTAAGAATTACACAGCCATAGAGCCTATTGGATCTAGTAGCTAGTCTAATTCCATTAGGTTGATGTTATTTGAGAATAGGTAAATTTTTTGTTGAAATGATCAGTTGGTTTTGTGATGCTAGTTTGTCGGTGCCTTGGTTGACGAATTTTATATGTTTGTAATTTCTGTACCACTGTTTTCAGTATTGTCATGGCTAATTCATTGTAATCCAACAGTAATAAGTGGCTTTTTCAATCATTTTAAAAATTTGAATTGTGTGGTCATTTCCTATTCTGCTCGAGTTGTGCTCCTTAAAAAAAATTTTGGCTGGTTCTTATCAATCTGATTGAAAGCTAGTGCTATCTTACATGATATGCATTCCTTGAACTATAGTTTTTGATAGAAGCTTGTGATTTTCCATTTTTTTTAATGCTGTAGTTGGACCGAGGCTGCATTTGGTTATTCACATAATCTATTTAATGTCTTTCTAATGTGTAACCTGTTATAGCTAAGGGTTTAGTAAGATCCTTGATTGCAATGTTATATAACTGCAAACTTAATTGTTATGTGCTAACTGCTACCCTCCTCCCTTGAACCTTTATCAAGTCAATATATAATTGATAGAATATGTGTCTGGTCAGGAACTGCTTCAATGAGCTACTGCGCACTGTGATCTTTTGAGTAAGTGATCTCGTGTATTGATAAAATCAGTGAAGTAACCCATGCAACTGAATTATAATCTTAAAACATTTATGCACAAAGATATATTTGGTAAAACTGATACTCTTCAGACTTGTTTTTTCTTGTTCTAGTGAACTTCCTACCTGATATAAGTTATAATGTCAATATTGCTTGCCCCTTCACCTATATCTTATGCTAGGAATATTGATGAACTAAGGTGTTGCATGATATGAGATCCAAGCATTTCTCCTTGGATTTATTTTCGTGACTGTTCTTTTTTTTTTTCCACCTTAGACTTATGGATTATGATTGATTGAGAATTGAAGCTATGATTTTTTTGTAAAATTTGTCAAATAGTATCTTTTAAATGGGTTGAGCAATACCTTTTACAATTTTTTGGGCTGGAGAACTACTGTACCTTTTATGAAAGTTATGGTTGTATGATAATATCTTTTGGCTGTTTTGTGGTGAGAAAAGTCAGCAAACCTAAGTTCCCTGTCATATGATTTGTCCTTGCCTTATCTTGCCCATCCTTCTCCTTTTTAAACTCGCATTACTTTATTTATATCCCAAATATGATCTGCCGTTATTGACTTCTTTGTTCTCTATCTATCATTCCTTACAAATTCTTTCCTCCATTATTCGTCTGTCTCTCTTTCTACTTCTCTTTTACTGCTTGGAACATGTAATTGCAAATTTGCAATATATATAAAATGCAACCAAGAATAAGGTGCTGCATAGTGCATACAGTATCAGACAAAATACAAGATGAGATAAATATTTTCCACATCACAATATTTTCAAGCCCCAATAGGCTATCATTTTCCAAGCATCAAAAATTGCTACAATTGGCCCACAGTGACATTTGATGTGAAGCAAAGGGGCCGGTGATGAACTTAATCCTAATGTTCCACCTTTCACCTGCATAAGGCTAGGAGGCTCTCAAATTATTAGAAACTAGATCATGCCATCAGATAACCCCTAATTTGGTTTTAATGCAATGAAAATAGCCCTACAAACCAAAAAATTAATCCTTCGATGCCCTGCATTCTATAATCCCTAATTTCAATGCAAGCCCTAATTTTAGTGTAGCTATGCTGGAATATGAACACCCTTTTGTTGCATATTTATTCCTATTGAAACCCTAATATCAATGAGATGTTCAGAAGAAAAAAGATACTTTTGTATGTACAGGATTGCATTGCCTTGTTGACGGTGCCTCAAATTGTTGCAGTTGTAGAATATAATAGGGTGAGGATGGATGAGAAGAGGTGGAAATGAAATATGAGACAAGGGAGAGGAAGTAGTTCAGTGTTATGGTCCATTGTAAGGTATGGGACTTGAGTCCCACATCGGTCATATGGGGGGCTGAATGGCTGATGTGGGGTTTATATAGGACAATGGGCTCTCCTCCTCTTGAGCTAGCTTTTGGGGATGGCTCTCCTATTGTCCTGTATCATTCAGTGGGCTGAGGGAAAAGAAGGATTTCAGTTGATTGGGCCAAAAAAGAGAGATAAGACATCTGTGCTCAAACATGTGATAGTACTTGTTTGTCGACTTTAATTACTAGAATATGGCTAAAGGTGTAATTATGCCACCGAAACTATTATAGAAGATTGTTCTTCACAAACAATAAATATAAAAGTTAGTTTCTCACAAGGATTTTTTCAAAAGGTGCTATGTATCAAATTTTCATTCTATTTTCTGTGTTTTATTAGCTGAAAATTCTAAGAGTTTGTCACTAATGGAGAATATTAGCTGAAACCCATTCTACAAATTGCTCTCTTTCTCAACATCTGAGTTGATTGTGCTGCAGGTTATAGCTGCCATGTGTTCAAAAATACCCTTCATTAGCAATGCAATTAAGAAAGCTACAGGCTGCGGTAAGTCCTCAGGGCTCTTTCCTGATCTTTTATAGCCGTTGTGCCAGCTTTGATAATTCATTTTGACCTCCCTCACCGTCCCTCTTATTTTTTTTCGCCAGCATGTTAGCTCAGTATGTTCTTTGGCTAGAGGGTTAAATTAAGTTTTTGACATCAATTTATGATCATAAGACTCAAATTGAGGTTCTTTTAAAAGTTTAATTTATCTTAATGGAGAATGGTTTATTTTATCTAAATAAAAAATTAAAGAACACTCGTATTTGTTTAAATAGATGAAGCCACTTGTTTCATGATTGACCATATTTGGGCTCATACTCACTACCTCTAGCTTCGCTGAGCTGATTTTTCTCTAAGTGTAAGAGCAATAATGCCCTTGTATTCAATAATGGGAGTCCCTGCTACCAATAAAGGCTCTCACTACAGGATCTGGAGACGGGGCGCGTCATTCTCCTTCTCTAATGAGCATTTGCTTATAGGGGGAGTCTTATGCAATTAAACAATATGTAGGCTATCATTGATTGGCTTAACGTCTGATTCTGGATGAAATGCAAATTTTATTGTCATAAATGCTAAGGGTTGTTTTATGCAAAAACGCCCTTCAGGGAAGAAAAAGGCTGTAACCTAGGATGTGAAGGATTCCTTGAAAAGATTGGCTTAACGTCTTGGACTTAGTTCTTTCGCACATGTAACTCTATCATGGACATGACTAATTCTTTGCACGTGTAACCTTACTGCTGATTGAATCGAGCTTATTGGCCTGGCCAATGTCAACACTTTAAACCTCCTCCCTTCTCTTTAGGTAGTTTGCAAGAGCCATTTCATCCTTTTCTATTCTGTTCCAGGAAGTTTTGTGGCTGTATGTCCCCAAAAATATTGAATTCATTACTCACAACAGACTGATTTTGGGATTGTTAGACCTTCCCTACTTAGGTGACATTACTTGAAGCCTTGGTTTACTGTAATAGACCAGATTTCCCACTCCAGGATTAACACAAAGAACAGTAATTTAAGGCTTAAAGCTTGAGTAATTAATTGCTAATGATTTTAGAATACAAACTAAGAAGGATAACTATAGCTTTAGGCTATAAATCTCAAGGTAGCTTGAGGCTACTACTCTCATGAAGAACTCACTGAACTCACTTAATTTCTGCATAATCTAACTACTAAGTTTACTACCCTACTTATACTCAAGAAATCTAAGACTAAAGATAGCTAACATGGCAAAACATTAAATAGACATTGTTGAAGCTTCTTGCTTGCTTTCCCTAACTTCTTCTTAATTGATTTTGTCACCTTGCTCTTGACTCATGTTTCAACCCTTTCCTGCTACTACTGTTCCCTTTTCTTCGATTGGCGCTTCTTGACCGTTGACTTTGTCGTGATCCATCACATTTACCTGGTTGTTTTATGCTTCCTAGAACGAGGAGCTCATTGTTCATTCTATTCTCACAACTCACAAGTATTACATGCTGGCTGCAAGAGGAGTTTTCTTTAATCTAGCGATACCGACATCATCTTTTAATATGCTACAGCGTAACTGAATGCTTTGTAGTTGCTCATAATGATCAAGTTCATCTTGTGCAGTGACAATGATATTGGTAACGTTGTATATTCTCATACATGCTGATCGGACTTGCTTGACCACTCTTCTTTGTAAACATCCCTTGATCCTTAGACGGTTTGTCTTTTATGGTATCTGGAAAGTTGGATTCTTGTGAAGCTCACTTGTCTGTATGGTATACATTCATTTTGATGTAAAGTATATTGCCATTTCAAAAAGCAGAGTTCACACTTCCAAAGATGAAATGCTTGCATGTTGTCCTCATAAGAGCATTTGTGCCCTTCTGCATTCAGTTACCTAGAATCTTTCCTTTAATCAATTTGGGGAGTATTGTGATTCTGATGCCATATGTATGACTAAATCTGCTAACAATGCTATTCTTTTCAAAGGAAAGCTAACGTCAAGCTATCATTTTGGAATTTGACACAATCAAATCTGAATCTTGCAGATTCCTTCAATTTAGTAGTCAACAACGGTGCTGCTGCTGGCCAAGTCATATTCCATGTGAGTAAAATACTGTTATCCTCTATCTTATTAGATATCCCTCCAAAGTTATAAACCTCTGTCTTTCAAATTTGATTGCTTTATTCCATAAAATGTTTTTTTTGTTCTTTTTTTTTTATTTTTTATTTTTTAACTAAGGATGTTATAGTTTGCTCTACTTAGCTATTACTTATCAGTATTACTGATCATATACCTTAAATTCCCTGCAATTCTTTGTGGCATCTTTAGACACACATCCATATAATTCCACGAAAGGCACATGATCGCTTGTGGGATTCAGAGGTATTCCTTCTCCTTATGTAATAGCTTCATGCTTCCAACCATTTAGGAATAAAAACTGATAATTGTGTAATTATTGTAGAGTCTGAGGCGACTATCTGTGAAATTGGATGAGGAAGCACCTCATCTTGTGGAAAGCATACGAGAACATCTTTTGCTTGCAAAAAACGAGGAGGAATGCAAGGATCAAGGATCAGCTTTGGCTGGGAATTGTAGAGGATGACACTGTTAAATGTAATCTTTGTACACTAATGAATGCTTATTCTTTTAGTTTGGTTTTCACGAAAGCGTGCCGAAATATGCAACAATGTATAAAAGAAAAAAAAAAAAAAGTACTCTTTGTGATCAATCAATTTGATGGATATAACACACATTGAATATATAAATACTACTTGTATCATTTTATACCCATGTATTTTTTGGACTATTTGATTGACTTGTTCAAAATTCTACACTAAGTCTATCAGTTTGAGTCCTCAATTGACAGATTCATATCAATACAGTTTCAGCTCACTCTGAAGCAATTTCAGAAGGATTAGACCATAGTTATTCTGGGAATCCCCTTTTTTCTGGGAAACAATAACTCAAAATCTAGACGTTGGATTATGAATTTATGTTAGTATGGAGTAGTTTTGATAGCTCAATTTGGATTATTATGGAGGTCAAACAGAAGATTATTCAAGCAATCTTATTGGGAAGTAGGAACTTGGAAATGCGAAGTAATAAATCTTCTAAGCACTTACTCCAAAACTTTGGATCCAACTCTTTACTGATATACGGAGTACTGTACTACCATTGAGATCTTAGCCTGCTAATCAAAATCAGGCATTTATAGATCCAACTCTTTACTGTAATAGTTTATCTCCTAACTTTTACCATTGACTCAACTTTGGATCCAACTTTTTACTGTAATACTACTAGTGAGATTAAACTTTCTAAATTCATTACCATTACCACATTTATTACCGCCTACCAAATGAGTCGTAAAAGTTATGTAGTCAATTTCTTTTTGCACTTTATCATTGTATATGCATTTAGGAACTATGATTATCGAAGGGATAACAAAACATAGTGTGTAGTTTCCACAAGGATTGTGGCATGACTATCAATGGTGGTGGATTAATGGGTAGGGATTTAGGGATTAAGACTCAAAAGGGAATTGGTAATTAGTCAACCAACTAAAACACTCAATATAAAGAAGACGAAGATTTCCTTAAGTTGTAAATTTTTGTTACCATTCCATGAGACCATGACCATGTACTCATTCCTCCTTAAAACTAAGAACCGAAAGAACAACACACGTACGTAACACTCTAAAACTTCCCCCTTTATATTCATTTCTTCAACTTAAGACCTTGTCTTCTTCAAACTGTTTATTATTCATTACCCCAAATAACCATTTTTCTGGGTCAAAACATTCTCAAATCTTCCATCTTCAAATTCTCCAGAATCTTCCGTTAATTTTACACTAGGAGAGAGAAACAAGAAATGTCTCCAATGGCAGCCATCTCTTCAGTGGCGAAACAAGCGGAGCAACTTCGACAAGACGGCAATAACTGCTTTAAGAAATCAAGGTTTGGAGCTGCCATTGATGCTTATACTGAGGTATTAATTCATTTCTGTAAAAAAAATCCCTAATTTTTGTTTTTAATCGTAGAAATTTGTGGATAATTTATGATTTACGTAACAATTTATCATCCAATTGAGAAATAGAAAGCGAATTTTTTGTTATAGGCGCATTTTGATTGGTGAATTTCGTGTGATTTTTATAGGCAATTACGTTGTGCCCTAATATTCGGGTTTATTGGACGAATCGTGCACTATGTCATATGAAGAAGAAGTATGTATCTTTATATTTGATCGTCGATTTTCCTTTTTAATATGTTTTGATTGAATTTTTTGTTTGTTTGTTTGTTTACTGTGTAGTAATTGGGATAGAGTTATGGAAGATTGTCGAAAAGCAGTACAACTTGACAATAGTTCGGTCAAGGTGTGTGGTAACTCTTTGAATCTTTTGTTGCTGTAATCTTTCATGGTTGTTTGGCAGTTTTAGGTAGTTTGTCTCGGTTTTTTTGTGTTGCACAACTATGGCGTCTCTCTTATAATATGTGCCCTTAATTTGATGTCTTACATTGGTATTGATTGACATTGCACTAGGAAAGAAGTTAGAGTAAATGTCGTTTCATTTGGGAATGTTAGATTGAGTTCCTTGGTAGGATTTGTGAGTACAAATAGACTTTGGTAGCTTTGATGATGTTCTGAGGTGTTGCAAAAGAAATCAGATGAACTCTTCCAGGATATGGAGACAGAAGTTTACTATACTAGAGAAGCTTAGGAATGTATAAGGACATAATATGCATTCTTGTGTGTTTTATATTGTTTATTGTTGAGTGTTTATTTGCTAAGCGTGTGACCATTTCAAAGAGTTCGCCTTTGGCTGTCCCTGTGATAAGTTTGTGGCCAAGTGGCCATTTTGAAGACTTTTGTTATTGTAGGAATTAGGTGACAATACCCCTTTTGTGTTATAAACAAAGCAACAAGAGATGGGATTTATACATAGTTACAGATTGATCCCTAGATTCGTATTTTGAATGGACAGTTTGGTTTAGAAAGCATTGCCCAAAAGGTTCGATCTAATACTCACAACTTGAGAGAAGTGACAAAAAAGAAAAAAAAAGATTTTATTTTTTATTTTTTAAAAGAATAGACTTCTCACCTACAATGTCACACACTCAAGATAACCGACCAACAACCCAATCTAATGAACTCAAATAATCACAACAACTAAAAATAGCAACAAATGCATTATAAAGACTACAATTACAAGAAGATTAAATTGCAAAGACCACACATAAATTATATGTGGAAAACCCCTTTGATGTGGAGAGTGACAATTTGAGGAGTCTACCGTATACATCTCTTATTGATAATTGAGTGTAAAATTAATTTAATGCAGTCTACAAAAGGTTTACAAACCCACCAACAAACACCAACAATAAAGAATGAGCAAAGTAGTAGAAGAGCAAAAGTGAAGAAATCACCAAAACGTAAGCTTCTGTCCAACAACAATTCTGGATGAACCAGAGCTCCAAACAGTAATTCCAATAGCAAGTTTGTGACTTTCCACTAGACAAGACACTACTTTATGAATGGGCATGTGTGGAGGGAGATTCAGTACTTGAATGCTTTTGAATGTCTTTATTTTGAGAGAGGGGGGGGGGGGGGAGATGTGCTCTACTTCTCCATTCAATATCTGAAGTAGTGCTTTTGAGTTAGGGTCTTACCTATATGTAGAAACTAGAAAGGATTATCGTCCTAAATAGATTTCACACTTGCTTTGGCACATATTGCAGAGATGGAGAGAGTGAAACTTTACTTGATAAGGTAAGTGTTACTTTGTATGTTTTATGGGACATCCATAGTGTAAATTTCTTTTTTAGGGACGGGTAGTTTCAATTATCAGCAAACGAAAGGTGTTACTAACAATAGCTCTTTAGTGATCAATTTCTTTGTGTCCTTGAATCGTAACCATTGTTTGAACCAAAAAAAATAAATTCCCTCCTCATTTGCGATTTGCGAAACAGCCGTTAATCAATAATAACAGTAAAAGTTTCAAGTTCCGTACATCAAAAGACTTTTTGCACTTGATACGTGGCCTTATACTGAAGTCAGGGTTTGGTCAGCACCTTGTTTGAGTATTGCCTATTGGACTTTGGTGTTTTGCAAATTCTTCTATGCACATATTGTGCAGGATTGACTGTTAGGCAGTAGAAAACTACTCAGTGGATATGTGGTAGTACATTTATGATAACACAAGATCATGGAGTCAACAGATTCACCAATGAGGGGTTTGCAACTTTTTTCTTGGGTTAGGAGAGAAGAAAAAGAAGACTTACATTGTGGCATTCTATTCTGTTGCTATTATTTCTGGTTATAGTTTGATATGAGAAACAATCTTTACATAAATGTGTAAACAAAGGTATGAATACCAGGTTTTCTTACTAAGTAAATATCTCCCTTGGGTTTAGAAAACTGAGGGTGCCACTAGCACATTAAAGTTACATATAAATTCTTGAGCCTTTGTGGATGTCCACAAGCTGGAAGCAAACAGGAGAGTCTGGTTTCAGCCCCCCTTCCCTCCCCCCTCCCACCCCCCCCCCCCCCCCCCCTCCTAATATTAAGGAGGTCCTGGTGAGTGCTTGATTGGATATGTTACAGTCTGTAGATTTCATTGTTTTCTCTGCCTAGAGTTTTGTTGCCCTCAGAATTGTCAGGTAGACTTTGTTCTGCTAGTTCTTTCAAAATCACTTGAAGGATTAGCTGAAGATGGAGAGTTGGTCAGAGGCTTCACTCATTTGGAAGGGACACATTCCACAATGCTGGAGATTGCTATTTGCTGAATTCATGTCATGGGTTACTCTGCCTTACAGCTTATTTGCTTCAGCATTTTGGTACTTGGGATGAGTGCAACAAGGTTGGGTTAAGTACGTATCAGCTTACCTGCCTTGTGGTCCAAGCCAACAAATCTTGGGTGCCCCCAAAGAGTCCTGTCATGATCAGCTCTCTATCTCCCGAGGTAAAGTAATTAAGGTGTTTCTTCCACATACCCAAACTAGGATTTAGGGAAAAACCAAGATACAAAAGAATAGACAAGACGATTATTTCTCATGTTGAAATGACCAGTAGAAGTGGTCTGCTGTCCATGAAGGATTGGTGGCTAACTTTTCCAGACATCGTTTTTGGTGGAATTACAATCTTTTTGGTTGCATCACTGCATGAAGCCTCGTTTTCTTTCCTATCCTATGACTCACTAAGGGATGGTGCTCAACTCTATTGCCTTTTTTTTTTTTTGGAATCCATTTGCTATGCGCCGCTGTCAATGGTGTTGCGTATTTATAATTTAGAACAGTTTATTTGTAATATTCTAATGCCTTTATCTTTTTGGGGTAAGGTAGTAATGGGTGTATTTTTTGTTGTTTTATGGCTTATAATATATACCATTTATAACTGACAAGAGAATCTTAAAGCTGAAAAAACATCAACTAAAGAATCAGAAATGTTAATTGTACTTGATTCTTTGTGGGTAGGTTCTCACGTACCCATTCCAGTGTTACATACCTATTCGAATAGTGATCTATGTAATATTGATTTAGGTATTAAAATTGCTTCCTTAAAAGGTCAACTTACCATTAATAAGTAGAACTATTCTGTCTAATTATAATTTGACTGCTTAGTGCTTACCAACGGAAGGAAAAAAATTACTCTGTAAAAAATAAAATAAAAAATGGTTTTTTGAAAAACTACAACCTTAAGTCACTGATAATCTGAATGTCTCATACGGAGTACTACCTATCTACTTGTAGTTCAGTGATTCTATTATTCCGTGTTCATCACATGCGTTATTTCCATCAACTGTATTAGTAAACAATCAAAATATTTTCGATTACATGTATAATTAATTACGTAATTCAGTCACTCCAAATATCGTATTTCCCTCTACTAACTAAGACGTCAAGAGCGAAGAAGACAAAGATTTCCTTAAGTTGTAAATTTTTGTTACCGTTCCATGTACTCCTTCCTCCTAAAAATTAAAAACCGAAAGAACAACACACGTACGTAACACTCTAAAACTTCAAACTGTTTATTATTCATTACCCCAAATAACCCCCCCCCCCCCTCTCACACCCAGAAAAGGGTCACATTCAAACAAAAAATTTAGTACTTTGGCCTGTCAAGACAGCGGAATTAGGCGACATAGTCACTGAGCAAATCGATCAATTTGCAATTTTGAGGTCACAATCTAATGGAAACCAGAACATTTTTTTTTTTCACTTATCACATTCTTCGATAGAAATTAGTCGATTTTGCTTGTAACACCTTTCATGTTGTGTTCAAACCCACAAAAATTAGTAGACCCCTGTAGTGCCTCATGAATATTGATCCTTAAGCATGGCAAGATGGAAACATTGTCCAAGCTCAAGACATTAATTTGCTAATTGAGAAATTAGATCATGTTAGGCTGCTATGTGATAACAGTGCCTATGAAGTATGGTTTCTCTTCGGGATTTGGGAATTTGATTATGAGTAGGTTACCTTTACTGAACGGTAGAGATCTAACTTTCATACTTCCCTAGTTTTAGGCCGCATTATACTTTTAATTGGAGAATTTGTTGAGTGTTGAGCGTTGAGCCATTTTTTTTAATCATTCTGGAATGTGCAAAGTTGCAGATCACCATTTACACTCTGACTTCCCATCTGAGCGAGTTGATATATAATCTGAGCCTTAGCCTTTTTCCTTAGTTGGGTGGGTGAGTGGGGATAACTTGAGTTAATGGTATTTTTCACAGACAACTTGCTTGAATCTAGCTAATTTAGTTTTAAAAATCAATTTTGTTGTAGAGTTTTTATTTTTAATGTAGGAGTTAAGGAAGGTTTCCATTTTAGTGTAGGGAATTCCTTTTACACAATACAATCATACATTGAATAAGAATTGCTTTGGGTTTTGCCTTTTCTTTTGTTCTAGTAGAAGACATAAATTGTACCTTGTAGAGCATATGGCATTCTGTATCTGAAGTAAAGATCTGGAGCTGAAAGAAAATTTCTCATTGACAATTGTATTTCTTTTTTTTTTTTTTATCCCTCTTCTCCTGATTACTTGCAGGGATGGTTTTTTCAGATTCCTGTGTTTTAGTTTGAAGAATACACCAGTTCATCCTAGCTCTTTTATAGTACTGCAATTCTATGACTGTAAAGTCTTTAATTCTTAGTTTTTTTTTTCCCCCTCTTTTGAAGACTGTAGACCAAACAAGGTTTTTTTTTTTTTTTTTTTTTTTTTAAATTCGATATACTATGTATGCTCTCATGTTTTGATGGCATAGAGCTGTCCTTTTTTTCTAGTCTTGTAAGATGTTTAGCAGTATACATTATAGTATTCTCAGAAAATCACTGATTGACATTTTGGTAATAATATTAAGAGCGAATCTTAGTTTTTTGTCCTTCTAACTACTCAGTAAAAGATAATTTGTCTTGTTTCCAATAACAGGCACATTATATGTTGGGTCTTGCATTGATACAGAAACAAGACTATAGTGACGGAGTCAAAGAACTGGAAAAGGTATGTTACGGATTTTTGATAAATGATGAATATTGTTTGATTTTATGATTTGTACTTGTAGAGTTGTAGGTAAAGTAGTCTTCCATTCTACCCCTTCTATAATCTTATCACCAATTGCTTACTGCCAGCTGGCTCTTTTGAGCTCTTTTAAATTCTTAACTCTGTGCCTGAATTTGATTTTCTGTTGTTTTACATTTTGGATTTGTTCTCTTTCTATCAGTAGTAGATGAATATGTTGGAAATAGGACTAAGTTTTCATTTTTCATTTGGAAGCGCTGTTGAACTAATTAGTTCTTTGGGATTAATCAGTCTTATTTGCCAAAGCTTACGTAAAATTAACTTAGTCCAGCTTTACCCTCTCAATCCTCTCTGCATGACTGCTTTGCTCAGAGTGCTCTTGAGACTGACTGAAGTTGAATTACTATTGTATAAAATATATATTTATTTGAGGAAATGTCCTGTATCTATTTTCTCCTTTTCATCACATTACTTTTTGTTTAGGTTTTGATGCTGGTATTTTCATACCTCTTTTCCTTTTACTTCCCTCCACCTCTCCATGATTTTTGTCAAGTTTCGTTGTTTTTTTTTGTTGGCTTCTGTATTTTTTTTTGGAGGGTCTTGTGGTCCTTGTATCTCTTTTGAGGCTTTTTATTCGTACCTGTAAACGTTGAACTTATTGGCCCTTATTTGAACTTATTTTAAGTTGTGAATATTACTTTTGAGCCTTAATTTCATTTAATTCGCACTTAATTGAGCCTTATTAGGACTTTTCAGACTTGAAACTTATGTAAGTGAGGTGAAAATAATAGGTCTTTTGGGCTACTTTACAGTAACATGTTGTTGGACCTTCTCGCAACTTATGTGAGGTCAAAGTAAGATTATACTGAGTGGTGCATGTTGAAGTAGAGTGCTTATCTATGCACTGCAAAAGCAATTTGAAAGCTTGAGTTTAGTGCTTTATAAAGACCTATCTGGCACTTGTTGAAGTAGAGTGCTCATCTATGCACTGCGAAAGCAATTTTCCTAAGACTGCTAAATTGCTTTGGAAATACATCTAATGGCTTAAGCCACTATTTCTATTTCCTAGCTGAGCCATCATGCGAAAGGTGCACTTTTAGAATGGAAGCTTCGGTTGAAGTGCTAAAGGCTCTATAAGGTAGAGTTGTAGACATAAGAGGGAAATGCATAGGGTTTAGCCACAGGTCTAGAAAGATATAAACCATTGTCTAATTACCCTACCTGTGCAGAACAAGCAGTGAGTTATTAAAATTCTAGGGTGTATATTAGCACCAATGCTTCACGACTTTAGAGTTTTTAGGACCTTGTGTTTGTTTCACTGTTTAGGTTTGATACCATGATTCCTCTCAGTTATGGACCTATGGTCAATCAGTTAGTCTTCAGTTGGGATATGAGGAGTTGAGAATATATTGGTACTTTTTACATTTCTGTAAGGATTGTCTTCATGTTGTTCTGCTTTCAAAAGTTGTCTACGTATTAAGCATCTGGACTCCATATCACTGGACATGACTTTAAGATTAACATTTGTCCAGATTGGGAATAATTATTATGATGTTAGAAGGTTCTGTAGCCGATCAAAGATCTAGGATCTGCTTGAGGTTCTTTTATGGAGGATACGGTCAATGGACATGATAAGGTATTAAGATAGACAAGATCTGGTGCTTTTGATCCCCTTTTTTTTTCCGTTTCTGCCCCCTTATCCCTGTGTTCTGTGACACCTTTTAAGGTAGCGAATATCATAGTAGTCTCATAGCAAAGTTATAAAAGGTAATTGTAGAGGGCGCCTGATGTTTTTGATGTTGCTGATCTTGGGTTCTGTTTAATTATTAAAACAGGTATTGACTTAATAGTTGTTGGTGCTGTATGATTTATGAAAACAGTTGGTCTTTCTTTTGCTGCATGACTACCGGTTATGAAATTTCTGCGGTTCTGGTTTCTCTTGGTTGTGTTTATAATATTGATTTCATATATATGTATATATAAATATGAATACAATCATTAAGCTTTATGTTCTATTGATTTAGGCCTTGATCTGTTCTCTTGAAATAGGGTGTTCTGGTACGCATTTATTAAGGTCTGGTCTGTCTGAACTTTAACGTATATTTACCCTAATTTATAAGATCATGTGAGATCTAATTTTATAATTTTTTTACATTACACTATTAAAGGTTTTTCCGTACCTATCAATAACTAAATGAAAATAAGAAAATTTGGTGGTGTTTGGTCTTAATTATTTGGTCTAGTTGATCGGATTTTTACTAGTGTAAACAATAAGTTATTATGGTAACTTACTGAATGTACTGGGTATTTTTGGACCTCCAGGCATTAGATCTAGGAAGAGGTGCAAATCCAAAAGGTTATATGGTAGAGGAGATCTGGCAAGAGCTCGCGAAAGCAAGATATCTATTGTGGGAACAGGAATCTAGCCAGCGTTCGTGGGAGTTGCAGACCTTGAAGTATGCAATGTTTTAAGTTAGCTTTTTCCTTCTGCTCTCTGACCACTTCTTATAGTATCATATTCTACATTGAAGTTTACTTCTTTCGCTTCCTTTTTGTTTATCACTCAGAGAAGCATGTCAAGAGGCTCTTAAGGAGCAACATATAATGGATTCCTCCAAGACGGAAGGATTTATTAATGAAGCAGATGCTGGTCTTATGAAACAGTTAGATGCATTGGATCTTGTTTTTAGGAAAGCTGGAGAACATGACATACCTTCTGAGGTACTCAACTCTGTTTATATATATATATATATATATATATAGAGAGAGAGAGAGAGAGAGAGAGAGAGAGAGGTTGGGGGGTTGGGGGGGGGGGGGAGGCACTTGTATTGCATTTTTTATCAGATGTGCTTCAAAGATACTTCTGTGGCAGTTATTGATGCAGAAATCACAAATCATCTTTCAGGTGCCTGACTATCTATGCTGCCGAATCACACTTGACATATTCCGCGATCCTGTCATTACACCAAGTGGGGTCACATATGAGAGAGCCATTATCCTTGAGCATCTTGAGAAGGTTAAATTTGAGTCTTTTTGACAATATTTTTTCTTAATTGCATGTATATTTTATCACGATGTTGAGAATTTATTTTTTCTGTTGGAACTTAGATGGGCAAGTTTGACCCAATCACTCGTGAACCACTTGATCAATCCCAATTGATTCCAAATTTGGCCATAAAAGAAGCAGTTCAGGCATATCTAGAGGATCACGGGTGGGCTTATAAGACAGACTAGCAGTGATATGCTAAACTTCTTGGTTTCAATGGTGCGTGGATCTGGTCGTAACTCAAAGTAAGCTCAAGGACATCCTTCCTGTGGCACCTGTGATCTTCCCATCTGGTCCTATTACTAATCACATCTTGTGCAATTCTTTACATTATAGAGTATAACTGTCATTCAACTGTTTGAGAGGTAATATTTATCTTTTAAATTGTACAGTTACTATGAGACATAGTTGAGGACTAGGGGTTGTAAAGCTTGTAGTCTTGTACAGTTAGTGAAACTTTGTGGTCCGAGGCAGGAATTATGAAAAAATGAAAATTTTTCCTTGGGTGAAAAACCAAAGGTGTGTGGCCTCTATAATTCATTTTCTGTGGTTGATTGATTTTGCTGGTATTTTCTTGCTGAAAAGGAAATGTGAAATCCTTCTCAATGTCTTTGCTGATAATCTGTTGTCTCCTTGAATTGATGCGGTAATATGCTAAGAGCATCATATTATTTAGCTAATTTCATGTACATTGAAGTTCATTTCTGGTTTGACTAGAAAATGCGATGAATAAATACCAACCAACAATCTGTGACTTATTTCTTGTCTCGACTTGTTAAGGTGTTAATGATTTCCGTTGTTTCTTTAATAAAGTACTTGTAAAAAGATTGCAATGATTTTCTTCCCATATCTGATTGAGAGTTGCTAAAATTATCGCGCTTACCATACAAAGACGCGTTAGTATTCGGTTCCAACCTGAAAATCTCTCTGATATCTTGAGTTAGATCAGCTTGTGGCCTATTTCTGTGAAAAATTGACTGGTGGGACAATGTGATTGTGATTGTGTACGAATGCAGTTTGTTATGAGGATCTAACATGAGCAAAATTATACAAGTAATAGTGATTTGATGACCATTTTGGTTCACGTGTATAGCTTGCAATATCTACTACGAGTAAGTCTGAGACCTGTCATCATCTGTAACTGGAAGTTTTCTGAGATTCAGCTTCTTTGGTTTCTTCTGATGTTTAAATATCTGCAGACTGCAGGTATTATCTTCAGTTCTCACTCAACATGCCTTATCTTTTGCAGACTAGGACAAAGACAGTTTATGGAATAGTGCAAAGGTTGGATATCTGACATGCAATTATATTGAAGCAATTATTGTGGATATTAGATGTTGATGACAACTAACTTAGTTGGTAACGTCCTGCCAATATATGACTGAAAACCATTTTAAATCTAAACCTAGCAAGACTAAATTTGATTTTTTGATGAACCAAAATAAATCCTACTTGGCTTGAAAGTTAATTAATGGCTGATTTAATCAATAGATTTGGATGACTCAATCTGAAGTTGACTCGACCTGAATCCATTTCGAATGGCTCGGGACGTATATAAAGCTAGATTAAATGACTAGTCTGTCCCCTCTATTTATATGTAAGAATCTGTCTGATAAAGAATGACAGAAAACCAGTAATAATACAGGATCCTGGCCTGTAGGAACCTGTGAAATTGAAGATGGAGGGATCCAATGTAGAATTGAGGTGTTTGAGTGTTTGACCAATTGTGAACCTGACCTACTGCTTGTCTTTGTGCAAAGAACACTGATTTTAGTTTAATTATGTATGGGCTGCTAACTGTTGTCTTCCCATGAGTATATTATCCAAATTATCACATGATTTTTTATACTAGTGTCCAAGCAACGTAAGCTGGAACTCCCATTAATTCATGATTGATAGGGTCTTATGCCTAAACACTTCCGAGATCGTACGCTTATATCATTAAACTAACTAGTTACGCTTATAAGTGAGGCTAGATTTATTAAACAATACGGAGTAATATGATTCGGAAATTTCTTATTTCACCCCTTTGGTTAGCCTGTATGATTAGTGATTGATATGCAGCAGTTGGCAATGAAACATCTATCTATTAAATGTTCTTTGAAAGAAGATGGAATGATAGATTATTGGTGCTTAAGCATTATAATAGTAACAGACGAGAAGATTTAGTATCATCGGGTATGGACTCCAAGCCAATCAGCGAGCAATGAACCGTTTTGAGGAAAGAATTTGATCGGTAACTTATGCAGGAAACTTATGTTGGAAAGAATAACTCAGAGATAGAATACATAGATATCAACTAATTAAATTAAAAACCAATTGGCGGTTGGTGTAGTGGTGATTGGGGCTACACTTGTTAGGGAGGACCGCGTGTTCGATCCTCCGCAACAACATTTGGGAGAGGATTGGAATCTAATCACTCAGAACTGATCCTCGAATCTGAATTAGCTCAAAGGGTGAATCGGGTGAAACACCAAAAAAAACTAGTTTAATTAAAGAATTAGGAGGTAGTACCATATACGATCGTATCACTTGCGAAATGTGATGGTAAGTGTTGTTTACTTATATAAGCGACAGGGTAGCATCCAATATTCCGATTAGTCCTCAAACCTTAAGGCAACTCTCGTTTATTAAATAGGATACGTTCATCAACAAAAAAAAAACAAATTATTTTCTTCTTTTAATGAGGAATCTATCTTTTTTTTTTTTTTTCAAAAAAAAAAAAGCCAGGAATCTATCCTTTTTCAACGTCAATTTCATGAAGGTCTTTATCATAACATTATTGGATTCTTGTTCTTGTTCCAAAATGGATGGTTGTTCCTTTTCAGTTATCCCCAACGAATGAGGAATCAGTCTTTTGGTACTCAGGAGTCAGGATATATGTGCTGGCTTTGATTTTTCAGTTGATTTACCCTAATACAAGATTCCTAAATTCCCCATCACTTATTACTCGACATCACCCATTTCACCCCTCACATCCCCTCTAGTAATTCATGATTGACGTTTGCTAGTAATTCCGTTTAAATTGTATGATCACTTACGTAACACTTATTTCATATTATCTGACCGCTTAATTAACTTTTATTTATTTATGTGTGTCAATTATTGGCTATTTTTAATAGGTTGTTTTGATTGAAGGTTTTTATTGGCTTTTAAGTTGACTATTTGAACAAATAAGAAGTGTTTTGATAAACTCAACTATTAGCCTCTAGTTGTATGCCTATAAGGTTGTAACTATTCTAGTTTACATCCAGCGATGCCAAAATAGACGTAGCCTTTTCATTTTGGATTAAAAAATTCGCTTATCAACTAGTTGGAAAAAGTCAGTCACCAAATACTTTTTTAACTATTTGATCATGTAAAAAAGTGGATTGCTAAACATCGCCCGCAAATCTCCACATAAAGCCCACAAAATTAGAGTGAAATGACACTTTTGCCCTCAAAGTAAAAAACACAATTTCTTCTCTCTATTCTCTACTTCCACTTTCTCTCTCTAAAAAACTTTCCGAGCGATGTCGAGGCGGCCGGCAAGGAAGTGGCGGCACCGGCGGCGGGTGGACGGCGGTTTGCCGGCGAGAAGGTATTTTTTATTAATTTTGTTTTTAAAAAATAAAAAAAAAAAGTTTGGAGGCGGTGGCGGCGCCAAGGCCAGACGCCACCACCACGGCGGAGGCGCCTAGGCCAGACGCCGTGACGGTGGCGGCGGCGCCTAGCCCAGACGCCACCACCACGGCACCAGCGTCTGGGCTAGGCGCCGCCGCCACCGTCACGGCGTCTGGCCTAGGCGCCTCGTAATATATTTTTTTTTAATTTTTTTTTGTTTTTAAATTTGAAATTTTATTTTCGAAAATAATTTTTTTTTTCTTTTTTTTTAAATTTGTTTTTCTTTTTTTTTAATTTTAAATTTTATGTTTCTGATTTTTTTTTTTTTTTTATTTTGTTTTAAATTTTGTTGTTTTTTTTTTAAAAAATTTTATGTTCCTCTTTTTTTTTTTTAATTTTTAATTTTATGTTCTTGTTTAAAAAAAAGTTTAAAACAAAAAAAAAAAGAGAATTAAATTAAATTTTTTTTTTTAAAGCAACCCCTAGTGGCGCCTGGCCAGGACGCCGGAGCCACGGTGGGGGCGCCTGGCCAGGACGCCGCCGCCATGGTGGCGGCGTCCTGGCCAGGCGCCTCGGCCGTGGCTCCGGCGTCCTGGCCACGCGCCACTCCCATGGGTGAGGCTTCCCCACCAGGCGCCTATGCCACGGTGGCGGCGTCCTGGCTAGGCGCCACAACCACGGCATGGCCTTCTCGGCTAGGCGCCAGCCACCATTTCGTCCTTACGATACGTTACGAACTTCGTTTTCCGGCGACGATGGCGACTCTCCGGTGCATATCGCCGCCGACGACGTCTCTTCGGTGATCCACATTTTTTTAGTGCGAAAAATTTGTTTTCGGTTAAAATTATAAAAAGGGCAAATTTGTCAAAAAATTATAAAATGCGGGCTTTATGTAGTAATTTGTGGGCGATGTTTAACAAATCCCGTAAAAAAAGGAAAAAGATAATAATTAAACAATACACCCCCAATATTTATAAAAATTAAATAAATAAAATAAAATAAAAAAATAAAAAAAAAACCCTACACTCATTACTCAGCGACAAATCATCCAATGATCCATAACATATAATTAAGTTTTATAGTATTGTTTAACACATTGTTAATGTTAAGCATGCAATTGCTCCGATGGGCCATCTCCCCAATAATTCATCCACAACACAAAATGCTCCATTATTTTTGCTACCTTTATAAAATTGAATTTGTACAATTGTACTCGTGTCCTATCTTCATTGGTTCATATCATTAGGAACTTTTTGGATAAGTAGTGTAGTAGTTTCTTGAAGAGAAGTTTGGAGTTAGGCAGAAATGATATATTGCCCACCCTGTCTAATATAATGTCCTTAGATGAATGATATAACGAAGAGACTAGGCTCTAACATCCGCAATTAATAAGTTGGGTGTTTATATAAGCACTTGTGCCTTATACCACATGGTAGACCTTTTGTCTCCTTACCACTTCTAAGTGTTTTTGCTTCCTTTATTAACTTTCTTTCTTTTTCTTTTGTCCTTGAGCGCTAACGAGGGCGCGCAACTTAGAGCATTGATAAAGTCGTTTATAGGTATCAAACCTTTTCGCTTAATTTTTAGACAACAATAAATAAATCTCATTACGTGGAGCGTTGATAATAATATATATATCTATATGGATCATACCTCTTCGCTCAATTTTCGAACGACAATAACAAATTTTGGAATTTTTTACATTGATATAGGAGGAAGGGATTGAAATATAAACATTTTCCACTAAATTTTTTACTCTAATATCATGAATCTACGAGCAACTCCTCTTATTATGGGTAAGTAACTAGATGATCTTATAAGGTACATACCACAACAAACCCCTCCTAAGGTCTATAATGGTTGTTTTGAATTAATTATAAAATTATTATTGTGGTTGTTTAAAAGCACTTGAAGTTATGGTTTTGACTTTAATTTGTTCATAAAGCCTTGGTAATCTAATATGGTTACCATCAATTTTATTTGGATGATTTCGGATTCAATGTCATTTATGATTTTCATAGCTAATAACGGGACTCTTGAAAACTCTTAGAGGCAAATTGAAATTGAGGGAATTTATCATAATGTATTTACAATGTTTTAATAACATTGATATCAGATTGAAATAAGGTGTCATTTCAATTTTAAATTATATGATAAAGACTTCTATGTACAATTTCTACATGAGGAAATTTTATGATTCTCCACCCATTATTGCATGCATAAGCATTATTTTAAGAGTTTTTCATTTATTTTATATATTTAAGACATCTAATATGAATATGATATAGAATACCTCGTCTTTCTTTATTTTTCAGCAAACAAGGTAACATAAACCCCTTCTACATTAAGCAATAAGTTAGTAAGTAGCAATGATATTCCATAAGAAAACACATCTATAATAATTTTGAGTTATGATGTAGATATTCGTCTGTATGTTAGTATTATTGTTTTTATATTAACGTGATTATTATTGTTTTATTATTAACTTCTACATGCATCTATTATCTTAACATTATCTAATCAGTAATCATTTAATATGAATAATGGACCAAGTAGTATCAACTATCAAGGGGCATAAAATGTCATTATGTTGTGGTGTTCTACCTATAAACTTTACAACGGAATACATTTGTCACTAGCGAAGTACCCTAGATTGGAGGAATGCCATTTAAAGGTGGGGCAACATCTTCAATCTCTATCTCCTTTGAGCAACTCAAATAAGGCAACAAATGACAAATCTTATAGGGCTAAATCAAGCCAAAGTAAGAGGAGAATACTTGGTGGTAATGAGTGAAGTGGTATGCCAAAATTACTGCGTTCGTATATGCTAGTCATTCTCGTTCTCCTTTAATTATTCAATGTGGGACAATTAATTTCAACTTACATGTGAGTTATTCTTTTCACGCGTACTCATCCTTATATTGCTCCAATTATTTCTTCAAATCATTTTCATCCTACAACCTTCAAATTAATATATAGGTACGCGGTCCTCCTAGCTAAGAAATAATTAATTATAGGCATGATCATAGATTACTCTGATACCATGTAATTTTTTTTCATTGAATTAAACCAAACACATATAGGAGCTAGAGTTTGACTAAAAGAGGTGTTCAGGTTTTCATCTTAAAAGTAATCAACTAACTGCATATGTTTCACTTATATACACTTTAAGATATAAATTTAAACTACTAGCTATATCCTTCTTCTATAACATATAGTTTGCTTCAACGTTAACTATACCCGAGTGGCCGAGTGTATATAAAACTTTATTTACAAATGGCTTTTACTTCACTACATGTATATCCTCACCCGCAACACAACTCTAGCTAAGAAGGAGGAATCTAAAAAAGATGATGCCAATTTAAATGCAAGATACTATTAAATAGTGAGATCATAAATCTTAGGAAGACGACATCAAAAAGTAAGAGTAGATAAAGCAAAAATGCTACTATAAACTTTGTAAAAAAAAAAAATTAATTTAATAAAAGAAAATTCTTAGTACTACTCTATAATGTCCAAATAAGCTCAAAGTTAGTTGGAGTTAGGCAGAAACTATTACTAATAGTAAATGATTATATGAAAGACAGTGATTTAGTCATTTACGGTCCAAATCAGCAGGTACTTCCACCTCATTTTAGTGTCGGTATTCTCCATTTTTATGACTAGTTTGATGGAGAAAAAATCCAACTTTTGCTGGCTTCTTTCATAACTATTATTCCAACATTTTTGTTTGTGCACTCCCACTATTATAATTGTTGGAATTAGTTATTTCAACTTTGGATAACGTTGTTTCTAAATTAAAGCTAGGTTGAGTTCAACATACTTGGAATTTTTTTGTTTACCTACTGGATAAACTACCGTACCCATCACTAATAAAGAGTAGTGATAGTGGAGTCCAAGTCAACATAATTAATGATATTTTAATTTTGTATTAGTATTGGCCTGGGTAGTTTACCTGGTGGGTAGATGTAGCTTTGCCCTACTTAGTTATGTCAATTATAAATTTAAGAGTTTGCATTAACAAAGAAGAGTCGTAATTATGAATCCATATTAGTGTTCATATAACTAAACTACTTTTGATATTTTGATACAATAATAGAATAAAAAATTATCAAATTGAGATGCAAAGTAACTAAAGGTATTACATTGTAACTTAAATTCTAGAGGAACTCAATTAGTCCAACGATTATACGGAGTATTTGAATAAATTAGATGCTAAAGTTGATATTCTAAAAAGTAATATTTGATCTGGAAGATGAATCTCCTTACACTCCAAATTATGCTCCCTATGAATGAATTCTTAAATCTAGTAGAGGATAGTAGTTCTTGTGTAAGGCGATGTTGCTTTAATATCTACGTAGTACTTTGATTAGTTTGATATGTTTTCACAAATAAATTTTTTTTATAACTTTTGTTCATGTTAATAATATCATAGAATAAAAATTGAACTTTTTTGTTTTTATTCTTAACTTGGTTAATTTTAATATAGCAAAATGATGATGACTTAGGCTAATAGGCTCCCTTTCCTAAGAGTTTGTAGGTTAATACTTCTAAATTTACGTAAAACCGAAAATTGTGGAGATTAATATTATTAGGCATAAATTGAAAGGTTGGCTCAGTGAACTATACCGACCCCAGAAGAGAGGCGTCCCCTAGACGACCCTCAAGTTCAGTCGGACCATGATACCGAAAGTGAATTTGAAGTTGAAACTCATACAGCTCCAGACGGGACCCTAAGGGCCCGCCGTACCCGTCATACTGAAATAAGGGAACGGGAGTATCTTCAAACAGGAAGCGAGCCAGCAGGCGCACCGCTTGCTCGGCAACAGCCGACTGATGGGTCTGCTCCCATCACAAGGAACGAACTCATGACCTTCATGAGGGGATTCAAGGGAGAGATCCAAGAGTTGATCAACAAAAAACCGCCTGCTTCAGTCAAAGAGCAGGCGGCCAAAAAACCTTCCACTTCACTGAAGAGGAAGCCAGTTCAAGGGCGAGAGGCGACTCCCCATCCTAAATCTAAGAAGCGGGAGCCGTCTGCTCTTGATTTCACAAAACTCCGTTATCCTACGGGAAATAGGAAACCGGTTCGTCATATTCAGGCGGACGGGTCAAAGCAAACGTTCACAGATGCTCGGCACCTGCTAGAGCAGAAGAAGAGTGACCGATTATCAGAGTCGGCTTCTACTTCAAATTTTCAGGACAGTTTGCAAAATGCCTCGATGAGGCCAACTCAGTCGTACCATGAGAGTCAGTCAGGCGGCACCTCCCGTCAGTCTGGCTTTCATAGTGCGCAGGCGGTACCAAATTTACCATTTGTGCCGCAACAACAATATTTTATGCAGCCACCTCCATTTGGTGGACCTGCAGCAAAAAACGTCCAACCTATGGACTGGCAGCTACGGCTGCTTAGACTTGGTGAACAGCCGTCGGCCTTCTCCAAGGAAATTACTGAAGCCGCTCAGCCGGCCAAAGTAAAAAATGTTTTAGTAGGCGCCTATGATGGCACTACTAACCCGGAAGACCATCTGATGGCATTCACCAACCTGATGTACCTTCAAGGGTTGGATGATCCCACTTGGTGCAAGTGTTTCCCAGCAACTCTCAAGGGAATTGCACAGCAATGGTTCGGCAACCTGCCGACTGGTTGTGTAAACAGTTTCAGGACGCTTGCTTACTTATTTGCCTCCAACTTTGCAATGAACATCCCTGCGAAGAAAACGACCCTTGATTTGGGAACAATTCAGCAGGGTGAAAAGGAGGGGCTTCGTTCCTACATCAGGCGGTTCAACCTGATGAGAATACAGATTCAAGGGTTAC
The DNA here is from genome assembly GCF_001683475.1 of Chenopodium quinoa. Lineage (NCBI taxonomy): Eukaryota > Viridiplantae > Streptophyta > Magnoliopsida > Caryophyllales > Amaranthaceae > Chenopodium > Chenopodium quinoa. Next base: position 1,049,744 of record NW_018743920.1, on the reverse strand, counting down.
CGGATGAGGTAGCTTATACTGACTTTTTTAGAGGTCTCAAAGACGGGTCTACCTTCAAATTTGATTTAGTTCGAAAAAGGGTGGCGACTCTTCAAGAGGCCTTGATTGAAGCAGAAGCCTATATACAGGCGACTGATCTGTGTACAATGAAACAGTCGGACGGGAAGAGGTTCGACAATAGAGAAGGACGACAGAAACAGTCGTCCAACAAAGATGAAAAAAGAAAAGGGGTCTGGGCGGCTGATTCCTCTAAACAGCCGGCCAAGAAGAAAAAGGAATTCAAACCATACTCCCCAAAGTATGTGTTTAACAAGGATAACCAGTTTATCCTAAAAGAAATAAAGGGACGGCTCTCAATTGAGAAACCGCTCCCCATGAAGGGTTCTGCGAGCAACCGGAACCAAGACAAAATCTGTGCTTATCATGATGACATTGGTCATCACACCAACGACTGCATTAGTCTCATGCGGTACCTAGACCGCTTGGCTGATCAAGGTGATCTTGACACTTATGTCAAGAAATCTACGGGGAATACTTCCTCAAAAAAGCAGTCGGCCAAAAAGAATCAACAGGCCGACAGTTCCGATACTGATGATGCAGTCGTCTACACCATTGCAGGCGGCTTCTCAGGAGGCGGCCCCACTATTAGGGGCAACAAAGATAATATAAGGCGGTTAGATGTAAATTCCGTTCACCAAGAACGACCGTCCAAATATACATTTCCTGAGATTGTCATCACTGAAGAGGATCTAGGAGGAATAAGGGGGCCGCATGACGACCCTCTCGTTATTGAATGTAAAGTGGCCAACCAGAGAGTTGGTCGAATCCTCATAGATACTGGGAGCTCTTCAGATCTCATCAGCAGCAAATGTCTGTCAAAACTGAAATATCAGACGGACTGCATACATCCGGCCTCCCACCCTTTAATAGGGTTTGGAGGAGGAGTCGTCCACCCACTGGGACGAGTTGATCTACCCGTCCGCCTGGGCGAAAAAGGGGAAGGACGACACATGGTAGTCCGATTCCTAGTTGTAGAGGAACTCTCTGCCTACAACATGATTCTGGGTCGCCCAACCCTGAATAGTGCCAAGGCTGTTATAATCCCGTCACTTATGCTGCTTAAGTTTGAAAGGGACAATGGAACAGTCGGCTCCCTAAGGGGAGATCAGAGGATGGCCCGAGAGTGCTATCTCTCGGATGTCAAACCCACTGCTAAGGCCACTGGGTCAAGTGGAGAAAAAACAGACCTTGACAATGTCAAGGAAAGTGCGCCTGTTCAAGAAACAGGCGACAGAAAAAGAAAGGCGTCCCAGACAGAGTCCGCCAGAAAGGCAAGGAAAATAGACGCCTGTTCTGATTCACAACTGATAGTCAGTACAATGGCGAATACGAAGCAACACATCCGGCCATGATCAAATATTTACAGGCGGTCCGACAAGCAGTCGGCTCCCTTGAGAATTTCCATCTGATCCAAGTACCGAGATCAGAAAACAACCAGGCAGATGCACTCTCGAAATTAGCATCATCCGCCTCCTCCGATACTCCTCGAACTGTGTTTTGGGAAGTAATGGAGAAGAGAAGCATCGAGGAAAATCCTATTGGAATTCTAGACAGAAGCTCAACCTGGATGGATTCAATCAGGGCATATCTGACAAACGGTACACTGCCGGATGATCCTCAACAGGCGGCATCACTGAAAAAACGAGCCTCCTGTTTTGAAATGATACAGGGGGAACTGCACAAGAGGGGGCACCTTCAACCCTTCTTAAAGTGTGTTACTCCTGAAAAGGGACGAGAGATACTAGATGATCTTCACTCTGGTTTCTGTGCTTCCCATATAGGTGGTAGGATGCTTGCTCAAAGGGCAAGGCGGCAGGGCTACTTTTGGCCTACTTTGGAAGCAGATGCAATGGAGATGGTGAAAAAATGTGACAAGTGCCAAAGGTTTGGCAAATTAATTCACCGTCCGGCTACTGACCTCACTACCATTCACAGCCCACTACCGTTTGCTAAGTGGGGCATGGACATTCTGGGTCCATATACGCCTGCTACAGGCGGCAGAAGGTATATACTTGTTGCCGTTGACTACTTCACTAAATGGGTAGAGGCGGAGGCTGTAAAGGGAATCAAGACGAAAGATGTAATTTCATTCATTTGGAAAAACGTCATCACTCGGTTCGGGGTTCCCATGTCTATGGTTTTTGATAATGGTCCCCAATTTGAGACGCCTGTTCTCAAAAGCTGGTTGGGAGACCAAGGAATTGGACATTACTTTGCATCTGTCGGCCGTCCACAAGCAAACGGCCAGATAGAAGCCTTTAATAAAATCATCTCAGACGATCTCAAGAAAAAAATTGAACGAGCAGGCGGCCTATGGGCAGATGAACTACCACATGTTCTTTGGGCCATTAGGACGACTGAAAAAGGGGCGACTGGAGAAACTCCATTCCTCCTAACTTATGGTGCAGAAGCTGTTCTTCCAATAGAACACTACGAGCCGACTCTTCGAGTAATGCTATATGACGAAGAGGCAAACTGGGAAGCTATGCGCCTGGCATTAGACTCACTTCCTGAAAAGAGGGGCAATGCTGTTTTGCGCCATGAAATCTACCGCCTGAGAATGACTAGATCATACAACAAAAAAGTGCACAGGCGTCCACTCAAAGTAGGGGACTTTGTACTTAGAAAAATGGAAGCAGTTGGTAGGGCTAACGAGTCTGGCAAACTAACTCCCAACTGGGAAGGACCCTACCGAATCTATGCGGAAGTCAGGGACGGTACCTACCGTCTGGAAACACCAGACGGACAACCGTTGCCTCGAACTTGGAATATAGATAACCTTAAGAAATATTTCTTTTGAATGATGTAAAGTAAAGAGCTACTTAATAAAGTTGGCACTTACTATTCAATTTTGTATTACGAGGGGCATGCCGTCTGTACCTTTACAGTCGGCTACTCTCCATTGAGTTTTTTCACTCTATCTTCAGAGGGGCATGCCGTCTGTACCTTTACAGTCGGCTACTCTCCATTGAGTTTTTTCACTCTATCTTCAGAGGGGCATGCCGTCTGTTCCTTTACAGTCGGCTACTCTCCACTGAGTTTTTTCACTCTATCATCAGAGGGGCATGCCGTCTGTACCTTTACAGTCGGCTACTCTCCATTGAGTATTTTACTCACAATACTTAGCTAAAAAGATTAGGGCCTGGCCGACCCTGTGCCTAACAGGCGGCTACCCTCCTTTGACTTAGCACCTACGTTCACCAAGAACTTACCAAGGCCACCGGCCGAATGATCAGACCAGGCGCCTAGTCAACTGATCTAACTTTTAAAAACTAATCCGACCTGTCCCAACATTATAGCAGGCGTCCGGCGGCATCCATTCGGATGAAATTCGTCGCAGAGAGCAGCTCCCTTTTGGGTGGAACATTGTTCTATAAACTAATTACACGGCACCTATACGACTGTCCCAAAGGGCAACCACGTAGCCGTTTTTGAGACAAGGATAACTCTATCACTAACCAAACCAGTGGTAGCAGTTGACATCTGAGTCAGATGACCGCCTGTATTACTTGGGATAAATGCAGGGGGTACCTATTGAGTTAATAGCCAACAAACGTTGGCGAATCAAGGGGTCTAGCCGGCCTACGCCGCCTGGTACCTCTACTTCTCAAACAAAAGTGACGGCGACTGAGTAACTCCAAAGTTAACTCATAGTCACTCCTTCAAATTTGGTATGGAACCTAAAAAGTTTGAGTCGTCCGCCTGTTTTATACAAACAAGGGCACTCGAACCCCTATTCCTACTGGATAACCTATTGAGTAAATAGCCAACAAACATTGGTGAATCAAGGGGTCTAGCCGGCCTACGCCGCCTGATACCTTTACTACTCAATCAAGATTGTGACGAAGACTAAGTAACTCCTATGTTAACTTAATAGTCACTCAAACTTAGTACTGAGCCTAAAAGGTACGAGTCGTCCACTTGTTTTTAATAAACAAAGGCTCTCAACCAATACTCTTGCTAGGTTAACAAATAACAAATTAGAGGCCAACATTGGCAATAAAGGGAAACAACCGGTACCCGCCGCTTGTTTTCCTACTTAAATTCCTTGGCTACTTGGTAATTCTATTTACTTGGTCAAATTGAATAAAGAGTTCGAATACCGATTGATTAAATGGCCGACTGATCATCTATCCTGGAAACAGACAACCAGTCGTCCAGGGGCATAGGCGGCATACTTACTATTTGTACCTGTCTTAACGTTCGGCCATACACAACAGTCTGTCTAGTGAGCAAATTTCAAATACTTAGACAAATTTGAACAAAAACAAAAAATTTGATTAAAATGAGCCGGCCATAAAAGACCAGCAGAATATTCAAAACCCCGGCCCCCTGGCCGGGTAATTACAAAGCAAACGGCACGCAGGCCGTGAAAAGAAAAAATATACTTAAAGCTTAAGAAGGGGGCAGTTCAGTATCAGCAGCAGCCGCCTGGTCAGCACTCTTCTTGCTGGACTCGGCCTTAGCTGCATCATCTTTTGATGCCTTACCCCCAAGTGGCACAAGCGCCACAACCGGCTCTTCCTCCTCCAACGCAACGTCCATCGCCTCTTCTTCAGCAGCCGCCAGGATCTGTTGATTATATATTTCCGAACACTGGCGGTACGTTCTTTCCCATGAGGCAAAGTCGGCACTGGGGAACAGTCGTTCCCAGGTCATGCGTTGGATTTGGGCGGAGTCTTCCACCATCTCCCGGACGAGCTCTTGTTTCTCTTGCTCGGCCTTGTCCGAGAGCTCTTGGGTAAGACTCTTCTCCTGGTTCACCAGGCGTTCTTTTACGTTAGCCAAAGATTTCTCCATGGCTTCGTAAGAGTGCATTTTCTGACGAAGGGGCTTCAGCTCGGCTTTAAGTTTGGTGACGGTCCCCTCCAGCTCGTCAACCTTCTTTTGGGCCGCCTCTAGCTGAGCCCGAACAGCGGCGGTCGCCTGCGCCTGATAATAAAGAAGATCAATGGTCAGTACTTCATTTTGGGCAATTTGAAACATTGCTTTATCACAGCTGGAGGCGGCCATAGCCTTTGCGGCCTTTACCTCTTTGTTTTTCCGATCAATCGGCTTGCGAAGGCTGTTGACTCGGAGCAGGGCCTAAGAACAAAGAAAAACAGGCGTCAGTTTCCAATCATAAGGGTTAACAGGCGTCCTGGAACTTCAAAAGGGTATACCTCAGCTAAGATCCCCGAAATTCCATCGAGGTCAAGGGTGCCGGCACCCTTGACCGCCTCCCTGTCAGAGGGAGGAACTACTTTAACCATTGACTTGGCTACCTCAACCAAGTCAAGTCCCTGGGGGCCGGCTGCGTTAAGCAAAAGGAAAAACAAGTTAGACCTAATCAAGAAGGAAGCAAGAGTGAGTTTTTACAAACAAGTGTCCATACATCTAGGCGGCCCCGCCTGGGTTTTTGAAGAAGTGGCCGGCTGCTTCTCAGCCGCCACTGTTTTCCTGGAAGACCCAGGAGAGCTTGCAACAGTCGTTCTCCGGGCCTTGGGGTCCGGCTGTTGCGAGGAAGAAGCCCTTGGAGTGCCAGACTGAAAACAAAAAGAGTTGGTATATGCATAATACAACTTAAAGGGGAAGAGTTTTCAAAGCTTACCAAGGGTGCCTCCTTGCTGGGGGAGTCGGCGTACGACTGCTTCATTAGCGAAACCCGCAGCATGGCCGCCGCAGTCTTAGATGCTGTTATTTTACTCATGGCGTCGGCTGAAAGAAATAAACAGCAAAGTTAGTAAAAATCCCAAGTAAACAAGGCGTGAGAAAACAGAGTATTCGTCAGGCCGGCTACCTCTAGAGCACCGACTGCCGAGGCCACAGGCGGCCAAGAAGTACTCATCATAGAGCCACTTGAAGCTCGGGACGCAGTGTAGGGGTACTTGCTCTCGTACCCCTGAAGTAGAGTTCACCCTAGTCTCTACTTTGAAGAGTCCTTTGTCTAGGATCTCTCTTTTAGCCTTTGGGGGAACAGGCGGCATGCTGCGGCCGCCTGCAAGAAGAGGCGGATCCCTGTTCCACTTGTTAAAACGTTTGTTCAGCTCCGTGTCTGAACTCTCGATAATAAGGAAGGTGTTCCGCCAATCCTTCCATTTGTTTGCCTTACCTCTCGTCATGAGGTAACCCCTGTGGCTTGTTAGTTGATACCAGCCGGTACCTCCCGACTTAGGGGTCCGGCTGAGATAGTTCATGTGGGCGAAAGCCTCAAAACTTGGCTCCACCCCGTTCAGTTCGCACCCGGCCACATAGCCGAGTACGTTTACCCAAGAGTTGGGGGCTAACTGCCATAACCCCAGATCATACCCATCTAAAATCCGCTGAACAGCCGGATGTAATGGGAAGCGCAGACCAGCTTTGATGGCCGCCACATAGCAGCCAAAACAGCCGTCACCATAGCTGGTACCAGCCGGCCAGACGACAGTATCTTCTGGATCCGGCACAAACAGTAAATACTCCGGGCCCATTTTGTGGTTAGCAATAAAGCTCGCCACGTTGTCTCGCATGGTTGCGATCCGGCCCCGGGGCACCCTGCAGTAGTAGGGGGTGTTTTCCTCTCTGTAAGAGGCGGACGGCTCTGCCCAATTATCCCCCTTCTCCACTGCATGGGAACTTCTCGCCTCTTGTAGGCGGTTATGTTTTTCTTCTGAGTCAGAAGAACTATGGTCAGAAGAGCTGGAATCGGACTCGTCCCCTGACGAGTCCGAAGAGGACGACTCCTCCCCTCTCCTAGAGGGGCCCGCCTCCTCTCCCTTAGAAGGAGCAGAAGGTAAATTGGACATGTCCACGGTTAGATGAGAAGGGAACACCTTGGTCCCTCTCTCAGAACTGTCAGCTTGACAGTCGCCTCGTTCCACATCTGGCGCCTGGTCAGATGTTTCGCTAAGGAGTACCCTTTGGGAGGAGCCGTCTGAGTTTGATATTCTAGCAGTCTTTTTTGTTCTGGCCATCACGTTCTGCATAGACACAGATTCAGTCGGACTTTGTATAAAGGGCAAAGATGGGTCCAGAAAAGGGCAGGCGGCACTCCTAGTCCTAGATTCAGCCGTCCCCGGTGACCGGCTGATCACTAACTTAGGGCGTGTCGTGTGCTTCCATGGTGCCATTTCAAAAAATAAAAAGAAAATTAAGAGTAAGAGAACTGAGTTACCTGAACGGATGACAGTTGATGAAGTCCTGAAAGTTCGGGTCAGTCGGCTTGTCAGAACAGGCGGTAGGCAGAAAAAGTCCGAAAATGTCAGAGCAAGTTCAGGGGTCCGAATGTTCTCGCAAAAATTCTCAAATGTGAAAATGACCGAAGTCAGCACTTCCTTTTATAGGCAAAATGAGAAGGCGAAGGGTCGCCTCCGAATTCAAATTTGGGCGGGAGAGTCTCCCGGCCGTCTGCAAGGTGACACCTGTAACGGGCCGTCGCCTGTCACCGTGCGACACCTGTCACAGGCGACACGTGACCAGTCGCGTGCCACCTGTGAGGGGCAAATGATTAGGGGATTTTTATCCACCAAGCGCCGTTTGACAAGTGGACCAACCAGGTTCCGCCACGCGTCCTCCACGGACCACTTAAGACACGCCACGTGTCCACCCATGCCAAATGGGACAACCGGCCATCAAGGCCCATTTCAGTCTAGAAGCCCGATCGGCCCTAGGTTTACCTTAAACCTAGAGAGTTGCACGCTTCCCAAGGCTATAAATACTCGATTAATCCTCATTAATCAAGGGACCGAATTTTTTACGGAACACACTAATAACCGGCTGATCTCGCTAGCAAAGCAGATTACCTACATTAAATACTCTCACCTAGAGAGACCTTATTACTTTAATTTCTGTATTAATTACTCCTTAATCAGGTACTAACTTGACCGTTGGAGGCGGAGCTCTCAGGAGTCTCCGTTATTTTGCAGGTACAGGCGTCCGGTTCCAGTCTCGGAATTGTAACTCTCCCGCAGGACATCAGAAAACCCCGAAACAGTTATCAATGCTACCGCTACATCTACTATTACTACTAACAAGTAACAACAACAAAATAGGTAAGTTTTTTTGAAGAAATAATAATAATGACATAAAAACAGGCAAGTGGTACATAAAACACTTATACAAGTAGATTGAAGATAGAAAGAGGACCACTGAATTTGCATCTCTTTCAATAATTGCTATTATCACCAGTTCACCACTACACACGGACCGATTGCTATTATCACCAGTTCACCACTACACGCGGACCGTGTGTCTTCAAAAAATAACTCTTCTTCTTATCTTATCATTACCAATTTTAGTATAATGACAATTTGACTTCTATGGAGCTATGCTCATTTTTGGCAATTTTTTCTATGACCTTCTCTATGTTTTTAAGAGCTAATTTTTTCCTCTCATCTAAGATTTGCTCATAATATTTCGCATTTATTGTCCTACACAAACTTTTATATCGTGTGGCCAACCATTATGAAGGTTATTTTGTTAGTGCTATAGGGGTTACTCACTTGGTCATGGGTTATTAAGTCGGTCAGGGGTTACTCGGTCGGTTAGGAGTTACTTGGTCGATCAGAAATTACTTGGTAGGTCAGGGGTTACTCGGTCGATTGGGGGTTACTTATCGGTTAGGGGTTACTTGGTGTGTGTCAGTTGGTCATACGGTGTGGTCAGCCGCACACAAAAGTTGCTGATTATCCTATTGATTTTCGGCAAATTGGAGGAGAAGATTAACATAAATAAATTATCCATGCATATTTTAATAGGAGTAGGTAGTATAGAGTATATACGGAGTTTTAATTCAGGCGTTTTAATGCATAGTTTTGGCAAATAGGAGGAGAAAATTAACATACTCTCTCAGTTTCAAAGTAATCACCTTTATTCAATTTTCATATACAAACCTTTATGTAGTCTGAAATGGATGGATAGTAAAACTTCACCTCATTTTTTGCATGACTTTTGTCCTTGCTAAAAAATAAGGGTTTATTTGGTAATCATAACATATTTATTTTCTTATTTTATTTTTTGGTGTTTAAAGATCCACAAGGACAGGTGATGAAAATTGATCAAGAGAAAAGTTCTAACCACCTGAACTATAAATGATTGATATTTTTATTTCCTTATTAAGATATAGTAATTTTATACTCCATCAAATATTTATTGCCATCCTTATAAGCTTTTTTTAATTTTTTTGGATGATCCTTTTAAGCTAAATTTGGTTTGATTTCCAAATTATTAATAATCAATGACTCACATATCAGATTTTATCACCTTACACAAATTGAATCAATTAATGAAATTAATACTCCGTACCATAGTATAGAGTATATACGGAGTAGAGTGGCACGATGAACTAAGTGGTAGGTGTGTATATAATTATTTGTGGGGTGTGAAGTCCTGTATTAATTTATTAATTTATACCATAGTATATTCTGATTTCTGCACAATATCAAAGTTGTTTTCTTAAATACCCAAAAGTCAAAACAGTTATAGAGTGAAACAAAAAATAGAATCACCTTTTTCCTATTATCAAATAAGAACACTATAATTTATTTATTTAGGAAAAATAAAAATCATCAAAAGGAGGTATTCAAAAGCTTAGAAAATTTAAACAATGAAAATAAAGTTTGGTGGTAACAGTTCCATTAAATACTTCTTTTTATGTCTTACATGAAATGTGGAATTGACACCTTTAGGCTTAAGTGGACCACAAACACTTGATACATGCTCTATTAGTGTCCATTGAATACATACACATTATACTTGAATCCTATCTTCCTATCTCACTTCTAGTTTTAGCCACTCAACAAAAATTTAATGATGTATCCTTCAAATTGTAACAAACATCCTTTAGTTGATGATTTACGGACTTGGGAGTAACATACTAACATGTAAGATTATGTTATAACCAACTTGAAAACTCGATTTAAATCTGTTTGAAAGATGGAGTAAAATGTAAGATTTATAACCTGTTCAAAAACTTTATTCAAACCTACGTGAAATATAGTGTCTTGTGCAAGATTGTACCTAATCCGATAACTCTATTCAAACTTGTCCTAAAAAAAATTAGAGTAATGTATAAGATTGTAACCAAATTGAAAACTCATTTCAAAGTCAAAAAGATATTTAGGTTGTCCAATTGTAAATAATCCTAAAAAAAGACTCAAAAACCAATTTATATCAAACACTATTAACTCAACCCGACCAGCTAATTTGTAAGGTCTATGTAACATAAGAGTTTACAATATGTAGTTAATTCTTTCATTTTCCTACACATAAAATAAAATTGCTTACTAAACTTTGTCTCTAATATTAGATTAAGAAAGCAAAAGTTAAAATAAATTCATATATGCAATAAATTTAAATACTCAAAAGAACCAATTTGGTATCTTCTTTAAGAATCTGGCAAAAAACCCTCAAGAATGCTTAAATGAGGTACACTTGTTTATAGATAGAACAAAAGGACAACTGTCAATATTCAATATTTAGCTACTTCAAAGGAAAAATACAAAGGAGTAAACCAAAACTGCCACATAAAACATAAATAGTGCTACCTTGTCAGAGATATTTAGTTTTTGTAGACATAATACTCTCTTATTTGTTTCTTTATTTTATTCACAGATTATATAGCTCATTGCTTAACCTAAGATTAAAAATAAAAACCCAAAAAACAAGAAAGAAATCCAAGAATTTACAAAGAAAAAAAAAAAAAAAAAAAAAAGGTGAAAAACCAAAGATTTTAGGAGAAGGTACAAAATTTACATACAAGTTGTTGAGTTTGGTATTGTTTTATGGTCTAATGATCAAGCAGTATGAGTGTGGGTGTGATTAAAAGCTCTGTTTAATCTATCAAGTATGCCACTAGCTTTTCTCTTGGCCCTTGAAGTCCCGTCTTGTGCAAGCTGTGACAATGTCCCATACACGCGCTCCTCTTCGCGCAACTCTCTCAACTTAGACCTATCATTCACGCATATTGTATAGAGGATGGCGATGCAATTCTCCCTGTTTCGAGCACAAGAGCTTTCCCTCATTATGCTTAGTAAACATGGGACTGCCCCGAGATCAGACAGCTCCTCCACGGCCCTTTGATGAGTTGATAGCATTGCTAGAATTGCCAACAACTCATCGATGAGTACCCCATTCTTGATCTTCTTGAAAATCACCTGAACTGCTCCTTCACGGACGACCATTGTCTTATTTTCTTTAATAATGCATAGGTTGAATATAGCCGAGGCAGCATCCTTCACTGCCATTGGATGTCCTTCGTCTAAAAGTTCTATCAAAGGTTTTAATGCACCAGATTTCCCGATTAGGACCTTGTTCGAGTCAAGGGCAGACAGTGTGAAGAGGGCCGCAGCTGCATTGCTCCTTGTTTCCGGTGTTCCACATTGTAATGCATCTACTAGTATTGTAATCACCATAGGTGACTCTGCAACAACCTTCTTGTTGCTATCATGGATCGATATGTTCAATAGAGTTGTAATCAAGTCCTCTTGGAGATCAGGGAGAGTCATCTCATTACTCCCTGATGAAAAGGATCCTCGCCTTTGTGTCAAGGGTTTTAACAACCGAGGTATAGCCTCAGTTGATTCACCAAAAAGTGCACGAAATGAGGGCATCCGCTTGGTAAGGAGTCGGAGTTCTTTGGCTGCTGCCTTTTGCTCCCCAATGGACTTGGACATTTTATCAAGCAAAGCAGAAAAATAGTCTCGATCAGCCTCAGTGGCTCCTTCCTCATTTACATACCCAACAGTTTCGGGATTCTCTATCCCCCGGCTTTCACACCATTGATTGATCATTTCCCTAACCAAAAAATTTGTTGTTAGGAGCGAGTGTGAGAGTACTTGTTGCGTAATTGGACATACCCTATGTCCTGCTTTCAGCCACTTCTGGATGAACGGTCTGTCATAAGTCTGATACATATCAAACAGAACACAATTAGCAACATAAAAAAAGCAATATTATCCAAATTCTTCAAATGATTGATAACAAAAGGGATTTATCTAAAACAACAGTATCATACTTAAAGATTAAGCACATTAAAGATAAGCAGTATCATTCTTACGTCACAAATAAAGTACATAGTCCAAACCGCGACAAAATTGTTAATTAACTAAAGTGGATTAGGCTAATTACATTATTATATCAAAAAGGATAATTAAAGCAAGAATTACAGGAGACCAGGTTAGAAGGATTCGTGCACTAGGGTTTCCAGGGTTCTTAATATTATTTTAAATCAAAGAGAATTAAATCAAGAATTATAGGGACCAGTTATTAGACATTCTCCTATCAGGATTTTAAACAAATGCTGGAATGAAAATATTGAAATTTTTTCGAGCTAGACTATTTGGTAGCTATGTAATTTCAAATGGTGTTCAATGAAGAACAGATTAGTCATTTAGCATTTTTTTTTTTTTGGGTGTCAAAAACAAACAAATGCACTTAGTCAAACACTCAAGCCTATCATTAATCACTAGTGTAAATACTCAATAATAACCAGATGCACATAATCAACCTATAATTAATCACTAGTGTGATAGTGTATGACAAGACAATGACCGAGGATTTGTGTACGACAAGTCACAAATTCGAATTCCCATCTCCATTTATAATTTGCAATGGCCTTATGGCTCATTTGCAATGCCCTTATGGCTTATGTGGACCCCAAAAAACAGTAAATACTTTGTATATAATACTTCGTGCCAGTGTCTTCGATGTCAACTAGATTAGTCGATCAAAGACCATTAATCAAATCTAGACTGCATTAATCATCGCCGACAACCAAAAAAAAGGAATCATTAGTGTCACTAGTCAAAATCTCTGAATCACCCACCTAAAAAGAAGGTTGAAACTCTTCTCCAAATGACAAAAATTGAAGAATTCATACGACTCAATAGTGCACAATTCATTGTATAAAGCCAGAATTAGATGCTTGGCATTGAAATAAAGCTAACCATTACTTTACTTCCGACAAGAATCAGAATTTTTTTTTTCTTCACCGATAATGACACTTATGAAGCAAAAACCCAAAAAGCAAGTAATTCAATTTTTTTTTTTAAATCAAAATCAAATTAATAATGTGATAACAATTATAAAATCAAGATTAATTGGCAAACAATAATGAAAATAAAAACATTACAATTATTAACCAACAAAATAATACTTTACTTTATATTTAATTACGAAATTAAGCAATAATGATTATATATACTCAATTAATCAGTCAAAAAGAAATTAAATCAAACTAAATTAAATTAAAAAAAAATAACCTGGCCAGTAGAGATGATAACAGGATCTCGCATGAGTTGTTTAGAGAGAGGACAACGAAACTCAGAAGGACAAGAAGAGAAAGACCCATCATGTAAACGCAAAGACGACGTCGTTTTCTTCAATTTAGCCTCTTTTAAAGCAGAAAGAACATCTTTTGCTTTATCAATGGCGTCAACAACAGATGAAGAAGACGAATTACTTGAATTTGAAACACAATAATCATCATTACTATCATTATAATTAAGATGATTAATGTGATCTTCTTCTTCTAATATAGTTTTAACTAATAATCTAAGCTCTTTTTTCAACTCATTTACCCTAATTGTATCTCCCTCTGAAACTACCCCTGTTTTTGCCATCCAAAATTAAATTTCGCTTTTTTTAAAAAAAAAAAAAATTGAAACCCAGATCGAATCTCACACCCAATTGAATTGGGTGTTCATCAAAATTTAATCTTGGTGAGTAATTTTGTAGAATTTATAAAAATTAAAATTCAACTATACAAGAAAACAATTGTTTTTTTTTTTTTGGGGGGGGGGAGAAAAAAGAGAGAGTGTAGTGAGTTAAGGAATGGGGGCACGAGGAAAGGCAGAGTGAAGAAGGTGGGAATAATAAATAGTAAAAAGAAAAAGAAAAAAGGAAAATTAAATAATTCCTACAAAAAAAAAGGAAAATTAAATAAAAAAATTAAAAATATTATTTGGAGGAGAGAGAAAGAAAAATGGGACCCAAAAGCTCCACAATGCACGCCACCAAGGAATCCACAGGAGAGACCAGCTGGCTTTAACGCGGAGGAGATAGAGAGTGAGTGAGTCGACTCGTCTCCTACACTCTCTCACTTAAGATGATGACATCACTCTCTCTTGTTTTCTCTCTCTTGTGGACTTTGAAGAAGATAGTGAGGTTTTTTGGATCTACTTGAATGAATGAATTCCAAATGTTGTACTTAAGAATGAGTTTTATGAGAGTTTTCACCTAGATTTAGGGATTTTATTTAGGGTTTGATACAGATACTGGTCCTTTATTTCCTTTCATGTTTAAAATTACAAAATGTAATTTATTATTCGATCCTTGTTTGACTGGCTACTTGAATATCTAACTTAATCTGTTCGTCTTCCTTTATTTTCTTTCACATTTAAAATTACAAAATCTAATTAATGATTCGATCCTTGTTTGACAAACTACTTAAATATCTAACTTAATCTGTTCGTCACTTAATTTATCCGTTTTAAAAGCATACATTTAATTACTCCCTCCGACTTTTGATCTCTTAACATGCAAAGTTGACTTAATTCTTTTACTGTTACAGTAAAAAAAAAATACTACCATGTATTATTGTTGGATTAATCAAGAGATATAATTTGAATTTTTATATTTTTCACTGATTGGCAATTAAAGTTATTAGTGGTCAAATATGTGTCTCGGCAAATATATCGATCAGACTGTTGCATTAAAAAAAAAAAAAAAAAGGAGGAATTTATACTCTCTCTGATATTTCATACTTGCAATGATGAATTATACAAATAAGTTTGATCATGTTTTCTTCTTGGTTTAAATAAATCATAAATTATTGTGTAATGTACTGTACTGTTACACACTAGTTTTTCAAATATCAACATTTTACAAGTAATACAAATTGCATAGATTTATGGTCAAACTTTAACATTGTCAAGTATGTCGTCAATGTAACAAACTATGTAAGTATTCAGAAAAAGAGAGAATGATTTCAACACACTTAATTACACAAAAAATACTCCGTATAATCGTAACCATATACTTAAGATACTTTGACATCTCATGTTTTAGATAGAGTGGCTCTCAAGAGTATCAATAACTAAGATAATTGACATCTATAGTGATATTAGTAGATAGATATGGGGGCATAGTGGGGCAAATACACCCTAAAATTTACCCTTATGGCCTTGTCCCACTACCCATATTGGATATGATTTCTACCCTCATAAGAATCATAACCTATCCCCATCTAAATAATAAGGTCAAATGCGAGGTTGGTCTCTATTAAAACTCTCCTACGCCAGCAACATCCTTGCCCTAAAATATGTGTCAATCAAGACTCAAATCTACAATCATTGCTCGAAAAGCAGAGGATTCGTTACTGTTTAATCTATGAAAGTTTATTGCTCATTAGTTTATCACACCGACTATAATGTTAGTCACTTATTTTCATAACATTTGTAACTTATCATCAGTTATATTTTTCTCTGTCATCAAACCGGCCATTTTCTTACACCTATATTCCGTTAAAAAAAAGAACTTATATTACATACAAAGACCCGAGATATCATGCATGCATGCCAGCAACTATTTTTACTATTTTTACAACATACTCCGTAATATACTATTTTACAACATCCCTTAATATACTATTAATTCTCATAAATATAATTCCCCCCACTTATATTCAACAATTACACTAAATTTAAAACATTTAAATCTCATTTTACATGTAATGGCTGGCCATCAATAACTTGTGTCTTACGAAAGGTCATTTTAAATTTCTAAGTTCATCTCATTGTGTCTCTACATGTATGTAAATTAATGGCTATATATGATTTTGATATCCTTTACTCCGATTAATTAAAATTAGATGGGGGACAAGATACGAGTATGAAATTTAATGTATTTGATTATTTAACTATTAGGTCAGCATTTCATTCACTCTCTTAATTGATTTGGTTACTTGAATATAGATATGGGGTAAATCCTGAAAAAAAAAAGAAGAAGAATAAAATGAAAGATATGATCAGCATGGGGATAATTTACTTAATAAAGTCTTGAAAAATGCATACGATGATATTTATAAGGGCTAACATGGTGATTTATATATCTGTTGAGCCTTTTGGTTTTGATGGACAAATTGACAAACTCGACTAATGAATGTTTTGAGTCTTTGGTGAATAAAGGGTTCAAGCAAAGTTCGTTCCGGAGTAGGAACTTGGATGCGGAGTAGCATTCTCTAAAAAGCCTCATGCAAATCTCACGTTCTAGTTTTAACTGTGAGCACTCAATAATATAAAGTCGGAAAGGAACTCAATGACTTATGTTATTAAAAAGACTACTGGAATAAAAGTTAGTTTTAAAAGATAATTTCTTAAGGAAAAAGATAATTTATCAAAGTTTTATCTAGTCATCTAATTTCGAATAAAGATAATTATCGAAGATAATTATCTAGTTGTTTTAATATAAATAATTAATCTATCTTTTCAAATAAAATCCTTTTTAAAATAAAATCTTTTTAAAACGAACTTTTGATAAAGTTAGCAAGCAGTTTTCTTTGTGAAAATCTCTGATTATAAGGCTAATGTTTATC
The DNA here is from genome assembly GCF_001683475.1 of Chenopodium quinoa. Lineage (NCBI taxonomy): Eukaryota > Viridiplantae > Streptophyta > Magnoliopsida > Caryophyllales > Amaranthaceae > Chenopodium > Chenopodium quinoa. Next base: position 1,033,135 of record NW_018743920.1, on the reverse strand, counting down.
AAGTTGTTGAGATAGTGGATTAGTGAGATAAGGCTAGGAAACCTCTTCTTGATCACCATCTGTCAAAATAACTCCACAAGTTGTTAGTGGGGTGTTGGCATGTGGACGTGATTATAGTGGAGGTTAATGACTAAGCCTTCTCTATAAATACTCATGCAAACTATCTCAGAAAAACATAACTCTTGAGCATAAAAATTCCAGTAGCAACTTACTAACATAAAGAGAGTTATTTTTCTTCATATATTCTTGAGTGTAATAGGTATTTGTAATTACAGATTGTATTCAAGTACTTTGGGGTTGGGATTGTGAGTTTGTGTAAGGTGAGGTCAAGGAAGCTTCGCTGCTGAAGTCTTATGTGAGAGTTGGGAACAAGTTCCTAGTTTATGGAACTTGTTAACGGGTTTGAATCTTCACTTGTAAAGAGTTTGATTACATAGTGGAAATTTAGAAAAGCCTATATCTTCTCTCGTCATTATTTCATTTAGTTAAATTTCGCAAAAGTTTTTAGATTTCATCTCAAATACAATTCACCCCCCCCCTCTTGTATTAGCCAGTTAAACTTTCAGTTGATATCAGAGCGGGAACTCAGAGCACGCAGGCAACCCTGTTGAGTGAGTTCCTGGGAAAATGGCTTACACAGAGGAAAAGGAATTCGGGAGTACATCCATTCAAAGGCCTCCATACTTCAACGGCAAATATTATCCTTATTGGAAGGATAAGATGGAAATCTTTATCCAAGCAGAGAATTGTCAGGTATGGCGGATTATACAAGTCGGAGATTACGAAATTACGAAAACGAATGCTAACAATGAGGTAATCCCTAAACCTATGGATGAATATGAAAAAACTGATTTCGAAAAATTAGAAATGAATGCTACTGCCAAAAAGTTTCTAATTTGGGGACTTGGACCCGATGAACATACTCGTGTCAAAGGGTGCAAATCCGCAAAGGAAATTTGGGATCTTCTGGAAGTTACACATGAAGGAACGTCAGATGTTAAACGTTCCAAAATAGACATTCTTTTATCTCAGTATGAGCGCTTTGATGGGAAACAAAGAATCCATTAAAGACATGTTTACTCGATTTAAAAGTATTATTAACGAACTAACGTGTCTTGGTAAGATAATTTCTATAGATGAGCAGGTCAGAAAGGTCTTAAGAAGTCTTCCAGACAATGACAGATGGAGAGCAAAGGTTGCAGCTGTGCAGGAATCAAAAGACTTCACCCAGTTCAATCTGGAACAGCTTGCGGGTTCCCTCATTACCCACGAGATCCAGTCGAACAATCGGACTCAGGAGACTGTCAAAAGTCAAGGGCTAGCACTAAGAGCTAATGAAGAATCCGAAGAGAAGTCTGACATTGATGAAGAAGAAGCTGCAATGTTGGTGAGAAGGCTGAAAAAATTCTACCGTAACAACAAGTTTTTAGACAAGAAGAAAGGATACAGTAAAAGAAATCAGGAATCCAAAGCCACGTCTTCTTGTCACAAATGTGGAAGCACCAACCACTTCATCAAAGAGTGTCCATTATGGGAATCTGAGAAAGGCAAGGGAAAAGAAGCTGATCAAAACAGAAACTCCAAGCCTAACTTTTCTAAAACAAATTTCAGGAAAGCAATGATTTCCACGTGGGGAGAATCAAGTTCCGAAGAAGAGGAACAGGAACACACAGACGATGAAGTAGCCAATCTCTGTCTAATGGCAAAGCATGATGATGAGGTAGTCATTCAACCTAGTTATTTGAAATCTCTCTCAAAGGATAAATTAATCTCTTTATTGTTAGAAACCTTAGATGAATATAAAGAATTATGTGCAAAACTAAGGCAAGCCGAAAAGGCAACTGGAATTTGTAGAGATCATGTTAAGTATCTGAATAGCTTAAGAAATGATGTTCAAGGCAGATTCTTTGAATTGTTAGATAAAAATATTATGCTAAAAGAATCCCTTGAAAGAGTCAAGAGTGAGAATATCATGCTGAATATTGAATTAACTCAATATAAAATGTTGTGTACTAACATTGATTCTTGCAGGTCTACTGAAGTTCCTTTAATCATGTTTAATAATGAACTAGAGCATGTTAAGAAAGAGATAAAGGATACTAATGATAAAAATGAAAAACTAGAAAAGGACCTAGAAATTGCAAGAAAAATTAAAAATACAGCAAGCATGGGTGTTCCCAAGTGGGTAAAGGAAGCTCAGACAAAAAGAACAGAAGGTCTAGGCTATGTTCATAAGAATAAGTCCACTGGAAAGAAAAAGAAGTATGTGAATTTACCTAGTGAGACCGTTTGTTCTTTTTGTGGTAAAGAGGAACATCGCAGTGAAGAATGTACTAAGAAAGCAAATCTGTACAATAAGAATGTGAACTATGTTTGGCAGAAGAAATCTGATTCAAATGTGTCAACACAGGAACCCATGAATGAAAGGGTTCCTGCTACTAACCCTTAATTTCTTTTGCAGGTCGCAGTGAGGGGGAACAACCAGTGGTACCTCGATAGCGGTTGTTCTAAGCACATGACAGGAGATGAATCTAGATTTCTCTCACTAACGGCCTATACAGGGGGAACAGTGACCTTTGGAGACAATAAGAAAGGCAACATTGTTGCTGTTGGCAAAGTAGGAAGGTCAAGTTCCCATGCAATTGACAATGTATTTTTAGTCGAGGGTTTGAAGCATAATCTACTCAGTATTTCTCAGTTTTGTGATAAAGGAAACTCTGTAAGCTTTTCTTCTGAAAAATGCAAAATCATCAACAATAACACTGGAAAAATCGTTTTGGAAGGAACTCGTAAAGGGAACACGTATACCGTGGACCTTAACAAAGTTCCAAAATACAAACTATCCTGCTTAAGTGTTATTGAGGATGATCCACTTCTATGGCATAAACGTTTTGGACATGCTAGTCTTTCATTGCTTGACAAATTAAGGTCAAAGGACTTGGTAATCGGATTACCTTCTATCAAGTTCCTAAATGACAAAATTTGTGAAGCCTGCATCAAAGGAAAGCATGTTCGATCATCATTTAAATCAAAGAAAATGGTAAGCACCACAAAACCATTGGAACTCATTCATATGGATTTGTGTGGCCCCGTTAGAATTCAAAGTAGAAGTGGAAAAAGATATGTCTTAGTTCTTGTGGATGATTATTCTAGATTTACATGGGTCATATTCTTACATAGTAAAGATGAAACTTTTGATATGTTTATGACTTTCTTGAAAAAGACACAAAAATCAATAGGTAATCAACTTATTCATATGAGAACTGACCATGGTACGGAATTCGAAAATTCCAAGTTTGATGAATTTTGCAGGGAACAGGGAATAAGTCACAATTTCTCAGCGCCAAGAACACCACAACAAAATGGTGTGGTTGAGAGGAAGAACCGAACATTGGAAGACATGGCAAGAACAATGCTAATAGCAAGTGGGCTTCCAAGGAATTTTTGGGCAGAAGCCGTCAACACAGCATGCTATATCATCAACCGAGCCATGCTCAGACCAATGTTGGACAAGACACCTTATGAACTGTTAAAAGGGAGAAAACCTAATATTGCTCATTTAAGAGCCTTTGGATGAAAATGCTTTGTTCACAATAATGATAAAATAAATCTTGGAAAATTTGATGAAAGGAGTGATGAAGCAGTCTTTTTAGGATATGCATCTAATAGTAAAGCTTATAGAGTTTACAATAAGAGGACTATGTGTGTAGAAGAAAGTATACATGTGATTTTTGATGAAACTAATAATTATGATTGTATACAGGAATATGAAGATGGAGATTTTGAAATTGGTCTCACTCGTTCAACAGACCAAGATGAAGAATTAATTCCCAGAAAGCAGCCTGTTCGAATTACTGAAAATACTGATAAGGAACCTACTGAAGTTCCAAATAATACTGAAGCCTCTGCTCAAAATACAGAAGAAACAGAAAACACAGAAGGCGAAGCAAATGCAGAAGCAGAACACCATGAAGAAATGGAAGAAAGAGCAACTCAAAATAACACTTTTATACCAGCTCAATCATTCCAACCAAAGCCATGGAAACATCAAAGGTCACACCCCCTGGATAAAATTATAAGTGACCTAAGCAAGGGAAATCAGACGAGATCCCAACTGAGAAACTTTTGTGCATTCAACGCCTTCCTATCAACACTGGAACCTCGAAATCACAAAGAAGCCTTGGAAGATGCTGATTGGATTGTTGCCATGCAAGAGGAATTAAATGAATTCGAAAGAAACAAAGTGTGGCACCTTGAACCTAAACCAAAGAATCAAAAGGTTATTGGTCTCAAATGGGTATACATGAATAAGCTATATGAACATGGCACAATTGTAAGGAACAAGGCAAGATTAGTTGTTAAAGGCTACAATCAGCAGGAAGGTATCGATTTTGAGGAGACTTTTGCTCCTGTAGCTAGATTATGAGCAATTCGTACTTTAATTGCATTTGCTGCATTTATGGGTTTTAAACTTTATCAAATGGACGTCAAATGTGCTTTTTTAAATGGTTTTTTAAAGGAAGACGTCTATGTTGAACAACCACCTGGATTTGAGGATCCAAACTTTCCTAACCATGTTTTTAAGCTTGATAAAGCACTGTATGGATTAAAACAAGCTCCAAGATCATGGTATGAAAGACTTTCTAAATTCCTTTTACAAAATGATTTCAAAAGAGGAAAAGTTGATAAAACCTTGTTCTTAAAATCAAAAGGAACTCATTTATTAATTGTACAAATTTATGTTGATGATATTATTTTTGGTGCAACTAATGAATCCTTGTGCAAGTACTTTGCCGATTTAATGAGCAGTGAGTTTGAGATGAGCATGATGGGGGAACTCAACTTCTTCCTTGGGCTCCAAATTAAGCAAACTAACGAAGGAATAATGATCCATCAGCAGAAATATGTGAAGGAGTTATTGAAAAAATACAGTATGGAAAGCACAAAGATAAACCACACTCCCATGGGAACAACCACAAGGTTGGACCAAGACCCCAAGGGAACTCGTGTGGACCAAACAAAATACGGAGGTATGATTGGTTCCTTGTTATATTTAACTGCTAGCAGACCTGACATTTCGTTTAGTGTAGGTCTTTGTGCAAGATTTCAATCGGATCCAAAGGAATCGCATCTAACAGCCGTCAAAAGGATTCTACGATACTTAAAAGGGACGGAAGACTTGTGTCTGTTCTATCCAAAAAGTGACTCGTTTGACCTAAGAGGATATGCTGATGCTGACTATGCAGGAGACTTAGTAAATCGTAAAAGCACGTCAGGTATGGTCCAATTCTTAGGCTCTTGCATGGTTTCTTGGAGTTCCAAGAAACAAAACATTGTTGCTCTATCCACTGCCGAAGCAGAATATGTGGCTGCTGCTGCATGTTGCTCTCAATTGCTATGGATAAAACAACAGTTGCGTGACTATGGCATTATTTTAGAGTGCGTTCCTATTCATTGTGACAACACAAGTGCCATTTGCCTCTCTAAAGATCCAGTACAACACTCTAAAGTTAAGCATATACATGTAAGGCATCACTTTTGAAAGATAATGTTGAAAAGGGCTTAATTAAGCTAGATTTTGTTTCTACTGAATGTCAAATTGCTGATATATTAACTAAGCCTTTAAGCAGAGACAAGTTTGAAAAGATGCGTGTGGAATTGGGGATGCTACGGCTAAAGTGATTTTTGTTTGGAACCCCTAAGGTAAAATCGGATGTAACTAACAATGCTATGCTCAATCTTGTGTGCATAACACAACTGAAATTACCCAGGGGAAAGATTTGTGAAGTATTGAAAAGTCACTTATACATACTTTTAATATGTTAAAAATATTGAGCCATGTTGACTCAAGTTCCCTTTTTATCATTCTTTATTCTCTGTATTATGATCACGTAAATTATTATCATAATTTACGATCAATTTGCACTTATCTATCTTTTAAATTTTTTTTCTGTTTTCCTTCTTGTTATTATTTTTTTTCCTTCCTTATTTTTTCTTATCTTTTTCCTTCCTTATTTTTTATGTTCAATTCTTTTTCTATTCCTCATACAATTCAAAAATACAAAAAGATTTTTTTTTCGTAAGATAAGGAGCTAGTATATTCACTACTCCTTACTTTCCGTATATTTCTTATCTTTTACACGTTTATCTTTTATTGTGATAAGTTTGAAAGTTGCAATTAATTCACCCTATTAAAATCCTACTACCCCTAAAACTACTCTACTACCTCACCATATAAACCGTCACTTTTTCTCACCCTTCCCAATTAAACTCTTTTTTCTTTAACACTCCACCCTCACCAATCACATCAAATTAACTTCTCCATACACCCTCATAAAAACCGGCCTCACTCTCTCTCCTTCCTATTCACACTATTCATATTCTCCTTCCTTTCAACTCACCTTCATAACCATGAAAACCAATCTAAACTCAACACCGAAACCACCAAAAACCCGAATACCTCCTCCCAAACCTTCCTCTGCTGGCGGCTCCCCTGAACCAGTCCCACTTGCCGTCGTTCACCCTCAAGCTCCGACAAAGAGAAAGGCTACAACCGTGAAAGGAGGTGACAGAAAGAGGCGAATCTCTCAAAAGTTTCCATCTTGGAACTACACTCACGGCTATCACATCAATTATGACTGGTGTACGGCAAGTAAGTTCTCCGAATTCATCTCCTTAATTGATTATCAAGAATGGGTGAATTTGTTCCAAAATTGTTCTCACTATCCAATTTACCCTAAGCTTTTGTTTGAATTCAAAAATACTTTCAAACACAACAATGGTGTATGCACGGCTACAGTCAAAGATACTCACATTCATTTTACGATTAGGTGACAAATTGACAAACTCGACTAATGAATGTTTTGAGTCTTTGGTGAATAAAGGGTTCAAGCAAAGTTCGTTCCGGAGTAGGAACTTGGATGCGGAGTAGAATTCTCTAAAAAGCCTCATGCAAATCTCACGTTCTAGTTTTAATTGTGAGCACTCAATAATATAAAGTCGGAAAGGAACTCAATGACTTATGTTATTAAAAAGACTAATGGAATAAAAGTTAGTTTTAAAAGATGATTTCTTAAGGAAAAAGATAATTTATCAAAGTTTTATCTAGTCATCTAATTTCGAATAAAGATAATTATCGAAGATAATTATCTAGTTGTTTTAATATAAATAATTAATTTATCTTTTCAAATAAAATCCTTTTTAAAATAAAATCTTTTTAAAATGAACTTTTGATAAAGTTAGCAAGCAGTTTTCTTTGTGAAAATCTCTGATTATACGGCTAATGTTTATCAAGTTGTTGAGATAGTGGATTAGTGAGATAAGGCTAGGAAACTTCTTCTTGATCACCATCTGTCAAGATAACTCCACAAGTTGTTAGTGGGGTGTTGGCATGTGGACGTGATTATAGTGGAGGTTAATGACTAAGCCTTCTCTATAAATACTCATGCAAACTATCTCAGAAAAACATAACTCTTGAGCATAAAAATTCCAGTAGCAACTTACTAACATAAAGAGAGTTATTTTCCTTCATATATTCTTGAGTGTAATAGGTATTTGTAATTACAGATTGTATTCAAGTACTTTGGGGTTGGGATTGTGAGTTTGTGTAAGGTGAGGTCAAGGAAGCTTCGCTGCTGAAGTCTTCTGTGAGAGTTGAGAACAAGTTCCTAGTTTATGGAACTTGTTAACGGGTTTGAATCTTCACTTGTAAAGAGTTTGATTACATAGTGGAAATTTAGAAAAGCCTATATCTTCTCTCGTCATTATTTCATTTAGTTAAATTCCGCAAAAGTTTTTAGATTTCATCTCAAATACAATTCACCCCCCCCCTCTTGTATTAGCCAGTTAAACTTTCAATATCAGTAATTTCTTTGTATATTGATACTTAAAATGAACAAATTAAATATATAATATTGTGTTATTGGTATGGTGTTTATACATATTACACTATACTCTACTCCGTGTGGAACAAATAATGTATAATTAAGCATGCTTAAGCATACTCAAATCATCAAAAAGTATACGTAGTATAATGTTCAGTAGTAATTTCTTACAAAAAAATAATAAAGTTTGGTAATTACAAAATATAATAAACCCTAATTTTATTTTAGAAATTAAATTCGTTCAAAAATTGTTTAGTTATTATTCGACTTTAAAGAAAGAACAAATAAAAATGAAAAGTGTAACCAACTTAAAAAGATGTCACTCAACAACAAAGGGAGTAAAGCTTTTCACAACTTCGGAGTATTTAAAATTGACATAGTCAAATGCGATGTTTAGTTGAACTCTGGTCAAGCCACCTTAATGAGCATTTTAAATCCAAATTCTCAAGTACTAGGGATTATTGTCAAGGGTTAGGAACTCAAGGTTTATGATCGACTTTATTCATTTCTTTAGTATAGTCCTTTTGTCAAAAAATAAATAAATAAATAAATAAAAAAGTATAGTCCTACTTCCTTAATTAATTTTTCAAACTAAAACTAAAAAAACAAGTATTTCATTCTGATACAGTGTTATTTTCAGAGATATCAAACAGCATTCACACCAAAACATGGAGGTTTACTACAATTGGATTGTGGATATATAAATTTGATGTGCTCAAATCTTAAAGATGCGAACTACATACTAGACTACTAGAAGCAAACAAAAGTGAATACAATGGTAGAAATAAGAAGTACAAGGTTTAAAAGGGTATATTATTCGTCAAAAGTCAGTTCATTACAGTATTAACTTATCTAAAAATATAAATCAACGAATAATAGAAAGAGCAAGAGTAATGCATTGGTACATGTTTCAAAAGAAATGATGAACCCTAAATTCCTAAAACAAAAATTATCATACTTTATTAGTTGAGTATGAGATCGATGATTCTTTTCTTACGAAATATCTATTTTGTAACATGTGCTCTGCAGTACATTGTAATTTACGATCTAAATAATTTCTTGTAATAATATATTAATAGCAACACTATGCATAGTTGCAATTTTCATGCATTACCTTGCATGATTTGCGTTTTTCACTTGTTAGCTAAGTTTAGAGGAGTCGTCTAGTCGCCTGTTGAGCTGTCTTTGAAATAAATGGTTCCATTATCACGATATACGTATGGTTCTTAATATTATTATGGGATTTATGGGAATATGCCTACAAGAATTTTCTTAGTTGACAAATATACTACTTGTATATTCATACAGGCATATATACAACATATGATAGATGAATCTAAACCCATTTTAATAAATTGGTAGTGCGTGATTATTTAGGCAGAATTTTCTTACAAAAAAAGAGGCCTAAATTGGTTAGAAATAAACTTTCATCCTTAGATTTTTGTCTTTCTATATATATGAAGAGCTAGAAAATATGGTAAACTAGGTTAGGTTCTGTTTCGGGTGAAAACAATGGGACCTTGTCGAAGGTCCGATGAAGTGGAGAAGACTGGATTCGGTCCAAGTGATGTTGGGCCGAAGATTTCCTGCACAGTAAACACACGTAAACTAGCCTCGGGGGTGTTGCCGAGGAAGGCCCCTCCGATGCTAAAGTCAGTACAGTGTGTAGAAAGAGAACACTATGCAAGAGAATTAATTGCTTGAGGCTTTGCTTGAATGAATGTACAAATGTAATATTGATGTCCAATTGGCTTGCCTTGAGGACTAATCTTTGACTTTAGCACAATTGGAGAGATGAACCTTGACCTTGGGCTTTTAATTGGATCATTTAATGCCTAGGCCCAATTGGACTAAATTGGACCCAAACAACTTGCCCCCCAGACCCGATTTGGAAGGATGACGGGTCGGTTTGATTTAATCAGAAAAGGAGGGAAGTGAATGATTTAATTAATCCAAAAATTTGAATTTAAACCGTAATTAAACCGTAATTAATGAGATAACAACAGTTAAGGCGGATAATTGTGGAAGTTGGACGGATAATGGGCAGTTTAATCGCAAGGTCGTGTGTTTAACGGTTACTTAGTGGGGTATTTAAGAGAAATTGAAACGCGGACTCCCCGTATTCCCATTTTTGGAGATATAATTAGAGGCGCGTCATCTTTCCTCACTTATTCACCAACACAAACCCAGAATTCTCGAGAGAACCCAAGAACCCGCATCAAAACTTCGCAAATTCCCCGAGCATTAAGCTTAGAAACTGAGACTCGCCACTACCAATTCGTAAATCGGCAACTTTCGCTTCAGATTAAGGTAAATTCCTTTGATTTTAGTTTATTTTTCTTCGAATCTGAACTCCTTCCCCTTTTTTCGACTTTTTTCTTCGAAATTATCAATGGCGAGAGGAGTTAGGGGTAGAGCCCGTGCTCCAAGAAGAGCAAGGCCAATTCCCGATCCCAGGAACAGGATTGGGACCTGAAATGGACAAAGAGCAGAGTCTGACCCTGCTGAAGGGATTAGGGCGACTCCAATTTCTTCGGCTCCTCCTTAGAGAACGGAGGGGCCGAGCGCTTCTGGGCGGGACGATGAAGTTCCCGCTGTCCTTTGGGATATCCTTCCCGGGTTTTCAGAGTGGGAGGATGCCGAAGTAGCTTCGGCCATGATAAAGAACCGCCCCTACTCATGGTGGGTGGAGAATGCCGAACAGTATCGGTTTGCCGAACAAATTGAGTTGCATTACGGCATCCTTGAAGCTGATGGGTATTGGTGCCGAATGCCCGTGGCATCCGATAGAATCCATCGTCCACCCCTGGGGTATGTGGGGGTGTACACAAGACAACTTCAGTATGGGCTGAGGTTCCCTTTGGACGTATTCGTCCGAGACTTGCTGATCCATTACAATATTTCCCTATGTCAGCTAACTCCTATTAGCATCCGAAGGGTGATGACATACTTATGGGTCTGCAAATTCTTCAGGTATGTGCCGAACCTGCACTGCTTCAAAAAGCTTCATCGGCTAGTGCCAAATATTCAAAGTGGGCACGGAAGTCATGGTTCTGGGTGGTACCGGATTGAGTCTCGGCCCCAGTACCTAACCATGTGGCCGAACGACTCTTCAGACAAGGACTGGAGAGGTCAATGGATTTTGGTTAGGGCACCCACGGACCCGGGCCACCCTTGCGTCTTCAACGCTCCCCGGTACCTTGCTGAGCCTGATCCCGACATGGGAAGTTTAGGTCCCCCCGCAGATAACGGTCCAGATCCGAACCTTAATCAACAGAATATCTTCGGCAAGCTGCCGAACCGGGGGGGGCAGCGGCCGAATGCAGCATATCCCGGAGACTTGGCTCCCCGATACGCATTATGTTTTCCAAGAGAACATGCTAGCAGCTGTCGGCCTCAGCCGAAAGTTTAAGGATGGTAAGCTTCTTCGGCTGGGGCCGAGGCCTTTTAATTATCACTTTTTCTCCTCTTTCACTTCGCTTTTTTATGTTGTGCCAACCTAACTGAACTGACCTTTCCCCTTTTCTTTTTCAGAGCGGGACGAGACCAACGTCGGCATTAACTACGCTCGTCTTGGCGTCAACCGAGAACGAGTTGTAACTGATCGGGCCCCTCTATCACTGAACCGAGGCATAGAGAAGTTCATCTAGATTCTTCCCACTTCCAAATTGAGGTTGTTGCTCTGTATCAGAGGCAGAAGCCTTGGTGGAAGAAGAGAGATCCCTGGTTTCAGCTGCTGGACGAAGAAGCTGAAGCTGCCCGTACGGCCGAAGAGGTTGCACGGGTTATTGAAGCTTGTGAAGGAGGAGAAGGGTCCTCCAGGGCTGCTGAAGAAGAAGCTGCAGCTAGGGCAGCTGAAGAAGATGAGGCTTTGCTGAAGACCTCGGTGAGCTTTCAGACTTAATTTTGTTTGTTTCTGTTTGTTGTTTTGTTTTTTTACTCACATTCTTCCTCCCCCCCTGTCTTTTACAGTCTGAAGAGAGTAATAGACACAGAGAAGGGAAAGCCCCTGTTCGTCCCAAAGACCAGATACAAGAAGAGTCCTCAGACTCAAACATGGACGAGCAGCCGCTTCAGAAAAGGCGCCGAAGAATGGCCATCATCGGCCCCCATGACTTTCAGCGGAGGCCGATGACCATCGGCGTCGAAATAAGGGAACCCGAGGAAGGCAATGGATCGCCGAGGGTTCCCCGGCCACCACCTCAATCACCTCCAAAGACCCCTCCGCCACCTCCCGAGATGGAGGTGGATCAGAAAACTCCCGAACCTAAGGGAGGGTTCCAAGAAGAAGTTCAAGAGAGTGCTGCTGAGCACAAGAATGAGGATGCCGTGATGCCTAGTGCTGAGGGTTTCACGGCAGACATTGCAAGAGAGGTTGAGGCCTTCGTCCTCACCCCTGAAGAAGAAGAAGTCATAATTGACTCTTCTGAGAAGAAGGAGGATGTTGAGCCATCCAAAGTTAAAGAAGCTCCATCGTCATCCTTTCCTTCCTTCCAGACTCTGCAATCTGGAGAAATGGGTTTCTCGGCCCCCCGAATTCCAATCCCGATCATATCTGGGACCTCATATGGGGTCAGAACCGAGAAGGTGCTGCAGCCTACTTCGGCAATTTTGCTGGCATGTCCAAAGTAGATAGGGCAAGAATCTGGTCGCTGAAGGCCACTGCTGGGATGGGCGAATCCAGCAGATCAGTTCGTGACCCAGCCAGGTCTAACCTACTGCTGATGATGCAGGTGATTTTCCTTGCCTTTATCTCCTTTAAAATTCAGCTCTTCAATTATCATTATTATTATTTTTTATTTTAATTTGTGCTCCTGTTTTCAGTTCGTGCACAATCAAACTCTTACTGTAGAGCTGATAGATACCCTATAAGATAGGGTGGACGCTGCCGAGCACGACAAAAAGGTAGCCGAAGAGGAGTTAAAGCTTGCTAAGCTGAAGCAAGCAGCAGCCGAAGAGAAGCAGCAGAAGGGTGAAGAATATGAGAAAAAAGCTGTTGAAGCCCTCAAAACCTTCTGCGATGCTATGGAGAAGGAATTTTTCCTCCACTGATGGAAGGGGAAAAATTCCTCCAAGAGCACATGGGAGTGGACATCTCCAAATTCAAGGCTACCATTGAGAGCCGAATCCAGGAAGGAGCTGCTGCACAAGCTGAAGTGCAGCAACAGCTAGAAGCTCTTGAAGCCAGCAGAATGGCTGCTGAAGAGATGCTCCAAGCCAGGGATGTCCAACTCTCAGAGGCTGCTGCTGCTGCTGAAGCTCAGAGAGCTAAGCTCCAAGAAGCTGAGGATCAGCTGATGGCCAAAAAGGAAGAAGTGGCCCAGGCTCAGACAGAGGCTTCCCAAGTTCAGCAGGAGCTGAATGAGCTGAAAGGTTCCTCCTCCAAGCTCGCCGATGAGCTGAAGAAATCCAAGGAAGACTTGGAGGAGAAAGAAGAAGTACACTTGTAGCTCAATTTCTGAGCATGAATTATTAATTTGTTGTTCTTTTCTTCAGCTGCTTTGTTTTTGAATGCTTTAGTGTTTCTTCAATTCTGCTGAACATAAACTTGCACCGGTAGTGCTTCTTGCCCCCCCCCCCCAGAAATTGAAGTATGGCTTCAGCTGTATAAACAATTTCTTTATTTCTTAAAAATGGGTATTCGAAACACAGGGCCAACTGAAGGCAATGCTTCGGATAATTGCTTTATGGGATACAAGGCTCAGTTAGGGCAATATCCCAGAATTGTCCATGGACTCATGCCTTTGGAGAACAAATCTTACTGAAGCTTGACTTCAGCTGAAAGACTAGAGTTCTTTAAAAAGACGAGTTTGTCAGCAATCTGAAACCCAGTTACCCGAAGGCGAAGGTTTCAGACGAGGCTGAATAAACAATTTCCAACAGTTGCTGTTATCCTTGATTTTCTGGCTATCATTGAAAAATGTATATCCGAAACACAGGGCCAACTGAAGGCAATGTTTCGGATAATGGCTTTCTGGGATACAAGGCTCAGTTAAGGCAATATCCCAGAATTGTCCATGGACTCATGTCTTTGGAGAACAAGTCTTACTAAAGTTTGACTTCAGCTGAAAGACCAGTGTTCTTTAAAAAGACGAGTTTTGTCAGCAATCTGAAACCCAGTTACCCGAAGGCGAAGGTTTCAGACGAGGCTGAATAAAAAACCCTTAAAGAGTAGATAGAACCAAGAAAACTTTGAAAGGATAAAAAGTTGCAAATATTTATATAAATGGTGGCTCCAAGGCCTTTCATTAATTCAAAATGTACTTACAAAGATTGTTCTGCCCCGAAGGGTTTACACATGATATTTTTCCAGTACATCAGCGTTCCAGTGATTTTTCAACTCAGTTCCATCCAACTGCCGAAGTCGGTATGTCCCTGTCTGAAGCTCATCACAGATTTCATAAGGCCCTTCCCATGCAGCTGAGAGTTTCCCATGGATTCGGCCTTTCTGAACTGCAGCAGCATTCCGAAGGACAAGGTCTCCAATTTTAAGAGGCCTTGCATGGACCCTTCGGTTATAAAATTTGCTGATTCTCTGCTTATAAGCAGCCATTCTGTCTCGGGCTGAGTCTCTTACTTCGTCGAGGAAATCGAGAGATTCCCTCATCAGTCGCTCATTCTCAGCCGAGAAGTGGTGCACTCGTAGGCTCTCAGAGCCAATTTCCACTAGAAGAACGGCTTCGGCACCATACACCAGTTCAAAAGGTGAATAGCCCGTTGCCTCTTTTTCAGTTGTCCGAAGGGACCAAAGGGTTCCAGGGAGCTCCTCCAGCCACTTGGACTTTTGATCTTCCACCCTCTTTTTGAGGGCATTTAGGATCTGTTTATTTGCAGCTTCGGCTTGTCCGTTACTTTGCGGGTGGCATACCGCTGAATATGCCAGTTTGATGCTGAACTGATCTGTATACCGCTTCAGTGGTAAGTTATCAAATTGCCTCCCATGATCGAAGACAAATACTCTCGGGATGCCAAAACGAGTGATGATATTCTGCCAGATAAATTTTCTGACAGTTTGCTCTGTAATGTTCGAGGCTGCTTCGGCCTCGATCCATTTACTGAAGTAGTCAACGCCAACTATCAGCCATTTTTTCTGGTACACAGCCTCTGGAAATGGTCCTAGTATATCCAGTCCCCATTGGGCAAACGGGAGTGGATTAAGGATCAGCTGAAGATCCCTTGCTGGCTGGTGGATAACTGGAGCGTATTTTTGACATTTTTCGCATTTCCGGACAAGCTCCTTAGCATCTGCGATCATGGTGGCCCAGTAATATCCAGCCCTCAATGCCTTGTGGGTTAAGGTCCTTCCCCCAATGTGGTTCCCACAGATGCCGAGGTGAATCTCCCGTAGGATATAATCTGCATCTGTTGGTCTCACGCATTTCAGCAATGGGGCTGAGAAGGACTTTTTCAGAAGTTCCCCCCTGAAGACAATGAACCTTGAGCTGGTTCTCTTCATCTTGGAGGCCAAAGCTTTATCTTCGGGAGTTTCTCCCCGAAGTTTGAAAGCTAGGATGGGGTCCATCCAACTAGGCTCTGGGTCAGCGCAGCACACTTCAGGTGCTTCGTCGACACTTCTCTCTCGACGCACTTCTACATATACAGATCTGTTCAGCTCGGTAAGAGTTGAACTGGCAAGTTTGGAGAGTGCATCGGCTTGAGTATTCTGACCCCTTGGGATCAGCTGAACCTCAAAAGTTTTCAGCTTTGCAATGACTGATTTGGTCTTGGCAAGATAAGATATCATGGAGGGCTCTTTGGCCTCGTAGCTGCCGCTAATCTGATATGCAACTAGCTGAGAGTCTGTTTTCAGGCAGACATGATCGGCTTCCAGGGAGATGCACAATTCTAGGCCAGCGATTGCTGCCTCATATTCGGCTTCGTTGTTCGAGGCCTTAAAAGAAAATTTTAGTGCATACTCGAAGGATTTGCCTTCGGGAGAAGTTATCACTACTCCTGCCCCCGAACCGTTTTCGGTGGAAGATCCATCCGTAAACACGGTCCAGACTTTCTTTTCATTGTCTAGCGCTTCTTGGTATAAGCATTCGGCCAAGAAATCCGCTAGAGCTTGAGCCTTAATGGCAGCCCTCGGACGGTAGCTGATGCTGAACTCGGTGAGCTCAAAAGCCCACTTGGCTAGCCTACCAGATTTTTCAACCTTGCCGAGAACTTTTTCCAACGGCTGATCAGTTAAGACCACTATCTGATGGCAATCAAAATAGGGTCTCAGCTTCCGAGCAGCTACTACTACCGCGAAAGCGACTTTCTCGAGTAGAGGGTAGCGAGTCTCGGCATCCGTCAGTGTATGACTGACAAAGTAGATCGGTTGCTGACTTTTGCTTTCTTCCTTCAGCAGTACTGCACTGATGGTGGCTGGGCTAACGGCCACATACAGGTACAAAGTTTCTCCTTCTGCTGGGCTAGCCAGCGTTGGGAGTTGAGCCAGATGCTCCCGAAGCTGTTTAAAGGCGTCTTTTTGCTCTTCCTTCCAAACAAGCTCTTTTGTTTTCGAGAGTTTCAGGGCTTTGAAGAAAGGTAACCCCTTATCCGAAGCTCTGGAAATGAACCTCGAGAGGGCTGCCATTCTTCCGGTGAGCCGCTGAACATCCCGCTTTGTTTTCGGCTTAGGAAGGTCGAGCGCTGCTTTGACTTTGGAGGGATTGGCATCAATCCCCCTCTTGCTAACTATGAACCCAAGGAATTTCCCTGACTTCATGCCGAAGACACACTTCTTCGGATTCAGCTTCATTTGATGCTTTCTTAAGGTGGCGAAAGTTTCAGCCAGGTCCTTAACATGGTCCTCAGATTTTTTGCTTTTGACGATCGAATCGTCGACATAGACTTCCATGTTTCGGCCCTTTTGATCGGCGAAAACTTGATCCACCAGCCTTTGATAGGTTGCCCCCGCATTTTTCAATCCGAAGGGCATCATTTTGTAATTGTACACCCCAGCGTTCGTGACGAATGCCGTCTTTGCTCGATCGTCGGGGTGCATGAAGATCTGATGATACCCCGAGAATGCGTCCATGAAACTAAGCAAGGCATGGCCACTTGTCGAATCGACTAGCTGATCGATCCTCGACAAGGGATAGAAATCCTTCGGACAAGCCTTATTTAGGTCCATGAAGTCAACGCACATCCTCCAGGTACCATTGGCCTTCTGAACCATCACCACATTTGCCAGCCATTCTGGATATTGG
Organism: Chenopodium quinoa; assembly: GCF_001683475.1. NCBI lineage: Eukaryota > Viridiplantae > Streptophyta > Magnoliopsida > Caryophyllales > Amaranthaceae > Chenopodium > Chenopodium quinoa. The sequence goes on along the minus strand of NW_018743920.1, from coordinate 1,016,055 downwards.
CAAGGCTCGATGAAGCCTGCCTCCAGCAATTTTTTGACCTCGGCTGCGATGTCTCGGTTCTTATTAGCGGAGTAATTCCGCTTCTTTTGCTTAATTGGTCGACACGTTGGGTCAACATTAAGCTTATGGGAGATGAGGTCTGGACTTATCCCGGGCATATCAGCTGCCGAGAAAGCAAACACATCTTTGTTGTCCCGAAGGAGCTGAATAAGTTCACAACGGGTGTTCGGATCAAGGTCCATCCCGATTGTTACACATTTCTCAACGTCTCCTTCGGCCAACTCAACTGTTTCAGTCTGTTGGTCCATGTCCATTGCTGATGGACTGGACTCTTCAGAATCTGGCCTGTTGCCTATGTCAGCAGGTGTCCCAGTCTTTTTGTTCTTCGGCTGGCTCTCTGAGTCTTGCTGTTCAGCTGAAGAGCTAGCCTTTTCCTTTTCGGGCCCTTTATCTCTGGGTACAGATCCTTGGGCCGAAGCACTTAGGCCTTTCGGCTTTTTTGTGCTTGGCTCTCTTTCTTTTTCTTTCTCCTCCTCATCCTTGTCGTCATCTGGGCGACTACTGGATGGCTTGAGGTAGTTGCACCTTCGGGCGTCCTTTTGGTTGCCCTGTATCCTTTCGGGGAAGCCAGCGTCTGAGACGTAAATCATCAGCTGATGATAAGTTGAGACGACCCCTTGGATATCATGAATTATGGGTCTCCCCAAAATCACGTTGTACACTGAAGGAGCGTCAATGACCAAAAATTCAATCATGACGTTCCTGGCTGCCTCATCGCAGCCGATGGTGATAGGAAGTGTCACCTTCCTATCTGGATAAGTTGAAGCCCCGTTGAACCCGGATACCGGGTAGGGTACCGGCGTAAGGTGATTGGGCTTCAGCTTGATTTGATTGTAGGCCTTTCGGAACAGAATGTTTGCTCCGCTGCCACCGTCAACAAGGACCTTACTGACGTCGTGGTTGGCCACCGTGGCGATGATCACCAACGGATCCTCGTGAGGGAACGTTACCCCCCGGCAGTCGGCGGCTGTGAACGTCATGTTCGGCACCGGCGATTGGGGAGACTGAATGTCAGCGTTGTTCACCTGGTGAGTCAAAGCCCTAAGGTGTCGCTTGTGCTCCGTTCGAGAGCATATTCCTCCTGAGATAACATTAATCGGAGAGAATTTCCCCTCTGGCTTTTTACTGTTCTTCCGGGGGAAGTCGAGGTCTTGCCGAAAGTCCTTTGCTGACTTCTCGGACTCTTTTTTCTCGCGGTGATCCGCGATGTATTTTTTCAAGTATCCCTTCCGGACCATGTCCTCTATCTGGTCCTTCAGTTGGATACACTCCTCAGTGTTGTGTCCCAGAGATTCGTGGAACTCGCACCACTGATTTTTATTTTTTCGCTGATACCACTCTGGGAGTGGTCTCGGCTTTCGGTAACTCTGCTCCTCCTTCGTCACGCTGTAAATTTTGGCGCGTGGAAGAGAGAGCGGAGTGTAGGACTCGTATCTGCCTGTGTATGAGGCAGATTTTTCCTTCTTTGGGTCGCTGGCCGAAGATTGCTCCGAGGCCTTTGACTTTCCCTTTGCCTTATGGCCTTGGCCTTCAGACAAGGGTATTTGTTTTTGTTTCCCTCCCCCGAATTGAGGTTGGGTTTTCGCTTTGTTCCATTCTTCGGCTCGGATGAACTTATCCGAGGCATTCAGAGCTTCCTCCAAGGTCTGCGGGGTATGCATGACCATGAAGTCTAGGAACTTCCCGGGCTGAAGGCCATTCTGCATTGCAAAAACGGCTAGCCCCTGGTCCAGCTGAGAGACGCTGGATGACTCGTTACTGAAACGGGTCAGATAGTCTCGGAGGCTTTCGGTTTCCCCCTGTTGCAGACTCATGAGTTCTGCAGTAGTCTTCTCTCGGCGGTTTGCCGTGGAAAACTTGCTCCTAAATTTGGAGGACAGATCATCCCACCCTGTTATGGAGCCTTGCTTTACTCCCTTGGAGATCCACGCTTGCGCGACCCCCTTGAGAGTGGTTGGGAAATATTTGCACCAAGTCGCTTCGGATCTGGGGCAAAGATGCATATGAGTCTCATACGAGGCCACGTGGTCCTTCGGATCCGAGGTCCCGTCATATGTGATGTGCGACGGTATTTTAACCGTGGGCACGTGCTCTTCCAGTATCCATTGCTCGAATGGCGAACTGGCGGGTAGCATAACGGCCTTGCCCTTGTTCATGGCCGAAGGGACCGCGCTCCGCCCTCTTAGAGAGGTAGGAGTGGTTTTCGTCCCTGGCTGGGAAGTCTGGGCCTCGGCCGCAGGGAACGAGAGGCGACTGTGCACGCTCGGTTCCTTGCCGCCGAGTCGGTCGAGGACGCTTCGGCGAACAGTCTCAGGTTGTTCTCGGTGAGTAGATTCTGGCCGAGAAGCTGAGCTGCTGCTCTTATGCGTTTCTGGTCGGGAGGTTGAGGATCCTTTGAAAAATTGAGGGTTCTTTTTCCTCTCTTTTTCAGTTTTCCAGGTATCCTCTTCCCACTCTTCCAGTTCCCGGAAGGAAGGAAGCTTCCCACCATCATGGTCTAGCTTCCTCCGTTGATGTCGGGTACGCGGAGGAGTTCGATCACGAGGTGGTGGCATATTTTGTGCCCTCATTGCCTCCATGAGCAGTGCCAGCGCTCTTGCCACCTCCTCCGAGCTGGGCCCCGTCAAAGGGGTCCTCGGCCGAGTATGGGAATGAGAGCGCACAGTCGATGGTTGGCTTTGGGGCACTGAATGTGTCCTATGATCGGACTCACCCTTGCTAGACCGAGAGTGACTCGGCCTATGATGAGAGTTATGAATTACGGGAGAAAGGGAATCCTCTCTGTATGATCCTCCCCCCGAGCTGGCACCCTTGGGAGAGTTCCGGTCCGGCGAGGGTGATGGTGTAGGGGTTTTAGGCTTTTCGCCTGCTCCTTGACGGAGGCCTTTGCTCTTGCGGTTCTTAGCCATTGCTACTAAGATAATTGCAAGATGATCTTGGTTAGAAATTTGGCTTAAAGATTTTTGAAAGTCTTCCCCACAGACGGCGCCAAATTGTTTCGGGTGAAAACAATGGGACCTTGTCGAAGGTCCGATGAAGTGGAGAAGACTGGATTCGGTCCAAGTGATGTTGGGCCGAAGGTTTCCTGCACAGTAAACACACGTAAACTAGCCTCGGGGGTGTTGCCGAGGAAGGCCCCTCCGATGCTAAAGTCAGTACAGTGTGTAGAAAGAGAACACTATGTAAGAGAATTAATTGCTTGAGGCTTTGCTTGAATGAATGTACAAATGTAATATTGATGGCTTTTATACCTTTGCATATATGGAGAAGTTAGGCCTTAGCCCAATTGGCTTGCCTTGAGGACTGATCTTTGACTTTAGCACAATTGGAGAGATGAACTTTGACCTTGGGCTTTTAATTGGATCATTTAATGCCTAGGCCCAATTGGACTAAATTGGACCCAAACAAGTTCTATACCCTACACGGTAATTATTTCACCTCATTAAATTAAAATAAGTTTGTTTTTTTTACAAAAATAACATGGGCAAAGTACAACTACATTGTAAGACATTTGTATTTATTTTCTTCTTATTTTACACATATAATAAAATTAAAAATGAAATATAACGAAAGAGTCGATTAGACCATGAGTGTATTAAAACTACATCTTAGCCTATATGAATGTTTAAGTTTCAATTATCTAAATAGCGCACACAAAGGCGCTGCAAAGTATAAATTACAAAATGGAGGAGGAGATTCAAATTTATACATGATACTTATCTTATATAAGCCATCAGTATTTGCCACTAGGCTAACACCTCTCGTTGGTGTAACTACTTCGATCCTTCCTTCCTATTACAGTTGATATAGTAGTCAAATTAAACTTAATATATATGTCAATGCATTACTTTGACATTATATATTTATAATTAATTTCATGGTAACAAAATATAAAAAAATTGATATTATGAAACTCTATATTAATGCCTTTTAACAATATTTTTTATGATTAAATTTATTTTTATAAAGTTAATATTTTGTACTCCCTCTCTTTTTAAATACTTGCTTCAATTTTCATTTTTGTTCGTTTTTAAATACTTGCTACATTTTCTTCTTTAAAATGTTTTTTTTACAGTATTTACTTCAATTCTCTCAACTATTAGACCTAACATAAATCATATGTTATTAATTTCATATTCTCTCTCCTCAAATTCTCTTAACTACTTTTGTTTTTTACAATTTTTTATTCTTCCACCTAACCACTACCTCCATATTTTATTACTTTCTCCAATTCTCCTACAAGTCTGCGCATGGAGAAATAGAGCAAGTATTTAAAAAATGAGGGACTATATATATTCTATATATTAGTAATGTAAAAAAAAGGCCAAATTTATTAACTATTTTCATTATTTTGAGACGGGGAAAGTATTATAAAAGTTACAAGTACGATATACCAAACCCAAAAATAAACTGGTATGTAGGTATAGACTTGACAAACGGGTCGTTCAGGTCGGGTCAATTCGGGTCGGGTTCGGGTCTGGTCAGGTCAATTCGGGTTTCGGGTCAAATTCGGGTTAGCACTTCGGGTCGGGTCAAGTTCGGGTCTGGTCAGTGCGGGTCGAGCCAGTTCGGGTTGGGTCAATTTTTAGGACCAATTTTCGGGTCATGTCAATTCCGGGTCGAATCAATTCGAATCGGATCAGTTCAGGTCGGGTCAATTCGGGTCGGGTCACCAAAATAAATTCACTTAAAAAAATATAGGTGGAAAAATAAAGTAAAATCGTTAAGAAAATGAAAAAAATCGTGAGTAATTAGGAAAGAAAGAAGCCCTAAAATAAGTAATTCACCATTTCACCCTATTCACTTCAGGAATCGGGTCACTTCGGGTCGGGTCGATTCGGGTCAATCAATTCCGGTTTAAACCGGGTCGGGTCACTTTGGGTTTCGGGTCAAGTTCGGGTTTCGGGTCAGGTCATTTTGGGCATCAGATCATGTTCGGGTCAACTTCATTTCGAGTTGAATTAGTTTGGATTTGAGTCATTTTCTGATCAATAATTTCGGGTCAATTTTCGAATCACGGGTCCGGGTCAGAATTGCCAAGTCTACGGTAGGTAGGTCTGTATGAGTAATGTATGCAACAACTGTAGTGCATGTGCACCAAATAAATAGGACATGTGTCATGTTTTAGATTAGAAGATTTGCCACATGTACATTCAAAGTCCACTTCTGTATAATCGTACGAAGAATTAACAGTGCCATTGTTTGTAATTTCGAGTAATCTTCTTGAGAAAATCCACGAACTCATAATTAATGAATTAATTCAAACAAAAAAAAAAAAAAAATTAATTAAATGTTGTTCTTTCTAATACTTCGTATATTCGTAATTAACTGTATATATGTTTCTTAGAGGTTAAGGCTCACTAGTCCCTATAACTGTATATATGTTTCCGATTGACGAATCACTAGTGCTAATTACTAATGCCCCGATACTGAGATACAAGTACTTAGGGAGTGACGTTTTATTTTTTATTTTATTTATTATTATTTTTAATTAAAAAAATGATAAACTGACTTTTATATAATTTATCGATCATTGTGGAAGTGAGAAAGATAAAGAAAATCATCTCGATACATAAGTACTTTATTAAAATAAATTTTAAATAAGAACATTTTACTATCATAGGACCACCTTGTAGTAAGATTGGATCAAGGGGGCAAGGAAACTAAAATTGGGTAACATGTTTACAGTGACTCACAAATCAAATGTGATCTTATGATGATAAGACGATGTTACACAAATTTGTCTCACTTTTTAAAATAAATCTTATGCGAAGTAGTAATATATAGTATTAATATTAATATATGATAAATTATAGAAATGAATCTTGACTTTGATTTTTATCATTAGCTTAACTAATTAAACTTTTAGTTAAGTTGACCTTTTAATATAGTATCAAGAATTCAAAGTCAATGTGACAAGATGGGTATCATAAGCTATAAGGAGGTTCGTGTTCACGTTTGTTGCATCTACATTTTAATCCCAAGGAATCTCATGTTTGTAAACATCAGAAATTTCATGCTTTAACTCAATTCCTGATGATCAACTTGAGTTCTGAGTAGTTAAAGTTTTAAGTATTTTCATTAAATTGTGAAAACTAAATATAATACTCCCTCCGTCTCTAAAAGAATGACCCTTTTGGCCAAATTTTAGTCCCAAAATATTCATTCCAGGCCATTTATTTTAAAATACCCTTTAATTTACAATAATATTTGTGCAAAATTAGCTTGCCCATGTAAATTTTGTTTTTTCCATGTAGTTTTATTACTTTCTCTCTCTACTTTTTTGCAAATTTCATATAAATTTACATTTTTAATATACTTTTATTAAGTTTTCCCATACACTTGTATTTCCCATTTAAGTTTCTTAATACCCGTGAAAACTCCCAAAAATGTCATTCTTTTAGGGACGGAGGGAGTACAATTTCTTCTCAAAGTTTTTTTCTGTAAAAAAATGTAATAGGACTACATACAATATTATTTAGAAAATGCATTAATCTAAACGCGAATGCATTGATTAAAAAAAAAAAAGGCTATTTATGAAGCATATTATTGAGAAGTAAATTAAATGAGTATATATATGTATATATAATGTAATTCTCAAATAAAAGTTGAAATTAAATTAATCTTTGCATACTAGTGATTCTATTATACTACGGAGTAATAATAATACAGAAAAGACTTTGCCGCCAAAATCACGATTAATAAGATTAATCTAGCTTAATCGAATAAACAATGTAATTGACTTATTAAATAACATATAAAGATGCAGCTCATAAGTCCACATCTTAATGAGTTGTAGTGCAACATACAATATTAGTCGTTATTAGGGTTTAAGACATTTACGTGTAGTAGCAGTGGATTTGGATTAAATAAAATAACCACGAATTTGAGGCAGAAAACTGAAAAAGTGATGGTATGTCTTTGTTTAAGATTTCCAGTCTTTTTCACCGCCTCTCGTTATCACAAAATTAATGGAAAATGTCAAGAAATTATGTCCTTTGAATTTGACAATTGCATGTTCGTTGTTTAAGATTGTTTTTTTTATTTGTTTTTTGATTTGTTAAAATATTGCAATGAAGGTTCCATCTAGTATCGTGCATAAATGTCATGTTACAAAACTTAGCATGATATTGTCAACTTCTTGAGCAAGTGGAGACAAGATAAAACATTAGAATAGGGTGTAATATTTACATAAGAGGAACAAATTGTAGAAATTTTTGAGATTTAGAATAATTTCTAACTTTTGATTGATTAATATATTCGTATTGGTTTATTTTTTTAAATTAAAATTATTTTACCATAAATAACTTATTTCTAGTTAAAAATATATGCACCCCTCGATCTTCTACATATATACACTACCCCATAGATTATACCCACTTAAACCTTACAAACACTAACAATTAAAATAAAAGAAATAGAATCCCACTTGAATTCCTACATTTTAAAAAGTATGAGATAACTCTTATTAATAGTGTTTGGACAATTATATTATTTATATCTTGTAAAATGTTTATTTACTTACTTGCCTTCATTACTGTTAATTGTCTTTTTAAACTCTTAAGAAATACGAACATTTATACCCCTAAAAACATTTGTTTACATATCTACCCTCGTCAATATTGTCAACAACTAATTTGTGACATAAAGTCAAATTGAAAAAGCTTTCTGAACATGGCTAACTATAGCACGTTAACCGCCTTGGTCATTAAAAAAAAGTTACATATTTTATATTTTCTAGGGATATATTATTAGTTTTCTCAAATTACCTTCACTTAAATCGAGTAATGTGAACAACGTGAATATAACTATCTCCTTGTTTTTTTAGAGTAAATGGCATATGCTGAGTACTTGATTTTGAAATGATGGGTATTGTGATCATTATAAAGTTACGATGTATTATAAAACATATAAGAGTGATATCTTTAAATAATATATAAAACCAAATGACTCTTTAATCAAGCTAGCTTGTTCATTGATCAAGTAGAACAAAGACAAAATTGTGCCGTTAAATGTTATTCTAAGTGCAAGTCCTCAATTAATGGGATGAAAATCAATTAAGGATCAATTGATTCATGAAAATTCAAGAGCACTTAATTAGCTAGTCACATGATATGAATCGCAAAGAATACACAAACAAGCAAAAAGAAAGATGGGTCCAAAAAAGAAAAAAAAAAAGGGAAACAAGCATGGGCTCACATCACTCATTATGATTAATTGTAGATAGTTTTTAGAGATCCAAAGTACAAAATCTTGCTAGATGTTGATTAACATAATCCCTTTTCCCCTCTAATTGCTCTACCTTAATGAGAAAATTGGTTGACTACTCTAAAGCTAAAACTCAAAGATTTTCTCAAAAGATTTTATTTTCATAACTAAAGTGTTCTTATTTTTATCATTTTGACAAGTTGTTGAGCTTCAATTTCCTAACTACAAAAATCAACATCCTTAGAACATTCTCCCTTCATTTTAGGCTTTTAATTTTAAAGTAAATTGGACGGTGATGATATTGTACAAGATTATTGTTAATAATAATTCTAGTTCACATGAAATTGTAATTCAAATTATACTTTATAAAGTCTTTATAGTACTGTAGTATACAAACCATAAGAAAGCTCAAAATAGTCAAAAGTAAACATAATACTTGGAAAACACTGTCACAATTTTCAAAGTATTAACTAGTTTGGAGCAAGTAATGTCATATGTGATTGACTGCGTGTAAAATTACAACAATATGTTATTGAATACATATTCAAATTCAAGATCAATTTCCGAAAAATAATTATGAGCAACCTCCTTGTTAATAACCTCATGTTAATTGCACAAGACACAATAATATACTACCTCGATTCATTACACAATCAATATTAGTTGTAGCTGTGTGATTTTGTCATTGAGTGATTATTTAGAAACCTGAGAGTCTTTTGGGTATTTCTCATTTGTGACATCTGAGAGAAATAACATTAGAAATCCAAAAGAAAATCAATCTGTTTTTTGTGATTGGTCTCAAATCTGTTCTGAATCTGTATTCTGTTTTCCCCAAGATAAATAAAACTATTACTCTCACCTGCCCGTGGACGTAACCAACACATTGTTGGTGAACCATGTAAATTTGTGTGTGTTTTTCTTGTTAATTTTACATTCAATATTTGTTATTTCTTGCATCCATTATAACAGAAACAATTCCAACAAGTATTCACATTACGATTTTTTTTTGCTTATTTATAAATCAATAATATTGGTAAAAGTAGATTATGTGAATAATGCAAAAACTTAACACGAGAGAGGAGTATAAATTAAATTAAGGACTATCGTTTCACCAAATATAATAGTGTTTATAATACTTTTTCTACGTTATATGAAATTATGATTTGAGAGGTTTTGGTTTTAGGTGACAAAAGTAGCCTTCATGCATGAATTCTATGGCAATTTTTAAATTCTTGCTTTCATATAAGGTTGATAATTATAGCATACTAGATTAGATGTATTTTAGGCCACATTTATTTGCAATTTGCCTTGCCTTGTTGATTTTGTCTTTTTGATCCAATTTATTGGTCCAACTTACATTGACAAGCCCACTAATTAATTTCCATATTCACTTCTAGGCCCAAGGTCCACAAATCTCTACCATAACCGTCAATGAAGGAGCTCGTGAAGGAGAGAGGAGGAGCATGATCACAAACCTCTTTTGAGAGAGGGTTTAAGGAAATCTTAATAACTACACAAATATATCATCGATAACATAACATAATAATAATAATAATAATAATAATAATAACATAATACTAAAATAGACACGTGTCATTCGTTGGTGCAGTTTTTCCTCTCCAAAACTTTTTTTTTTTTTTTTTTTTTTTTGTCAAAACTTCTCAGAGTTATATTTAGCATAATATTATAATATAACCTTCCTATTTGAACACCATATTTTTTTATACAATAAAAAAGATTCATGCCATTTATATTATACAAAATATATCAAAATATTCATATTCTTATATAATATTATGTCATATCTTTAAATAGGAAAATACATCATATATTATTCCTTCGAATCTCCAATTTATCTATACAAAAAGCGAATCAAAAATTACATGTGTTTCGACTTTTTTTTTTTTTTTTTGTCAAATATTCATTCCATTATAATCGATCTATAGTATTCAGTAATTATTAATTAAAAAGATTGATTATAATTATAACAAAGTAATGTAAAAAATTAGTTAATTTGTATTAAATGTTTTATCAGTCAATGGGTGTCAATAAAAAAAGGATATTAACCTCATAATCCCTAAATTATTTTTTTGTGTATAAAGTCTAATGCATTAATAAATTAATGTCTTTGTTATGGTTACAAATTAATTTAAATTGATGGGTTTTTTTTTCTTCTTCTTCTTCTTCTGCTTCTAAAAAAAAAACTTTTGGTAGTTAAAATTGCGTATAATAGAATTAACATTTTTCATTACATAATTTGTAAAACCGTGTGTGGCACGGAATTTAAGCTAGTTGTTATGCAAATTAGAGTTAGAGCTCTTAGACAGTTGGGATTCCATTCTTTACATCGATGAGATTAGGAATTCAGTAAAATTTTAGATATTTTAATTGTGGTGAGGATATACTAGGTATTACTTTATTAGAGAGCGATGTTCATTGGCATTTACATAACCAATGATAGCCACATGGAATGATGGAAGCCGATTTTTAGAGAGAGTTATTAATTGGTACTAAGTGTTTAAATATCTAAATTAGCTTAGACTTATAGTCATCCTTGAACCTAATACATCTTGCTTGACAAGCTATTCCTCGTGGACATGATACCCCTTGAACCTATTACATCTTGCTTGGCAAGTTTTTTGTCCTAAGATAGGAAAACATACCGTATTTCAAACCGTGGCAACCGCATAACATGAGGGTTATTAACTTTTTTTAATAAAAAATATTTTTTTAGTTACGATGTAGTGTAATGTCATTGTTAAGGGCTCAATGTGGATGATTCACGTGGAAATATATATGTAATTGCCATTATTTTAGAGGTTTAAACCGTTCAATTATTATTTTAATAAGCATGTTTATGCAATTTTTTTAAAAACTACTAAGACCGTAACCAAAAGAGAGTAGCATCAATTCGTTGACAAGCAAAACAAATCAAGATTTTTGCGATGGTATAATCATTATTCAACAATTACAATCGTAAATTCCAAGATAATGATAAATGTAGCTATACAAAAATATTAAGAATTTATAGCATGATGCATAATTTGGCTATAAATTCCAAACTTAATTATACTATTTTTTATAAAATATATTTAACACACATATATATAAAAAAAATTCTAAGGACAAATGATATACACAAAATTTGATCCTAAGCCTTGAGTACCATCGCTCAAAACTTTAACCAATTAAACTAATTAATCATCTACTTCTTGCGTTCTTTTGTTGACACATTTTAACATTTGACACTATTCAAAAACTTTCCTTTAACTAAATTTTGTCATCTATAATTATGATAAAACATATTTATGTGATTAGTGTATTAATTGTTGAACTTGTACTTTGACAAACGTGATAAGAGAATCATGTCAATTATAAATGAACAAAGAAAGTATTATATCATAATTGTATTTTGAGTGAATGAGAGACATCTTAGTTTGTTAGAGCTTCTCTCTAAGTTTCAGAGGATCATGAGATTGATTTTTATCACCCGTCCTTGTGACTCACCAAATCCCTTTATAAAAAATCATACTTCATACCCCCTTTGTGTTTTTTAAGTGCTCCATAGTGACATGACATGCATGCCGATGTAAAATTTTGACCAATAATATCTTTAATTATCAATAACTGTAAATTATAACAATTGAATATTAATAATCTACTCATTGAGATGATTCTAACAAGTACCAATAAGACTATATTTTTTTTTCCTTAAGTATAATTTATAAACATTCATTAGTGAGTCTCTTTTTTGTAGAAATTTATCTTGACGTGGGTAAATATTATAATATTTTTTTGACCAAGAACCTTTATTATTTGTCTCTTTACATAGAATCAACTAGTTAAGATACAATCAAAGTCTCCAATTTGAGTAGATGCATATTTGAATCAACCAAGGAGTACTATTCAACCTACAACTTTATTTATTTATTTTTTTCCTTAGCACGAATCCCCAATGAAACATTTAAAAAAATGGAGGAAGTACTTATTTGCATTTTTAAAACTTGTAACGATTAAAATAGAATACTAATCTATTGCCAAAATTTTTACACTTCCTAATAATCACGTAAAATACTAAACCTAACCATAGAAAAGTGACAGAGGGACTATTTCGAAACACCACAATCGATTAACTTCGTCATTCACCGAGAGATCAATGATTAAGTCAGTTAAGGAGTAAAAAAAAAAACCACATTGTCTTACACCTCCTCAACCAAATCGCAGAACCCAGATCAGCACTCGCGTACAACCAAACTCTCTTTCGTCTTCTTCAATTCCTCCTTCCTCTTTCCCCCAATTTCTGGATTTCAAGATCAAACTTTTCCAGAAATTCTATTCCGTTGTTAGGTAATTCCCTTCTTTTCTCAATTTCTCTCTTTGCTTTAACTCTTTCGAATTCAATTTTTGTATGATTTGATCCCACTGAAACCCCCCTTATATACGCTACTAGGTTCATTGATTGATTGATTGATCTAGTGGGGAATTAGGGTTTGTAATTTTTAGTTTCAATTATTATTGTCGGTTTAGAATTTGTGGGAATTGAATTAAATTTGTTGATCGTATTGAATTTGATTAGTTGGTTTATGTGTTGTAATTGTGTGATTTTGTTGATTCAGTTAGGTCTAATGATTGATCTTATTTGGGGTGATTTGGATAAATTTATGTTGGGTTTCTTTAATTTCATCGGAATGTTTATGTTTAAATTTGTCTGATTATATTTGTGTTTTGGTCTAGCATCATCAATGATTTCATGGATTATTATGATAAACCCTTAATCTTAGCTAGAAGATATGATTTGGGAAGAAGATAAGAATGCAAGCATAGATCTTGGGAGACATTATTAAATCGAGAACCGATATCGATGTTTATTTGTACCCTGATTGCCTTAATTTGAACAATGTAGGCCTTGTAAAATTCTTTATAATTTAAGATGGCGGGTTCAGGCCAGCGTCTCAATGTAGTGCCAACAGTTACCGTGCTTGGGGTTATCAAAGCCCGTCTTATTGGTGCTACAAGAGGCCATGCTCTCTTGAAGAAGAAGAGTGATGCTTTGACTGTGCAGTTCCGTGCAATTCTTAAGAAGATTGTGTCTACAAAGGAATCTATGGGGGATATTATGAAAGACTCTGCATTTTCCTTAACTGAAGCCAAATATGTTGCTGGAGATAATATTAAACATGTTGTCCTTGAGAATGTCCAAAATGCATCCCTTAAGGTTCGTTCTCGGCAAGAAAATGTTGCTGGGGTGAAGCTCCCCAAGTTTGAGTACTTCACAGAGGGAGACACCAAAAATGATCTTACTGGATTGGCTAGAGGTGGCCAGCAAGTGCAGCTGTGCCGTGGCGCCTATATAAAAGCCATTGAGGTTCTTGTTGAGCTAGCTTCTCTTCAAACTTCGTTTTTGACACTTGATGAAGCTATCAAGACTACAAACCGTAGGGTGAATGCTCTGGAAAATGTTGTGAAACCAAGGTTGGAAAACACCATTAGCTACATCAAGGGAGAGTTGGATGAGCTGGAAAGAGAGGACTTTTTCAGGTTGAAGAAGATTCAGGGTTTCAAGAAGAAGGAGATTGAGAAACAGCTTGCGGCTGCAAGGCTTTTTGCGGAGGACCAGGTAGTGGAAAGAATTTCTTTGCAGAGAGGAATATCAGTCAATGCAGCTCATGATATATTGGCTGGCTCGGAGAGGGATGAGGATATAATCTTTTAATGCTGAGGTTAGTCTACTGAGTTTTTATCTTACAGCTGTGTGATTTCAGGCGGTTCGCTCTTTGTAGAAGAAAATTATCATTCTTTAGTTGGAGTAGCTTGTATGTTTCAAATAAAAGCATATGCCGATCTCTTGTTAGAATCAATCGGAATTCTTTTAATTTTCTTAATCATCCTATGAGTGACTTTGGATTTATACATCATTGTGATGATTCACTTTGTGAAGTTGAATATGTATTGTTTGCTTATTTTTGGTAAAAAGACGAAAGCATTGTCATTGCTTTTGATCAAGTACACCAGTGCTTATGGACATTGCTGTACATATGGCTCATGGCCTCTACTTTGGCTAGTTGTGTTTATTTATTTCTAAATAAGATGAGTTAATTGAAACACTTAAATGAAGATGTTTTTATTGCCTTTTTGTTTATTGTAGTCTTGACCTGGTAAGTTTGAGATTATGCTGAACATGGTTTCCTCAGATCTTGTCAGTTGGTATCCATCTTTGTGATTATTGTAATATATGGCTGTTGGTCATCTTCTGAATAGAAGTTTGATGGTTAGAACTGTTAATTCAGTGGCTAATATATGGACATAAGCATTAACGTGTCTGCTTGACAAAAAATATTAATTGGTGATGGTGACAATTCTCCCTTTTGTTTCTCCTCAATTTGCGATTTTTTTTTTTTTTTTTAAAAAATGTATATGGTTGTTGAGTTAGGGTCAAGGTAAATATACAAAGTATGATAGAACTTTGGATGGAAAATTAGCTAGTTTTAGAGAGATTTTCTGACAACGAAGCCACCTCCAAGACTTGGGTGAAGTTTATGATTATGGGTCTTCAAAGTCACACATAGTAGGATAGATGAAGTTGTTGAAATTGACTGGTGGTGTGGTGGAGTATGATGTTTCATGTGTTGTATTAATTTAAGGTTCATAACCTGTACCATAGTCAATGAAGCTCTCTTTCATTGGGATCTATGGTGCTATAGTCAATTAAATATAGCCCTTTGATCAAACAGGCAAACATGCCCCTGATTGAGGTTTGGAGGGGATTAAGAAGAGTTTCTAGTTGTTTCACCAAGTTTAACAGGGGGTACGTGCAACTGCACATCAATCCCTTTGTAGATATTCTTACCAGGCTGTTGCTTTTCATTATCTTCCATCACCATGCTGCAAAGTGGGTTTGGAGAATGTCATGTTCGTATGTAAGATACAGAGAGTAAAAAATTTGTGTCCTCTTATATCTGTAAAAAATGTAATTAGGCATACAAATTCAACCTTACAATTTCAAGCCATAATTATACTATACATTGGGAGATGCGCACTTTCATACAAGCACACCCCAAGAAAAGAAACGCAAGATGATTAATATACATTGCAATTAAGCCCATCTTATAATTCTGTGTGTTGTGAAATTGTTGTTTGGGAGGTGTCATAATTAGCCTTCTGAGAAGAAAAAGATGCCATTCTTTCCTTCATTTTTGTGGCAGCCTCAGAGCTAGAACCATACACGGCCCCTGATATGTCAATTAGACCTGGGTTCTGGCTGTTAAGGACAGAAAAAATGGTGGCAAACTCAAATCCAGCATTGAAGCAGAAATGGAGCATACTCTTTGGGACAATGAACACATCACCTTCTTTTAGAACCTTCTGAAACACCTGGTTTTTGGTGTCAATAAACCCGACTGTAACAACCCCTTTGCTTACAAAGAGTATTTCTGCAGCCCGAGGGTGAGAGTGTGGGGTCACGATACCATCTACCTCCAAATCAGTCCTAGCCATTCCGAGGCCCAGGGTGTTGAGGCCTGGGAATTCGGCTGCAGTCACTATGTTTGTAGAGGATCGAAGGAAGTTAAAGGTATCCCCAGCTTGTTTGAGGTATGAGGTTTTGAAATCTGAGGCTGTTATATTTGCTGGGTTTTTGCAGGGAAGGCCATTGATGAAAATTGCGGTGTGACAAGTTTTTGAAGTTGGGGTGGCTGCTGGGCAGATATCTTGGAGGTTATCATTGTCTGCTAGGCAAAATTTGAAGCTAACAAAGAGAAAATATGAGATGACATGCCATGAACTAAACATTTTGAGGTTAGATTATTTTATTAGAGGTTTTGTAGGTTCTATGTGCTAGATAAGCTGCATAAAATGGATATATATGCATACTTGATTTCTTGGCTTAGAGTTCACTGATCTTTTTCCTGGGAAATGGTGGGGTTGGATTATTCTTCAAGTGTGATTACTTAGAAGTAATATAACTGTTGAAGTCTCCTTTGCACCAAAATGCATATGGGAAATTTTTTAGACTTTAAGTAGGAATTAGTATACAAGGCTAGAATTTTGTATTGCATCTTGATAGTATACGAGGATGATGAGGCATTGACAAGGACTTGAAACACTGGTAGTTTGGAATAGGATGAAGGATGCTCAGCTCTTTACCTAATTGGTAAGGGGCATGATGTATCTATCTGTACTATTGTATCTGAGACACTAGCTCCTGCATTTAGAGTTTTATGTTTCATCCGTCGTAATTAGATTTCCGTATGTTTTTAGTTCTTGATACTCCGTATTATCAAGGACTGCGAGTATAGAATAATATGGGAAAGATCAAAAGTGTAACTTACTCTATTTAATAGACACTGAGGAAGTTATTCGGATTAGGTGACAAACTACCTTTGAACATCCAACAAACAGTACATGTAACTATTGTTGACTGAGATAGCCTAATGTTAACAGTTTAAAATTCTTTTTTTAAGGCAATGTAGAACTGATAGGAACTTTATACTGAGCACTTCATATATCAGTCATAGTCTTCTACTGTTTATACCTTTGTTAAGAACCTCAAGCCAATAAGTAGTTCTATTATGTATTCCAAATTTCTTCTTTTAAACGAGTAAGGAGAATTAGGAATCGAACCTAATGTAAATTACCACTGGAACAAGAATGCTTGTTCTGGCTTATTCTTAGGTTGCTTATATATTGATTTTTCAGAACGTCTGGTTCTCATATGAATGGTCAGTATACATAAAGACGGGGAAATAGGATGGGATTTGGGAAATAATTTTGGGAGAATCATTATTTGTAACATTTTTTGCAAGCGATTTTGCATATTCGAAGTATTTATTTCACTGGTCTATTGTTTTGAATTAATTCATTGCTGTACACTCCAGTATATAATGACGCACAGCTCTAACTGAAACATCCCTTACTGTAAATTAATTACGAGAGACTAATCAAATACGGAGTATTCATCATTAATCATACTGCATCTATTGATGTGGGTATCCTATGATTAGTGATTTTCTATTTTTAGAGAGTTGGTTAGAGTGTAGATGTCATGTGAATTAGTATGCCTAACAGACTTATAATTAATCCTTGTAGACCCTGATTAAAGATTCAACACTCAGAATTTCTCTCCTTCGCTCTTTCTTCTCTCCTCTCTGCAAACCCTCTCTTTTGTCAATGGAAGCCTAAGTTTTCTAAGTCCTACTCACAAATCACAACTCACTCTTGAGATCAGATTCGATCATTTCCTTGACTTCAGAGCATACGGAACAATTTTGCTATGCTTATCAATGACCTGCTTACCGATGGACATGTCATTGGAAAGCATAGCAAAATCTTCGTATACTTTGTTAATTCAAGTGAACATGTCAACAACCATCGATGATTCTCAAACTAGGCCCCAATGTAAATGATCGGAGCTGCAGAGCAGTTCTACATTTCAGTAATTGTCTCCGAACAGCTCTCCCACAAGTTTGCTGCATCAGCAAATCCTTCACTGTACTCCTGCATCCTCCAAAACTCTTATGTGATAGGCAAAAGTCATTTACATTAAACTTTCAGACGGAGTGCAGATTGAAATAGACGATCCCGTGTTTCATTTATCTGCTCACAACACTTGACATCACATTGAATCGTCCTTTCTCTTTCTATTCTTCGTCGGACATCCTTCCTTGCTGCTAAATATCTCCGCATCTTTCGTTGCAGCGTAGTCCCATTACTTCCGTACCTATATGTTTCATACATCTCATATATCAACTAATAACTCGAATTCATCAGCCTATAAAGATAAAACAAATCCTCATCTTATTATTCTACATTTTTACCAATCCTAGGTTGTTCTTGAGACAAATTTCTCTCACGCATATATATTTACGTGGGCTCATTTAGACCCAAAGGAATATTGAGACCGGAATGAAAAAGTTGGTAGATCAAAACCTTATAATCTTCATGAAAACCCAAAAACTTCATTCCAACTATTTTGCTCTAACATGTTCTCCGTCTTCTTTGAGGAATGATACACAACTCTTTAAACTCATTTTCATTGTCGATGTACAAAAGTCTTAAATGCCTACTTAGTAACTATCGTCTTAGGCTTTGTTCACTTCAATTACATTTGCTGAACTTATATTATTTATATGAAAAGTGTTACTTTTTTTGACGAAAATTATTACTTAATGCTTGGAAGAATCAATAAAATTAGAAAAGGGAAGGAAAAAGGTAAGGGAAAGGGGGGGAAAAAAAAAACACATTAGGATCATGTAAAGGGGGAAAAAAATAACCGACATATAAGACCTTAATGGCTCACAAAGCACACCCAGCCCGCAACTGAGGCAGACGAGCAGTAGCGCCACAGGCGGCCTGAGACACTCAGACCTGGTCAGCAGGCTTTATACGCTATAGCACCAGCCATCCGACACTGAGCGCTGTCCTGGAGAGCCCAGCAGAGGCTTCAACAATGCAGCATAAGAGTAACCCAAGCCCCAGCCCATTTTCCATAATTTTTTACCAGTCAAATTTATCACAAGTGATAATCTGGTAAAGATGAAATTTTGACAGTCAACAAATTTTCAAAAAAATTTGCTCCCCTCTGCTGTTAAATCTTAACTACTGAAGTCATCTTATTCATACTGGCATAAACTTTTAGAGGGCGTTTGGTTAGTGTATTTTATGGTTTAGAAACGAATTCAATTAAACCGATATCGTTACCGTGTGTTTGGTTTGAAGGCATGGTAATAATTACCATTAATCAGGGGTATTGGTTACCCCTCATTTGTTACCTCTCAAAAACTTGGGATAACAAATACCCTTTCCCTCCTTTTAACAAATACTATTTCCATGGTTAAACCAAACAAATGAAAAGGTAATAGCTAAATGATTCCTTTCCCCCCTTCTTATTTGTTTCCTTTCCACTCCGTTTTCATTTTTCGAACCAAATGCCCCCTTAATAACTACATGAGCTAGCAACAATCCGCCAATCCCCCTTTGATCCTCTAAGCTGTTATAATCCGCCTCTAATACAACGTCTTGATCTCACATAACTCCTTGTCTTTACTATCAACTATATATATATATATATATATATATATATATATATATATATATATATATATATATATATATATATATATATATATATATATATGTTATTGTTGTTCTAGCTGTCTAGATCGTAAAAGTTCCACCCTTCATTTCCATATGGAATTATGCATGGCCATCGTCAATTTTGGGTGCAAATTTGTCATATAGCTCTCTTAGAATTCCTCCTTGAAGCTCACTAGCTAGCTGCTACCATGCTTAAAGTATACTAGTAAATTTTGGTTAGTTTTTTTTTTTTTTTTT
The DNA here is from genome assembly GCF_001683475.1 of Chenopodium quinoa. Lineage (NCBI taxonomy): Eukaryota > Viridiplantae > Streptophyta > Magnoliopsida > Caryophyllales > Amaranthaceae > Chenopodium > Chenopodium quinoa. The sequence continues at coordinate 996,459 of NW_018743920.1, read as the reverse complement.
TTTTTTTTTTCCAAATACTTGTATACAATAAGGATACTATAATATAATGTAAAAGTAATAACATACAATCTATGTAAATGTTTATCAATAATGGCTTGTTATTTAATAAATTAGAAACTTTAAATCAGTGATATCTTTAATTGGAAAAACTTCATGATGACCTTGTTATGATCATTTAAGAAAATTTATGCAGTTATTTCTCTCTTTTTCATTTTATTTGTATTTTTATTTTTATTTATCGAGGATTTCACTAATTGGGCCTTTTTATTTAACTATAGTTCAAGATATAACGAATGTATAACTCAATATGATAGATTTGGTAGTACTAGAAGTAGGGAGTTGATAAATTGGTTGAAAACTAACAAAGTGCTAAGAAAGACCCAACAACACGAATATTATTCACTTCAATCCATACATCTGTTAAAGAATTAAAAGTGCATACACGAATCTTCCTACCAATGAAACCTAACTTATATTCCTCCTTCAATATTCAAAATATCGACCCATCATAATGTTTAAAGATACTCCATTTTTCTCTTTATTCATCAACCAACCCTACGTGGCTATGTGACTATGATACTTGTTCGATACCCTTTTTTACATTATAGCTCTAAACAAAAGTCAAGAGACGAGGGAGGGTGAACTAGTACGGCAGTACTTAGACTAGTCACATACTTGCGAAGGGTGTATCTAAAGTTAGGTGCATTTAAAGTTAAAGTTGTAAAACGGTAGATTCAGAAAATTTACGGCTTGTTGTTATAAGAAAGGAGTGTTGGCTATATTACTCAGACACGGATACGAGTATTGGTGTGGTTAAAATGTTACATATCTAAGCATCTGATACGTCAAGGTTAGAAATTTCAGATATAGAGACACTATATATGGTTATGTAGTTCAAGATGATTGAAGTGTGTTCTCAAAAATAAAAATTAAAAAAAAAAAAAAAAAAAAAAAAAAAAAAAAGATGATTGAGGTGTTGAAGTAGTAGTAGTAATGTCAGATAAGAATAATTTCATACCCTTGTAAGAGTGTCGAATATCCAACACGGGTATAAATAAAATTGAATAAAGAGTCGACGTAACATGGACTATGGTAATGAAAGATGAAGTCTAAAACTCTATTTTAGAGATAATATAAGTCTAGATACATTCGAATTTATGACAGACAAACTTGTTGACGAGTGAGAACTACAAACATTTGAAAATTAATTATCAAGTTGAATGTTAGAAATTAGATGAACCCCACTCAGGTGACCAAAAGCTAACAACAACCTACTCCGCTTTCGCAACCCGTAAAAGGCAAATTCCTATGATTCACACGCAGTGCACTCGTACTAGTTACTATCATCAAATAACTAAAACTATTGATATGATTAATTATAATAATAATGAGATCGAATTAGTAGTTTAATGGTGTTATTCTCTTGGTTTTTTGATTAGTATTAGTTTAATCGTTTAGTAACACCTATGTTTACTTTTTCTTATCCTTTCGGATATCTTTGTCGATAAGATCATTTCTCAATCTGTTTGTTCGCCGCGTTCAATCCGTGGTGTAATTATATTTTATGTTAACTCCATGAATTAATAATGTTTTATACTATTATTGACAAAAAAAAATAAAAAAATATAGAAGTATATAGATATCTTGGTTATTGGCACCAATAAGGAATTATTCTTGTTTGCGAGCTAATGGTTGTTTTTTTTTTTTTTTTTTTTTTTTTTTTTTTTTTTTGATCAATTTGAAGTATTAGCTATGTATTAATATATATGTATGTGTTGGCTATCTTGTTCTATTGAGGCCTGATTCATTAAAGGTAGAAATAAATTTAGATAAGAGTTTATAAAGATTATTCAAATTTAATTAATAATTAAAATAAGTTCAAGTAAGTTTAAAAAAGTTCAATTAAACGCATTAATAGAACAGAGTACTCCTACGTAATTGTCCATAAAAGTATTTACTATTAATTACACATGGTAGTATGGTACAATTGTTGGTTACATGACTAAAAGTGCTAGTTATAGATATAGGTAAAAGTTGATGATATGTAGATGGTATTGCCAAATTTACTACTTTTAGTTCGGAGGCTAGCCAAAAACCGTATAAATTATCTTTCTTATTTTTATTATGATAGTGAAGACGAGAGTATATTGTATTAACCATGCATATATTTTTGGGTTGTTTGATCATGTTGACAACCTAAAAGCCAACAACTAATAATAAATAAAGCTTGCTTTAAAGTCATTTGCCAAATTTGCTAATTGCTTTTACAATATAAGGTAAAGGATGTATAACATAGAATCACAAACCTAAATCATCATTTTGAACTTAAAACAAGTATTAAAGTGGGAAATGACCAACAATATATATTTATTCTTGTCTATTATAATTGTATCAGGAATTAAGAAATTAATTCAATACTAAAATGAAGAGATCGCGTTAGAGAAAATGAAATGGAGAAGAGAGAACGAAAGAAAAGGGGGAGGCGACGAGGCACAAGTCATCACACGATTCAAACAACATCAAAAGAGAAAGAAATTAATTAAAGAGTGAGAGAAAAGCAAGGGACTAAACATCACATGATCCAGCTAATTACTATACCATCATGTACCATATCAATCTCTAAATCTTATTAGCATCAACTAGGCTTAGATTAAGGAATTATTTGTTGGTATACATCACACATTTAATACTTTATTATTGGTACAGTGGTACTAATCTAGTCTTTTGCAAAATCAGTAACACTTAAAATACACAACAATTTGATATGAATTTTTAGTTGAAGGTGAGCGAACAATCGAACATCTTTAGCTATATATGCATTGCAAGAAGATAGAATAATGTATAATAAGGAGGCAAAAGAGACGCTGGAGTTGGTCAATTTTTTCTCACAACTCCCATTAAAATCTTTCATTTGGCTCTAACTCTTATTGATTTTCAAGAAGAAACAATTGTTATTTTAATTCTAAATCGTCAAGAAAAATCGATATTGACTATTATATTACTTATTCATACTATAAATTCATGATCATGTCACTTACTTGATGATCAATATTAGGCAATAAAATAATAACTAGCATGGACATGATTCGTATAAAGTAGTCTAGGTAGACCATAAATACAACATGAGATATTATCTTGTTTATATTATAAACATAAATACAATTCATATTAGGTTTAAAATTTAATTTACAAATGTTTGCAATCTTTTCATATCAAGCCAAATAGTGCAATAATTAACACCAATAATATTGGAATTAAATCGTACATTATTGCCTTAATAATTTCAAATATCATACATATAAAAGCCAAAAGCAAAATAGACAATCTCTTCAAAAACATCAAAATCATTTATATCTATCTAATTTATTCTAGATAATTCACCTAAATGGTCATATCATCATATGAAAGATAATAAGATATGAATGAAGAATATTGTTGCAATCAATTCAAGGAAAAGACATGTCTAGACATAGAAACGAAAGGGTGATAAATAGGAGTAAAACCCAAATGGGCCCGGGTAATGGGCCCTATTGAGGAGAGAGAAAATGGGTTATCTGCCCCAATCTCATCCCCAAAAACTTACCCCTTTAGCTTATCCAACCACCTATCTAGCTACTTTTCTGTGTCTACTACTAATTACTCTCTTGTAATTATGTGGTCCTAATTCATATAAGTATTAAGCTTAATATACGTTCAAATTAATACTTGATGAAGCCAATGTCTCATACATGACTTTTTGATTAGTTTTGCATGGTCAATTCTAGTATGTTTGACTATTGATTTTTTCTTGTTGACAAGAAATTATAATTAAGTATTAAGTATAGTTTAAGTTGCATTGCATGTTAGATTTGTTGTCAATTAGCAAGGCTCTAATTGCCCAATTCTCACAATTCTCTTTTGTAAGTCTAGGAAATTGAAGCGGAACCAAACTATTCGCCATTCCGTATTCATCAGGAACTTTGACTCCAGATGGACGCTTGCTCACATGTGTCGGTTTGGGGTATGGTCAGTTCACCGGGAGGATCGCCCTTTCAATTCGAAGTTTTTTCCTGAAAGCCTAAAAGCCCTTGTTGACTATGACAACAGTCGCGACTATAAATAGACTCGCGACTGTGGTAGGTTCTGCTTGCTGAAACCTCTACTCTAATTAAAAGCCGATTAATCGGACCATTACCCTCCGAAGGCCCCTTGGGGGGGGGGGGGGGGAAGGAACTGCAATAAGGCTGCCCCTTGCTCGCTTTTCCTACCTTTTTGGAGTCCGGGAAAGGGCGGATAGCAACATTAACCACATTAGCTACATTAAACTATCAAGTATTCTTCTTTGGTAATGTCAAGTATGAAAACAAACTTAAGGTTGAACTTTTTTTAGTTTCGGAGAACGTAAAAAGTTAAACATGAAGTTAAAAAGGGAGTAACGAAAGTGCTAATACGCGCTCTTAAGCGTATTGTTCATTAAGTAATAAACAGAATATTTTTTACTTAAAAAATTTACCTCTACGGTTAGGAAAAAAAACAACTATTGTTTAAAAATATATGTAAAAACACATTGTTACTTAAAAAAAATACAGCGAGTACAAGTTTATTAATGTTTTGGTCGGTAGGTCTAGACTAGGATAGATATCAAACGTGAATCTAACAATTGATCACCAAACAAAGCATTTAGAGAAGACAACAAAATATTGAAAGTTGATTTGATTGGTCAAGTAACATGCATTGTTAAGCACAAAGCTAGGGAGGTGTCAAGCTAAGGTGGGAATTGATTAGTATAATATGATACTCTAATATCAATCATATAAATTAAAAAAAGGGGTTAAGTACATAATTGACCTTTAAAAAATTCCAAAGGCCATAAGAAAGATTGACACATGTGTAATGTGTTTGTTGGATAGAAAAGGAAAAAAAGATTATCCAAACATAACTTTATGAAATTTTCTCAAACGGCTAAGATTTCATATTTTCATGCTATTGAAAGCTACAACACAAGTCATCATCCCACGTGACATCCGCCTTGGTTTGTTGTTTCCACTCAGTTTCGTGTCTTGGCATACTAAATTGCATGGTTCATTCTCCGCATCACACAATTCACATATTTCGCTCTTATTATCAATAATTCTTAATAAACAATTCTAAATGGTAAATTATTATTTATTTTATATGTAAGAAGAAACACTCTATCACGACTTGTCGCAGATAAAACATCCCAACTACCACGTACATAGGTTGGACTCTTAAACATAGGAGAAAGAGTAAGAAAAATCTCAACCGTAAAAAGTCCTAAGTACAAATAATAACTCATAACCTTGAAGTTATAGATAAAGTCGCTATTCATTTCAACTAATTTAAGTTATGATAAGAGGTATCAAACTTTAAATTACAAACTAAATATATAAGTTATTATAAGGCGTAATAAGCTAGTTCAAATAATTAAGCACAAAAATCCTTCTCCACAATCACTCTTATTTTGTTTTCATTTGAGCCCGAGTGAACAAACTAAATTTACTACGATTGGAGGATTGGATAAAGGAATACCACCAACCAAGTTGTTATAAAGAGGGTTAAAACCTTAATTTCAATGTTGAAAAGTACAATTCACCTTTAGGCTAAACTTAACTTGATACTACTGATAAAATAACAATAAAATAGTGGAGTAATATTTTTACCCTCTTAAGTATTGTAAGCTAAGGAGTACTTTGTACTATTTACTACATGCAATGGTCTTCTGTGTTTACCATAAGGTGAAAAGATAAATAATACCTTTAACAAGATTTTTTTTTTTTTTTTTTTTGTTTCCAAAGCACAAGGTACAATTTTTTATTTTTTATTTTTATTGCTCGTGTACTTATATTGTTGTACCATATGGCCACATAAACAAATTTTTTTAAAAAAAAATACGAGTAGTCTCAATTTTACCTTGAAAATGTGTTTGGTGAAAATCCTCAAAGGAAGGAGGAGAGAACAAGAGATTTAAAACGGTGAATTTAGTATTCACCCTTAGTTATTTTGTATATTTTTTTTCTTAATTACAATCACCAATTTCTTATCATCATTCGATCTTATCCTTTTATCTAAATCCCTCACGCCAAACACTCTTTCATTAAAATTGCTCTATAATAGATGTCCCATTAAATTTGCTACGTTTCAAAAATATATACGCCACAATGAAACAACTCATTTGTAATAGTATTAAATACACACGGAGAAAAAAAATCCCAATAATTTCTTTCTTTTTTTCTTACGTAAAAAATTCCGAATAATTTCAAATGAACATACTCGATAAAAATTAAAAACAAAAATCCGAATAGTATCAAATGAACCCACTCGATAAAAATTAAAAATAAAAATCCGAATAATTTCAAATGAATCCACTCGATAATACTTCACATGAATTTGAAGATGAAACCATTGAAATTGAACGTAGAGTATACACGCATTTAAAATTTTCGATCATACAATGGGTGAGTAAATATCATAAATTCATAAGGATTAAAAATTTACGAGTAACAAAGACAAAAACAATACGTAACGTATTTCAAAATTTCACAGCCATCATATTAATTGAAAAAAATTGTACTCAGTACTTCTGTACTTACAATAATCCACCATTAAAAAATTTAAATCAACCCAATTGAATCAACTAAACTAAACTAACGTGTTCTAGTCGGAAATAAAAACCGGCCACTATTACCGGTAACATCAAACCCAACCGACCGACATTTCACTGCGAACTTCGACGCCTCCGCCGTAGAATCCGCCGTCGACGACGGCAAATAATTCGTCGTCCGACGATACGCACCAAGCCATTTTATCTGCATGTAACGATTCCTTCTCCACGGCGGCAAAGTAAGGCCGTTGATCTTCATCGATCTTCGAGCTTCGTCGCATAATAGCCGTATGATCTTCTTCAGATCTTCAACTTTTCCGACGAAAACCCTAGGTAATGATGTTCGTAGTATTCTGTAATTTTCCGTTTCTCTTGCGATTTCAAATTCACCGGAAAATTCGGCGTCGATTATGTATCTAACCGTTGAATTTGGCCGGATTACGTCGATAAATTCGTAATTTCCGGCGGTTAGGGTTCCGCCGGCGGAGGAGTCCCATTTTGTCTTGCAAATTCCGGCGTTGTATCCGATTTCTCGAAGGTACGCCATTAAATTCCGATTATAAATCGATTTGTTTTTGCTTCGAAAAATGGAAAAAATCTTAGTTGCTTTGATTACATTTGAGAGAAGCTGGTTTCGGAATTGATCCGCATTGTTCCAAATAATCGGGTTAACGACGTCGTGAATCATTGCTACCGGGTCGGACCGTAGGTGCTCGTCCGATTCGGAGTCGGACGAGTAGTCACGAGTGTGGAAGGGGTCGGCTGTGGTGGTGGTGGTGTTATTAGAAGGGGAATTATCGTTTTCGAGAAAGTTTTGTACGAGGTGGGATAGGCACGGAGAGGTAGAGGCGGAGGAGGAAAGAGAATATGAGGGGTTGGACACGACGTCAATCTCGGCGTCGTGTTCGCTCCCACTACTACTAGTGGTACTACTAATAGAACTAAAAATTCTAGCACGGACCCTTTCATTGAAAGGGTCCGTTACTCGTTTATTACACCTTCTCACATTCACGGCCATTTTTATGTATGTTTAGTTGTATTGGACTGGATTTGGTAGTTGTGTGTAATGAAATGAGAAGGAAAGAATTTTAGGACGGGTATTTATAAAGGAGGGTGTTGAAATATTAGGACTAAATAAATTTTTTTAAAAAAAAAAGTGTGAGAAAAATTAGGATAAAACAAAGGAGAAAAGGGACTATTGGGTAATATAAATATATAATTAAATGTGTGGGGGTTTGTATAATAAATAAGGGGGGAAGAAGAGAGAGGATATCCTAAAAAAAGAAAAAAAAAAAAAAAAAAAAAAAAAAAAAAAGGGGGATTGGAGATTTAAAGGCATATGCGACAGAAGGGAAGGAATGAGGTGGATGGACAATGGATAGAGAGAGAGAAAAGGATTTTGTTATGGAGTTAAGGGTAGGGGGAATGTGCTTTGAATAATAAGGGCATGGGTTGCCACGTGGATTTTAGGTGCATTTCATAAAATTACAACTATGGTATTAACCTACCTACACTATACGTTGTATTCGGTATTTAAATGAGAGGATTTTCATTGAGGCTCATAAAAATCATATTTATTGTAATTTTTGTATGTAAAGAAATTAATTGGCTTAGATGTCAATATGAAAAGTTATGTCATAATGGTTAAGTATTTAACTATTTATTACGTATATTTTTAATCAGATGTTGAAAGTTAGTTGGTATATTTTGTAGGTATTCAATTTATTTCCTAGACGTCTACAATGTATATTTTAATTTTAAAACAATGTACTACTTCATTTGTATTTGACTATTTGTACATAGTTTTATAAAAATATATGGTTGTAATGAAAACATTTATACCACATTAATTTTTCTTACATCTACATTCTACTAAAACAATAATTAACCGTAGATGTTAGCTTACTTGGTTTAAGTTGTTGAGAGCGGTACTCAACACCTATAGATTTCGTCTACATTCTTACTCTTTATAACTCCCCATTCGATTCACCACACTTCCATGTTCTTGAAGTTAGGTTATGCATGTCAATGAATGCTCTAAAAGACCATAATAATGTACTCCGTAGTGACTTAATTATAATACGGAATACAAATTACTTAGTTTTAAAATATAAACCAACTCTTAATATCTGTCTTATCCTTACTCTATTTTAAAATGGAAAATAAAGTAACAAAACCAACCCCATTCAACAAATCAACATGTTCATTTTTTGATAATCCAACTATGACTTTCTAAAGTATAATACTCGTGATGTATATCAAAATATCCTTAAAAATCTAAAATGAACAGATTCTTTCATAAAATTTAGTAATCCGTACAAATAAGAGGGTAAATTTAAAAGCAATTGGGATTATAAGGTGACGGTAAGTGGGGTCCACACCCTAACTCTTCACAAGAGCGAAGGGCGAAAACGATTTGTCCAACCAGAAGCCTATTGATGAAGTACGGTAAAGTGAGTTTACCCTTAAAGCGTGAGGTTTATTTCTAGTAGTCCTTGTTTTACAAGTGACAATAAAAACGGGTGTCCAAATGGCATCAGTCAATTATCCGGATCTTGGGTCCAGAATTATCCATCCTAACACTAAATTTCTTGTCAGTCCAAAAATATTTATTGAACTTTGTACACATAATTAGTGGTCCCCTTATAATTGTTTATTTATTCCTAAGATTATCATTGACAATACTACACTATGCTTGTTAATTGATTTTGAGATGTTGTCGTTTATATAATGGGGTTTCCTTGCACATAACTAAGTGTTCTCGTCGTGAATAATTATATGAATGATTAATTAGATCTTTTGCTATGTATGTTATGCTGTTGTTGGTGGCATGTAGAGTGCATCACATTACTACGTTTATAGAAGGGAAAGGAATATGCCATTGTGGATTTGTGGTATATGCTCTTTATTATCGTGAGAAAGTATTTCAAACGAGGTGTTAGCGCAGTCTGATCACCGCATGATTATTAGATTATACTACAAGATTTTATTTTATAATCAATTATTGGTGGTGCAAAATAGTAATATTAAGCTCATATATATTATATTATGTTCGTGGTATTAGTTTGACACTTGACATATAGTTAGCTTTTTTAACCGATACCTTTTTTTTTAAGCGCACAATTTATTTGGTATGGGCACGAGATTCACTACTACAAAAACATGAAAAGAAACCCCCTAAAATTAGCCTAAGAAACCACTTTAGAGGGGGTCTTAAGCTCAGAGGTCTCTTAGGTTAAGAAACCATATTTTTTAGGGGTTAGTTTGCTCAACTTAAGAAACTACTTTTTAAGAGAAGGGGTTTCTTAAGTACTGCTAAAACTATTCTATTATAACATTAAAGAAACCACATTTTAGGAAAAAGGTGGTTTCTTTGGTTTAATTACAGAAATCACTTTTAGTGAAAAGGGGTTTCTTTGATTTGTTCATAATTCAAAATATATATACATATATATTGCAATATAACTATCAAATACATACAATGGTATGTACGATAGCTATACCACAATATATACAATATTCCTACATATTGCGCTCCCTTCGATTTTCAAACTCCTTACTCCATATAATATTCATGCACAAATATGTAAAATTCTTACACTTAATATTAATATAACTATAAAATTCTAAACACAATCAACAACATTTACAATAACTGGTCTTCTAAAACCTCTAAAGAAATTATATTTGTCTCCAAACAAAATTGATAAAGCTCCAACCATATATCCTTTATTGAATATAAATTTTCACCTACAAAATTCACCAGATTAATGATAATGGTTCCTAGTTTTTTGCTAGGGTTTTCTCTCTAGGTTTTTGCTTGAAAGGGTGTTTTTTCCTAATTTTTTGCTAGGAATTTTCCAGTTTTTTTTTGGGTTCTCCTTCAATCTTCTCTCTTCTCCCTTTTTCCTCCTTCATCCTTCTCTCCTTGATCTCCATTGTGATTACTGGTAGGGGCTACCACTGGTTTGTTGATCAGTGGTAAGCCCCAAAATCCCTTTTTAATCGCTTATAATAATAATAGATCCCATCCTTAAGATGGTCTTGATCGGTGTAGATGATTTCTCTTTTGTCATCGGAAGTTCTAATTTTTTGGTGGTGGTTCGTGCGGCGTTGAATCAGTTGTTAGATCACCGACTACAATTAATTGAATCAGGTTTTTTTTCAATTCAAAAACTATCAAAAATGGCAAGGCCCCCTTTAGAAGAAGGTTGTAGAGGATAGTGATTCAAGAAACGAGGGTATTCACCAATTTCAAATCTCACTCTCGATCGTAGTTCTACAGAATTAGAATTGTTATTTGATTCAATTTTCATTGTAATTATCGTTTCTGATCTCTTTTGTAGATGTTGTATGACTTCTTATTAATGAATTGATCTTTCCTTCAAATAAAAAATAAAAAAATAATAATAATCATAGGTTACAATTTACAACAAATAAAAAGAAATGAATGTCAAAACTTAAATTAACTGAAAAACGGAGGATTAAAGCAGATTGCTTTTCAATTAGCTGCAAATGAATAGATGAACCATATATGCATCAATTACTTAAAGGGGCTAAAAAAAAATTAAAATACAGTAGTACAAATCATAACAACATATGTTAGGGATCATTCTCAAGGCAATTATAGCAGATTACACCATCATCATTGAAATAAAAAACTGATAGGCATGATATGCAATTGGAACTACAAGTCTGCAACAAATGAATTAGGAAATTAAACAAAGTCATTGTTAATGAGTAGTTTCATAATAACTAAATACTTAGCGTACAATTTTTTGTTGAGTTTGTTATCTTTCCTCCACAATTCTTTTATTCAAATTTCAAAGTTTATACTTCTTCATCCTATTAATTTAGTTGTTGTTTCAACAAATACCCACTAATTCAAAAACAAAATCAAGCATGCATACAACAATTCTAACACATGCACATCAAACAAGGCTAATCAACTCCAATCAAACCCATTCCAATTCCTTGAACAAACAGTATTAATTCACAATTTGTGAACTTTCATCGATCAAATAAAAAAGCATCAAATCTGAAATTTAAATAAAAAAAAAACAAACAAACAAACTTACTTTAAGCCGATTAAATGTGTTCTTGTTGCGGGATTAACACAGTTAGCTAGCTGGGAACCAGTTTCTTCCGCCATTAAACTTGATAATTTGAAAAATGAAAATTAGAGAAATTTGATTTAGGGTACTTCAATAAATTGCAGAAGTTAATCTAAAAACGAAATTAAATAATTTAAACAAAAGTTCATGAAAAGATGATTAAGCACAAAATCGAAATATTCAGAAATGAAATTGAAAAAAAAAACGAATTACAATAACAAATTGATAACATTTACCTATGAGTGCTCAACACATTTACCTATAAAGCTTGAGATCCGCTTCATTGAGGGTTAGAGGACGCGCGCTTAAATGGAAAAGAAATTAGAACTGTAAGAGAAGGAGAAGAGAGATGAGTGAAAGGGTGGGGCGGTTGTGGTTCATAGGGGTGAATTGACGATAACTAGTATGATAATAGGGTTAGAATTAGGTTTTTAATTAATATAAGGTGGGTTAGAAATAGTTTTGGATTAATATTCTGTATAAGAAACCTCTTTTCATAAAAAGTAGTTCCTTAAATAGCAATGAATTTATATATTTAGATAAGGAACCACATTTTTTCAAAAGGGGTTTATTATACACTTGTATAAGAGACCCCTTATCAGAGAAACTAGGTTCTTTTATTAAGCAACCCCTTATCTAATAATTGTGATTTCTTATCATTGGTTCTTTATCCATATTTTGTAATAGTGATTTAAGAAAAAGTTAAAAATGGGGAATGTCAAATTTGTCGTCTATGTGATACGAACGAATGAAAAAGAGAAAATATGTTATAATAATGGGGGGGGGGGGGGGATCCTTACAGTGTTTCATTTATGTGTAGCAAAAAAATGAGTTTGCATAGGCTCAAAGGCAAAATGTGTTTGGAAGTGTTGAATGGAGAGAAAAGAAGATAATGATTTTTTTTTATGAGGAGAAAGATGGAAAGAAATGACAAATTAAAAAGGAAAAAAAATTAATTTGCACATAATGTGTAACAACAATTTTTTAGTAATGTTAGCAAATAATATGAAACTAGGGTAATAAAATATATCAAATGTAATTAAAAAAACAGATAAATTATATACTTCTTCCTTTTTTTATTATTATTATTGAAAAGTAGACTTATAAATAAAAAAATAAAAAAAATAAAAAAAAAAATAAAAAATAATAAAAAAAACCACCATGGTAGACTTTGTTATTACAGTATTGTTTTTGATTTTTAATGAAGTGGGCGTGATGAGACCCTAATTTCTTCAATGTGGTACGGACATAGAAGTATTATAAACTTTTCCCCAAACAAAACTACAAGTACTTCCTTCGTCCTATAATAGAGTGTATAATTTATTTTGTGTTTTTTAAGATGCGCATTTGACCGCTATTATCTTTGATTACGCATTAAGAAAGAATTATAAAAAAAAATTGATATTATAAAAATAAACATTGAAACCATCAAGCGATATCTCACATAACTAGTTTTAAAAATGTTAATGTTATTGGTAAAAAATTTAAGTTTGACCCTAAATAGAGATATGTGCATTATATTATGGGACGTGAAGAAGGGTGTTTTAAGCATGCAGATTATGAAAATATGTAAGTGTATAAGATCTATTTTGAGGTGAAGAGAGATTTCCTCAAACTTATAAGGTAGTTATCATATATTCACCTCTATAATGTGATATAATTCACGTGTATAATACATACATGGGTTTCAACAAGGTATTATATCATTCACATTGATCAACCCTAGCTCGTTCAATTTCAATTCATGTAAAATTATATCATGCATGTCATTTTAGATAAAGTTTAGATTTGTATTAGGTGATCATATATCAAAAAGTTAGGAAGAATTCCTCATTAGTATAATACTCAATGGAGTAATAATGTAATATACAAGTACAATATAATTTTCTTGGTAGATGAGTACTTGAGTACATAGATTACATTACATTACTCACTAAGCTACTTTAGTGATTGAAATAGTAAGCGTTACATAACCAGATATTAATCATGATCATACTACTTAGTTATATGTTTAATTATATGATTAGAGTCTCTATTAGACTACTTAATAAAAAAATTAAAACGTAAGTATGAATATATTATGAGCATGCAGTTAGGTATATTTTCCTTATCCTTTAGAGTTATGGTTTAGTCAATAAGTAGATAAACATAATAAAATAAAGTTGAAAGTGACATATAAATCTAGCACAACATGGATAATGCGTTAGATTATCAAGCTAGCTAGCTGTCTAGAGTAACCTGATTGGGCAAGTTTTAATGGCCAAATGGCTGTTTTAAATACTACCAATCACATTTTTATTTTTTTATTTGGGGTCAAGTGACCTTTTCTACTCGACCTTATTCTATTTTTTTATTTTTTTTTCTTCTAAATAATTTAATTAAGAGCATATTGTTTTTGTATTGTTGCCGTTGACGAAAATGACGATTGACCATTGAATAGAAACCCACATCTTATAGTACAATAGTGTCTAGAAACTGGCAAACTATTCTATTCTGCCCTCTTTTTTAAGGGCGTTCTTTCGAATTTTGGTGTGGTGTGTTAAGGTTTTGTGCCTTCTCCGTATTAGGGAACGAAAGCTACTTGTCCTGTTTTGCCGGGGATCGGATCAAGTGTTGGATGTACCATGTATGCATTTATCTATGAGATTGGTTAACTCTTATGACTCGTCGATTAAGAACAATAATAAATGATGATAATGGCAATGTTAAGTTTATTTATCGTTCATTATTCCGTACTCTGTATCATTAAGGGGTGATTATTGTTATGGGTGGTAAGACTGGTAATGGATATATGATGAGAAATGCAAGTTTGAGATGAGATTATTGTTGATTTGCTGTGCTTAAGATTTTGGATGTTACTTTGCTTGCCAAGTTACACCTAACTTCATTTCTTTTACCATACACGGAGTACTTATTATTTACTCCGTATAATGCTATCAGTCAAACCATGCATTGTGATTGACAACTCTTATGCTATGTTATAAAAAAAAAAAAGATTGAACGATATAAAAAATGTCATCAATCTGACATTAATAATTTTATCTATATTCAATTTTCTTTTTACCACAATAAAAATAATTATCAACCATAAAGGTTAAAAAAACCATTATCCTTCAAATCGGAGATGGATTTAGCTCTTGTACATATCTAGATCTAATATATTCGAGTAATTAACCTATAAAGAAAAACACTCGAAATAAACATGCTATAAGAAAATATTGCTTTCGAGATTATAGGTTATTGATTATGGCTATAAAGTTAGAATCTCATGTGGATAACAATCTAGCAAATCCACCTCTTGTTTAATCACCCTATCCTTAGTAACCTAACAATTTTTTTTTTTTTACAACGGTTTAAAAAGGAGGCTAGCTCCCAACTGACTCAAGACTACAAGTAAAACAAGGAGAGGATTTAGCTCTCTTAGCTATACTAACACAAGACCTAGACTAAAAATAGGGGGTACAACAATCTAGCCTGCTTGGCAATATAAATAAGGAAATTGACATATTTGATCACGGACATTAGTCATAAGATGCTCTGGGCTTAATCCTTTACACTTCTGTGACCTGCAAAAGTGGAAACTGAAATACGTTGAACATATTGTATTAATACTTAATATACACTCTCTTTATTCTTAAATGTACTTGATCTTCGTTTTGGAATGTTCTATACTTCCATATACTTCATATTATGTTATACTCACTTAAACTTCATTTTGATTTGTTGGCTTCCACATTTCCATTTTAACTTTACTCGCTCCATTCCCAAGTAATATAATGTAACTCCATTTCTTTTCTACATTATGTATCATTTCTCTTTTGCATGGTTCTGATTCATGTTATTTAATTGTTTCTATCGGACTATCTCACCCTATCAATGGCTATCTAACTTTTTTTTTTTTGAAAGATCAATGACTATCAATTACCCCGTCATAAAGTCATAAGAGTCATAAGTGAGTAATGTAGGATATTAGGATATATTCAACATGATTGTAAAATAATTTCTTAATATCCTCTGACTCAAGTAGAAGTCCATTATTTCTATATTTTGCATTTGAAATTTCTTCTTTGATAATCAAGGAGATATTATCAAGATAAGTTAATACTTGGCCCTTCACTTATCACTTTAGCCTTGTGATAACTATCTACAACTTCCCTCCCCACCATTTATTATTTATTGATCAAATTAACCATTTTAATTCAAACCTCAATTCAAGGTCTCCATAAGAAAACGATTAGCAATGAACTAGTGCACAATATTTATATAGTGAAATCTACCTACTTTGAATGAAGTTATTCCATTTAACATAAGATATTATTTTTGTTGTGAAACAAATCATTATAAATTAGAGTTTTTAAAAGGGCCACTGAAATACATAAAAGGGTAACTTAGACACAGTCACTTGTTATTTGTAAAATGGTTTTGTGATGAATTATATTCTTATGTCTTTGTATAATAACCATATTTTTGTTAGTAAAATTATTAGCCTAAGACAACAGCAAATCCTAGCATAGTTATATAAACCTAGACTAAATTAATACTTGTAGTTCTCTTTCAAATATTTTCGAGGCAGTCTATCTTGACTTGATTTGATAGCATCATCAACATCCTAATTAGTATTTTATGCACTAATTTAAGCACAATTTGAGGATTTGTATATACTTATTTCTTTCCTATACTAGCATAATTATTACTTGAATAACAATCACTAATTTGTATTGCATGATAAACTTGTTTGTATAAAATATAACAAAAATAAAATCACAAAGCCATGCAAAACAAAGATTTAAAATAAAACATGCTTCTTTGATTCTTTCCATATTTTTTTTGAAAAAATGTTCAACTATTTTCCAAATGTCTACTTCATTTTAATTTTATTAGAGGTTATATCATTTGTGATCTTATAACACTGTTAAGACTAGCACAAGAAAGACAAATGAACGAACTTCAGAAGAAAAGAAATTTGTCACTTCTAGACAAACAATCTGATTTAAGTAACCAAAACTTCCGATTCAAGTGCAGCAGAACCTGTACTGTAAGGAACTTCAGAACATACAGCATCAACTTAACCACAGATAACCAGCAGCAGAGGATAACAATTAAAACAATCACTTTGTATAAACTATAATGTTTAAGCCAAGCCTAAGGATTCTAGACAACCAGCTAAAGAGGACTAATATTTCTGTCTTAATAGGTCTATTAACTAGGAAGAACGAAAACTAAGCTGAGTGTTTCACAGGAGCAGGAAGAGTAGCACCCAGGACAGGAAAATCTTTGTCCGTTGGAATGCGTGGGTGCCTAGAAGCAGGAGCACGTGCAGGTGTGCGTGCAGCAGCATCACTGTTAGTCCGGTCACTGAAGCCACCTTGCTCACCACGACCACCACGACTTTGCCACCTTCCACCAGAACTCCGACGATGGAAAGTTGGCTTGAAGATTTCATGTACCTCGACAGCCTGCTCAAAAACGACAACTATGAATCTAAAGATACTCAGGAAGGCAAGTTATTAGATTCATTGACCAACTACCATGAAGAATTCAAAAAAATGACAATCAATCTCACTAGCTTGTATATACCACAAATTTACGGCTCTTTTCCTTCTTCTCAAGACTTCCATCTTTCTGCAGCTTTTCCTCCTCGGATATCTGGAATAAAAATTTAACAAACGTTCATTTTTAAAGATCAAAATCAAGCCATACAAGTAATTAAGTTCTGAATGCAAACTATCAAAACTCCAACTCACCAGATTGACATCACTCTCAGTAACCTCTCCATTGTCTTCTGTCTTTGAAGTTTCTGATGCTTGATTCTTGGGACTATTTTTCATCTTTTGCTTGTCCTTAGCAGATTTCTACATAACATTTCAAAACAACAAATACTCAAAACTGAACTCCACGTCTCCACATAGAGATACCGAAAATCAAAATGAGAATTAAACTCTTACCCATATATCATTGATAGCAACAGGCTTTTTCTCAATCAGTCGCATTCCCTCCAATTCCTTGTCAATAGACACTTTCCTCAATTCTGTCTTCTGCAAATTCAGCGCCTGTTTCTTCTCTAAGAGCAGTTTTTCATATTGATCTAGAGTCATGAGTGCAGCTTCCTAAATGACAGTAATTGTGAAAGGGGAAGATTAATTAGTCTTTAAGCCATAGAAACATGCCATCTTACTGAGGTACCAGAACGTATACCTTCATTTCCTCCTCTTTCTTTTTAAGCTCAAGTTCGGTTTTCTTTTTCTGCTCTTCTGTATCCTCCTTTGAGACTCGAGTATCTTCAGAGACCTCTTCAGTAATGTTATGTTCTTCAACTTCTGCAGCTTTTGAGGCTTCCCAAACCAAATCAGCATCACTGTTGAACCATTTAAACAAATAGACAAACATGAATACATAACTTCTTGACCCCTGACTAATAAAGAATTAAATGAACTGAAAAACTAGGAATAAAATCTCATTTTCACCATATGCTAAATGAATAGATGAAATTAATAGTACTTTTATACTAATTGCAAATACTCGAGCCACGAGAGGATGATAAAATGCTTGTGCTTGCATACACTCAGATGCGTGATAACAAGATCAATCTGAAATAAGATCCTCAAAAAATTTAAAGATATGTGACTGCTTCACTCTCTCCCTACTCCTTATCTTTCAGTTGTGACCACTAACTCTTCCTCTCTTCCGCATATTGAGATATCTCCCTCAAACAATAAGAGATTGCAGAGCAGTACACTAACCCAAAGTCATACAAATCCCTAGAACATAATTTAAATACTACTCGTATAATATACCAATATACATATGCAAAAATACCTTGACTTACGACCATCAAGGTAATTATGATCATGAACCTCTATATTTGAAACATATGAATAGAAGCAAATAATTCAGAGCATAATGACATATGAACCTCAATGACAAGCAGCATGCAGAAAACACAATGACAAATAATCTTCGTAAAAGTACTTAGTTACTTACCCTCCAGAACCATTGACATGTACAGCTCTGAAATCATGCCCATCATCAGCATTGACAGTCTCCTTCCCTTCACCACCATCAGTCCTTCTGTAATCCTGTCTACCTCTTTCCCTGTTTCTACCATAAACTCTCTTCTCATCACCACAATTCCGGTTTCCATTTCTGTATTTCCTCTCTTCACCTCCAGTTCTATTGTCTTCACTTACATCCACTTCCATACTATGCTGTTCAGAATTAGCATTGTTATCTTGAACCTTATCCTCATGACCTCTCCTCTCACCATCATAGCCCCGCCTTCCATTCCTGTATCTTCGTCCATCTGCAGCATTATTACCCTGACCTTGATTCACATACCCTCTTCTCTCACCGCCATATCTTTGGTTTCCATATCTGAATTGCCTCTGTCCATCTGCAGCACCATTATATTGAACTTGATCCCCGTAACCTCTCTTCTCCTCAACATCATTCCCATTCTTGTAACCATGCTCAACTCCAAAAGCGCGGTCATTATCAGCATAACCCTTCCCTTGACTCTTTGAAACCTTCTGCCACCCAGCATCATCATTTACAGTTTGAATATTACTGTCACCACTACCAGAAGCCTCATTCACATTACCCCACCCATTTTCGCCACCAGAAGCCTCATTCACATTACCCCACCCATTTTCACCACCAAAAGCCTCATTCACATCATCCCCCCACCTATTTTCGCCACCGGAATCCTTACCATGGCCTTGACCCCAATCAAGGCTTTTTCCATCTCCAACTGCATCCCCACTTCCATAAGAATCTCTACTATGATTCCATTCAAGTCCATCACCTCCCTGTATATCATCGTCCCAACCATTTCTATCATCACGGCTTCCAACCCAATGGCCTTTACCTCCTTTCCTACCACCACTACCATTGCGGGCTGATATAAGTCAACAAACAGCAAGAAGCAAACACATAAATCAGTGATCACCAAAGATTTACCAAATCCCATAGCATAAAGCAATAACTTAAAAATCATATAAAATCCAAAATCTTTAAACTCCATGTAACAAGATTCGTATCTACTATTGGCAATACGACCAATAGAAATCAAGAAATTGAAGTCAGTTTTGACATTTCTAATTGAGGTCAATTATATATTGGCACAAACAATTTGATATAGTTATCAAAGATTAAATCAAGAAAAGCCCTACTTATATAATTCGGGTACAATAATCTAAGTCGGGTCAGTTTAGACGTGCCTAAATGAGTATTTGGTGTCAATTATACAATTCTAATCCAATAAATAGAATCACTAACAAGAACATCAAATAAAAAAGGTGAATATCAAATATAATAATAAACAAATCTCTTTACAAAGTAAGTATGGATTATTAAACAGGCAAATAACACATTCATAAATTCATATAACTTTTTCCAAATAAACAAATAAATTAGTCCTAAACATGATTAAAAAGCAAACATTTTACAAAAATTCCAAAAAAAACAGAAAGAAATT
Source organism: Chenopodium quinoa (assembly GCF_001683475.1). NCBI lineage: Eukaryota > Viridiplantae > Streptophyta > Magnoliopsida > Caryophyllales > Amaranthaceae > Chenopodium > Chenopodium quinoa. The sequence continues at coordinate 976,271 of NW_018743920.1, read as the reverse complement.
TGTCAAACGTTAAAGAAACATAACATTATATTAAACCCACAACATTGAATAAATTAAACAACCAATAACACAGTGTATAAAAAACGTTGAATTTAGCCCTCAAACCCTAAAAAGATCATTAAAAAACAAAAAGAAAATCAGCAAAACCTGAAGTTTCATCCTCATTATGCGCATGCATCAACGAGTCAAAAGCTTTGTTGACAATGCGATTGAAAAGAGCTTCAACGTCATCATCCTCTACGTCGCCGTCGAGTAAAGCGAACGAGTTCACAAACTTCGCCATTGATGACAGAAAAAAGCTTAAAAACCAGAGGTTTTTTTTTTTTTTTTTCTTTTACAAATAGGAGAAATTTTGTTTTTTGAGGGTGTATTATTGAGACATTTGTAAGGAAAACCAAAACCCTAATTTCAATTAGAATTTTGAAGAAAACCCAGAATCCATAATTGGGCAATTTTCGGAAGAGAAAAAACAGAGGAGAGAGAAATTGAAGGAGGTTTAAAAATGGGGATTGCTTAAGAAGCAAGGGAGTGTGAGAAATTGAAAGATATGAAGGTAGTGATATTTATAGTGGGCTTGGATTTAATGTTGATGAAAATGACCAAGGGTTATGCTAAGTTATGTATTATTAGTGGCTTAAATTCCTACATACGATTTTACCAAATATTATAAAGATTTATAATAATATGTAGTTTAAATTATTTTTTTTTATATAAATTTACTTTGTATACAACAAGGTATTCATATTCCATACATTATTTCAATAGAAATTTTAAGCTGTACTCATACATTTTAGGTATATATTTTAATTTTAAGTTAATTTTAAATTATGAATTTCTTTATAATAATAATGTCAACAACTTTTTGATGCAATAGGCCACACCATGTGGCAGGGATTACTCGAGTTTTTGTTAGGGGTTACCCAAGTTATTCAGCCAAGGGATACTAGAGTTACTCAGTCAGGGATTACTTGAAGGATTACTTGAAGGATTCAGACAGGGATTACTCGAGGGGTTCACTCGATTAAGGGGGTTACTTGGTTATGGGTTACTCGAGCTACTCAGTCAGGGGTTACTCGAGTTACTCGGTTAGGAGTTATTTAAGGAGTTCGGTCAGGGGTTACCCGAGTAATTCGATCAGGGGTTACTTGAGGGGTAACTCAGTCAGGGGTTACTTAAGGGATTACTCATTCAGGGGTTACTTGAGAGGTTACTCGGTCAGGGATTACTCGAGGGGTTCGGTCATGATTACTCGAGGGGTTACTCGGTAAGGGGTTACTTGAGGGGTTACTCGGTCAGGAGTAACTCAAGTAACCCCTGACCAAGTAACTTGAGTAACCCCAACAATTCGAGTAACCCCTGACCGAGAAACTCGAGTAACCCCTGCCGCATACAAAAAATTGTGTAATAATGTGTGGTTAATTATCTCTAAGTAATACTATTACTGAATTTGGGAGTGAAAGATTGCATTACATTCAAATTATTTTTTCTTGATATAATATCTTATTGAATAATATCTTATACAATAAACGATATGAAAAATATGTGAATACTTTTTTAGAAAATGAATCACAATTATATGATTTAGTGATTTTTTTAAGGAAGTGAACCACAATTATATAAAGAAGTGAATACTTTTTGTAAGGAGGTGAATAAATAAAAAAAAAAAAAAGGTTTTGGAGGGAAATAAACAGCATCAAGAAGTGACACGTGTCATTCTTGGTGTCTGTTTTGGTATTATGTTATTGATTATTATTATTATAATAATTATTTTTTTTACAAAAATGCTAAATTATGTACTTAAACCTTAAGTTTTCTTTTCTTTTCTTTTTCTTCTTCTTCTTTTTTTTAAAGAAAAACCTTATGTATTATTATTATTATTATTATTATTATTATTTTGGACGAACTAATTTTTGAATTGGGAAATAATGGACTATATAAGGTGTTATATGGTTGGAGGTAAAATACATGGGAAATTCTATTTCCTAAGAAATGGATATGGCATGTGTTGTTTGGTTGACACAAAAGTATCAAATTGGGGGAAATAGAAATTCCAAGGGAAGTTTGAATTCCCATGAAACATGGGAAATCACTTACCAAGCCCCCCTTGGTAAGTCACATTTCCCATGGTTATTGTGGGGCCTACTTGTATTATCAGCACTAATTTCTCATATTTGTTCCCTTGATTAAAATATAATTAAGCTAACTAATAAAACATAGGAAATCACTTTCTAGGAAATTTAAGTTCCTACATCTTTAACCAAACAAACAAATGTCAAATCCTAGGAAATGGACAAGGAAAATTACTTCCCACAAAATATAATTTCTCATGGAAACTCATTTCCCATATCAACTAAACAACACCTAAGAAATACACATATAGCCCATTACTCAATTAGCCCAACCAAAATATATATAATTGTCTTTGACCTTCAATTTTATTTAAGGGTAATAGACTAATAGGGTATTGCACAAAGGGTTTGGAAAATTAAAGTCATTATCATTTTTACATCATTATTTCTTTTTTTTGGTACTAAAGAACGATGGAATTGGACGAGAGTAGGAGACATGTTCCGTAGTACTTACTATACAAAGGTGGAGGTAAGATAATTGTTTAAGCAATGCTTAAATATGTTAGGTTATTAATCAATAATCATCGATCAATCAATCATCATCAATCAATCAATCAGCCTATATACTAAAAGATACACTAGCAATGACACGTGTCATATCCTGGTATGTCCTTAGGGTTTTTTTTTTTTTTTGAATAAAATTTTATTAAAGAAACAAATCTTATACAAAAATCATTCACTAATCTTATACAAATTACAATATAATTACTTAAAATCAAAAAAGATTTGACAAATCTTTAATACAAATTTTTTTTTTTTTAAAAAAAAAAACATTCTTAACATAATTATCATCATTTTATATCTAACATATCTTTCATTATCCTTTATTTTGATACAAATTTATCAACTTTACAATAAAAAACTAATTATGATGATAGTTTAATAATGATTATTGAAAATTATAGTGCATAGCACGGAAACTAACCTAGTTATTAGCAACGTTCAATCAATAACTTGCTTTGTAGAGGTATGAAACGATAATGTAACAATATAAGTAAATTTAGTTATATATAGTAATATAGGGTGAATGCCTAATTTTCTAAGAGACAATCCATATTTTAATTTTTGAATTGTACTAATTCTTGTGTGTACTTTAGCATATTAGATACGAAGTATATTCCTCTAATTCACTCTTTATCAATCACCAGCACAAAAAGTAAAATTAACCACACAAATATAGTATTCAAAATTGAATCTACTCATTTCATTTGATTACTCTCTCCGTTTTTAAATACTTGCTCCATTTTTTAATGCACGGATTTTTAGGAGAAATTGGAGAAAGTAATAAAATATGAAGGTAGTGGAGTAGGTGAAAGAATAAAAATTGTAAAAAGAAAAAGTAGTTGAGAGATTTGGAGGAGAGAGAATATGAAATTAATAAAATATGATTTATGTTGGGTCACTAGTTGAGAGAACTGAATTAAAAATTGTAAAAACTTTCCAAAGAAAGAAATGAAACAAGTATTTAAAAACGACCGAAAATAGAAAATGGAGCAAGTATTTAAAAACGGAGGGAGTACAATATTAATCAAACTTGTACCATGACATTATATGATTCATATCTTTATTGTGACTAGACTCGAAAAACGGTTTGTTCGGGTTAGGTTCGGGTCGGGTCAATTTTGGGTTAGCAAATATTCGGGTCGGGTTCGAGTCAATTCGGGTTTTGAGTCACACTTCGGGTCGGGTCAATTTTTAGGATCAATTTTCGGGTCAATTTTGGGTCGGTTCAATTTCGAGTCGAGTCAATTTGGGTCGAGTTAGTTTGGGTTTCGTCTAGTTAGGGTCGGGTTACCAAAATAAATTCACTTAAAAAAAATAGTTGGAAAAATAAAGTAAAATCGTTAAGAAAATAAAAAAAATTGTGAGTACCTATTACTTAGAGAAAAAAGAAGCCCTAAAATAAGTAATTCACCATTTCACCCTATTCATTTCAGGAATCGGGTCACTTCGGGTTTAAATCGGGTCGGGTCACTTCGGGTCAGGGTCACGTCAAGTTCGGGTCAGGTCATGTTCGTCCGGTTCGGTTTAACTTCATTTTGGGTGAGGTCGGATTAGTTCGGGTTCGAGTCATTTTCGGATCAATGGTTTCAGATTAACTTTCGGGTCACGGATCGGTCATTTGGATCGGGTCAGGATTGCCAGGTCTAAGTGTGACCGTGTGAGGAATAAAGATCCAAGCTTCCTATAAATAAAATCAAGTTGATACTCTTATTCTCAAGGTGTTATCTAATCAAATTAAAAAATATGGTAATTTTTGTACGAATAGATACTCAGTAAATAAGAACAACATAATGTGAATTTCACGCTTCAAACTAATTAAGTTGGTTAAATTGTTGATTTAAGCTTTCACTGTATTCAACCATCTTAGCCCAAACAACCTTATACCCAAAGCCCCAACTTGCAGAGTTTGCATAAGTCGTACTCGCTCTTCTGTGGGCTGTAACACTCCATGTCAACCCAGTATCCTATACTACATCAATGCTATTTTAGCCCATATATATTTAGCCCAATAGCCCAATCGGTTAGAGTGCATAGTCCACATCTAGAAAATTTATTTACTCCGTCCTATAATATAATGTTTTTTATAATGTTTTTTTTCTTTTTCTTTCTTTTTATTTTTGTTTCCACTTTTCACGAGAATGGTATAAGTAACGTGTAATACTTGTACGAAGTGACTAATAAGGAGAGGGGCCGAGGGGGGAATGTACAAGGCTAACATTTGTGTCGTGGGTTCTAAGTTACCTGGGTTGGGAAATCTCATTTAATTAATGTAATATGTTGTGTTGGCCCATTTAATAAAACGTGTCAGAAATGCTTATCAACAACTCGTTTTTTTCATGTTCAATTCGTGTCGTGTTATACTCCCTCTACAATTAAAAAACACAAAAAAAAAAAAAAAAAAAAAAACAGAGGGAACATTTTTGAAGAGCATTCGGAGCGCCATGTAAGAAATATACTTATTTCGACCAATAAGAAGAAAGATTTGTATTTTATTTTTGAATTAAAAAAATTATGTCGCCACCTAGATAAAAGCAACGAATTAGATTTGATATATCTAAAATTTTAATGCCATGTAGATTATAATCCACGAATTAAATTATTTTAATGAAAAAAATAAAGTAAAAATATAGGAAAAGATAAATTTTTAATTCAATACTACGAGTATAAGAAATCCAAAAAAAAATATACTAAGAAATATTTAAATGATAAACGCTTATAATAGAGTTTGATACCTATTATTATAAGATAAATTTTGATAGTATTTATGATAAGAAATACAAATTGTTCGTTAATTATAATTAAATTAAAATTTGTGATATCTACCATTATAAATTGACACATCATACGACACAAACAAAATTTCGTATCAATAAAAAACCCTATCAAGCGAATTTTGTGTTAGTAATTTTGTGTTAATTTTTGGTCAACAATGGCCGGTAATTTTTAGCTTAATTTTTAAAATCCCAAGTTAAATTAGTATTTCTAATTATTACTTACATTGTATTAATTTGGGATACTCAACGATTTTATGTTTATGTTTTATTTACTAAATGTTTTTTTACATGCAGGTCTAACACATCATACGACACAAATAAAATTTCGTATCATACAAAACCCCATCAAGCAAATTTTGTGTTAGTTTTAGGTCATCAATGTCCGGTAATTTTTAAAATCTTAGGTTTAAATTTATATTTGTAATTATTAGTTACATTGTATTTATTTAGGATACTTAACGGTTATTTGCTTATGTAATGGCATACGATTAGATGTTGTATACTTAATATATAGATGACTTTGGTTATTCTATCGAATAAAAGATTGGTTATTCTATCGGATAAAAAATATGATAAAACAATGAATACTGATTTAGGATTTAAATTATTCAAAATTTATCATTTCACATTAAAGATTTTATATAACGGAAAAAATATCATGTTTAAAATTTATTTATACAATAAATCAAATAATTAAAAATCTTAGATCAAAAAACCGTGCATCGCATGAGCTTCCAATAGTACATAAAAATGTTAGGTAAAAATGTCAAAAATAAAATGACCTTTCACGGGTCTTCTAAATATAAAACTATCTTTTGATTATTCTAAAATAAATCAACCTTTGACATGCTTCCGCTCAAAATAGAACATGACCTGTTGGTGATTGGTTTAACAAGTTTGTTAGGACACGTGTTTCATTGTAATTGGTAGTTTTTTTTTTAAAAAATATAAAACTGATTCTAATTTTATTTTATTTTATTTTTCTTAAAAAAAAATCCATAAAACCACTCTCCTCCCGCAAGCGCTGTCCAACCGTCCACCACCAACACCTCCCTTCCCCGCCAGTAAAACCCATCTCAACCCCTCATCCTGCAAGCCAAATCCATCCCCACACCCCTTCACCTTCCCTTTCCTCTATCTCCATTGAAAGGTGAGTTAAATTAGATGGGTGAGCTAAATCAGAGGGATTTTGGTTTTGGGGTGGAGTGGGCTAAGTTACCGGTTGGTTGGATAGGATTTCGGGGTGGTCAGGTGGAGTTTAGGGGTTTCCAATTGGTTGGGTGGGTTATTTTGGTGGTTTTCTAGGGAAGCAGTGCCGGAGGGTGAAGGGTGGGCAGCACAGAAGGGGGGGTGGAAGGGGTAGCAGAACGGGAATGGGGAGGGAAGAGGGTGGTAGTACGGGAAGGGAAGGAGAAATTTTATTATTTTGTTTTTATTAAAAAATTAAAATCAATTTTTTTATAAATGAAAATGTTAAAATTAAAATAAAAAATCTTAACCAATCACAATACAACACGTGGTTGGTGTAACTTATTTGATCAGATTCATATCAAAGGCCGTTTTATTTTGAAATAATCAAAAGGTCGTTTTATTTTTAGAAGACCCGTGTTTTATTTTTGACAATTTTTCCAAAATGTTAAGCTCATTCAATATCTTTATCATTAATTCCATAAATTATTGTTTTGTTTCTTAGGTGAGTTTAGTGATATTTATATCATCTTGGAGGAATCTTAATACTAACCCAACCCGTTTAATTAATCATGTTGTAATCTTGTAAACCCCTTAAGGCCCCGTTTACTTCACTTTATTTTTGCTGAACTGAAATTATTTTTGCAGAACTTAAATTGTCTATACTGAACTGAAATTATTTTTACTGATTTTCTATTATATTTCTTTAAGTTTACTGATTTTACTGAACTGAAATTATATTTACTGAACTGAAATTATTTTTGCTTAACTGAAATTTTTGTTACTAAACTGAAATTAATATTACTGAACTGAAATTATTTTTTTAAGGCAAAATGAACAGGGCCTAACACTAACCCAATTTTTTTTGTATCAGTTCGTATCATATTGTCGTGTCATATCAACTTTTGCCAGCTCTAATACATAGTGGTAAAGTTATACACAATATATCATTTTGAGACACACAAAAAAAGACGAGAGAGTACGATTTTATATTCGGTTTAAAGAATTACTGCTGATCATCTTTAGACCACAAGGCACAACCTAAAGAGTTAGTTATTCTTTTTAAAATTCTGGGCCAAAGCCCAATCAGACCAATCCCCAATCCCCTAACACTTGATCTCAAAATGGGTCATTTTAGCCCGACCAATAATCTACTCTAGATTTTACAAATTTTAAGAGTGTAGTTTTTTTTGAAGGAATTTTAAGTGTGTAGCTTGTACAGCAAAACTCCATATATTTGAGTAGAGACCAATAGTTAATTAGTTTCATTTTGTCAATCATTAGTTATCTTAATAGTAAGTGGCTAATAGTATAAGATAGTGCTTTCATTGGAAGTTAGTATATTGTGGTAATATCTGTGAAAAGCTATTGGATCCAAAAAATTTGTGTCTAGAGGGTGCATTTTGGATCTATTTCCCAAAATATTCACTATCTTAATACAAGTATATGATACATGTCATATTGTCATACATTTGCTTTCGCTATAGTCAAGATTGCCAATCATAATTTTCAATTTAATTAATTGCACCTCTACAAGTTAACTATTAAAATCTAACCAATATCCACTAATTATCAAGATTGTTGTCCATAGTTCAAACGATTTGAAATATAAATAAATAAAAACTTTTATAAAGGCTTTTTTTTTTTTTTTTTATTATCAATTTTATTTTATGGTCATTTTAAAATTTCAAAAGTTGTTTGTTAGACCATTCTCAGCAGTGAGGAAAAAAAAAACCTCTCAATCTCTCTCTACCCACTTTCTCACTCCTCCCATACAATTTCTCTCATCAAATGTTTTTTTCACCACAGCAATGAGGAGAAAAAAAACCTCTCATCACTTTCTCCTCCACTATTTTTTAATTTATTTTTTAATTACGTTTAAAAATAATTTAATAAAAATTTATAATTACGTTTAAAAATATTAATAATACTAACTAGAAATTTTTTTTATAAGAAATAATTATAATAATAATAATAACAAGAAGAAATTGGGAAAATATGTTAATTTCTCTAATTTATGGGTTTTTTTGAAAGTATATCAAAATGCATGTCTATTTATAGAGAAAAAAATTTTATGGTCGTTGCTGAATTTTTTTTTTTTAAAAAATAATTACAACGGTTATATTTCAAATACAAAATATAACCGTTGTAAAAAAACAACAAAAGCAGTGGGGGCTACATGTTACTGTTCATCACCAAAAGCCCTCAACTCTTGAGGGTTTTTATTTTCACTCATCGGTGAGTGTTTTTTCACTCACTGATGTAGTGTTCGGATTTTTTTTTACACCCTTATTTTTACTCGTGAGGGCTTTTCTCCTCACTGCTGGGAGTGCTCTTATAACTTATATAGTGAAGCTAAACGTAGTCCTATATGAACCAGACATGTTGATTTTAGTGTTAAATAAAAACTTGAAAGTTTGTATCAATAAAACTAATTAAATTTGTCAAAAACGGCCAATGAGAGGCCTATTATATTCATCTTCTTTTTTATTATACTTATTTTATTTGAACTTAGCCTTTTTTGTTTTATCTGAACTTATCATACCTATTATAATATGAACTCATCATATCTTATAAGAAGTATTATTTTAACTTATTTTTACTTTACTAAATGATATACATGAGTGTTTTTGTACTTATTATTTACTGTAATAAGTCATAGAGTATAAAACATATTCCTGAACCTCAACCATCAACTTAACCTTTTAGTTGAGTTGGTACATTAATAATAAGTTAAATGAAAGAATTACTATTTCTATATACCCCATTTTATCACTTGCGCCGCTACTTAAGTGTATAAAATAATAAATCGAAAAGAACCGACCAATATTATTTAATCTCCCTAGATCTTAAAAGAAAACATAAGATAAGAACAAAGTAGTACAAGTGTTAATCAAGAGAGAGGACAAAAAACACTAATTTAATTAACTACAAAAGGGAAGATGTAAAAAGCCAAAGACAAAGAAAAGCAGTTCACCAGCATCACCACTGACGATTGTACTAATAATTCCTTAAACCATTCTCTTAATGAATTATTACTTTAATTAATTTTAGAGATAAGACAATAACAACTTGTCAGTTAATTATGTAATTATGCAATATTATACTAATAATTAACAAGGTTGTAGAGTAGTTTATGTTGTACGTGTAGTGTTAAGTTGTAGACAAAAGTTACAGAACTATTTGGAACAAACATTAGTGTATTCTTCACAATATAAGCATATAGTATAAAAGACATCTAAGAAACAATTATTAATTTTAATTTGACAAAAGAAATATTATATTCGGTGTACAATAATTAGAACGAAAGTACGTACCACCCCCTACGATAATAAATAAATTAAGATGTAATTAGAAAAATAATTAGCAAATGGGGATGAATTAATTATATAGGTTGAGTAACACCTCTTATGTTGGAAGTATGTCCTAAAAATCCCACCAAAATTTTTATAATAAATTTAGTTTAATGTTTTAACATGATGAAACATACATTAGCCTTTGTCACACGAGCACCCAATCAAAAGGCTATTGGTTAAGGTTGAATTATTTGTTTATTTTTTGATAAGTAGTATTCCTATTTTTCAAATGGAAAAGAGCATAATCCCCATCATAATGACTAAGGAGACTAATTAATGAGAGCCATCAAATTCACATATTGTAGGATAATACACTTTCAAATGTTTTTGAATTGTATTTGAATATTTCATTATCGATTTGTCTCTTACAAACGACCCATCACAATTTTATGATATTTGACAATGATTATTATAAGTTTTATAACTTTAAATTAGGCCTAAATCTGAAGCCTGTTTCATTTTAATTTTGAAGTATTATATAAAGTTATAAACCCCCTCAATTTTAATTTTACATGTTTCTAGTATTCCTCAAGAGTAATTAAATTTCCTCTCGCTTATCTATATGAACGTGACTAACATATTGTTAGTAAATCATTTGAATATGTTATCTTTGATGTAATCCTTAAACTTTCTTACATATGTCACAACAAATTAGAAGCCATGTTATCCTTAATTGTATGTATGCGATTTTTTTTACTACAAATAACAACGAAGAACACAAATCTTTCACAAATAAACACTTCAAATTCTATTAAGAAATCATACTTTAATTTGTATCCTCACTATACATGAAGTTGTTTAACTAGTAAATTAAAGTTATGGATAATCAATACATGTGCTCACTCGATCAAAACAGGTAGATTATAATAAGAATAACTTCAGTTTGAAAAGAACGTTATTTGTGCCTCTACAAAAATACATACACTCGCTCTCTTTCATGTACATAAACCGAAATTTCAAGCTTGCTTGCCATTTGTGACAAAAATGATGAAATTTCAATCCTAAATTAACTGACGACTTGAACATAGGTAGTAGTAGTATGTATTCAACGTTTCAAATCCTAGAATATCTTTCATGTTTTATTAACATTATTATGATGGACTTCCCCATCAACTTCAAATAGTTACAAGACCATCAGCCAAAAGTGCCAAAGATACTATGTATCAATTTAAGTGTGGTGCCCCATTATTCATGCAATTGAGGAATCATCCCAATATTTATTAGTAGTAGGACTACGTACGTACCACTAAAGACATAATCACACAAATATAGATAAGGTGTATGTTTCAACCTTTTCAAAATATTTTCATTAAATATGAATATTAAAGGACCATCCACTTATAAAAAAATCATTTCACTAGTGTTTATTTATAATTTTATATATTTCATGTATCTATCGTTTCTTTAAAATACCATATATACGGCCAAATTTGTTCTATTTCATTCTATATATTTATCTTTGAAAGATACTCAATCGATATTCAATTCTTATTATTATATGTAATAATTTTGTAGCATATAATATATGATATGTGATCTATCTCCATAACATCTTGCTAAGTTTTGGTCTGGGAGAAAGCATTTCTATCACTTTCAGCTTTTATTTATTTCCTTAAAAAGTGAGTAATGGCTAGGTGTGGTGAACTTGTAACTAACTAGATCGAATAAATCAAACAAAATGCTAAATTTTATTTAATAAACAATTAAACATTGAAATATGTTGGACACTTATATATATTAAACGATGAAATTGAAGAAGTCTAGTACAATTGACTTACCAAATCTTTTAGTGTACTAAAAATATCTTAAATCGACTTGCAAACGCTAGCAAACAAAAGTGTCAAATTTGCATGGTTACTTAAATTAGGTAGTTGTAGGTTTCGATTTTTTATAACAATAATTATATGATATCTTGGAATATTTCTACCCTCTTTTAATATGAGCTTATTCTATCTGTATTAGAGAAATCATCTTGAGACGGTAGGCTGATTTTGAGAAAAAAAAAATTATATACATCCGGGTGCAAAAAAGAAAAAAAACAACAAATAAATAAATGAGCAAAAATTAAAAGTACCTTTAATTTGGATACGGTGCACCTACCTTTATATGCATGCACCCGAGTGTGTATAAAAAGGTATTTTAAGGTGTTAGATTTGGAGTATAATTAAGGAATTATTTACACTTTACATGAAAGATGATAACTTTGATTTTCAAATCCCCCTAATTAGTTAGCTTACCACTTTAATTAGTTAAGCTCATTAGAGATATATCATAATTATAAACGATGGAGACTAGAATTTTAGATCGAGATAGAAAGGAGATAAAAAAAAAAGAGTACGCCAAGTAAGGTAAGGAATAAAAGAGACATGTTACAACTGGAATTAACGGTAGTTCATGTTCAATTTGTTTAATTAATTTTGATAAGAAATGTAAACTAGAACAATGTTTAGAGAGAATGATAAGATCAAAGAAAACATTTTTTTTTAAATGTAAATGTATATTACTAGTTTACTCTAAAAAGAGAAAATAATTTTTTTGTCAATTTTCATAGAAACCATCTAAATGAAGTATATAAAAAAAAAAAAAATTGCCATTTAATTTAAGCATTGGGAGATTTTTTTGACACAAAGCATTGGTTGCATTGCTTGACCAAACACCATGGTAGAAAATTTGTAGAATACATACAAATGCTCCTTTCAGCCATTGGTAGTCATATTTCAAAAGACCACTATAAAATTTTCATGATAGGACTTAAAACTACTAGTAAAACTTTAGATTTTGATGCAATGCATGCATATTGAGCTTATGTAAATAAGTCGATGCCAATTTCTTTATCTCTTATGGTCAACATAATTACATTTTTCAATCAAACAATTAAAAGCTTTCATGATATATAATTATCAAACAATTAAAATAAAGATCGAAGTAGCCTATCTAATTTAGTTTTTCAATCATTATTGTATATAATAACCTAGGGCATCATCCGAGTCACACACTAATTTCCTACTCTAGCTATATTAACCAATATAATCACTATTCCTCACCTGACATACGTAGCATGTACTAGGCCACCTCTCAAGCCAACCCAGCCCCCCTAGCTCATCCTGCAGGCCAGCCATTTCTGCTACATCTAATATTCAAATACACAAGCATGCACAGCTGACCTAAGCCAAGGAATTGTATAAAAGTAATCACTGATCGATTATTTATTTATTAAGGAAGAAAACTTGGGTTTTCATAATCATAATTGTAGTAATAATAACTTCCATAATAAAATATATATCAAGCAATCTTGGACACTTGGTTATGGTATGTGAACCCGACCGGAGCCCGGTTGAACCGGCAAAGAGAAGGAATAAATTGGTACAATTGTTAATTTGTAATCAATGAAACATAATATAAACAACGTATTAGCTTGCATCATACTATTTACAGATCTATTTGACTGAATATATCGTGCAGAGCATAACAACACCATGAGATTAACTTATTTAGGCAAGAGTAAAATTCATTTTAAAAAATGTATATGACGGTTATATTACATACTACATACATCACTATAAGTTTAATTAGCCCCCTAAATTGATAATAGTAATTCACAAATAATTGACTTTTATATGATTTGAGGTCACTAATACGAGTGCATGCCTTTATCTTATCAAACTTATTTGATCTAAGCTAAGTTGAGCTTATTAGATCTGATTGCAACTTATTGAAAATTTGAAATTGAATCATTAAATTGCAACTACTTGGACCTGATTGCAAAAGTAGACCTAAATGAAATTTATTGGACTTGAATTTATTTTATAAGGTGAGAATACACCGTTTTGTTTACAAATTAAAATACCCATTTAATTTATCTACAAACAAATCTTAGGCCCTATTTAACGGTAACATTTTAAATAGCGATTAGCGTTTGGACTAAGCCAAAACACTTATGGAAAAAAAATAAAATAATAAAAAAATAAAAACTAAACTTACTATTCTTGGATAGCGGTTTTTTTGGGGGTTTTAACCAATGTAACAAAAAATTGATATAATACTCATGGAATTGAACTAAGTGGGAATTAACTTGCTAAGATGGTAACGTGAAGAATAAATAATATGCTTTGACTTTGCATAAGAGGTACATTTCTGTGTAAATGGCCACTTCCTAATTCCTATCGTGCTACATTATATTATATACGAATAGTTCTGAATGCCCAACTTATATATTGTCGTTGGTTGAATGATAAAGGAAATAATGCTTAATTATTTAGATACTTATAATCTCTTAATAACTTCATGATTAATTTCAAACTACTGAAACAAAAAATCATAAAAATAATTGAATGCTATTTTTCTTGCATTAAAGTCGTTTATAATACTTGATTACAAAATCTTGCTACATATACTTATACGAAGTATATAAGTTTTGAGATTTCTTGTGTCAAAAAAAAAAAATAATAAAAAAAAAATTATTGGAGTAAAGAGAGGAAAGATAGGTGACTTCTCGCCTGATCGGACCGAGCTAGTCCGATCGGACGCGAGAACAAGTGTTTTTTGATACGTCCGGGTGTCTGGTCGGGTGGTACTGCCCGACCGGGCGCAAGAGTAAAGTTGATTTTGGTCGTTTGTTCGCCCTATCGGGCGGGAGCTCACCCTGCCAGGCGCGCCACCAGGCGGAGCTCGCCCTGTCGGGCGCGAGACTCACTTGGCTACGCGTCTTCATTTCTTCTCCTTGGATTCTTTGTTTTTGTAACCTCCATATAACTCCTCCTTAATAATGTGTTGAACGGGTTTTTTATTCACCATAATTTCTTATGAAGGCTTTGTCTCTTTGGATTACTCAACTCTTGATTATCCCATCTTTTATTATATATTTCATGGTTGAGAAAATCAGATTACAAGATTACATCCAAACACATTAAGCTAAACACATTCCTCTTTTTCAGCATAAGTTTATATGACTCTAACCTCTCATCCAAAAGTGCATTTGTATGAGAGTGGTGTGTTAATCTTAGGGAACGTGACGACGAATACAATTGAGCACCACGGTTGCGCCGGAATTTCGTTTTCAAGTCAGTGATCTGCATCACGACACACCATATTTGTTCCATTGATTATAAGATCAATTTTTCGATCTTATTGTTTATTTCTTTCTCGTAGTCTTGAAAACACCTTATTTTACAACAATAAGTTGAGATTTCACTTTCATATTTAGTTTTTTTATTTTTTTATTTTAAAATAATACAAAGTACATGAAGTTTATAATGTGTATATTTTCATTCCTCTTATCTAAGGAAAAGTTGTTATAGAAAATTTATAAAATATCACAAATTAAAAAGATCTAAAGATGTGATAAGATTATAATGTAGCTATAGGTGAAATTCCATACTTCGTACTAAATTTGGATGCCAGCAATAAGATTCTCAATAAGTCTTGTATAAGGCGGGTTTACGTTAATTTTATTGTAAAACGGTTAATTTAAGGGTAACTTTAGCAATTTTTATGTTAACTTTAACCCCATTAAGGATAACTTTTAATTTTTATAAATTTGATTGTATTTTAATGTGTAATTTCTAATAAATATATGCTTTGAAGGCTAATACGATTAATCTAATAGATTATTTTTAAGGGTAAAATTTTTGATATAAAAATGGTAACTTTTAATTTGTAGTATAAAAGGGTAAGTTTAAATATTTTAGGGTAACTTTAACCGTCTTACATTAGCTTAATGAAAGTCCGTCTTAATCAAGAATTTGTATAAGATACTAATCAATAACATAACATAATAACATAATACTAAAACAGACACCAGGGTGACATGTGTCACTTACTAGTGCTGTTTTTTCCCTCCAACTTTTAAAAAAAAATCTATTTTTTTTTAAATATCCATTGATGGATTATATACAGGATTTTCCATAAATTTATTTTTTTTTAAAAATATTTACCATACATTTACCAAATCAGAAAATCATTGTCTAACATTATACATATATATTAAATTAGGTCACTGGATACTGTAATTTTTATTCTATTTTTTTAATATATATATATATATATATATATATATATATATATATATATATATATATGAATGCAATGTCTCCTATGTAATTAAGAAAAATATATTAAATAAAATATTTTTAAATTACAACTGTAACACTTATACGTGCGAAGTATATTACTGTCAGATTGATTAAAAATCTCAATTTATTGTTAGGTTTTCAAGTAATTCAATAACAAGAACTACTTTAACAATTGTGGGAACAAAACCTAACTATGTATAATTAATATTGAATTATACAATAATCCAAATACAATTCAATGTATCACAACCAAACACCAATATATCAAAGTATTACAGAAAACACAATGAAAACACTAGTTGTGAAAGATAATATACTTGCCTCTACTCCAAGCCTTAACAATCAACATGAACATGAGAAAACCGGTGACCACTTGAGTCTAATTCCTTGATACACTATCTTAGGCGTATGAATACTTTCCTAAAGAGTTTAATTTCCCCCCACAATGGTGCCTGGGTTTGATCCGGAAATACTCTTTAAGATACAAAAGACAGCCCAACGTTCTTTGCACTAAGAATCGATGAAAGATGATCAATTCACAATATAGAAATAATTGCAAGAGAATTCTCACAAAAGTTTGCAAGAAATTTGAGAGAAAATGTAGAGAATACTTGTGGAGAGAAGAAGAGAAAAATTCTGTGTATCTTCCCATCTGAAAACAAGCCTTTTAATAAAGACTTAACCGTCATAATTTCGCGAAAAAACAGACTGGCGCGGGCGCGCCTCTTCTGAACTTGCGAAATTCACAAGGGAAGGCAGAGTGGTACGCGGTTTAGGCGCGACCACAGGCGCGGGCGCGCCATCCATGACACGCGGGCGCGCCACCAGACGCGCGTCCGCGCCAACTTCACCCTTCCAAATATCCAAATTCCAGTGAGGTCCGCGGTTTTAGCGCGCTCACTGCGCGACCGCGCCTTCACAGCGTGGGCGCTCCTCATGGTGCGTGAACGCGACACCATTAATACTCTAAATAATCCAACAATCCTCCCCCATTTAGAGTGTTTCTTTAAACATTCTCCACTTCTTGCAATTAACCCACATCTCATGCATCAATGTTAATGTCCCTTCGGATTGATTTGACACCTAGTACAACACACTTCACGATGATCATATCCCATGATTTCCTTATAAATTGAATCACACGGATATATCCAACCATTCGAAGGTGAAGTACACACAAGACAAATCGAATTTATCATCACTTGACACTTTTATACAGCCATGTGTCCGTATCTTTCATAAGTTCATCGAAGTCTATATGTCCAACTAGATTTCTTGAAGCGGCTAAACTTCGAACTTATATAGGTAGGTTCTCATATACGCGAATGTGCCCTTGTGACAAGACACTTACATTTAGAGCTTCTCAATTCTAAATCTTTGAGAACTTTTAAATGACGCTACCTTACACATCACAAGTATCATAGCAATATGGGTCATCAAATATTGCTAACAAACATAAAAAATGCGATTTAACCACATTGAATCTAAGACTTGATGTTTCTTCAAGCGTTAGATTGGGTTTCACAAATTTGTGTTTTTGGACATAAACCCATTCCATTCATAGCAAATATGATGGAATGTCTTGTCATTGCCTTTGTGAAGCAATCCGCCAAATTCAATTTTGTTGGAACATAGTCAAGACTTATGACCCCATCATGGATAAGCTCTTTCACTAGGCTATGCCTTAGTGAAATATGTCGAGACTTACCATTGTACACTTGACTATAAGCCTTTATCAACGCCGAATTGGAATCACAATGGATTGCCACCGGTGGCATTGGCTTAGACAATAAAGGCAACTCTATCATGAGATTCCTCAACCACTCAGCTTCCTTACTAGCTGAAGCAAGAGCAATAAACTCTGCTGCCATAGTGGAGTTAGCGATGCAAGTTTGTTTCTTGGAAGACCATGAAATGGCACCTCCTCCAAACATGAATACCCAACCACTTACAGAAGAGTCATCCTCTTTGTAAGTGATCCAACTAGCATCCAAAAATCCTTCTAAAACCGAAGGAAATCCACTATAATATAGACCATAGTCTAACGTACCCTTAAGGTACCTCAAGACCCTCCTTATTGCAAACCAATGTTGTGCACCCGGGTTACTAGTAAATCTACTTAGTTTTCCCACAACCAATGCAATATCCGGTCTTGTACTAGTCATGGCATACATCAAGGATCCAATTATCCTTGAATACTCCAATTGGGAAATCGTTGTTCCCGAATTCTTAACCAATTTTACATTGGGTTCCATGGGGGTGTTCACAGGACACTTATCAAACATATTGAACCGTTTGATCATTTTCTCTATGTAATGAGATTGACTTAATTTAAGCCTTCCATTGTCCCTAATTATCTTGATGCCCAAAATGACATCCGCCTCCCCTAAATCCTTCATCTGAAAAGATGAGGATAAGAATTCCTTGGTCAATTCTACTTGTTGTAGACTTGTACCAAAGATAAGCATATCATCAACATATAGAAAAATGATGACACCATAACCATTGTAATCAAATTTGCTATATATACACTAATCAGCTTGATTCACTTTGAATCCAAAGGACAAAATTGTGTCATCAAACTTCCGATGCCACTGCTTTGGTGCTTGTTTAAGTCCATACAAGGACTTAACCAATTTACACACCTTATCTTCTTGTCCTTCCAAAACAAACCCTTCGGGTTGTCTCATATACACTTCTTCCTCTAGATCTCCATAAAGGAATGTCGTTTTGACATCCATTTGATGGATTACTAGATTATATACCAAAGCCATTGCAATTAACAACCTTATCGAGGTTATTCTTGCAACCGGTGCATAAATGTCAAAATAATCAACACCATGCTTTTGCCTAAAGCCTTGGATAACCAATCTGGATTTAAATTTCACTATGGAGCCATCCGGTCTCATTTTCCTAGTGAAAATCCACTTGCAACCAAGAGGTTTGCAACCGGAAGGTAAATCCTCTAAAACCCAAGTTTTATTTCCCATGATGGAATCCATCTCATCATTTATAGCCTCTTTCCAAAATTCACTATCTTGGGAAGAAATTGCTTCACTATAAGTTTTTGGGTCACTATCCACATTGAAACAATATGGAGTAAGTAGAACTAAGGGTATCCCGAGAACCTTCCAATAGGTAGATTATAAAATCATCACCATAGTTCTTAGGTCTCCTATCCCTAGTACTCCTCCTAACTTGAGGAGGTTGAACATTCTCTTCATTGAATGTTTCTTCATGAGGAGGTTCAAGTTGTACATCCAACTCTACTATCTCCCTATCATTATCACTAATTTGTAGATCTTTAGGTCTACTCATTGATGAAAATCGGTTTTCATCAAAAATTGCATCTCTTGACACTATAACCGAATGAACGGAAATATAGTCATTTTGTTCTATTACATAGAACCTATAGGTTTTTCTAAACTCAGCATAACCTATAAAAATGCATTCCAAGCCCCTTTCACCGAGCTTTCTCTTCTTGTTGCCGGGCACTCTTACGACTGCCCTACAACCCCAAACCTTGAGATACTTCAAGTTTGGCTTTCTCTTGTACCAAAGTTCATAAGGAGTAGATTCTTTTCCCTTTTTGGGAACCCGGTTTAGAATGTGACATGCTGTCAACATTGCTTCACCCAAGAACCCTTCACTCAAACCTGAGTAAGATAACATGGAATTAACCATTTCTTCAAGGGTTCTGTTTTTCCTTTCAGCTACACCATTTGATTGTGGTGCATAACCAGCTGTAGTCTCATGAATTATACCCAAAGATTGGAAATAACTTGGATCATAGTATTCCCCTCCTTTATCAGTTCTTATTCTCTTAATAAATGAATCTACTTGCAATTCTACTTCTCTTTTATATATCAAACTTGGTTAAAGCTTCATCTTTGGAATGCAAAAGATACACTTAACAAAACCAAGAATAATCATCTATAAAAGTAACTATGTATCTTTTGTTCCCCAAAGAAGGCGTACTATGAAAATCACACAAGTCATTATGGATTAGTTCTAAAATGTTAGAACTTCTCTCAACTCTCTTAAATGGAGTTCTAGTGATCTTGTTCAACATGCAAGTAGAACACTTATTAGGAGAAATATCACAACATGGAATCAAATCTTGTTTTGACATGAAAATCATTTTATTATAATTAATATGTCCTAATCTAGAATGCCACAAGTCAAATAAACTTAAATCAACATGATTATCACTTGCATCAACATTCAAACAAACATCATCAAATCCATACATGTCCTTCAAAGAAAGCTTAAATAATCCATTACATAAATAACAACGACCTATGAAATTTGTTCCTCTAGTAATAATACACCTATTAGCTTCAAACACTAGTTTATAGCCAAGACTATTCAGGGAAGGCCCCGATACAAGATTCCTACTAATATCCGGAGCATACAACACATCCCTAAGAATGATTGCATTCCCCGAGCTAAACATTAGTTCTACTTGTCCTCTACCAAGGACCTTGATGGTTGAATTGTTCCCCATAAAGAGATCTTCTCCATCACCAACCTTGTGAAAGGTTTTGAACCAATGCCTCATCTTGCATACATGCCTTGAAGCCCCCGAATCAATCCACCATGAGTAATCATCCTGCACCATAAAAATGTTAGGATCCGTTGCATTTAAATCCAAACCAGAATTAAATTCAACCTCATGAATCGGATTACCTTTGGTGCGTTGGTCCTTGCTAGTTCTAGCATGGCCCTCCTTGGCTTTCTCCATCCTTTTCTTGTAAGAAAAACAGTCCTTCTTGCGGTGACCAACTTTACCGCATTCCCAACAAGCAAACTTGTTATTGTTTTCTTGCTTCTTGGACTTTCCCTTGAAAGAGGTATTATTCTTCCTCTTTCCACTAGTGGAAGCACCAGTTTTTCCTTCCTCCACCAAATTACCAAATTAATGGTAGATGAGCTTGGATTCCCATCCTTAGCATTTTCCATGACTCTTATCCCTTCTTCAACTTGAAGATGGGTGGCCAACTCGGACAAAGACATGTCCTCTTTCTTATGTTTAAGCTCATGCTTAACACTTTTCCAACTAGCAGGTAACTTGTCAATTATACTTGAAACAACAAAAATTCATCCATAGATATACCATGTTGTTTCAAGTTCCCATAGATTCGTTGTAATTCATGAAATTGGTCCATTATGGACCGACCATCAACAAACTTAAAATTATTAAAATTACTTACTAACAACTTCTTACTTGATGCATCTTCAGCCATATATTTCCCCTCCAAAGACTCCCAAAGCTCCTTGGCCGACTCCACATTTTGATAAACATCAAAAAGATCATCCTCCATACCATTCAAAATATGACCACGACAAATAAAGTCATCGTTGTCCCATTTTCACCTTTCCCGAACATTCTCCAAGGATTCATTCTCATGTTCACTAGGTCTTGGTGTACTAATGACATAGGCTACATTCAAAGATGTAAGAAGAAAGTACATCTTCTTCTTCCATCTCCGAAACTCCACACCGTCAAACTTCTTGAGTTTGACAAAGTTTGTGGTCAATTCTTTCACACTAGACATGCTTGCTAAGATAAATTTAAACTCTTTAGATTGTTAGGTTTTCAAGTAATTCAATAACAAGAACTACTTTAACAATTGTGGGAACAAAACCTAACTATGTATAATTAATATTGAATTATACAATAATCCAAATACAATTCAATGTATTACAACCAAACACCAATATATCAAAGTATTACAAAAAACACAATGAAAACACTAGTTGTGAAAGATAAGATACTTGCCTCTACTCCAAGCCTTAACAATCAACATGAACATGAGAAAACCGGTGCCACTTGAGTCTAATTCCTTGATACACTATCTTAGGCGTATTAATACTTTCCTAAAGAGTTTAATTTCCCCCTTAATGGTGCCTGGGTTTAATCCGAAAATACTCTTTGAGATAGAAAAGACAGCCTAACGTTATTTGCAATAAGAATCGATGAAAGATGATCAATTCACAATATAGAAATAATTGCAAGAGAATTCTCACAAAATTTTGCAAGAAATTTGAGAGAAAACGTAGAGAATACTTGTGGAGAGAAGAAGAGAAAAATTTTGTGTATCTTCCCATCTGAAAACAAGACTTTTGATAAAGACTTAACCGTCAGAATTTCGCAAAAAAACAGACTGGCGCGGGCGCTCCTAAGCAGGAGCGTGCGCGCCTTTTCTGAACTTGCGAAATTCACAAGGGAAGGCAGAGTGGTACGCGGTTAAGGCGCGACCACAGGCGCGGGCGCGCCACCAGACGCGCGTCCACGCCAACTTCACCCTTCCAAATATCCAAATTCCAGTGAGGTCCGCGGTTTTAGCACGCTCACTGCTCGACCGCGCCTTCACAGCGCGGGCGCTCCTCATGGTGCGTGAACGCGACACCATTAACACTCTAAATAATCCAACATTTATAACCTATATTATTGTCTTTTCATTTTGGTAATATATTCAATTTGTGTACAGCTAGCTAAAACATTTATACATGTCTTCTAGAATTAGTGTTATATTCCTGGGTGTAAGTCATAACTGTCTTTTTGTCGGCTCTGTTATGCACGTGCCTGAGTAATACTCCCCAATTCATCATTTCTAAGTTCTAACCATTTTCTTTTTCTGAAAAAAAAAAGTTCTAACTATTTTCTCTCTCTCTCTCTAATCTCCCTATTTCTAGATTCCATCTCTTCCTCTCTCTTCAGTTTGATATTTTTTATTTTTGTTTTCGAATGAAGTGTAGTTCCAATAATGGTGAATTCTAGATAAATCTTCTTCTTCTTCTTCTTCTTTTCTTTTTTTTTTTCTTTCTATTTTTTGTTTCATAATTCTGATTTTGTACTAAAATTTTGTTGAAATCTAAGTTACAAATTCGTTGATGTGTAATTTTGATTTTTGTACTATAATTTTGTTTCATAATACTGATTTTTGTTCTATAACTTTTCTTTTTTCATGAATTTTTTGCGTGTAATTCTTGCTCAATTTTTGCATCTATCGCTCATCTTACTTTATTAATTGCTCAATTTCTGTTTAACTTTCATCAATGTGTCCTTAATTGTGTTCAATTTCTGTTTAAATTACATTATCGTGTCATTAATTGCTCATTTTGCTCAATATTTTCGCGTGTAATTGTTTTCCTTCTATATGTCATTAATTGCTAATTTTGCTCAATTTTTTTGTGTATTTTTTGTTTTATGTTTGCTCATTTTACGTATGTTTGTTCATTTTATGATTTTTTTGCTCATTTTATGTTTGTTTTTTCATTTTATGTTTGTTTGCTCCTTCATATTTTTTTTTGCTCATTTGATTTTTATTTTAGCATTTTTATGTGTTAATTTGTTGTTTTTCTGTATTTATTAAGTTTGCTCAACTGAGCATTTTATTTATTTGAGCATTTTTAGTTCAGCAAATTTTAGGATACTTAGGTATTGAATTTGGAGATTGGTTTAGGCCATTACAATGCGGAGATATTGTAGGAAATTATGAGATAGAAATCATACTATTGCAAGAGGATGGCAGAGAAAATAATCATGAAATAGCCACAGTATATGCATCTGCTAGAAACTCCTTTGGCCCTTTTGAAAAAAGCATACATAATTACATAGTGTAGGAAATAGTCATATTTAGCTCCTTAATTATAGGAACAGAATATGACTAATTATGTTAGGCATATATCTTGTATAACAGTTTCCTTATTTTTCTATGTTTCCTCCTGTATAAATGTACCAATCTTCTACAGGGTAATACACAGAAAAATTAACCCTTAAAACATTCTCTATACTTCTGCTATTCTAAACATGGCATCAGAGCCGTAAGGTCGATCCTCGGGAGATCGTTCTTTTTCTGGTGCTCATCATCTACCGTAACTTACCTGTGATGGAAGAATCACCGGAAAACACCAACTAACTTATTTCTATGGAACAAATGGAACAAATGTTTCAAATGTTTCAAAAACTCAACAAAAACCCAACCAACACCGAAACAGGGACCTCACAAACAGTGCGTGTCGCTGAAAAACTGAACTTCACCAATTACACCAAATGGTGTAAACTGATGCAGATAGAGATTGGTGGCCGGGGAAGGCTCAATCACATCATCGCCAACCCCGTTTCACCAGACGATCCAGAGTACCAGCAATGGGCTCAAAGAGACTCGATGGTTCTTTCATGGATCATTGAGAATATTGACGGAGACCTTGTAAACCAGTTCTTGGACTATAAAAATGCCCGAGATTTATGGAAAGGTATTGAGACTCTCCTCAGTAGCGGGAGAGATGAACTGCAGATCTATGATCTGAATTCGAAGGCTGCTTCTATGAAACAAGGGACTGACACTATAGAGGTGTATTTTAGCAAATTAAATACCCTCTGGAAAGAAATTGATAGACGAATGCCCAACCCGATGAAATGCGCAGAGGACATCACATTGTTTAACTCGTTTATACAACGACAGAGGTTGTATCTGTTTTTGGCCGGTGTGAATGACTCGCTTGACAAGGAAAAACGAGATATTCTGTATTTAGATCCCCTTCCAACCATTGATGCCACGTATGCCTCTATCAGACGGGAAATTGCCCGTCGCGGTATAATGATCGGCGACTCATCACTGGGACGAGGTCCCTCAGAGGTTGGAAGTGGTCTCGTCGCTCAACGCCATTCGGATTCCTCATCCCGGCGAGAGGATAAAAACCACCTAAAGTGCAGCCATTGCGGGGGGGACAAAACACACCAAGGAGGGGTGTTTTAAGCTCATCGGCTACCCATAATGGTGGGAGGACCTAAGACAGCGCAAAGCCGCCACCAAGGCCACAAAGACCGGCGGCAAGGCTAATGCCGCCATCGGAGAAGGCGAACCGACCAATACCAGTGGGGACCCACCTACTACCGTCACTGACAGGTGAACAGGTACGAGTAGCGAGGATGGGTTCACCGGATTTTCTGGTGAACCATGGCTGAAAACGGAGGAATTAACGGAAAAAGGACATGGAAGGTTTCTAGAGGAAGCTTCCTCTAAAAATTTCTGTGAGGCAACAAATGAAACCCACAACATAAAAACCGGAAACCCTCAAACACCCTGTACCCCTCATTTTTTTCCTTTTAAATCAGAAGCCCAACCCACTAAAGCCCAATACACTCCTTCCCTTCATACAACTTACGGTTTAGGCCTCATGTGCAATAAATCCACTTGGATTTTTGACTGTGGGGCCACAGACACTATGTCCTACGACCCGTCCGACTTTCATTCCTCCAAATCCACTACCCGTACCAAGATTCAGACTGCAAATGGGGAATTTATTCCAATTACTCAGGCCGGAGATGTAGATATTACATCAGAAATTCATTTAAAAAATTGTCTCTTAATTCCGAGTCTTACTCACAAACTCTTATCCGTTAGTCAATTAACCAAGGAACTAAACTGTACAATTCTAATGACTTCTTCTGATTGTATTCTACAGGATGCTCAGACAGGGCGGATCATTGGTCGTGGTATTGAACGAGGAGGCCTATACTATGTGGACGAGGCGACTCAACAGGGTAACGCTTTGCTTGCTCATGGGTCACCGGAATATCAGATCTGGATGTGGCACCGACGGCTAGGTCACCCATCTTTCGGTTATCTTAAACGATTATTTCCCTCTTTTAAGGACATTGATTTTGTTTTGGATTGTGAAGCATGTGTACTTGCAAAAAGCCATAAACACTCTTACTTTCCTAGTTTGACTCATGCTGCTAGACCATTTACTTTAATTCATTCTGATGTATGGGGTCCTGCACCTGAATTTGCTTTTCATAACTATTCTTATTTTGTCTTGTTTGTGGATGATTGCACCCATATGAGTTGGGTTTATTTTCTAAAAAATAAATCTGAAGTGTATGATGTGTTTATAAATTTCTACAACATGATCTGTACTCAATTCGATGCCCATCCCCAAATCCTCCGATCTAATAACGGGGGAGAATACATAAACCTGGATATGAAACAGTTTATTTCTGATCACGGCCTTATTCACCAGACCACCTGCCGGGATACTCCCCAACAAAATGGGGTAGCTGAACGGAAAAACCGAACCCTTCTTGAAATTACTAGAGCCATTATGTTAGAATCCCATGTTCCTGTCCATTTTTGGCCAGAAGCTATTGCCACAGCCACATATTTAACCAACCAACTACCTACAAAACCTCTTGCCTACCAAACACCTCTTGGCACTCTTTCTTCCCATGTTTCCATTCCATCCTATCATTCTTTACCTCCTCGGGTGTTCGGATGTGTTGTCTATGTTCATCTTCCAAAAAGGGTTAGAAATAAACTTGAACCACGAGCCATTAATTGCGTTTTTATTAGGTATGGGGTTGATCAAAAAGGGTACCAATGCTATGATCCCATTCAAAACAAAATCTACACCACTCTTGACTGTGAGTTCTTTGAACACTCCTATTACTATACCCAGCTTGGTCCTCAGGGGGAGACTACGAGTGATGACCTTAGCTGGTTAATAAATCTAGAAATGATGGACCATGACCCTCCAACACAAGTAGGCAATACCACCGATGTTGCCACTGAAACGTCAGTATCAGCTCCTTCTCTTCAATCCACTCCAATGGCGACCACTGAGCACCCTGAGTCAATATCAGTTGAGGTAAACTCTGAAAACCATGAATCATGTATTGTTCCTACTGACTCTGTATCTGTTCCTAGTGAAAATTGTCTAAACAGATATGAGTTACCTCCCAGAAGCACGAGAGGTGTTCCTCCCAAAAGATATGACCCGGAATATGAAGACCAACGATCTAAATACCCCATAGAAAAGATCAGCAATGAAAACTTGTCTGACACAGCTGTTGCCTTCACCGCCTCCCTATACTCCACTACCATTCCTAAAACCGTGGAAGAAGCTCTTGAAGATGAGAAGTGGAGACAAGCTATGGAAGATGAGTATGTTGCCTTGAAAAAGAACCAGACATGGGAAAAATGTATCCTGCCTAGAGGAAAGAAGAAGGTGGGATGTAGATGGGTGTTCTCCATTAAGCACCGGGCAGATGGAACTATTGAAAGATACAAAGCAAGATTGATGGCCAAGGGCTACACTCAGACTTATGGGATCGATTATTCAGAGACGTTTTCCCCGGTAGCCAAGATAGATACGATACGAGTGTTGTTCTCTATAGCAGCAAATAAAGATTGGCCCTTGTATCAGTTTGATGTCAAAAATGCCTTCCTTCATGGAAGCATTGAAGAAGAGGTCTATATGGAAGCTCCCCCAGGATATTCTCATGATTTTGAGGTTGGAGAAGGATGCAAGTTGAAGAAGGCCCTGTATGGTTTAAAACAGTCCCCAAGAGCTTGGTTTGGAAGGTTTACTAAGGCTATGAAGAAGTTCGGATATAGCCAGAGTAATTCTGATCACACTTTATTCATAAAAAGGGCAAACCAGAAGATCACCTGTCTAATCATATATGTAGATGATATGATCATCACCGGAGATGATGAGGAAGAAATTGCTGCCTTGAAAGGGAAGTTGTTTCAAGAATTTGAGATGAAAGACCTGGGAAACCTGAAATACTTTCTTGGTATAGAAGTCCTAAGATCTAAGCAAGGGATTTTTATTCATCAACGAAAGTATATTCTCAATCTTTTAGCTGAAACTGGAATGTTAGGATGTAAGCCGGCCGACACTCCAATTGTAGCAAATCATGGTCTTCATATCGTAGAAGGGGCAAAGGCAACCAATAGGGAACAATATCAGAAGATTGTGGGAAAACTCATCTATCTAGCCCACACAAGATCAGATATCGCATATGCAGTAGGGGTAGTAAGTAGATTCATGCATCTCCCTCAAATACATCACATGACAGCCGTAATGAGGATCCTGAGATATCTAAAGGGTACAGGCAGCACCGGGATTTATTTTGGCAAAAATGATAACCTCGATTTAATTGCTTACACCGATGCAGATTGGGCCGAGGACCGGGATGGAAGAAAATCCACTTCTGGATACTTCACCTTGGTAGGAGGAAACCTTGTCACTTGGAGAAGCAAGAAGCAAAAAGTAGTAGCCTTGTCAAGTGCAGAAGCTGAGTTCAGAGGAATTGTGAAAGGGATAACTGAAATCCTGTGGATTAGAAAACTGTTAAATGAGCTCGGTTTTCCTCAGAAAACAGCCTGTAAATTGTTTTGTGACAACAAGGCAGCAATAAGTATTTCTGGAAATCCTGTTCAGCATGACAGAACAAAACATGTTGAGATTGATCGACACTTCATCAAAGACAAGCTAGAAGATAAGATCGTCAAACTTCCATTTGTTCGATCAAAGGATTAGTTGGCAGATATCCTAACAAAAGCTGTCAGTACTGAAGCCTTCAGTAATACTTTGCGTAAGTTAGGCATTGGGATTATGAGTGCCCAACTTGAGGGGGAGTGTAGGAAATAGTCATATTTAGCTCCTTAATTATAGGAACAGAATATGACTAATTATGTTAGGCATATATCTTGTATAACAGTTTCCTTATTTTTCTCTGTTTCCTCCTGTATAAATGTACCAATCTTCTACAGAGTAATACACAGAAAAATTAACCCTAAAAACATTCTTTATACTTCTGCTATTCTAAACACATAGATGTTCACCCTTGGGATTAAGCCATTCAATATGTAGGTGCACACACCCAGGTGTAAGATGGATATGTTCTTAGACTTAATTTATACTATGCAGTACTAATTTACAAGCTGGCTCAGTTAAAATGTCTACCTATGATGCAGAAGGCTGGTTTTCATTAGCCATTAGCTGATTGCAAGTATCACTATAGATAAACATTTTCTTCCTGTAGGACTGTAGGAATAATCTTCTCAGAATTATCTTAGGAAACTTTTGGCTAGAAAGAATGGGGAAAGTGAGACTAAACCCATAAAAATGTAGGAGAAAGATCAAAGAGATGCTAAACAACTCTATGACATTCAAATATGTGCCTTTAAAATAACCTAACTTGTAAGCAATTAAGAAGAAGCTCCCCCTTTCTAATGCAGACTCCTGGATTTGGAGGATGAATTGTTAAGCGACTCTTGTATGAATTAAGCCAAGCTCTATCACTATATCAACAAATAATCTGTTGTAATCTTATAGATGGGGCAAAATAGCAGTAATTACATCCTAAAATCAGTTGTTAGCTTCTGGGGGTTACCAAACAGGGCTTAGATTTAGGTACAGTATAATATTTCTTCCTTATTTGAACAAAAATTATTAGAGGTTTAATTACTCCAGCATGTTTTGCTCTAATTTTGCAGCTCAAAGGCAAGTAGGGGAAACTGCCTTGAATAATAACATTTTCAAATCACATCAGACACTAAGACTGGTATTGCACCTGCTTTGATTGAAGTTTATAGCCAAGCATTTACTAGTTTAAATTGTTAGCCTATTAGCTCAATTGGTCGAGCACTGTGTTTCTACATTGCATAGAAGATATAGGTTCAAATCTTACATAGGCTACTAGTTTAAAACATTTATAATTGTACTCAATTGGGTGTACACAATAAGATATTATAGTCACAATCATTTCATCTAACTTATGATTACTCTTATCTTCAAAACAATGTTGCTCATTTCAAAGATGAGCAATATATTTTTGCTCATTTCACAGATGAGTAAATTTTTTTTGCTCATTAATTTTCTCATTGTGATTAGTTTTACAAATTTGGAATATATGTATGATTATTGGACTCGAATGAGAAAAAAAATTCGATACATGTTTGCTCAAATTTCAGAAGTTTTGTTCATTTGCATATAAATCTAATTAATAAACTTATGTGGGATTCGAACCCATTTTCTTTGTGCATTTGCACAATACTCTACCAATTGAGCTAGTAGGTTAGTATTATGAGAAAAATTGTCAATAGAATCATCTCAAATCATTAGTGAAGCATATCTCACGTTGAGATTGTTCACTTGATAACAAGAAAACAAGTTTCTTTACCCTAAACTGTAATCAAAGCTGTCTAGTGACTCGTATGTGTTGCCTATATTATACGTGCCCATATTCCAAAAAAATTTTTAAAAGCAAAGCATTAACCAATGATGCTTATCATAGTTAATAGAAGCACAAGTAACAAACAACATCTTATGTATAACAAAATTATTACTACCTCCGTTTCATATTTTTTGCAACTTTGGGGTATTATTTGTGATATATAAAATATTCCAAAGTTGCAAAAAATATGAAACGGAGGTAGTAAACTATTTGCTTGATTCCGAAGACTAAACCACATACTTCCTCTGTTTTCTTTTAAATGCAACATACCTTTTAGACACGTTTTTTTAGGAGTTGATTAGATTAGGTAAACGAGTGACTTCAACAAAATAATTTGAACACCAAATTTAGCAAAGGGTTAGGTACTACATGTATAAATTATTTTGATTAATTTGTTTGTTTATATTACTTAATCTCTTTCTCAAAGTGCGTGTCAAGAAGGTGTGTTGCATTTAAAAAAAAAACGGAGGAAGTACTTTTTATTTACTCAAAAAAAAAAAAAAAAAAAAGAGATTTACCTTAGGTCCGAGATTGGCTCCATTTGAAACACATGGGTAACGACGCTAAATCATGGACCTAGTGCATTGCTTCCATCCTTCACAAGCACTAGGCCATACAACCTTACCTTATTTCTTGTAAGCCAACCACCTTATGTCATGTTTTATGTATAAAAGAACCTTACCGATATGCAAAACTAGAATACACACGGCCCTCCCTCCACCACCTCGTCTAACCTTGCCTCCTCGCATACCTTCCTAGTAGCCGGGCACTAATTGATTAGAGAACATGAAGTTTAGTCTCCTCGTCACAACCGCATCTCAGGCACTTTGCCTCAACGTTTGTCACTCTTTTGTTAAACCCAACTCAAATAGGGATAGCTCCATTACACGTTCTCCATAAATTAAACAAACCTTAAGGGAAAAGATGCTAAATGAGAAAATTTGATTATAAAAAACCTCACCTCAATTTTTAATCAAATTTAATCGTTTATCATATGTGAAAGAACAATCATCAAGATGCTAAATGAGTTGATTTGATAATAAAATGTTAAGTACTGATCAAATGTAAGAAAAAAATAACAATAAAAAAAAAAAAACTTTCAAAATCAATGTTGAATTATATTTGCTCATTTAGGTTTGCTTATATTTTTTAATAATTTGTAAATAAAAATCAATTGTTCATTAAATTTTCTCATTTATTTCGGTTTGCTCAACTACTGTAAAATTTCTATAATCAGTAGCAAATTAGCAATTTATGCATAATAACGTTAAATTTATAAATTTAATTTGCTCATATTAAATTTATTAGAAATTTATGTATTTGAGAAATTCATCATCAATTATGCTCTGCAAATTTGTTATTAAAGTTCATGCAAAGAAATTCGAAAATTTCGTATATAAAAAAATAAATTAATAACTAATAAATGGAGATAATAATACCTGGTGGATTAGATTGTTGAACGATTGTCTGAATTGGATCATATGAACTGAAATTAATTCCCCCATTATTACAGAGCTTGTTTAACGATTATTGTTTTCAATTTCTGTAATTTGAAGATTTAAATTCATGAAATTGATGAATTAAATCTTCATACCCATAATTTTTTCGAAATACCATGAAATTGAATATCCCCTTGCCAAAAATTGTATATGTATTTAGGTTTAATTTTGCAGAATGCAGGAATTCTTTGTTGAACGTTGTTAATCGTGAAAAGAGGACAAAAGAGGGAGAAAGTCCAGTTGGGCAAACTAATCGGAAAATTGCTAAAATGCCCCTGGGTGTAACTAGAGGAAGGTACACCCGGGTGTACAAAACAGGAGCTGCATATCTTCAAAAACTAGGTAAATTTTTATATATATATACTGTTAAATAAGGTAATTAGAATTTTCCTAATCAGAATAATGTCATTATCAATGATTACATTTTTTTTTTCTCAAACTTTATTTTTTGGCTATAGAATTCATTTCATTTAAAAAAAATTATTTTGATAACATATACGAAATATATAGAAAAAAAAAACACGAAGGGTGATAACTTTGATGTCTTTGGTATTGGATAAAGATTAAATTTAAGTTATTTGGTTAAAAATAATTTTTTTTGTTAATACATCATAAAATATAATTCGATATAATTTAAAATAACTGTGGGGCACGGGACTTTAGCTAGTGTAGAGAAAAATTAAAGTTATGGATTAGCTTTCCTAAAAAAATAATTATGCGGACTAGCTGATTAAGCTCAAACAATTCCATTTTTCAAAAAGAGCTCTTAATCAAGACTTTAACAAGCTTCTGGTTGAAAAGCTAGATTTTTGCTCAGGCCAAACGTAATTGTTGTAGGCAAACAAGTAAGCTAAGCCGCTAAGGTTACTTACACCACGCGCGACGAGGTGTTGCAAGGCAGCATTATTTAGGATAATTATGCACGGCTAACATTCGAGGAATCACGATTGCAAGTTAGATACGTACAGTCTACAGACGACTGTACTATTGCAAAAATGTATGGTTTAGCAAAAAACATCATATAGTTTCTTCTATTATTTCTTGTTAAATTTTTTAATGGTTTCTTATATAAGTCAAAATAAATATTAACCATAATAGAAACTAAAATGTATAGGAATGGATAATTGTAAACTGTTGGCACCCATGGTTTATGGTTTTGATGAGATAGCCTAAAATTAGTGGACAGTAACAATTGATTAGGTACGTAAGTGTGAAAATTAGTGCTTATGATTTTAGAGGGTACACGATAGAACAGCTAGCTAAGGAGTAGTTTCTAAAGTACTCATTTTTATAAGATTTTATAGTAGTTTGCCAACTTTTTCCTCTTTTATGAACAAAAGCAAAATAAGCCAAAATTAGCTTTAATACTTTTCATATTATGGAAACTGAGATTGTATTATTACTAGATGTGTTTAAATGTTTAATGGTATAATGTAATAACATAGAGGACATACATTAGGACAATGCCTTCTTTGCTTGATTTATGTCTGTTCTTACAGAAAAAAGAAGTACTTATATTATTGTCATAGATAGATGATAATGTAAACCTAACGATTTAAGTTGGCGATTTAAGCGAATTACTGTATACAAGCAAAAACCATGCAAAAATTGCAAGATGCGTATAATCTTTTATTTTGTGACAACGGAAATATCAGCGAATTGGTATACATTATACAAGCCAAAATAATTTAAAAAATTATTACAAGATTCATAGATTATCTTTTACTAAGTATTTTGTTACAACAGAAATATCATTGACGATTCACACTTTCAACATAGTAGGAAACACAAAATTGTTTATTGCTGAAATAA
Source organism: Chenopodium quinoa (assembly GCF_001683475.1). Classification (NCBI taxonomy): domain Eukaryota; kingdom Viridiplantae; phylum Streptophyta; class Magnoliopsida; order Caryophyllales; family Amaranthaceae; genus Chenopodium; species Chenopodium quinoa. Next base: position 942,903 of record NW_018743920.1, on the reverse strand, counting down.
CAACCCTTCACGAAGGTATTAAATTAGCAATTAATTGCGACATTTTATCAAATAAATTATTATAAAATTAAAGCCGATAACCTTCTATTCATCAATTATGTTCAAGGCTCGTGAGCCCGTTGCCCATAGAAGATTGATCACTTAATAAGTTGAGACTATGAGTAAAGGACTAAAGGGTTTGAACCCTCAACAAAGGTTATTTCCTTATTACTTGATTGGGCCATTGCATGTTCTTTAATTTTAAGTTGAATTGAATTGCAGTAAACGAATAAACTAATTTAAAGCTGAACTGAATTCAACTAAACTAAGTTAAAATTATGAACAAAATTGAAAATAAGTTCAAAAGAACAAGGCCTTAACAGGGCCAACACTAACTTAGTTGGTATATACAAAGTATATTTTGAGATTTTAAACTGTTTCTCCTTAGATATCTAGCCTGACTCCAATCAGTGAAAAAGGAGTGTCCTCAAAGGTACCCTTGGGCTTGGCTCGAACCTCAAAATAACATCCAAATAAAACTCTTAAATAGTGCTAGTGGTATTTTGGAGGTGCACAAGAACTCTAAATTCCAAGCAATATTGCCAATTATGTCACACCGACCAAAAATTATGGTCAGCGGATAAATTTAATGCAACAACGTAATCTGTCTAATAGTTATAGTTTATAGCCTACAAGATTATCATTATCATAATTCCTATATTCAATCATTGACCAAAACCCTACGTTCTAATTTAATGCCCACTCTATTAAACAACTTTTTTTCATGGCTTTTATGTCTTATCTTGTGAGTTTTTTTTTTTTTCTTTTTTTTTTCTTCTGATTATATAACTTCTCTTGATCGAGTTGGTTTCTATGGTAGCTAATTATCGTTCTCTATACAATTTTATATGAATAATTGCATGATTAACATGTAATCAATCATCTAACAATCAATAGAATAAGAAAATCGTATATAATTAAGCATTTTCTTTTTTCTTTAAAACTTAAAAGCATTCATTTTAATATGTTTCAAGGTCATATTTCTCAATTTTAAGTGTTTTAGGAGTATAAAGTTATTTTTTTTTTTTTATTTTTAAAAAAATTATTATTTGTTTTGATCCATACATGTGTAATGTATGTATGTCTAGCTAATACTAAGTCTATTAAATTGTCTTAGCTTAGTTAATTAATAGCAATATAAAGACTTAAACTAAACCTTCTATCAACTTTAATTGTCGTTATGGTTAAAAGAATAAAAGATACTCGTGCCCAGCATGTAGCCAATGCATAAGTAAAGTAATAAAGTAGGAGTCTCAACCAGTCTTATAAAAAAAACATACGAATATCTAAACTCATTTTTATTATCTATGAGTATTCACATTTCCTAAATGAGTCTAATTAGTTTGAACCATTTTTTTTAGAAACATTAAGCATTATCCAAAAAAACAAAAAGATATCATAATTCTTACAGATCTAATATAAGTACTGTACTATAGTAATCTCTTCCATTACTTTCTTTTGAGGAGGACCCGATACCTCAACTAAAGATACATTTTTTTTGTATCTCAAATGACATATTTGTTATTTTATGCCTATGAATTCGTGCACAGTGATCATTTAATTGTTTTATTATTTTTATTTGGATGCTCATGACTCATTACACGACTGCACCCCTCTTCATCCTTCCTTTCTTGAGTTTCTTCCTCCTCCCTTCCTTCCTTTTTCTTTCATTTTCAACATTACAATGGCAGTTTCTTGACTTTCTTCACCACGATCTCATACAACAACCCAACACCACAACATACATCAACAACAACCCATCAAGCCGCCGAATTCAACGAAAACCCTAAGAAAATTGGAGAAATTAAGGGCATTGTTAACCCTAAAGGGTAGGTGCTTTCCCTCCTCCATTGAAGTTGCTATACTAGATAAAGAAATTGAAATACTATGATCAACGATTAACACTAAATTGTGAAACTGAAATTCGATAATTAACTGGGCGTTTGATAGTAATTCGATGGTAAAAAAATTGCAATCATCTTATCTCAGAAGTTGCTTCAAAAGGTGGAGAGGAAACTCAAAGGCTGCTTCAATGGAGGTACTTGCGGGGAGAGAGAAAAAAATAGAGGAATGGCCGTGAATGGAAAAAAAGGGAAAGAGAAAGTGAAACTACATTTTTATCCCTACCTTATTAGTTGAAAAGACAACTTTAACCTCTTGAGATATATTGAATGTATATAAGAAGAGATACTTGTATTTTCTCCTTTCTTTTCTCTTAAAAATAAAGGAAAATACTATTGTTGAATCGAACAAATGTACGTGAGATAGCTCATTGGTAGTGAATACCGTCTTAAAGCCTATATACATATATACTAAAACATAATTGTTAATCTGAATAATATTCTAAAATAATACGAAGTATTTCGTATATGTGACTAATGCATGTGTATTAGCTACTATATATTTAAATAGTGAGTATTAGCTCTAAGCTAGACGAATGGAATCTAATCTAAGATTATTGAAATAACAATTTAAGTTTGTTTCATTTGGCCACCATCTTATATATTTTTTATTAGTAGTTAGTAGTTCATCAAATATTAAAAATTATTGCGTAATAATACAGCAGGAATCCAATTTGGAGTAATTCAAAGTGTAACTTACGACTTTATTTTAATTAATTTTTATATTAATTTTGTGTAGAGAACAACAATTAAACCAAAAAATAAAAGGGGTACTGATGAAGAATATTCCTACAGTTTTTCCACAGGGCACGAGAAATTCTACGCGCCCAAATTCAAAGTCGAATAAAAAAGTACAACTATACAAGTAGAATTACGTACCTAAAGACTGAATATCCGTGTTATAGATGGTTCCTTGAATATATACTATATCACAACTCATCATTAACTTCATAACTTGGAATGAATTTCCAATGTCCAGCCTTTCATGCCCACTACACTATCTACGTACCTAGTACCTACATATAGGGTTAGACGTTAATTACCATGAGGAAATTAAAGAAACCGTGTATTGGAGAGAAATATGTTACCAATTTTATAATGTTATGTAATGGAATTGAAATTCAATGCTTTCATATTTTATAAGGTGAGGGTACCATTCGTCCTAGTTTCTAAGATTGAATCGATATTAAGATTTGAGATTTTAGGTCCGTGAGAGGTTTAAGAGAAATATGTTACCGATTTTATAATGTTATGTAATGGAATCGAAATTATAAGGTGAGGGTACCTTTCGTCCTAGTGTCTAAGATTGAATCCTTACTAGAGGGTTGTTATCGATATTAAGATTTGAGACTTTAGGTCTGTGAGAGGTTTAAGAGAAGTAGCCTGGAGAATTTCGTTTACAATAAAAACATAATCGAATATTGTTTGTAATGTGTATAAATTTTACAGTAGTCGTTTGAAATATGACTATCATAATGTCTTAATGATTATATAGTTCATAACTGACATATTTTTTCCAAGTAATTAATTATATTACTTTATTTTTGGCATAAAATAGTATTATCAACATTTTTAAATTATCAAATTTTCAATTTTATTTATGTAATTTTTACTCTTATTTTATAGTTTCTCGAAAAATATTAATTTATGTTGTATTAAAAATTTCAAAAATTATATTTGCGTTATAGATATTAGAAGGCTAATTATAGTCATTTTATAACGTAAAAAAATGAACCGATCATATTGTAAAAAATAATAAGGTAGTCATTTTTCAAACGACCGCTGTAAAGTAGTAATTCTAAATTTGATAAAAAAAATACATTGATTTTGATTCTAGCTCTTGGCCTTGACAAATATTGTTGACATTAAATATACCATCGACACATATAGCCTTGAATCGTAAATTTGCACGTGGGATTTACGGTCACACTATATTTGTGAAGTGCTAAATTAAAAGTTCAAGGTGCACAAAGTTAGAACGGGAAATAAGACTAAAGATTATCCATTTATCCAAGCTACATATGACAACACCATAGTCGTTCTTGCATCACAACTCTGCCCTAACAAAGAGAAAATTGAATTAGAAATACTTCTAGATATAGCTAGCAATAGTGGAGTGATTCACGCCACCTAAACATCAAAATAAGATATCATTGTAAACAATAATTTAGCGACATTGGCGATGATAATTAAGATTTGATTTAAAGTTATCTTACGGGTTAGAAGAGAGAAGAAGAGAAAGAGGTTGGTAGAAAATAGGAAGAATGAGACAACGGAGTTTGGAAAGTAGAGAAATCACTAGAGGTGATGCATGCCGTGATACTATGGTCAAGTGATTCGGAATTTATCTTGAAGGAAAAGAACGGTTTTTATCTTTGTTGATAAACATGTACACTTTTTCTCGTTTTTTCTTTTGTATTCTAGTCTTGATGTATGTATATATAAATTTAATTAAGTGTGGAATTTAAGTCCAAGTCATGTTTAATGCAAACCAAATCAACCAATCATACATGTTTATAGCGTAAACTATAATGAAAATATTTGAAAAGTACTAAGTCATATATAATGTCCTCATAATCTAGTCAAATTGAGTTAACTAATTAAAGCTTACTTTTGTTATATTTGATGCTAGACACTAAGGTTATGTACCGTCAAGTTTCAACCAAGTTTTCTAGAGATTATTTGCTCAAGGAATGATGGAAACTAGTATAAATATCTTTCTTTTTTTTTTTTTTTCTCCCTCTCTCTCTTTTTTTCCTTTTTTTTTTTTTGGACAAAGGATTAAATTGCTTGCATATATTGAAATAATTTAAGCTAAAACAATAAGAACTAGGTCTATCAAAACTTTTACGAGAGCAAAGCTATGACTCTATGAGCGACACTTGCTCTTATGAACACAGGATAACAAACCAACATAAAAGAAACTGCTTTCTTAGTTGTCCCATGAATGTTGGAATCACTTTGTAGGTAGCATCACCTTGATATCTTGATCATGTGTGTAGTTATTCATATCGATATACTTTTTTCTAGCACTTTTACTTACATAATGCAGGGAAAAACTGAATTGCTAATGGTAAAAATAACATTATGTTCTTGAGTGTAACCAAAATTTGATAATGACATGGATTTAAGTGATCGACTTTACTTATGTTATGCAGGGGAAAAAACTTGCGAGAGTTGAGATAAGAAATACTCCGTACTTCGTATATTTTTGTTCATGAGTGTAGCCAAATTTTGGTAATGAAATGGATTGAGGGATTGATGAGAGGCAAAAAGGATATTGAGATGAGAGAATGTATGAAAGAGGGATGAACAACTCCATTTTATTTCATGAGTGTAGTAATTATGTCTACTTGCAATGAAACAATAAGCGTTTGTGCAAGGGTTCGATTTTATTTTCTGATTTAGATAGTATCTTAGATAATATTTTATCTTCTTGTACTGGCTTTAATTCCGTTTCTTGGTGCCATGTTAGACGGGATGGGAATGTGGTAGCTCACAACTTAGCCCATCTAATTCCTTTTGGTGTAGAAAATGTGTGGGAGAACAATTGCCATGGCGAAGTTTCTCCTTATGTAATGATGGATAAGTTATCAATATATAGCACCCCTTGCAGTTTCTCAATAAATATATATATATACCGTAATACAGAAGTATTTGATAATTTAAGTGATAATTGATAACGGTAACAATAGTCATAATTCACAATAAGGTCAAGATAAGATAGTTATTTAGCCCCATGAGTTAAAACATCACAACATTAAGTTTAAAAATTAAAAAAAGTTATAATAAATCAAAAGTTGAGAGAATAAGATACGCTAATCAACCTTTTTCGTATTTTTACACAAAAGTTAGATTTTCATTCAAAATAATAATGCATAATGACATAATGTCATCTACAAAACTAATTATAATACGATGTACGAAGTACAGAGTATATGTTTTTTTAACTATCGGATCATTCACTGATGAAAATACCAAAAGCCAACGAAGAAACTAGGAAGAATGACGGATTAATAATTGATCACACGACAATCCCAATATTATAGACCATGTAGACATGCAAGCGATGCAAAGTAGAACCCAAGACTAAGAAAAAGGGGCAATTCTTGCAACTTCACCTCTTCAAGTCCTTCATCCGTCTTTTGCGGAGACTAGAAAGAATTCTGATAATCCTTGATGAATTTGGAATGCTAGTTATGCGGGAGTCAGTAAACCTGTACTATGTCTTATTAACCAGGTCAAACTTTCCCTTTCATCTACTTTCAAGAACCCACCCCGTAAAATATCATTTTCCATTTTTCTTTATTTTTTATAAAATAAAATAAAATATTTACTCCCAACTAAACAGTCCTTTTTAATTTCCTATATAGCTCCATTCTTCCCACCCAAATACCCTCCCCACTTTTTTTTCCTCCCTTTCTCAATTCTTCATTATAACACTTCCCCTCTTTTCCTCTGCTTTTATTTATTTTAATTATTCAACCCATCAAAAAAAAAAAAAAAAAAAAAAAAAATTGTAACACCAAGACAAACTCTAACTTACACTCATATGCAAAAACCTTAATAATCTCTGAATACTATTCACAACTCTCGGTTCGAGTTGGATTAATTTAGACTCTGAATTATGGAGAAGGAATTCTTTCTAAACACAGGCATACCGCCTTCACTACACTTTGATCATCCATTCTCTTCATCCACAATGCCAACATGGCAAGCTTTGTCGAGCGCAATGGAATTACAATCACCTGATTGTTTTCTATCTACACCGCCTCCTACTTCAGCAAATGACAACTTTGAGTCCGCCTTAAGCTCTATGGTGTCCTCCCCGGCCGCCTCGAACCCGGCCTTGTCTAATGACAATTTCATGATAAGAGAATTGATTGGTAAATTAGGAAACATTTGCAGCTCCGGTGATGTCTCCGGTGGCGGCCACCATGCCCTGCCACCGTACATTGGAAGCGGTGGTGGTAATCGTAGTGCGAGTAACTCGTGTTATAGTACACCACTTAGTTCACCACCTAAGATGGGCGTGTCATTATCTAATCTTGATCATCTAGTCAATGATAAATTTCCTACCTTAGGAAATTCGGTTGGTTTGAGGTCAAATTTACCGGCAATGCCCGGTGATCCGGGTTTCGCGGAGCGAGCAGCAAGGTTTTCTTCGTTTGGTAGTCGGAGTTTCAACGGAAGAACAAGCCAGTATATTGTCAATAATAATCATAAGAGTCATAATCGTAGTAACGATAGTAATAACGAATTTATACATCGATCCAATAGTAAGTTAACAAGGGTTTTAAGTAGTCCTTCGTTGCTTAAGGAGGTTGAAAATCAAGGTGATGAAAAACTCAAGATTGAGAGAAAACAAGGTGAAATGTGTGGTAATGATCATGGTGAATTCTCTAATTCTAGAGAGAATTCGTCGGTTTCCGGGCAAAACCCGGCACCCGAAAATGGATCAACTAAGAAGAGGAAAGCCCCTGCTCCTAAAGGAAAAACAAAGGACACTCTGCCTCAATCTCCCCTACATACAAACAAAGTAAGTTCATCATCAAAAAAAAAAAAAAAATCAAATATTTTAAAAATTAGAATTTATACTTAGAATCATATTTTGATGATTGTGTTATGTTTTAGGTGTCTCAAAATGGTGAGGATTCAACAGCAAAGCGAAGCAAATCGGAAGAAGGCGGTGTTTTGAAGACAGAGGAAAACAGAGGTGATGCAAACCAAAAGCCTCCAGAAGCGCCAAAAGATTATATTCATGTTAGAGCAAGAAGGGGTCAGGCTACTGATAGTCATAGTCTTGCTGAAAGAGTAAGAATTATTAATACTTTGATTCTAATTTAGAAAGATTACTAATTTTTCATAGGTTAAGAATTTAATTATATCTTAGCATAATTAGTAATTTCCTATGATTGACTTTTTCTTAAATGTTGATGCTTACTTCAGGTTAGGAGAGAGAAAATTAGTGAAAGAATGAAACTTCTTCAAGATCTTGTACCTGGCTGTGATAAGGTGCAACTTTTTTCCATTACAATTTTCCATTGATTTTGAGAATTTATTTACCACTAAAATTAGTGAAAAAATCAAACTTTTATTTTGGAATTTTTGTTTTAGTAATCTTGAACTTGCTAATTACAGGTAACAGGAAAAGCATTAATGTTGGATGAAATTATCAACTATGTACAATCATTACAAAGACAAGTTGAGGTAAAATTTAAGGCTTAATTAACACTAATCACACTCAAATTAGATTATAATCAACTTCATTTTCCTTAAACTAATTATATTTTATTGTTTTTGTTTACTTAGTTTCTATCAATGAAATTATCATCTGTAAATCCAAGACTAGAGTTCAACATGGGAAACCTTTTCTCAAAAGATGTAAGTTCAACTTTAATTTTTCTACTATCTTTATAATTAATTCAAAAGTTAGCATATCTTTTTCTTCCACAAATTTACTTTATTATTGACTAATTTAAATTTCTTTTTGGTGGTAATTTCAGGTGATCCAACCAAACAACTCCTTGCCGCATCCAATGTACCCATTAGATTCCTTGGCACCAAGCCTTTATGGCCAACCTCATCAAAATCATCCTTTACAAGATAGCATAACCACCACGGCCCCATCTTCTATGGACCCTTCACATAATCAAAATCATCCTTTACATTTACATTCCCTTGATGCTTTCTCTAATGGTCTTCCTCAGGTAATCATTTTCCTCCTCTTTGTCACACTTATTTCCGGCTCATTATCAATTAATAAACAAACTAGGACAATAATAATTAATGAGATTTTGACCCAGTAGTTACAACTCAGGGTCTGTGTATGATGGGTCACTAATAACCAGTTGCCCGATCAACAAACCCTTTTCGTCTACATTTATCCTATACACTAGGCTAGGTTTAAATTTGGCAAAAACTCATAATTAAGCCAATACGTGTAGGATTAAAGAGTAATTATGTAGATTATGCGACTAATGAAACAATTTTGATTACACAGCTACCATCATTATGTGAGGGGGATCTTCAAAGTATTGTACAGATGAGTTATGGACAAAAGGAGAATGGATTCCAACAACAACATGGTAATTAATAATCTTTGTTACTAATAATATGTGATGATTAAAGTGTATCTATAACAATAATAATCTTTATATTAGTGCAAATTGATGTTTAATTTAACTTTATACTAATATTTTGCTAATCTTTAATTTTGTCTTGTGTAGGGTCAAATCCATCACCACTAATGAAAATTGAGTTCTAACCACCAATCATCAATCTTGAATATGATTGCCAGAAGAGAGGGAAGAAGGAGAGAGAGACAGAGAGGCTGCTTGATTGTACATACAAAAAAGAGAATTGAATTATTTCCAAGGCCATTGTCTAAATATCTAATCAAGAAAATTATTTTTCCTTTTTTTTTATCTTTTATTATTACTATTACCCTATTATTCAACATAGATTCATCTCTCCCACTCATATTTTAATTTTGTATTGTCATTAATTATTTTTTAGGTGTAGTTATATGCTTATAGTATGTATCCCTTGTAATATTCTATGATCATTATGGTGCAAAAGTCATGGATTTGCACCTCCCAATGTAACATATTAAGTTGAAGAAAGGAAAGGAAAGGAAAAAAAAAAATAGTTTTCATGTTGTTTGTGAAACTTTTGTTTTTCCACTAATCAAGTACGGGTAAACATATGCACTGTGTACTAGTACCTCTACAAGTTTTTAACATTTTGATTTTTGTCACTATTCACAAATTAACCTTTGAATATATACGTACTATTATGTATTTAAATTTATCTATGTTTTTTTTTCTTAATAAATTTTACAAATACATCATTTGAGATATTGCTAGCTATAGTCAAGATTTTATATTGTCAAGCATGAAAAGATGAATTGTTACGAACTTTTAGAATCAAAGGTAATATATTTTACCATCTCCATTACAAAAATTTAATGTTTGGATAATAATAATACTACCTCCGTTTCATAATTTTTTGCAACTTTGGAATATTTTATATCTCATAAATAATACACTAAAATTATAAAAAAATATGAAACGAAGGTAGTAAGTAAAAATCTAAATGATGGGGGTTAAAAACTTGATTTATTTACATCATGATTAGTCATAATATTTTCTTGATTTGCCTAAGATTTTAATGATGCATCAAATCGTGTTAAAGTGGTTGGTTACAACTTACAAAAGCATAATTAAATTTATGTTGTTAACCAGCTGTGATTAGTGGGGCCTTTTTCTTTATTGATTTATTTATACTAAACAATCATAAGCTTGAATAATTACAATTTTACAATGTAAGTTTTCCTGAATTATAGTCAACTCATGACTTATGTCATTTTCTTTTTTCTTTCTTTTTCATTCTGTAAAAACTTTTTACTATGTTATCCACAATAAAAAAATCAAATTAAAAAGAAGCTTCTGTTCTCTTTTTTCACTGCAATAATCAAACAAAATGTAAAACAATAATTAAAAATTAATTAAATTAATAAATAAATATCAGTATATAATTTAAATCTTATCCTATAATAAAAATCTATTAAAAAAAATAATTTATGAATTTGGAGCATCAAGAAGAATCCCAGGTTGGCAGAGCTGAGATTCTTGTCCAGACCCAATGAATGAAAACAGAAGCTTTAATTATCTCATCAATACTTTAATATGTAAATTGTTTGATTTACAATCATATTTATAAAATTACAATAACTATTTTTAAAAAATAAAGAAAAAAGTTAATTAAACTAGTGGATTTCAGCTAAAAATAAAATTAAAAAAAGATGCTTTTTTACCACCTTAAGAAATTAGAATAATGTATTTATATTAATAATGGAGAACTAGTAAAAATCCAGTTTCTTGGGTTTAACAAAAGATTACTCAATTGCAGCCTTTAGCAATTATTTAAAATAAGAACAGTATTATTGGCCTGCCATGGCAGAGTTTTTAGATTAAATTATGTGAAAGATGCTTTGAATTTGTTGGGGTTTAATAATTTAATTAAATTTTTAACAAAAAGGGGTTAATTAATGGAAGAGTTCGGTTTAATAATAATTATATTAAAAAGAAAGGGGAGTAATAGTAATAATGTTTCAGGTGACAGCCTTGTGTTGATTGGTTTATAAACCAAACCAATCATTTAGTAAAACCGTGTCTGACATTTAATGCATATTATAATCCTATGACTTTAATACTTGTCTTCCTTTTTAGCTCTATTAATCTTAATGGTGAAGGAGTGAGTAATTTGACATGCATGAATGTATCATCTATGTGACTATGTATTATTGATCATTTAAATCTTCAAATCTTTGGTTATTTGTGGTGTATGCACATTTTCTTTCTTATTATATCTATTTTATGGAAAATCATAATCATATTCTTGCATGTATGAGAAGCTCAAAATACAATTCGTTTAGTACGAAATTGGTTTTATTTGTCGCTTTTTTAATAATTGAAATATGTGTTTGACTTTTGCAAGTAATTATCAAATGGAGTTACATATACTTTCTCCGTTTGTAATTACTTGCAACACAGCCTTGTGGTACGCTATTTGAGGTCGAGATTATATAATGTAAACGGACAAATTATTCAATATAATTTTTTAACCGTACTCTAATCCTTGTGTTAAAATTATTTTGATATAAATTGCTCGTTTTACTTTCACTAATCATCTCCTAAAACTGTGTACCTAAAAGCTAGGTGTGTTGCAAGTAAAAAAAAAATAGAGGAAGTATTTGCTACGAAGTATGAAATTACTTATATTGCACAATTGTTGACTAAGTTCACTCTCCCTTCTTTATTCATTCTTAATCCTTGAATTTCTTTCTTTTATCATCTAATAATCACCCTTAGCACAGAGGTACATCCGTACGTGATAGAGTATAAAATATATTTCTGAACTACAACCATCATTTTAAACTTTTGGTTGAGATGATCCACTAACATGGTATTAGAGTCAGCGTGACACAAAGGTCACAGGTTCGAATCTCATCCACCCCTCCTTTTAAAGTGGAATATTAAGCGCAAGTTATGAGGAGGGTCCATGTTGCATCCACACTTTACTCGTGGGTGTGATAGAGTATAAAACATATTTCTGGGCTTCTAGATCGATATATAGATTAATAATTCTAATGGCATTATGTGTAAGTCTTCACCCTAACCGTCCCTTTTAACTCAAGGTTAATTATGAATACCTAATATAACAAAATTAGGTATCCAAATAATGTACATTGTCATTTACGTAGTATATGTTTAATAGATTAGTACTCCATATAAAAACAGTATCATTATATTTGTATCAAATTAGAGTCACAAAGCATTATTGTTTTGTACTTTGTACTTCTATTATTTTGATAAACAACATTAATTATAAAGTCTATGAATTATTGCTCATAATGTTTTGCAGAGGCTTTAACTGATTGTCTACAATGTCTTTGACAAATTTTGTGGTTATTCACAAACTTGTTTATAAAGCCAATTAAGTTGTTTCTCAATCTTATAACGTGTTTAATATATCTCATCATCTCCAATTTGAAACTACGTACTCATACATAACATTCGTTTATAAGCCGATTAGTCCAATAACAAGCCAATTAGTTCAATAACGGTTACAAGTTAGATTTCCTTCACTTAAATAATTAAGAGTAACCCTTAAGAAAGGGTTTCTTAATCTTACCGTACCCTTCAAATCTTATACTCATAAAAAGTTATGGTCTTCCTATAATAAAATATTTGCTCCTTCATCTAATACGAAGTACTATCGATGCTGCCTTGTTAACTTGCGGTTTCATTTCCTTATTTCAGCCGCAAAAAAAATTCATGAATTTGATTTGTTACGCCAGAGACCTCGAATACAGTGATAAACTACCCATAACAATTGAAAAATAAAACAAGATTAATTATAATATAAACGATAATTAAACCATGCAGTCCTCTTGTAATAATCAATTAAGTATTCTAATAAATTTTAGCGGGTAAATAGTACGTTATCACTTAATCACTTATCACTATTTCTCTTGGATTAGTCTTTTTAGAATAATTTTAACTTTGGATCAATTTGATGGTAGAGAAGACTACAAAGAGGGGAATTGTCGGATTAGTTTTTTAAAGTATCGATCATTTAAGACATATTTGATTAGACAGATTCTATTATGGAATCGATTGTAATGAGTTAATCAAAAGTTGAGAATTTAAAATAGTAACAACAAAAAGTCTGTCCATCGATCTCTATTGTTGGTTGAGATTATTCATGTTAATTTTTCTTCTAGTTCTTATCTTATTTACAAGGTTGAGCTACTTGTAATATGATTAAGATTTTCCATAAAAAAAAAATAATAATAATAAATAAATAAAAAAAGGGACATTTTGAATTGTCTTTTTCATGTTAGATTATGTTTAACATGAAAGTTGAAAACCATCAACCAGCAGCACAACAAAGAAATGATTAACAGTCGTAGTTGAAGAAACCTTTGCCTTTGCCTGCCTGCCTGCTGTAAAGACCTACTTTGTATTAATTAAAACTTAACTATAAATTTAATAATAAAAACACTAATTTTTGTTTGAAGAAGGGTTTGCGACACGAATAATACCTACTATATATGGTTGGCAAGAGCATGCAGTAAAGTTTGAAAATTATGAAATTTTATTAAATTATCTCTAAGTTAGCTTATCATAAGTTGATGTCTAATTGCTTATTATTATGATCTTATTATAGTAAGTGTAGTCAAATCTTATGATAATAGAGTTACACGTGAAACAAAATGGACCGTAACTTGTAATTTGTGGTCATTTTTATGCTAATGAACTTACCTTAGGCGGCTTAAATTGGAGGTTTATGGCTTAGCTTTTAGCTAATTTTATAGCCCGCCATTGACAATGTAGGTATAGATAGAATTGATTTAGGGGAGTGGGCACTTGGCCGAGTTAATTTTGTTATCTTGATAGTTTTTCATGCGTTAACAATTCAATTTTGTCAAGACTTATTTTAAAAATAGTTGTTGCATTATTCAACCTCATCTTATTACATAATAAACTATGTATCGATTTTATACCACTCCTATCCAGGGGCGGACTTGGCCTTATGCCTGGAGGGTCAAATGACTCACTAGGGCCCAAAAAATTTTTTAAGGTTTTTTTTTTAAAAAAAAAAAAAAATAAATAAATTATTAGTCTGTTAATTTTAGTCTTGTCAATTTTAAACTTGTTAATTATTAGTTAGTATTGTAATCTTGCCAATTTTCTATTTGGATGATCTTTGTAAATAATTTTTCTTGGGAATTTTGGTAAAAATTTTTTTTTTACATATTTGGTTATCGATTGTGACTCACCAGTCGGAAATTCCTAGTTCCACCACTAAGTCCTATCCATATTAGTCTATCAACCATTTATTATTTTGTAAAGGGATAAAAGAAAGTACTTGTATAATATTATCCATTCAAAGTAAAAGAAGGAAACGGTAAAGGATGAAAAAAGTTGCGAGCGTCATTTGGAGTGTAGACCGTGCACAAAAAGCTACGATATTCGGGGAAGAATAATAAGCTTTTAGAAGTTGGAAAACCACGACTTCCTTTCCGCTAACATAAAAAAGATTCTGACTATTTTATAAAGTCGTTGACACACTTAATTTCAAGTGCCAATCCAAGGCAGAAATTAAAGTTTGGAAAATTACATGCAATATATTTTCCAAAGTTATATCTTTATGAACAAGGTTAGGATATAACTATATAAGAATCTATCTATACATTAAAAGAGAAGAAAAAAAAAACATTAAATATTTATACGTTTGTCAATATATAGACCGTTAATATTTTCTTATCAATAATAATAATAATATTAATAATAATAATAATAATAATAAGTAGTCATTATGTTTATCTTTGGGGGACTTAATCTAAAGTTCATCTAGAACACTATTGATGGGATGTTCAAGTGTTGGATCTTGGATGAGTTAGCAAGAATGATAATATTTAACACATGTAGATCTAGCATTTGAGAGCTTTATTTGTCTTAATGTATTATGTATACTATGAGTCTATGACTTAAGAGTCTTCACAACTAATTGAGAAGTGACATTTTGATTGAGGCTCTTAAATAAGTTTTCAACTAACTAACATCATTGATGAAGATTGGAGTTCAAAAATGATTTTCTTAAACAAATATTGGGTTCTAACATTAGAGAAAACAAAGCAGATACAAAAACTTTATGAGATCCAAATGAAGTCTCACACTCGTTGTTAGTGATAATTCTACATACTGCGTCTAAATGTTTTCCAAACAAACTAAATGACATTCACATTAGATAAATTAAAAGGAATACATGCAACCAGAGCATTCTCTTGGATATCAAACGATTCAAATTCATATACAAGTATATTAATTTCCATGCAACAGAGTATCAAAAATTGCATATTCTAGGAGAACCGTTGTTCATTGAAGAAAGTTGAAGTAAGAAAGTTGAAGTACATCTTGATTCCATTACCAATCAGGATAAATTTGTTTCATATACGTAGTATCTAGTTCTGTCACTATCATCCGTATTCATATAGATAGTAGATTTTGACTAGTTAAAGACTTATAGTCTCTTAAAATTTGTATCAAAGACTTGCATGCACCATTCAAAAATCTTGTACTTTGTTAAACAAGTTCAAACAAGGAGTAGAGTTCGGTCCACTTATAAGCCCAAAGGAGGTTTAAGAGGTGTTACCTTCTCTGTTCTCTCCCTCTCTCTAATGAAGAACAATCACAAGCGCACTATAATGGGGTTTCAACCTACATCATGTGTACATTTCATAGCAACATCGCTATGCAATCTATTTATCTTGAACATTGTATGTAGCTCTTTAAATGGGTGTACTTGTTAGATCATACATTCATGCGGCAAATTTACTCATAGGTTGTGTATCTAATGACCCGACCCAAAATCACTCTGTCATATTAGTAATCAATAATTCAATATATTTGGTTGCAAATATCAATATGATTGGACTATGATTCTATGAATATAATGTAAAAAGCCAATATGATAGATTTACTAAAAACATACGAATTAGAAAGCAACAACTGTCCAAATTCAAATTCAAACAAAGTAGTACTTCGTATAATCTTGATATGTCCTAGCATATAAATCAATAAGTCATATCTCTTTATTAACCTAATTGAATAGCATAACTTTTTTGACCTTTCTTCTGATTAAAGTTTCATGCATTTCTGCTTAATCATCTGGAAGTATTAAGCATATTGTTCAGTTATAGTCATTTCAAGGGCATTAATCACCCACATTAAAAGAAAAGCATTCTGACTAACATAAGAAAATATTACTCGTACAACTTTACCAATAGCATGCATGCATGCATTCATATCTGATATCTAGCTCCAATGGATGAAAAGTTATATTCAAGCTATTAATAATTGTACATTCACCACCACCATCATATATCTAGACAGAGACGACAACAATAGTATTTTGTACAACGAGTGCATTCATGTGTGTAATAGGATTTAAAACATTTAATCACCCAAAATCACATAAAAGTAGACTCTTTAATTGTCAAGATAACAAAACTTATTGTCGTCTATTGTATACTGTACATCCGTTGTAAATATACAAGTTTTTGTTTGAGAGTGACGTTTGGAAAGAAGAAGAAGAAGAAGAAGAAGGGAAAAAAAAAAACCGCATATGTATGCATGAATCAAGTTGTAATGTAATTGTCTTAATTAGAACCTGGAAAATTAAATTCATGTCATCTCAAGAAGACAGTACAAAGCTTGAAGTCTCCGCAACATAAAAGTGAGAAATTACTTTTATCAGCAAATAGCATCAAAGAGAGATCTAAATATAGCAGGGCAGAGATTGAGACCCTACATTAATCTACACATCCAAGTTTTGGTGGAGTCTAATTTATGTTCATTGATATGTCACATATTTGGGGTTAAAATTTTTCGAGTGTAACAACTCTTACTATAAGTCTATAATATCGACAATGTCGTGTTACTTTCGAAGAATCGACCACTACATACTTCATATACAAGTACTTTGTTATCCATAGTCATTTTCAATTTTGGAAATTTCATGGCCGGTATGTTACACGATTGTAAGAAGATAACACCATAACAACGACGAATTGTGTTATTTGACATTCACCCTACCTTTTTCGAAGTCTAATCAATTAATCCTTCCTTTTATTGTGTCTTTCCCATTCACGATATGTCCTGTTAGCATCTTGTATATGGGTTTAGGCACGTTTCTTGTGCAGTACAGAATATGAAAGTGGGGTTAAATCCATCAAGTTATTCACCAAACTTAGGCATTTTATGCTCTCCGACTATAATCTGCTAGTTACATCAATGTTTTCTGCAATTTAAAGCTTCCCTTTTACCTTTTTCTTAAAGTCAATAAGTTCAATTGAGTTTCTGGCTTTAGACCTGCCATGCAATCCCCTAAACCCTAAAATCTAAAAATTCCCTTCAATTATCGAAATCCTGTTCTCTTAATAGTATCTTTGTTTTGGATACTTTTCATACTTACTGCTGTTTGAAAATTCTTTGCTGTTGCAATATGGATAATAAAAATGTACTTCATATGTAATATTTAGGCTACGGCTCTAAATATCTTAGAGGCAAACTTGTCGTTTTGATTGAGCTCGGCTTACATTATGATCAACTAATGAGTCACCCGATCTAGATTTGGGTTTATGTTTATATTAAGGTCATTTGGGAGTCATATGTGCATTAGTTGCAGTGACAAAGCCAAAACAAAATCTTGACCAGGGCTAAAATGTTGCAATGGTTGACAGTCACATGCTTTGAATGTCACAAGTTGGCAAATTCATGTATATAACCATTTAGGGCATTTACCACAAAACAATCATATAATTTTCTAAAAGTATAACAAGGACCAAGGCCACTTTAGGTCTCATTTGCCCCCCAACCCTGATTTATTGTCAATCAACTTATTATGGTAGCCCAATACTCTAATAATTAAGGCATGTTTTGTTCGCCTTATTTTCACTTATTTTAGGTGTAATTCGGTTTAGAAAAAATAAGTTCAGATAAGGATTATCCAAATACATATTACAACTAAAATAAATTTTAATAAGGCCTATTCGTTTAGTCGTTTAGATAATTTCAAATTAATTCAAATAAAATAAGTTCTAATAGTTTAAAATTAGGTGAATAGAATATACCCTTAAACATATTTTTATTTCATGTTAGTTTAAATCAAAATCAAGTCTTATTATGTGGACCATAGACAAACTTTGGGTTTTGTGGCTAAGTTTAGTAATTTTGGTCGTGTTTTGGTACATCAATAGTAGAATTTCAACTTCCTTTTGATGTATGTAGACTATGTACATCCCTTCTACAGTTCTTCTCTCATTTTCGGCAATCAAGATCCTGGATTTCAAAATATTTAACCACTTCTCAAATTCATTCCTCATGCTTATATTTGTTCTATGCACTTTTACATTATTACTTTTTGGTAATATTTTCCATCTTACGTTCTTACCCTCTAATTTTCTATCATCCCACAAATTTGCTTTATGGAACACATAAAGTATACCTTAGTCTTTATCTCTCCGTAGAAATTCACATGTAGAAACATACCACATACTCTGTACTAGACAGGTACTTGTAGTATTTCCTCATTGTTTTAATAAATGTTACAGTTTGATCAAATACGCATGTCGAGACACGACTTTGGCCATTAATTTATCTAATAAATGTTTGTAAAACTATAGGAAAATTGATATTATCAAAGTATACATTATAATGAATCCAACAGTATATTATACAATAATATTTGTTTTTTAAATATTAGTAAACTAATCAAGTCAAAACAATTATGTGAATAGTGAAAAATCAAAGCGTAACACTTATTTAAACACGGAGGGGATAGTTTTTTTTACTTAACATGATTTCTTTTTGGCACATTTGCTAACATATACTAAAAAAATTATCAAAAGTTAACTAGAAAGTATGTACATTGAAATTGATCCAACAAGTTTATTACTATATTTCTTTATGCTTATATGGGTTTATAAATTAAAATACACCTTCAAAGTAAGTACTCTGTCTAAATAATGTAAAGGTCAAAACAGGTGAAACAGTTGAACAGTGAATATGTGAAATAAAGAGGAAAAAGTTGATTTGCAAGTTACATACTCCGCATTTCCTTGACATAATCTACATTACGAGTTTCATTCTTCATATATGGTGTGAAAGGTTATATGGCAGCTATTGCCAGAAGCACATTCAAAGGATATAGCGAAACGATCAGGTACAAGACATACAACATAACAAGAAGAATTTCTAATAGAACACATTAGGCACCATAAATGGCTTTACTTTTGTCTAACATAAGATAGATTTATGGCATTTGGTTGTATCACAGCAAAATCCAGTTATAAGGCCTTTACATGAAAATCTTGTAGATGTATAATGTAGCAATATTTTCATCAATGGTACTAAAAGAATCTAGGAATTTCCTGGTTATCTTGTAGACTGCATGATGAAGATACAACAGTTAAACAAGTCCCATACTAATTAATATTTATCTTAGATGAAAAAACTAAATGAGCTTTTTGATAAGATTCAATGACCACAGCAATACAGCATACAGACCTTAAGTGAACTTTTGTTGGTACCGAATCTGCATTCTACAGCATACTACCTCAAGAGATCTATCTGGTTCGTGATTTTGCAAATTTGGGTCTTGAAGCTTTCCTTTCCATCTTTTCCCTTTTCTTACGCGTCTTTTCATCCTCCTCTTCTCCCTGCAAACAAGTTTTCACAGAGGAAAGAAAAAGAGATTGTTATTCCCCATTGACATACAATCTCATAGTAATTAAGAAGAATAGAAATAAAATGGTATAGATGTAAAACATCATAGCGTTATTTAAATGGGCGCGACCTTGGGTGAAAATAACTCTGGACAGAGGAAGTACATAATCTACTGTTATTACACAAATAATATACCAATGCTGAAAACTGCATAGAAGGGAAGGTACCTCAGAATTGTGTGACAGGAAGCCTTTGATGAAGCCAGAAGCTTTATAAGCTGCAAATCCTGGTATCTAAATGGAAAAATGGCAAAGTTGCTTAGAAAGGATATATTGTGACAAATTACAAATAAACTGTCTATGAATTACACAAAAGCTATATATGAAACTCCTGAAACAGGGAATAAGCTACTATGTTGATAGATTTTAAACTTTGTTGAAGCATAATTACTCAAGTTACTATGTCACAGAAAACAGCCAAACTTTAATCTGACATAAGCCATGGAAAAATGACTTTACTTTTTCATCTCAGGTTCCATATTCGTCACAAACAAAATCAGCATCAAATGAATCCTTTAAGAGTCAATATCGACTTAATTCTAAAAGATTTCTCCTTGTTGAAGTTCCCCTTTCTTTTCAACTTATGTTCTTTAATGACAGAATGACGTGTTTATACTCACAAAACTTTCATAAACTTTAGCCATTTTAAAGAGATGCACACAATCTACGCGATCACTATTAACATAGGTAAAAACAAAAAACTTCTGGGTCACTTCAGTCTCCATTCCAAGATATGTTGATATGAAAACAAAACAATTGTTCTAAACTTGCATAAACTGAAATTCACAACACCACTATTAACATCAATAATGTATTACGGAAACTCTGAAAGCCACTAGTCCAAGACATAAACCCAAATTTCTCATCACAAAATTTTATCCAAAAGTTTGGGTATACCACCAAAAAGGGTCCCTTAATTATCTATGTACATCCAAAACAGGTAAAAAATTATTTATCAATATACACTGAGAAACATCAATCAATTTGCAAGAAAAAGATTAGGTTTGAGTGTTGAGAGAAGACGGACCTAATTGTATTAATGTATTTTTCTTTCTGAAAAAAAAAATTAAAAAATAAAAACAAAAATTGTTTGCAAGATGCCAAGAATCATCCAATTTTGTCACTTTTTGTCTGATCAGAAACAGTACATGCTAATTCTCCATAAAGACCATGCAGTATATCTGAATACAAACACCAAATTATTTCTCTTCTATGTTTTTACATCCCTAAAGCAATTCATTTAGCTAAATAGAGCTTTAGTCAGATACCACTAATCCTTTCATAGACTGCTACAAGCCCACGACTAGCAAAGCGAAATAAGACCTCTAAATGAACCCAACTCCGGTGAAGAAATTATTTATGCTGAAGACAGACAAAGAACTGCAATACATTCTTTGCACATCCCGAGACCATGAGCATCAAGTGAGAGAAATTTTTTGACATTGTGCTTAAGTTTATCATCATGTATGCTCCTGAAATCTTTCAAATTGAATGCAGTTGTATTTGGCTGAGTATTTCAGTTGACATGAGTGATAAATCATGTCAGAGTCAGGAGTAAGGGCCTGTAATATACCCACCAAACCACAGGGTGGAAGGGGTGGGTTTTTGTGTGTGTGTGTGTGTGTGTGTGGTGAAGCTGTGGGGCAAGCCCACAGGGTAGAAAGGGTGGTGCATGCTGAACCTTTTGGTCACAGAGTCATGAAACTTATATTGCCTAGGAGCTGAACTAGCGTGACCACACAAAAAACAAAAAAAAATAAAAAAAAAAATAAAAAAAGAAAGAAAGAAAGATTTCTTGTCTTTATAATTTGAGTCCTTTGAGAGAACTCATATGCTCCATTGAGTGGGAAACAGCCTTCTTAAAAACTGATCACATAATAATTCAGTCTACAATGATGTCATTTACAGTGTGTTTGGACATAGAAGGGGAGGGAGGGGAGTGAAAAATGATGAGTTTTTCCTTCCAAATCTCTCAATTGTTGGAGGAATCAATTTCTTACAATTTAATCCCTCCGTTTTTCTCCCCTCCAATTCTCTTTTCTTCCCTTCCTTTCCCTCCATTTCCTTCAATCCAAAATATTTATTCAAAGCTAAGGAAAAAAGGCCTAATCAATTAGCCATGATGAAATACGGTGTACAAGACTTGAATAATACAAAATCTTTTAGATGATAGGATTCCTACATCAAAATTTCCTTTCATACAGCACTATTGTAAACATAGCTTAAACAATGCCAGATCTGAAATTTTGAAGCTGCCCAGCACATACCACACTAATAATTCCTAAAATAACAAGATGCCCCAAGCTATGTCTATCAATATCAAGGTTTAAACAGATCAAGAAATATAAGGAGCTTAGTGAATTCTCTGAAGCACAAAAACACAAGAATGAGAAAACTTTGATTTCTACCACCTCCCTCCAAAACACATTAACAGAGACACACATAATGCACATACAAAAGGCAGGGCAATAGGGCTTACCACTAAATATGCATACCAAAATTTGTCGGAGATGAGTGAGGCAATCTGAATGAAACTTGTAATGTAGATTATGTCATGCAAATACCTGAAATGCATAGTGAATGTTTATTTCAGGAAAAGTCCCTTTTCAAAATTTGGAACTAGGTTATTTAGCAAAGATAAGAAAAATCGAAAAGCCATTTTGTTACATCACAAACAGGAATTTTATCTAGTCATTTGTACAGAAAATTATGGAAATTAGATTGTAAACATAGCACCATAGCGCACTTCATTACTTTTTCTTTTTTTTTTGTTGGGGGGCGGGGGGGGGGGGGGGGGTACAAGAACAAGAAGAAAAGGCAAACGGTATTAAACTGAGAAATGAAGACATACTGTAACCATACCCACAAACTCCTCCGGTGCTCATATCAAAACCACCATCAATAAGCTCGCCATCATTTGTGTAGGCTGGTTTGGCCATACTAGCAAGTTGTTTATAAGGCATTGCATAGGCCAAAGATGTCAATATCAAGCCAATCCAGTGCTTCCATGTGAAAGAAGAATAATAAAAAACCATCCTCACCAAAATGTAAGCAACCTGGATGATGAGAACTATATTTGTCAGATTATTGCATCAACAATTCTTTCCCTTACTTCAATAATGGATCAACAGCAAAACTCAAATGAAAGCATTGAATGAATAACTAAACAAGTAATCAAGAGACAAAGCTCCACAAAAGAACGAGGTACAGGCTTTACAACCGAGAAGGGGAAGAGGTAGGGCATACACAAAAGGATAATGTCTAGTGTAATGGATTCTGCACTTTGGTCTCATACGCACAAGCAGAAAAGAATGATAATTTAAGGGAAAGATTAGTTCTTTAATTAAAACTGAAGTGGTGGCTTACAAAATTAGTAGCTTGAGGCTACAACTCTCTCTGTCCTCCTCCCCATTTATTTACATTCGACACATTCCCTAAGTAACAAAACACTATTCAATACCTACCTACTACCTCTACCCTCCTCATTTGTTCACATTCGACACATTTCCTAGGATGATTATAGTCGTTGTCTTGTTTTACACAAATAGCTGCAGTTCCAGCTCATTCCTCCAGATGATCTGGTTTTTTCTTCTTCCTCTTCTGGCATATTGAATGAACACAGGTGGTCTTCCCTGAATTTTTATATCTAGAGACAGCAAAAAGGTACGAATTGGAGAAGGGGAAAAAAATAATTTCTGAGGCTGAGGACTACGTAGATAAGGTATCTACTGATGAAGTGCAGTTATAACCATTGTAAGTTTACACAAAGCTTTTCATTCTAACAATAAGTACTAACCCATAACCCCTGCTGAACCATTGATGCACTAGCTTAACATGAGTTGGACAAGGTGAGTTTATATCATAGCTAAAGTCTCACAATATTGATATATAATTCTAATTGCTAGTAACACCACATTTTGGGAAGATAATTTCAGGACTGAGTGTAGTGTGAAATTTTAACTCAAGTCGAAAGCTTTCCTAGCAGGGTGAAACACCAAAAAACTAAAAGTCCACTGCACCAAAGGTTTCATCATGAAAAGGCGAAGCTCCCTAAAATCAAATTGCTCTTCAGAACACTAATGAAGAGTTAGCCCGCGTGTGTAGGAAAAGTAGTTCTAGCGAGAAAAATTGAATCAACCAAACAACGATGTGACAAAAAACAACCAGACTGAAATATAACGAGTATGAGGAACCATGAAGCATGGCATTTCAAGCAATGCTACAGTCATTGTCAATCAACACCTCGAAATGAAAGGAACTTCTTGAAAGGCAATAAAAGGAGAGATTCAAGCACAAACGGCAGGTTGTAAATTTGATGACTCTCAATAATATTGATAGAAGGCTCATTATATAACAAGTTCAGCTTCGATTTACAGCTAAAATAAGTTCAATTATGTTAAATTACAGATGAATAGGACAAACCCTTAATACTGATTAACCATGAGATAAAGAATTTGCCAAAAATGAAAATATTAAATCCAAACAATTAATGATTGCTTCTAATCACAACATCTACAATTAATGGTAAAAAAAAAACAATCTAAAACAAGAAAAATTCTTTAAAAAAAAATTAAAAAAAAAAAAGGAATTTGGAATTTACATTACACCCAATAATCAGGCGAAGAAGATTTGACATATGACGAGCATTCTCTTCCTTTCTCTTCTTAGCACCCTGGTTTGCCATATCTCTTGGAAATCCTAAAACACAAATCAGATACAAAATTCACAAACCCAGATTACATAAATTCTTCAATGGCAGATCCAAAGTTTGTCATATGATTTAAAGCAACACAAAAACAAGTTGAATGGTTCATAATTTTTATCGAAAATAATCTGAATTCAAAAATTTTGAATTAAGCAATGAAAG
This sequence comes from Chenopodium quinoa, assembly GCF_001683475.1. Taxonomy (NCBI): domain Eukaryota; kingdom Viridiplantae; phylum Streptophyta; class Magnoliopsida; order Caryophyllales; family Amaranthaceae; genus Chenopodium; species Chenopodium quinoa. The sequence continues at coordinate 918,239 of NW_018743920.1, read as the reverse complement.
AAAGAAATTAAGACTAGTATAATCTACCTGAAGAGATAGTTCAATTCGATTTCTGGGAAAAGTTGAACACTTGAAAATTGGTTAATTACAAAGACTACCACCTCTTTGCGTCGGGTTTTCTTGCTCTACTCGCTTGCTCCGAATTTCAATGCCTGTAGTCTGTAGAGTTTTGTTTTTTCCGGAAAAATTTGTCAATTACTATTTCTAAAAAAAAAAATTAAAAAAAAAAACATTTTAATATTTACCCTAAAATCATCCCCATTAGACCACTTTCAATGGTGAGCAAAAACAAATGTCCACCCACTATCTCTCTCAACAAATCTGTTTTGTCCATGGGCAAATTTTTTTCACAATTTCTCTTCCAATGGTGAGCGAAAAAAAAAAAATGCTTGCCCACTACTCTCTCTCTTACTTTTTCAATACCCCATCATTACTTTCTCTCTCCTACACAACACTTCTTTATTTATTAATTTCATTTATATTTTAACAATATTACTCTAAATAAATAAAAACTAGTCTAAATTTATGTTACTTATTTTTTTTTATTTGTGTCGTTTTTATCGTTAAAATAAAGAATATGGAGGATTTATGATATTTCTGAAATTATACCAAAATGAATGTCTATTTATAGAGAATTAAATTTTAGGGTATTTTCATTTTTACCACCTTCAAATAATGACTTTGTCGAATTTACCACCTCCAAAAAAAAACATTTACTTTACCACCTCATAAAAAAATTAAACATCAGTTTTACCACCTCATCTGAGCTCAGGTGACGGAAAACGCTTGTGGGGCCCAGTTAACTGTCACTTCCCTCCAATTTAATTCTTTTAAAATCGATTTCCCTCTGTCTCCTCCTTTTCTCACCTTCCACCTTCCATAATCAATGTCTCACCAAATTTCTCACTTCCTCATCAATTTTCGTCTCTCTCTCCTTTGATTTTTCTTGATTCTCACTGTAACTGCTTCTCTCTCCTTTGATTTTTCTCTTTCTCTCTGTAAAAACTGAAACCCTAGATCAATTTGGGTGGTTGAAATCGAGCTGGAACCACAAAATTGCAACACATCAGCTTCTCTTGTCATCTTCCACAGTATGAGGGGACCAAAAGCTTGGTAATTTGCTGACAGAAATCGAGATTCCTGACTACAAGAGGTACTTTAAACCCTTTATTAGTACATTTCGTTGGATTTATGGTTGTCAATTGGGGTAAAGTATGCCTTTTTTGGGAATCTGTGAATTAAAGTATTATAAACCCTAATTATGCGAATCTTTGACTGAATTAGAGTGTGCATTTGTTAAATAATTAGTTAATTAGATTTACTTGTTTACTGTTAATTTAGTGCATAGTCAATGTGAATTGCTTTTACTTGCTGTAATTGGTGAATTGGTTGTTGTTGTTTACTGTAATTACTGAAATTGGTTATTGTTGTGTGTGCTTTTGTTGGTGTTGTTACAGAATGGACACAGTGGACTTAAAAATTACAGTAGGGGGTGCCTTTATACCTTCTTTAGCTGGTAAAAATAGAAGGGTGTTAACTTGGGATGGTGGGTGGGTTTATTGGATGAGAAAAGTGGAAAAAAATAAGATAGATGTACACTTTTTGAGGCAAGCAGCTATACATGGGTTTGTGTATGTGAATGTGAAGGTTCCTAGGGGGTTTAGTTGCTGGTATAAACAAAAGGGCAAGTCTTGGGTGAATGGTAAAAGGGAGCTTGTTGATGGTGAGGTGAATGGTTTCCTAGAGTCTGTGAACAAAGAGGGGGCATGTGAGATGTATGTTACCAGTCATGAGCCAATTGAAGGGACTAACAAAACACCCTTCAAATGTATAGCTGGGAATGAGCTAACCCCTGCACAAAGGAAGGAACTGAAAAAGAGGTTTGGTGGGCCTAAAGTATATAAACCCAGCCCAGAACTTAGTAAGCCCACTGAAGAAGAGCCATTTAGGAGAAGCCCTAGGTTAAAAGGCATTGTTATACATGACAGAGAGGCTGAGGAGAGGCTTCCTAGGGCAGAGAAAGTGAATGCTAATACACATAAAGGGAAAGGTAAACTCACTGCTGCAGATAAGGGTAAGGCTAAGGTTGGGGATGAGACTGGAAATTTTGCTAATTTAGTGAGAAAAATAAAAGAAAGAGTGAGGAGCTTAAGGGATGACAGTGATGTGTTTAGTGATGAGGATGGTGATACAGAGTCTTCTGATTCTGAGTTGAGTGATTTTGAGTTAGAAGTTGATGAGGGAGAGGAGGACTTATACTCTGATGATGATGAACAGTGGTTGAAGAAAAATTTAGACCATATTAACAGTGAGGTGAAAGGCAGTTTGAGGGGAGTTACTGAAGGAGGGGATCAAAGTGATGATGAGGACACAGGGTTTGACATAGAAAGAAATCTACAGAAAATTGAAGTGAGGGTTGAAGAGGAGGCAACTTGTGATTCTGATGAGCTAAAGACTGTGGAAGGTGATTCAGATGATGATCAGGGTAGTGTTACTTGGTTTAACCCTGAGACAGACTTTGAAAGGGCTATCAAATTTGTAGTTGGTCAAAGGTTCAGTGATGTGCAAACAATGAGAAAAGCTTTGAAACAACATGCAATTGAAAATAGGTATGAGTATTACCTCCTTCACAATGATTCAAAGAGGCTAACAGCATATTGCAAAAGGAAATGCAAGTGTGTGTATAACAAGAACAGTTGTAGGATAGTGAAGTGTACATGTAGTAAGGGTGTTAGGTGTAGGTTCAAGTTTTATGCAACAAGGCTTGTGAAATCAGAGGCTTGGCAAATTAAGACACTAAGGCTGAAGCATAGGTGTGTTAGGAGTAAAATGAACAACAAGGTGACAGCAGAGTTCCTTGCTGACAGGTACTTGGAGGAGTTCAGGGGCAACCCCAGATAGAAGATTAAACAGATTCAGGACAGGGCCTTGAATGACTTGGGGATCAAAATTACATACTCCAAGGCTTGGTTGGCTAGAAGCAGGGCAAAGCTTATAATATATGGCTCTTCATCAGAGCAATACTCAAAGGTTTGGGACTATGGGAAGGCACTGCTGAAATGGAACCCAGGGAGTGAGTGTAATGTGGTGGTGGATGATATTAATCAAATTGAAAGACCAATTTTTATGAGGATGTTTGTGTGCTTAGCTGCACTTAGGGATGGATTCATTTCTGGTTGCAGACCAGTAATTGGGGTGGATGGGTGCCATCTAAAAGGGGCATACCCTGGGCAGATCTTGGTTGCAGTTGGAAAAGATGGCAATAATTCCATCTTCCCAATTGCTTGGGCAACTGCAGAGATTGAGAACAAGGACAGCTGGTGCTGGTTTCTGGAGAGCTTGCTCAAGGCACTTTGTGTGTATGACCAAGGAGATGGCTTGACTTTTATATCTGACAGACAGAAAGTAAGTGGGTTGTGTTTGTGTTTAAATTACTTTGCTTTATTTGAATTTTCTGTACACTAACTTGTTAGTTTTGCCTTGTGTGTAGGGTCTCATAGAAGCATTTGCAGATGTGGCCCCCAAAGCTGAGCTCAGATTTTGTGTGAGGCATATTTGGTCAAATTTCAAACTGAAATTTCATGGTGCAACTTTCAAGGAATTGTTCTGGGTTGCTGCTAGGGCAAGCACTCTGGTAAGCTTCTATTTAGGTTCTTTTATGTCAGTTTTATGGTGAATTATAATGTATGCTAGGAACATTTAGTTTTGCACATATTTGCATGTCTTTCTATTTTGTGAAAACTGTATGCCATGTGTCTATGTTGTGTTGAATGGTTGACATGTGTGTGGTTGTATCAGTTTGAGTTTGAAGTTGCTATGGAAAGTATCAATTTTTTGGATGAAGAAGCATACCAGTGGTTGTCAAACATTGACCCCCAGCACTGGTCAAGGCATGCTTTCTCTACAAACTGCAAGTCTAACATGTTGTTAAATGGGAGTTGACAGGAATACCTTGTGTCCATGCATTTGCTTGCATAATGGACAAAAGGGATGATCCTGAGTTGTATGTGCACCCACATTACTATAGGGTGACATACTTGGCTGCATATGAGAACCCAATACAGCCAATGCCTGGCCCTAAGAATTGGGAAAAGGTCAAGCTCAGACAGCCTTTGCCACCTATGCTGAAAGTGCAGCCATGAAGACCTAAGGCAAAAAAGAGAAAGCTTGAACCAGGGGAGGGCACTTCTGCAGCACCTGAGGGCAAGAAGCCAAAGGTGATGAAACAATGCAAGAACTGTGGTGGGTTTGGCCACTTTGCCAAAACATGCAAGGCTGAAGCAGCACCAGAACAGCCTAACCCACCTGCAACAAATCCAAAGGGTGGGAGGCCACAGATGCAGACTCCTTGGCTTAAGGAACAGAGAAAGAAAAGTGAAGAGAAAGCAGCAAGACAGGTATTTTGTGTATTTTGTGACTTGAGTGTATTTAGTGGCTTTGTTTCTGAGTCTTGTCATACTGTGATTGCAGGCTGCACTGAAGTTGCCACAATATCAGCCTCCAACAACAGCACAGGCTGGGTCAAGTAATGCTGCACCTGCAACTGCTGTGTCAAGCCAGCCTGCAACAAGAACAGAGCCTTTGCCAACTCAGTCTGTTACCAGGAGCAACAGGAGCCTGAGTCAGCCCACAAGAGTGCCAACAACTACTCCTCCCAAAGTCAAAATACAGACCAGGTCCAAGCTTCATGTAATGACAAGCAAGAAGGACAAGGATCTCAATCAACTGTGACCCTGGGTCTACTCATTAGTATTTTGTAATAGACAACCAAGTTTATTTGGTAGTTGAACAATGATTTTGCACAAAGGTGCCTTAACTTTTGTCTCAGCCAATGTAAAACAATTAAAAACATTGTGTTGCAAGTACTAATACGAAATGTGATATGTTTCTACCAAAAAGTTCCATTTCTCATTGATTTTGTTAAAAGTAGTACAAGAAATGTCATCCCAACATCCACACATAATAATTCAACAAAACACAACATAAGTTGGGGATTTTTTTTGTTTCTAAGCATTCCTAAATGAACCTAAGATCTAAAATACATAGCCAGTACCAAACCAAAACAACAAAACACAACAATAGTATGTACTGTGAGCATTTTCTTTGTTGTTGCATTGCTGCCATGCACTTCCTTGATCATCTTCTTCCTGTCTGAGCTAAGAGCTTTGCATTTCATCTTCAAGTTGTCAATCTCATTGAGCAAGCACCTCCTTTGTCCACTAACATCATCAACTTCCCTCTTCATGTCATTCAACTCTCCCTTCATTAGTTTCTTGTCCAGCAGCAAGTTGTTAATCACCTCTGTTTGCCAAGGTGTTCCATCTGGTTGATCCACCCACTCAAAAGCTTTACACCCCCTTGACTCAGTCACAGGATCATAGAATTTGCAGGTCCTAAACTTGCGTCCTGGGTTCTCCCTAGTCCAAGCAGTCAGCCTAGACATTGGAACTCCACATTGGCATTTTTTCTCCTTTGAGGGTGACATGCTAACTGAAGACATTCCCTTCTGAAATTCAGTAAGAACAAGAATGAAATTAATTGTATTTGAACACAATCACCATAATATAACCCTAATTTCAGTAGCCAATTCACATAACAAAAACCCCAATCTAATTTAATCTTACATGAACCCTAAGTATTTTAATTGAAATTGGGGTTTAATTGACCTCACAAAACGCCCAATTTCAATTACTCTTAGCAAATGCAACATAATCACGCAACGAATTGCCAAAAAATTACACCAGAAATCACGAAAATTGCTAGAGAATTAACGACAATGGCTTACCTTTTTGATGCTTGTTGTCGAGGAGTTCAATTGATTGTTTGATAATTAGAGGGTTTGGGATTGTTAAGGTTGCCCAAAAATACTGATTTGTGAAGAAAATCGCAAAAATTAATCTCCAATCTGCAAGAATTTGGTGTACAAATGAAGAACTAGGTTTAAATAAAAGGGAATCGAGAGAAATTTGGGAAAAAAATCAAAAACTAGCCGTTATGCTGGGCCCCACAAGCGTTTTCCGTCACCTGAGCTCAGATGAGGTGGTAAAACTGATGTTTAATTTTTTTATGAGGTGGTAAAGTAAATTTTTTTTTTTGGAGGTGGTAAATTCGACAAAGTCATTATTTGAAGGTGGTAAAAATGAAAATTTCCTAAATTTTATGACCGTTGTTAATTTTAATTTTTTTTTTAATAAATATTTATTTCAGAATTTACATTACAAAAAATATAACCATTGCAAATTGTGGGGCCCACCAGAGCACTATTCATCTTCAAAAATGCTCAAGTCTTGGGCATTTTCAGAAATGCTCATGAGCATTTTTTGGCTTTTTCCCATTTGCTCACCATTGTAATGCATGAGCAAATTTTATGCCCACCCAAAATGCCCATGAGCAAATTTTTAGCTCACCATTGGTAATGCTCTTAGTAAGACTCCACAAAATGAGTTGTTTTTTACCTCCAATGGTGAGACGCAATCCACTTCTCAAATTAGCAACTTATGTGAAGTCTAATTTCCCAATGGTGAGACTCTCTAAAGTATACTAATGTCACTTTCAATTTATGGTCCACCAAATCCATATTATAAGTTTTTTTTTAAAAATAATAATAAAACTTAAATAAATTACAAATATATTATAATATTAATAAATGGGCCACACTTTTTGTCAAATGAGACTCAAAGTTGAGTATCTAAACGTAGCAACTTTCTTTTTGGAGTTGCTAAGTTTAGATACCAACTTATTGCTATCCTTTGCAAAAAATACTCTTTATCTCCCAAAAAAACTCCTTAAAGTCTCATCATTGGAGATGGTCTAAGACTCCTTTATTTCAAAAAAAAAAAAAAAAATGTTAAGACTCCTTAACATTCAACTAAATTTAGAACTTCATTCCTCATACTCATAAAAGATTTCTTAAATATATATATTATTATTTTTTTCATCTTTATATATGATATTTTTAAAGGAAATTTTGCAATGGTGTCGTAAGTTACATATTATATAGCTGAAAAATAATATTAAACCACTAGATATATAATTATAAATAATTATGAAATTACATGAATATTGTGATATACATAATGCCAAACCGTACAATTTACATTTTTTTATAATTTAAATTTCCTGATGAATACAATAGCAAATAATAGAATACTTTTGTTTAGAATACAACAAAAATTAGCAAATAATTGGGTACTGTATTTTAAAATACAACAAACAATTTTCTCAATAAAAATAAATACAACAATCAATTGCAAATAAACGTACACTTTACATTTTTTTTCCAATAAAATCTAATCAAATTGTTGTAAATGATAATTTTCTTAAGAGAAAAAATGATGATAATTGATTATCTTTCATCAAAATATTGTGCATTGGTATACATATATAGGCAGAATATAGTATATAGAGTATAAGTTGAGTCTTGAATTTCCTAGACTCCATTCAAGACTTTGTTGAGACTATGCTTCGTAACTGCAGAAATTTTATGAAGTCTTGTTTTAAGACAATTTAATAGTGATTTGTTGATGTGATGTAGAGTCTTAAGACCCAGGGCTAATTAATATTAATTGATTTTTAAAAGAATAATATAGCAAACATATATGAGTATATTGTTGTTTTAATAAGTGCAACGTCTCTGTTGCACGCTTTTTGAAAAAGAGATTATATAAGGTAAATGAATAAATTAATTAAAATTTCATAAAAAAAAAATTAACTAAAATAATTTAAACATTAACATCACTAAAAATAATTTAAACATTAACATCATTAATATCTATGCACTAATCGACTTTCTTCGAAAAAAAAAAAAAACGTCACAACATATCTGTGTTCAAATTATATTACTTCTTTCGTTTTTTTTATACTAAACTAGTTTAAAACTTGTGCTATGCAGGTTTTACAATAATATTTCATTATTCGTTTATTAGAAATAGTACAAAATGAAATCATTAAAAGTAAAAAGACATAAAATAAAAAAGTACAATAAACATTGTGATATACCATAAGATTAATCTTAATGTCTAAATTTATAGTACAATTAATGTGAGATGGAAGGAGATAACCAAAAAAAAAAAAACTTTTTGATAATATCATAAGTAGTATTTTATAAGAGCGGGTGATAAAAATAAAATAAAAAATAAAAAAAAAATCTTATGATCCCTTAAACCGGAAGGGAAGTTCCAATCACCCCTCACTTTCACAAATTAATTTATTACATAGATTATAAAATGTTTAACCGTGCATCGCGCACCGATACTAATCTAATTTTATATTATTACGTAACATTTCTTATTCTTTCGCACTATATTTTTTAATTTTATTTAAATTATTATTGTTTGGCATCATTCCCTAAATATAAGGCCAAACTTTTTCCTAAGATATAGTAACAAACTTCTTTCAATAACCAAAAAAAAAAAAAGTAACAATATTTGTTTGGCCAGAAAATTTTTAATGAGGTAATGACACGTGTACTTAGGAGATAACTATGGGGATTACTTTAGTATATACTAGGTTAGTTCAGTGCGATGCACAACTTTAATAATTAAAAAAATACTTGTAAGCATGTAATATAAATGTTTAGGAAAACATAATAAATTGTGATCCCTCTCATTAGATTAATTGAGCTAAAATGAAGGAAATGATGTTAAATATTCTAATTAACTTCATAGCTATAATAAAAGATTTTAAAATGTAAGCATTCATACTTGATTCATTATAGAAAATTTGAAACATTAATAAAGAGTGGAAAATCCAAACTCTACAATCACTAATAAAATGCATGAGATTGTCAAAAAAATTATGTAGGTGGGAAAAAAAATGTGAAAGAGACCAACCGTCAATTATTTTTACTCCATAGGAATAGAAATTGTTTATTTAGTCAATTTAGTCATTAAAGGTTTTAGAAAAATGTATAATTAATCAATCATTTTTAAACAATAGCTTTACCTTGAAAAAGAAAAAAAAAATGATAATAATAGTTTTGGAGGGAAATCTTTTTAATAAGAAGGAAATTTTGTCAACAACTACCTATTTAAGTCTCTGTTTTGAAAACAACTACCTTTTAAAAAAAAAGTTTAAAACAACTACCACAAACTTGTAAAAAGTTAGAGTAGCACTACCACTTTTAAAATTCCGGCAAGAATCTCCGGTGAGTGGGGCCCACATTCGTCCTTTCCCTCCAATTTTTGACTTGGACTTGAACCCTAATGTTGGACTTGTATACCAACAAAATGTTGGCTCACTTGGTAAGTTTCTTATCTCATACGAAGTATTCTAGAGCTATGAGGTTCAAATTTTACTAAGTCGGGGTGCTTGGGGGTATAGGGATACTTTTACCCTTTCCTCTACTCCTAAGTGTTTGACCCGTAAATATTAGACTAAAAAATGGTGATGGTTGAGATCTGGACGTTGAGGTCTGATTAGGGTCGTCTTTCTTACCAAAAAAATATATATATGACACATGTAGAAAGATAATAAAGTAGGAAACGATAAGTTAGAATAAATGCAAAACTATCCTAACTTTTTATAGTGAAGAATATATGCAAAATTATGATATCGATTGGATATCTAAAGTATGGAATTTGATACTAATGTACTATCATCGAAAACTAGTAGTGATATAAGGTAAGAATTGTATATAAATAGGCGCGAATGGTTGGCCAATATACTGGTATAGTGTAAAACACAAATAAACTTCTTTAGTATACATATAATCTAAGGTTCAAATATCCGATCAAGGTAATGCTATATTAAGGGCTCTTAAATTTGATAAAATATACTGTTATATTTTAGCTTGAAACATGTTTATCTAATTTCTTATTATATTGGTATCTGCTATATAGCAGGGAAAAATGGCCTCAGCACAAGAAGCAATTGTTATGAACGACGCAGAGAAAGCAGTCGTGGAGAAGATGGTAGAGGTGGCTAAAAGCATTGGCACGACTGAAAAGGATATGGCCGTTGATGCTAAGAATATGCAACAAAATAGCGCAGTTGTCGCCATGACAAACTCCACCTTTGCAAGCATTAATTTCTCAAACTCTCATAATTGGTTTGGGCAAATCACAGGTAGTTATCCTGGAGTTATTACTAAAGGGTCTCATGCAACCTTTACCCATAAGGCGGATGCTAAGAATGGCTCCAAGGGCGCGGTAGTGTATATGGGCACTAATAAAGAAGGAATGCCGTGTGGATGGCTTTTGGCTTGGTATGCACCCATTGATCCTTCCCCGTCGACTCGTAATAAGGTGTATGTTACCTGTGGCAAAGCTGCTAATTTTGATAATGTGAATTGGAATCAAGTCCAAACTAAATTGGATGCATCTGCTGATCTTGTTAATTACTATGACTCAACTACTAAGACCGCCATTCATGCCAACATCCAACCAGGCGCCAACTTCGCATCAGTTGGGGCTAGCTTCGGAGCTGTTTAAGCACCACGAACAACTTATATGGACTTTGGATGTGTCCTTCCTATATATAAACTAGGAATACATCATCTTATATTAAGTGCGAGTACATTTTTATGGGTCACTCATAATTATACATGCTCGCTAGCTAGTACGTTCTTATCATGGCTTGCATGTTAAATATACTAATATTGTACTCTAATAAAGGACCCAACTAGTATTTATCTATATTACTCTATCTTACACACAGGTATTTATCTTACATATCCATATTTATCTTATACTTCGTATTCTTATATGATACGAAGTACCTCTTTGTTATAATTATATATCCATGTTTATCTTACATATCCATGTTTATCTTATACTTCGTATTTTTATATGATACGAAGTACCTCTTTGTTATAAGAACCATACTTAATGGCGGTGAACTAGTGATAGTACCCTCACCTACTGGATATTGATTAATTGTATTTTGGTCATTCATTTTTTTTATTCAATTCAAGTTTTCACCTAGCAAAACTTAAAATTATTCATCGGCTTCCCCAAATATGTCATGCTCATTAGGAAACGTAAAATCAACTCAATTTAAATTTTAAATTGTTTACAAACTTATAGGTTCATTATTTCATTAATGAGCTTTTATTTTTCTATATTTTTTTTTTTTTTTGTAAAAATGGTAGGGAAAAGGGAACATCAGGGAGGACTTATGAGAATAACATCTAATGTATCAAAAATAATAATAGGCATAAACTAGAATTATCTTACGAAACAATATCAAGATAATCTGACACTAAGTATCGACATTAGCTATCCAATCTCATGTCCGAATTTCATGCGATGAACATTCCTGTTGTCGAATTGTTGAAGAAGGGATGAGCGAATATATATATAATTATGTGATCTATTTGCCATAGCTAGCCATAAACCTTGTACTGAATTGAGGACCAAAAGATTGTCTCCCTCAATGATACCCCGTAATATATTTGGTGCCTTTAGCAATTGCTAATTTGATGGCCTTATAAAGAGTTATGGCTTTATCTATGAAGGATTTTGTTTGGATTTTTCTTCATTAGACTATAATTTTTATTTTATTATTATTCTTCCCAAATTTCTGTCTAGACCATTCTTTAAGTTTTGTCTTAATTATTAACAATTTTTGTTGGACACGAAAGAACCTTGACCCTTGAATCGGAGCACATCAATTTTTCCTAACAATGGAATGCGATTCCTCATTTATGGTCCAAAACTTTAGGACATAAATGGTTATTATCATTGTTATGATGATCGATGCACATGATTTGAGAGTTGAGGCCATGTTCATTTCACCTTAAAATAATAATATTTAGTAAAAATAAGTTCAGTTCGGTAAAAATAAGTTCAGTTTAGTAAAATTAATTTCAGTTTAGTAAAAATAATTTCGGTTCAGTAAAAATTAGTTACTCTAAAGAAGAAATGTATTAAAGAATCAGTAAAAATAATTTCAGTTTAGTAAAAATAATTTTAGTTCAATAAATTTAATTTCAATTCAGTAAAATTAATTTCATTTTAGTAAAAATAATTTCAGTTCAGCAAAAATAATGTGAAATGAACGGGGCCTTAAAATTCCCATAGCCCAATGTAAAGTAGAATTTGATAAGATAGGATAAATGCAAAACAATAGTAACTTTACATATTGAAGAATATATGCAACATTAATGATATTGATGCAACATTAATGATATTGATTGATTTCTAAAATATAGAATTTGATACTATTCGAACTAGTAATGATATAAGGTAAGAATTGAATATATATAAGGAAATTTTGTTAAGAACTACAATTAAAATGACTACTTTTGAAAACAACTACCTTTTAAAAATAAATTTTGAAAAAACTACCACAAAATTTTTGAGTAATACTACCACATATAAATATGTTAGATGAAATATATTGTTATATTTTACCCAGACATGGTTTATCTAATTAATAACTGTAGGTATACTTATTAATTTGCTATTTATTTATTATGTATTAGGAAAAAAATGGCCTTGGCACAAGAAGCAATTGGTATGAACAACGCGGAGAAAGCAGTCGTGGATCAGATGGTAGAGGTGGCCAAAAGCATTGGCTCGTCCAAAAATGATCTTGCCGATGATGACACATTCGAAAATGATATGATCTTGGCGACGATGATGCTCAATATGTACATCAAAACAGTGTGATTGTCGCCTTAACAAACTCGACCTTTGAAAGTATTGATATTTCTGAATCTTATGATTATTGGTTTGGGCAAATCACGAGCAGTTATCCTGCAATTATTACTAGCTGATCTAATGCAAGTTTTACCCATAAGGCAGATGCTAATGTGACTTGTGGTAAAGCTGCTGATTTCAACAACGTGAATTGGAGCCAAGTCCAAACTAATTTGATGCATCTTCCAGTCTTGTTCATTTCTATGACCCAACTTCTAACACAGTCATTCGTGCCACCATCCATTCAGGCGCCAACTTTGCATCAGTTGGCACAAGCTTTTTAAGTATTTAAGCGCCACAAACAACTTAAGTATTTGACATAGTCCTTTCTTATAATAAGTACAAGTATCCATGCTTGCTAGTTCTTATCATGGCTTGCATGTTAATTATACTCAACTAGTTTTGAGCACCGCCTTTTTTTTTTTTTTTTTTTTTTTTAATAATAACGATGCTTTTTAATTAGTGGGTGCCTGTATTTTCTACTAGTGTAATAACGGGCCCGACTTATAATCGATTATATTACTTTTATCTTATACGAATTACATACATAATAAAAATTATATGTTCATTATACATAATTACCTCTTGTTTGTGAAAACAATACTTTTTTTTTTTGAGGCATTGTGAGAACCGTACTTAATCGTGGTGAGAATCCTCGTGCTGAGTATTAAATATTTGATATTTTAGTCGCTCATTTATTTTATCCCATTCAAATTTTCACTTAGCAAAAGTTATAAACATTCATTATAACTATAATAACTTCCCCAAATATGCCATGTTCATTATTAGGAAACTTAAAATCAGCTTAATTTAATCTGTCATACTCATAGATTCATTAAAAGGAAAAACAAGTTTATCTCCATGACAAACTTGCAAATATATCATGTGGTTTTTTCCGTCATTTCTCACAATAGAGCATGGGTATTTTTGCCATTTTCAAATAGAAGAGTTGAAATGAGAGGGAGCATGTATGTAATTGCATTATCTAGTGAGAGTTAAATTATCGTCAACAAAGAGAGCAGAGGGGGATAACCAGATAAGTAGGAAACAACAAATGTGGTTAATTGAATGAAGAATACTTTATCCTACAACTAGTTGTATGACACACAAATAACATAACCAAGGTAGAACCGCGTCAAAAAATAAATTTAACTGTAATATACGTAACATAATCGGCTATACAACATACATACATACAATATACTTTAATTAATGAACACAACAACATTTTATGTCCTAGCCATTAACTAGAGGTGTCTAAACCGACCTGATCTGAAGCCGAACAAAAAAAAAAGAAATTTGGATTTCAACTTGTTTCAGCACAATACTTTAGAATGACTCGAATTTAAAATAGACCCAAGCCGATTTCACAGAACCCGACTCGGACATCCAAATCGACACATGTAGCCGTAAGCAACCCAATTACGTAACCAAGAGTCCAAGACCCAAAACCGACGATACCTCCCCAAAACATTGAACCTTGCTATGTTGTTACAAAATCACATCAAACGTGCATACAACTATACAACTATACAAGTATACAACAACCATGTACAATAAAAAAATTGGGCTTATAAATGTACACCGTTAAACAATAATGAAGTAACTAATTATAGCATTATTAAATTAATCTACCCTTAAACTTCGGATCACTAAATCAGACAGAGGAGAGAGAAAATACAATACGAACAACCCTCCCACATCTTTCACACTCCCTTCCTCAACTTCCCATGACTGTAACATAAAATACCACCACCAAAAAAATAAATAAACAGATCTAATTTCACACAATTTAATTTAATAAATCAATAAATTATAATCAAATATCTCAAAATCAAATCTCAATTTTCCGCCATTGAAGCTTACCTCAAGCTTTTTCGATTTTCTCTCTCCTCTTCTCTTCTCTTCTCCATGCCTCGACCTCCAAACACCGAGTTTCAAGAATGGTGGAACAAGCAGCAAAAGGAGATTCACAACAATCTAACAACAACGACAACTTCTGCTACTTCTGCTAGTACAATTTCTTCTTCTTCAACCTCGGAAAACCCTAATTTTCTCAAAGTTGAGATCTCTGCTACTGATTCAATCTCATCGCCTGTGAATCACAAGGATCGTCGGAATCGGAGTCGAAGTGTTCGTCAACTTTCGTTCTTCTGTTTATTGAAGGTTCAGCAATTTCTTCACTCTATTTCATCGATTTTCGCGTCTTTTCTCTCTCTTCTGAGAACTGCGAATCGGCGAATTGCTGATTCGCCGCCATTGCCGCATCGTCATTCGTCGAATTCTAGGTTTTATCGTTTGATTAAGGTGTTGTTAGGTGTGGTTTTGATTTTGCTGTGTTTTGAGTTGATTGCGTACTTTAAAGGCTGGCATTTTAGTCCGCCATCGTTGCATAAGGCGGAGGTGTTAGGGTTTGTTGAATTGGTTTATGCTAGTTGGTTGAGAGTTAGGGCGGAGTATTTAGCTCCGCCATTGCAGAGTTTGTCCAATATCTGCATTGTGTTGTTTCTTGTGCAATCTGTGGATCGTGCCGTGTTGATGTTGGGTTGTTTTTGGATCAAATTGAGAGGGATTAAGCCGGTCGCGGTTATGGAGTATTCGTCCAAGTCTGAGGATCATAGTTTGGAGGATTTTCCAATGGTTTTGGTACAGATTCCTATGTGCAATGAAAGGGAGGTAAGATGATGTAGGTTTCATTTCCCCTGTTTTTAATTATGGTTTTGATTCAAGTTTAGTGTTTTTTGGTTATCTTATTGTCTATCTATCTTTCTTGTGATAGTAGCTGAGATAGTTGATTTATGAATTAGATGTAGTGGAATTAAAATTGTAGAATTTGATTTAGTAGGATTTTGAATTGTAGAGCTTAGGGTAAATTTGAAGATGGATTCTGATATGATAATATGAGCATGCCTTAATTGTTGAAGATTCACATGATGTGGTTAGTAGCTTACAAAATTTGCAATTTTTACCTTGAAGTTGAAATTTTTTCATTCCGATAAGTGTTCGTGTCAAAATATCAATCAATCAATCAAAGTATAAACTAAATCCAAGCATACTGGATTATTACTAACCAAGATACCAAAACATTAAGGAAAGTAATTGAAGCCTTTCCCTATAAAGTATAAACTACTCAGATTCTAGTATGTTTCAAGCTCCTAGCTTTACAAAGAAAATACTCAACATAGCATCCTTCTCACACATATTGATGTTAAAATCCAATCCTAGATGCACCTTTGATTTGGCTTTCTGGTTTCTGACTGCCTGAATCTTTTTAAATATACCCAAAGTAGCTTTACTAATTCTGAGCTTTCCTTTCCCTCCAAATAGCACCCATTTTAAACATTATAAAACTCTAATCTTGGTTGGCAGTATTTACTGCCAATTCATCTACTGATCTTCCTTCAAAAAGAGTAATTTTATAGATTAGAGCATAAAGAAGAATTTTTTTTTCATGACTTTTGGACTTCCCATAGTTTGACCACATAAACGGTGGCAAGACTAAGATGTAAAACATGTATTAGTGCCAAATTAAAGCAATCTATCTTGAGTGGTCAATACTGTTAAATCTTTTTTGCCAGCCAGCCAACCACAGACAGGAATCTTCTCTAAGTTTAACTAGCTAGGGGAGTTCATAGGACTGGTTTTGTCTAAAGAACTCTTATGAGGATAGCTTCTTATACTCCCTTGTATTGTGAGGACTGTTTTCAAGTTTCAACATTATAGCATCTTGACGAAACCATTGATAATATCTTTTTATTGATTGTCCTCATAGATTCACAGTGAGAGAAAGCGTTATGGATGCTATAAGATAGCTGGATATTTCTTGTAGCCTGTCCAAGATTAAAATATAATTGTGCTATCAAAATTTGGGACTTTTTATATATATTACATCTGTTTGTTTTCTAACCAGCAGAAAGCTTCCATTAAGTGGCACTAAGTAGATAATGTAGCAAGATTTTTAGTGGTTCTTTATAGAGTTGAAATGAAAGTCAATAGTACAATTAGCTTATGCTTTTTTCATGCCATGAATATGCCAATATTTGGACTTTTACACTATTCAGTTACTCGCTTTTGACCGTCTATTATGCTTTATACTTAGCGAAAAATACATTCATATGGGATCTTCTTAAGTCGTGTTGTTATGTACATACAAAGTATCAACTTTTTTACATTTTTACTAGTAAAAAATTAAAGATTTTAATGGTTAAAGTTTTGCGTTCGGAAGCATAAACTCTACATGTTGCCATATTTATGGAATGGAGGAAGTAGATCATTATATGATGTTAAGGCCTAAAAAATAATACTCCCTCCGTCTCTTAATTAGATGCCTACTTCTCTTTATTATGTGAGTAATAAATGCTAGAAATAGGTATCTAATAAAGGGACGGAGGGAGTAGTAACTACTGTGTACTGAGACTTGATCTATATTCTCGTCCAGTTAATCCGTTCTTCCAAAGATCTTTCATAATACGTACTGATTGATTTGACAATTGAACATCTCTTTTTTTTTGTTTATTTTTAGAAAGATTTTGAATTCCAAGTGTCTTTAGTTTCCATTGCTTACCTTCTTTTGTCACGAGAATAAACCTTTTTTTCTTTGTTATTGTTGAAGCTTTTGTCAATTTAACTTAACAGTATTACACGTTTTAACAAATTTTCTTCCTAATCCAGTTTTTAAGTGTCTGTTTTTGACAAGCTTCGAGGAAATTACTCTTTCTTTTATCCTTATGTGTTCATTTAATCCTTTTCTTTATTTTGTATCATAAATAGTGACACATGAGCTTGAAGGACCATCCATTTTTGCAAATTTCAATTGCTATTTCTAAAAATGAGAGCTTTATTCCGTATGCGTTTCCTCACTTGACCTAATCCTTTCTTTTTTCCGTATGCGTTTGCTGGCCAGATATTTGCATCTTCAAAATATTATAATTACATGCTTGCAAAACTGGGCTGAAATTGGAGATAGAACACTTAAATTTGTTGCCTTTTGAATCAAGCAGTGAAGTTACTAACTAGACTAAATGAGTTGCTGTATGTTGATATGCTCTGGGGAATTGGTGATTTAACATGCATGTCTTCTGATATAGTTGAAACATCTTTGATCATATTTGATCTTTCTCCTGCTTAAATTTATGTGGTTTATGTTGAACAGGTCTATCAAAATTCCATTGGAGCAGCATGTGTCCAGGACTGGCCTAGGGAAAGAATGCTTGTGCAAGTTTTGGATGATTCTGATGATCATGAAGTCCAACAGCTGATAAAAGCAGAAGTTCAAAAGTGGCAACAAAGGGGTGTACGCATCTTATACAGGCACCGGCTTATCCGGACAGGTTATAAAGCTGGAAATCTAAAATCTGCAATGAATTGTGACTATGTCCAAGATTACGAGTTTGTTGCAATCTTTGATGCTGATTTTCAACCAACACCAGATTTTCTGAAGAAAACTATTCCATATTTCAAGGTACTCTATTTTCTATTTATGTACTTCCTACTGTTTAGGCTTGAGTAGATAAACTTTGGTTGAGCTGCTGATATTTTCCTTCATTTATGCAACTCTTACACTAGTCTTTCATAGTTATGGGTTAACCTGGTTATCAGTGGCCTATTAGCCCATACTGTCAGAAATTTCAGATTAATGAGTAAATTGGTGAACCATTGCATATTGTGCTGTATTGGTTCGTTTGAAAGATATTATGCTATTTGCACTTCATCTAAATGCTTTCTTTGTTCTCCTCTTTGTATTTAAGGGAAATGATGACCTTGCGTTAGTCCAAACAAGGTGGGCTTTCGTGAACAAGGATGAAAATTTGCTGACAAGATTGCAATACATAAATCTGGCGTTTCACTTCGAGGTTGAGCAGCAAGTAAATGGAGTGTTCATCAACTTCTTTGGCTTTAATGGAACAGCTGGTGTTTGGAGAATCAAGGCTCTAGAGGATTGTGGTGGCTGGTCTGAAAGGACAACTGTTGAAGACATGGATGTTGCTGTCCGTGCTCATCTTTGTGGATGGAAATTCATCTTTCTCAATGATGTGGAGGTTGGCACATGCTATAATTTGAAATGTTGATGAAATAATGAAGTATGCTTGTTCTAAATTGAAATATTTTTGCAGTGCCTTTGTGAGCTGCCTGAGTCTTATGAAGCGTACAAGAAACAACAACATCGCTGGCATTCTGGTCCTATGCAATTATTTCGTATGTGCTTCATGGAAATAATTCGATCTAAGGTATGGAACTTGTTTTCTCAATATGTTTTCCTCATTGGTTTGGGCTCGAAATTTACATATCTGTTTTTTCTACTTTTTCTTGCCTTTGTAATCTTGCTGCTTATTATTTAAGGTTGTGTTGGTTGTTAATTGGGCTAGGTTAATATGGGTTGGGTTGGGGAATTCAGGGAAGTGTTATTACCAGGTTTTAGTGATTGTGCAGGAGAACGAACTCTCATCTGTGTTTAGTCACGTTATATTCAAAAGGAACCCATACCTGTTGATATAGTTCCTAATTCACTTCTCATTGAGGGTTGGACTGTAGAGAATACCGTTGGGGTGGGGGGTGGGGTGGAGGTAACCATCACAATAGCCCAGAATCTTGAGAGGGGAGAGGGTGAGGGAATCAAAGTGTCCCTAGAATTTTTGTAATTACTCATTATTTTTCCTATGGAGACTTTATAGAAATATAACTGAAGCTGTGAAGCGAGTTTATGTTGGTATAAGAAAAATTTTGAGCTGTAATATCTTTTCACAAAGAAAGGGAATCATATTGAAATTCATCTTGTAGATAAAAAAGTATGGCCTTCATCCACTATGATGACTACTAAAAGTACTAATTACTAGGGCATGTGCCTGTTGCTAGTGAGGCATCATACCGAGCTTGTTTTGGATTCTAGAAATTATTCATATTGGTTATTTGCCTATTTGGCTTCAAGATCATATTTCTGCTGTTGTACAGATCTCCCCCAAGTATAATCTGAATCTACAATTTAGTCGGGGCTTGACTTCTTGAGTAAGCCACATCTCTTATGGGCTTCTGTTTCTGAGTTGCTAATCAATTTGTAAGCTTTGTATTGCGAGAATTAGCGACTGGATTAAACCATCAATTTTGGATTTTCCTTTGGGAAGAAATATTCATAGGTTTTTGTTGGTTCTAGCCTATATCTTTTTTCTTAGTGATCCCATGCACTAGCAGTTGCAAGTAGCCATTACAAGCGCTCCCATCAATGAAGTTAAAGTAACGTTCCCTGCTGGCCGTTATATTCAATGTTGAAATTTATTTAAACTGATATTTTACTTGTTGGAGTATTTTAGTAATTTAAAATGTACTTTAATTTGTAAAAGTTACAAAATTGACCCTTTTTGTTGTGTTGCTTATACACTTTTTTCTTTTCTGATGTTCTCTTTACGTTTCAGGTGAGTTGGACAAAGAAGTTCAACCTTATATTTCTTTTCTTTTTGCTTCGAAAGCTCATTCTACCCTTCTATTCCTTCACTCTCTTCTGCATCATTCTTCCGTTGACTATGTTTCTCCCAGAAGCTCATTTACCAGCTTGGGTAGTCTGTTATGTCCCTGGTTTCATGTCTCTGCTAAATATTCTTCCAGCTCCACAGTCGTTCCCGTTTATAGTCCCCTATTTACTATTTGAGAACACTATGTCAGTTACCAAGTTCAATGCCATGATTACTGGATTATTTCGATTTCAAGGTTCCTATGAGTGGGTAGTAACCAAGAAATCAGGAAGATCATCTGAAGCTGATCTACTCGGTTTATCTGAAAAGGAATCTGAAGTTTTGGTAAACACATCCATGTTACCAAGGTCCGCATCAGACTCGGGCCTTGAAGAGTTGAACAAGCTGAACATGAGCAAGAAAAATGGGAAAAGCAAAAGAAATCGGTTGTACAGGAAAGAACTTACCCTAGCATTCATTTTGTTGACTGCCTCAGTTAGAAGCTTGTTATCAGCACAAGGAATTCACTTTTATTTCCTTTTATTCCAAGGAATAACTTTCTTGATTGTCGGTCTTGATTTGATCGGAGAGCAGGTGAGTTGAAGCCTTCTGTTACAATGCCTGGGCAGTAACAACCCGTTAAGGAATTCTTAGCCAAAGAATCTGGTCCATGCAAAAACAATGCCAAGATCTCCTTTACCAGGAGTGCGAATAATGAATGCTTCTGTGACCGCAAGTAATTTGGCAAACAGTTCAGCTATTTATTCAATTGGCATTGTGTTACAGCCTATATCTGTATCTATTCATTCGTGGAGACATTCATATTTACAGTTGCCAGATTACACAAATTTTAGTATCATATAGACTGGGTCTTCGGCGCAGACCCTTGTAGTGGGGGAAGCTCGGTGTGCTTTGGATTGTTTGTGGTGAACTTATACTTTTACTGTGAATTACCGGTGTCAAAAAATTAAAGGTGACTCCAGGTGAATATGTTGATTTGTCAAACCATTCTTTTATAGTAGTCATATAATGTCCTAGATCAGTTATAATTTGCTCTTTATGTCTGTTTAGGCTGTCAGGACCTGTTTTATTCTTGCTCTTCTTTAGATACAAAATAGGAAGCCCGGATAAAGATATTTATCGATAGCATTTTTGTTGTAGTTTATCTCATAGAAGGTTTATTACTAAAATTATCTCTTGTAATAGGATTTTATTGTAAGAAACAAGACATAGTATGAGTGTATACCCCAATTGATCTTGAGGGTTTAATTATTATTTCAGGTGTGCTCTACCTTCCCTGCCAGTAGGAGTTGGCAGTTGGATGTTTGTTTTAATTTTTATTTAAATGTGTATTGTGGTACAAACTTTTAAATAGACAGACATGTTTACATTAATTTATTGTAGACCACTAATAGTAGAGATAATAGTGGTCTTATTAATAAAATAAAAAAAAAAGTCACTTTGTTAAAATAAAGGTAATTATGTTAAAATTAAAGTGATTGTGTTTTTATAAAGGTCATAAGAGATTAATTTTTTTTTTAATGAAAATTTAAAATAATGGTCAATATAAATAATAAAGGTCACTAGGTAAAAATTAATGTTACTCTGTTTAACATGACGTCATACTTCAGGTTTACAATATTTAATATAAGGGTCTTATATTCGATATAAAGTCAGTTCTGTACGTATAGACCTTGGGTCCACAATAATATTATTGTGAACTAGGTCCACACAAATTTTTTGAGTATTGTGGTGGTTATTAACAACATCCAATCCAATCTAATCCGAAGTAGATTACAGTATTTTGGACAAAATTAAAAATTTGAGTGAAAATAAACTACCATATCAAAATTCATTTTTCAAAATATTTTAATACAATCTGATCTAATTTTTTTTAAAAAAAAATCAACCTGACTCTAATTGGTATAGACCAGATTGGATTTCAGTTATTTTACGAGTAACAGACTCCCCTACTTCCAACATTTATAACATTTGCTTCTTCCCCCATTATTAGTAGAGGAGGGGCTTTCCTACGAAATACTTTCCACTATTGTTACAAACTCATGATTTGTCCCGGCTGGGTAGCATGGATGAGTAAAAATGTACACTAACTGCAGGATATTGCATATACAACACCGTGAATACAGGTGCAACAGTATGCATATCGCAGTACCTGCTGATGCACATTTTACTGGAAGTCTTCTCAAATCCACTTTACAGGTTTACAAGCTTACTTTATAGGTCATGACGGAAACAACATGAAGCATTGTATACCCTATTCTAAGTTCTCAACATATACTTCATGTTTATAGAGTATTTTTTTTCCCAGCCTGTTGATTAGATTTTAATCTTGTACATATCCTAAAAATACCTCAACATGCATGGTTGCTTACTTATTTGCCCTACAAACCATTGACTGGATTGCTCTTTCTCCAGGAGCCCTGTAATAACCCAGAGATTCAGAAGGTTACCCTTAACTACCAACTAGTCTGCTACTTTCAGAGTATCTAAAAACTTGCACGAAAATAGAAAGCATACAAAACATCTATGAGACTTGAGAGTAAATGTAATGTTCTAGTTTTCTTTCCCCAATGTTAAGCAAGTTCTTTTCCACATTAAAGCATAAAAGAGGCCAAATGAATCAGTTCTTATGAGGCAAAAAGCCCACAAAATTATCACAATTCAAAAGTTCTATCGTGTTTTACAACTAAAAAAAAAAAAAAAAGGTATTTGATAAACCACAAGTCCCTCAAATGTTATTTGAATAATTGCCACATTAGCTGTGCTCCTTGTGCCTTTGCAGTTCTCTCCTATCATCGATCCAGCCTCTTCTAAGCACCTCCTGCATTTATTTAATATAAATCAGGACTAATTCGCTAACAAACTTATAGACAAGTCATTTGACTTCAAATAAACTTACATTGGAATCAAACAAACTTTGAGAACATTTTTCCATAAAGTTGGGCATCCTTCTTGTTGTATTCTCTCATCTTCTCCTTCAACTTCTTGTATTCTAGTTTCACCTCCCTGCATTGGTACAAAAGCAAAAAAAAAATAAGAATAGATTCCTATATTGCTGTATTGAGTGTACAACAGAAGCAACAGCCAAAAACAAACTCAGCTTCCTCGGCATGAACACTGGCCATAACCCATAAGTTGCATAACTACATTCAATACATACCCTAAAATTAAGGACCCAAGGGTATTATTGACCTTACTACTAGTGACAATGCTGGAACTTACTAATGTAGTTAAGATTAATCAATTAAAATAAATTGACATGAATTAAACCTTATAATGGCCAAAACAAAACAGCCACCAAAAGAAAATTTAAGCAAATTTTATGTACTTTGAAAAAGGGACTATAATTTAATCAGCTCATTGACTGGCCACTCATAACATATATGCATCTGTTTTTCAATAGTCATATTTGTATATACTTTTCATAAGGTAAAGCCATCAAACAAAATTCGGAATTTCAATATACCTGTTGTCAGGGTCAATTTCTAACGCCTTCTTAACATCAAACTCTGCCAACTCAAGATCTGCTAATTGTATATATGCCTGTGCTCTTCTGTAGAGCGCTTTGACATTCATGCTGTCGATATCCAACACCTATAATTTACACACAAGATAGTCGAAGGTAAAGAGCCAAATCTCGAACAAGTTCACAGTTAAACAATTGTATGGAAGATTGGAAGGCATACCTTGGTGCAAAGTTTCTCTGCTTGCTTATAGTCTTTCAACTTCAACTTACAGGCTGCATTATTCAAATTGCAAGATACCTTCAAGACCTTGGTCAGCTTCTTCTCATCATCACTAAAGGCATTGTCATACTCGACAAATTTAACAGCCTGGATAACACACAAAATGCAGATGTAAGCTTCTAACACACAAAAAACGAGTTATGGAATATTAGCATTCCCTGCTTTTAGAAGCTTACCTTCTCATATCTCTTTGATGCCCTAACATATTTGCCAGCCTTGAATAATGCATTTCCTTCTTCCTTCTTCTTGCCTGCTGCCTCAATTTTCTCTTCATTATTCATGTCCCATGACTCCTTGTCCTGAAGTAACAATTTCTTATGGTTTGATAAATAGTTCAAAATAGTCGTGTTAACATTATAATTTGAGGGTAACAGAGCCAACCAACCTTTTCAAATGAAACCAATTCTACTTCATAAAACACTGTAGAGTTGGGAGGAACCACAGCCAAGTCCTGCTTTGATTCCACAGAGCCAAAGGCATATTCTGGGGCAATTGTTAGTAAAGCCACTTCTCCTTTCTTCATTGTCAATACGGCTTTATCAAGCCCCTCTATAACTTGTTCTGCTTAGACATCAATCAGTCAAGAGTCAACATCTGTAGATGTAAAATGTAAAGAACCAGAATATGAAAACTAAACAGCGAGATTTACCTTCATCTGTCTTAAATTCAAAAAGCTCATCTCCATCTTCATGACCTTTTTTCAAGAAAACCGTGCCATCT
Source organism: Chenopodium quinoa (assembly GCF_001683475.1). Classification (NCBI taxonomy): domain Eukaryota; kingdom Viridiplantae; phylum Streptophyta; class Magnoliopsida; order Caryophyllales; family Amaranthaceae; genus Chenopodium; species Chenopodium quinoa. Next base: position 893,669 of record NW_018743920.1, on the reverse strand, counting down.
TGTAGCTTTCCAAGTAGTTTCACTGCAGAAGTATAATTTCAGGTTCAAACAATAGTATTCCAAGTAACTACCTCTATTAGAAGAATAGAGTATCCCCAAACTTACATTTTACAACAGCTCCTTCATTAGGACGGTCATACCCTTCTCCTTCCTTGAGTATCTTTTTGACAACCTTCTTGTCATCAGTAACATTAGACACAGTCTTCCACGACAGAAGCTCAAGGGCAATCTGAAGAGTGGAATTTGGAGGAACAGCAGCTTCATCACCAGAAGCTGGCTTGCCTTTCTCTCCAAATCCATCTGCAACAGAAGAAGACAATCAGAACAAAAACACAAGAGTTCTGAGAATCTGAGAAATAACCTTCTCATGGAGAAAAGGCTTACATTGCGGCATTACGGTTAGAAGCACCTTCTCCCCCTTCTTCATAGTCTTCACAGCTTTTGACAATGCAGGACAGAAATGACCTGTTGAGACAGTATAAAACACCATCAACATCCACATATTGAGGAGAGTTCTTCTTCTTATTTTTTTTTACAGGAAAGTTACTTATTAGTATGGTACAAATTCAGAAATAGACTAACCTTCACTGACAGTGAACTCCACACCGTCAGACTTCCCAACCAAGGTTCCATCTTCAAGGCGAGCTTCAAATTTCACTGTGTAAGTAGGAACATAGAGCTGAATTAGTAATCTAAGAAGCAACTCCAACATAAATTATAACACATCAGCTTAAATGAGTAGCATACCAAACACCTCATCAGTATCCTTTGGATTTTCCCACTTCTCTCCTTGAGCAAGGACCTTCTTAAAGATTCCACCATCCTTGCATATATCCTTCACACTAACCCATGACAACAACTCGACATCAAACTGCAGGGTAGCGTTTGGCGGGATGGTAGGAGGTGAACCACTTTCACCGTAGGCCAGGGCAGGAGGAATAGTCCAAAGAGCATTTTCACCCTTTTTCATAGTTGAAATACCAACATCCCACCCTTTAATGACTTGACCTGTCACAATTGTTATACATAATAATGTCAAAAAAGAGCCTGCTTACGAGAAAAACCGCCTACTTTACAAGGCATACTATTGACAAGGATTTCCCATAAACAGCCTTATGTTCTTTCCTTTTGAGTGGAAAATGTTTTTCCATGGAAAACAACTTTGAAGGAATAAACACAATAGTAAAAATAATTTCTCTTTGCTTGTTTCCATGTGAGATAAATGGCAGTGAAAGGGAGAAGATGGGTGGAAGGAGATGAAAGGGATGTCAGGAGAGAAGTTAAATTGGCATTTCTTCCTTTCAAAAGTAACATGTTTTCCACCCTTCCGATAACCATTTTAAGCATTTACAAACCAAACAAAAAAAATTTTAAAATTATATTTTCCAGACAAAAATATGTTTTCCGCCAAAAACAAACAGAGCTTTACAAGTTTTGTCAAAAAAACAGAGCTTTAAGAGTTGCTTTAAGAGTTCAATCTTTTCTGTTTTTTCAACTAAATTATCCTAAACTAATTCAAACGTATCCTCTACGCATAAATCCAATTGCACTAACCATGCACAGGTAAAGTTTATGAAGTACAAAATTTATGAGTATATTTTCTTTATATGTTCTTCCTTCTACAGTTCTACTACTAACAACCAGTCATAAATTAGACAATAAAGCCTGGAAGGCAAAATGTAACTCCAATGTTATACAGCTATAAATTCAACCACTAACAAGGTCACTACTACCTAAACAACAAAATCCCAAGAAAATTCAATTTCTGCTACAATCAAAAACTCAAATAACCATAACATTATCAATACACATAACAATATGCAATTCCATTACAATTAACAACATAAGTTCAGGAATTTCATAATACAGTGATAAATGAACATTGCAAAACAAGATTATCATTACATAAACCTTTACTTGATCATTTTAAACACTACATTCAATTCAGATTTCAAGATTGTCAAACTAATAACATCAATTCAATTTTCATATCAATAATTACACAATCAAACATCAAAAAATGATAAAATCAAACCTTGGCCAAGAGTGAACTTGAAAGGAGTCCCTCGGTCACGACTCGAATCGAACTTCGTTCCATCCAACAATGTTCCAGTATAATGCACTGCAATTTTTCAAAAAATCACTCAAAAAATCTGGAAAAAAACACAGAAAAAATCAAATCAATGGAAAAAATCGAAGAAAATTGAGAATGAAAAATACCTTCGACTTCATCGCCAGGTTCAGGAGTATCCCAACCTTCACCTTCCTTAAGAAGCTTCTTCTTCAATCCTTCATTTCCGATCTTAATTTCTTCACCAACTTTCAAATTGGAAGATTCATCTTCGAAGTCCATTGGAGCGCCGTCCATCATCTCTTCCGTTCCAGGCATGTCGAAATCGTCCATTGTTGCAGAGGAGAGAGAAAAATTATGAGCCGAAGAATGTAGAGAGAGAAAATCTGGAGATTTCAAAAATGGTGGATTCTAGAGATAGGTGAGAGAAGAAGAAGGAGAAAGGGTTTATAAGTGAGAGTAGCTATTGAGGTTCTTCTAGATAGTTCTAATCACAAGGAAAACGGAAAAAGCGGAAATTAAAAAATGTGAAAATGAGGGGAAAAAGAAAGAGAAAGAGGTTGAGTGATTTTCGACTTTCGAAGAATGGGCTAGGGAGTCCAAGATTATTCTAGATAGGTTGAACATTTCTTGGAGGTGTGTAAAAAATACCACACCCGATCCAATTCGAAACAGATTTGTATTTGACTCAGATTTTAACTCATGTGGACACATTAATTTAGCATGACTCAAATTTAATAATAGACCTAGCTCGACCTCATCGAATCCGATCTAGACACCCGATTTGGCACTTCTAAGTTTACAATTATTCCCTCTCTTTTTATTTAAGTGTTGCATGTTGATCAATTGTCAAATTTGTGCATTGACATGTGTATCAGTTAAAGTGTTGCGATTATTATGAAACAACATCTCCTCTAATGCATCGGTCATTCTAAGCTAGCTCGACGTGCTCACAAGTCACACCTTTTCATTGGGGGTGGTTCTAAACTTCTAATATGATGTCAAATGTGTTTCGGGGTTTTCTGATGTCCTGCGGGAGAGTTACAATTCCGAGACTGGAACCGGACGCCTGTACCTGCAAAACAAACGGATGCCCCGGATGATTGGAGATCCGCCTCCGACGGTCAAGTTAGTACTTGATTAAGGAGTAATAAATGCGGAAATTAAAGTGATTGGGTCTCTCTAGGTGAGAGTGTTTAATGTGTGTAATCTGCGTAATCTGCGTTATCTCCCTTAATGAGGATTAAGGGAGGTATTTATAACCTCGGGAAACGTGCCAATCTAGGTTTAGGTTAACCTTGGGCTGATTGGGCTTCCCTCGGAAGTTGGGCCTAGGTGACCGGCTTCTCCATTAGGCATGGAGTATGCCACGTGTCATGACATAATAAGTCCAGGGTGGACGAATAAGCGTGTGCCACGTGGCAAGCCCTGAGATGTCCAACTGGGGGACACTTGGCAGGACCTGATTGGCCCACGTGGCGCATTCCGATTGGTGGGAGCAAAATCCCCTAATCATTTGCCCCTCACAGGTGGCACGTGACTGGTCACGTGTTACCTGTGACAGGTATCGCCCTGTAACAGGCGACAGCCTGCTACAGGTGTCACTCGGCGAGAGGCCGAGAGATTCTCCCGCCAAAATTTTGAATTATGGAAGTGACCCTTCGCCTTCTCACTTCGCCTATATAAAGGAGTGTTGACTTCGGTCATTTTCACACTTGAAAACTTTGTGAGAGAACATTCGGACCCCTGAACTTGCTCTGACATTTTGGACCCTTTCTGCCTACCGCCTACTCTGACAAGCCGACTGCAAAGGATTTTCAGAACTTCATCAATCGTCACTCGTTCAGGTAACCGTCGATCCTCTTACTCTTAATTTTCTCTTTACTTTATTCTTTTTTGAAATGGCACCACGGAAGCACACGACACGACCTAGGTTAGTGATCATCCGGTCACCGGGGACGGCTGAATCTAGGACTAGGAGTGTCGCCTGCCCTTTTCTGGACCCATCTTTGCCCTTTATACAAAGTCCGACTGTATCTGTGTCTATGCAGAGCATGATGGCCAGAACAAAAAAGACTGCCAGGATCTCAAACTCAGACGGCTCCTCCCACAGGGTGCCGATTAGTGAAAATCTGACCAGGCGCCAGATGTGGAAGTGAAACAAACCAGCTTGAAAGCCGGCAGTTCTGAGGGAGGAGTCAAAGTGACCCCTTCCCATTTTACAGTTGACAATTCTACATTCTCTCCTGCTCCTTTTAAAGGAGAGGAGGCGGGCCCCTCCGGGAGAGGGGAGGAGTCGTCCTCTTCGGACTCGTCAGAGGACGAATCCGAGTCTAGCTCTTCTGGCCATGCTTCTCTGGACACAGAAGAGAAAAACAGTCGCCTACAAGAGGCGAGGCTTTCTCACGCAGTTGAGAAGGGGGACGATTGGGCGGAGCCATCCGCCTCTCACCGAGAGCAAAATACCCCCTACTACTGCACGGTACCTCGGGGCCGGATCACGGCCATGCAAGAGAAAATGGAGAGCATTATCGCAAACCACACAATGGGCCCCGGCTTTTTAGTGTTCGTGCCGGATCCAGAAGACACAGTCGTCTGGCCGGCTGGTACCAGTTATGATGGCGCCTGCTTTGGCTGCTACGAGGCGGCCATCAAGGCTGGGCTGCGCTTCCCACTACATCCGGCTGTTCAGCGGATCTTGGATGGGTATGAGTTGGGGTTATGGCAGTTAGCCCCGAACTCCTGGGTCAACGTACTCGGCTATGTGGCCGGGTGCAAACTGCACGGGGTGGAGCCGAACTTCGAGGCTTTCGCCCACATGAACTACCTTAGCCGGACCCCTAAGGCAGGCGGTACCGGCTGGTATCAATTGACGAGCCACAGGGGCTACCTCATGACGAGAGGTAAAGCAAACAAATGGAAGGACTGGCGGAGCACCTTCCTTATCATTGAGAGTTCAGACACAGAGCTGAACAAGCGCTTCAACAGGTGGAACAGGAATCCGCCCCTTCTTGCAGGCGGCCGCAGCATGCCGCCTGTTCCCCCCAAGGCTAAGAAAGAGATCCTAGATAAAGGACTCTTCAAGGTAGAGTCGAAGGTGAACTCTACTTCAGGGGTACGAGAGCAAGTACCCCTGCACTGCGTCCCGAGCTTCCAATGGCTCTACGACGAGTACTTTTTGGCCGCCTGTGGCCTCAGCAGTAGGTACTCAAGAGGTAGCCGGCCTTTCGAATACTCTGTTGTTCCGTGCATTTCTTGTTATGACTTTTATTAACTTTGCTATTTGTTTTTGCAGCGGACGCCATGAGCAAAATTACCGCCTCCAAGACTGCGGCGGCCATGTTGCGGGCCTCCATCATGCAACAGTCTTCAACCGACTCCCCCAACAAGGGGGCACCCTTGGTGGGCTTCGAACCTTTCACCCTCTTTTTGGAGTTGTGTTTATGCATATACTGACTCTTTTCTTCTTTTTTAGACAGGCGCTCCAAGAGCTTCTTCTTCCCAACAGCCGGACCCCAAGGCCCGGAGGACGACTGTTGCGAGCTCTCCTGGTTCTGCCAGGAAACATGCGGCGGCTGAGAAACAGCCGGCCACTTCTTCTAAAACTCCAGTTGGGCCACCTAGAAGTATGAAATTGTCCTTGTAAATTTTAGACTTGCTCCCTCCTTTACTAGGTCTAATCCGTTTGTTTATGCTTGATGCAGCCGGCCCTCAGGAGCCTGACTTGGTCGAAGTGGCCAAGTCTATGATCAAGGCCGTACCTCCAGCTGAAAGGGAGGCGGTCAGGGGTGTCGGCACCCTTGACCTAGACGGGATTGCAGGGGTCCTTGCTGAGGTATACTTAGCATATTTTTGAGTATTTGAATTCCAGGACGCCTGTTTTCTTTTTTGTTTGGAAACTGACGCATGTTCCCCTTTTTACTTAGGCCCTGCTCCGAGTGAACGACCTTCGCAAGCCGCTTGACCGGAAGAACAAAGAGATAAAGGCTGCAAAAGCTATGGCCGCCTCTGACTATGATAAGGCAATGTTTCAAATTGCCCAAAATGAAGTTCTGACAATTGATATTCTTTATTATCAGGCGCAGGCTACCGCCGCTATCCGGGCTCAGTTAGAGGCGGCCCAGAAGAGGAATAGCGAGCTGGAGGCAACCATCAACAACCTCAAGACCGAGCCGAGACTTCTTCGCCAAAAGATGTCCTCATACGAAACCTTGGAGAAATCCTTGGCGAGCGTAAAGGAACGCCTGGTGACCCGGGAGAAGAGTCTTACTCAGGAGCTCTCGGAAAAGGCCGAGCAAGAAAAGAAAGAGCTGGTCCGGGAGATGATGGAAGACTCTGCTCAAATCCAGCGCATGACTTGGGGCCGCCTCTTCCCCAATGCCGACTTTGCCTCCTGGGAAAAAACGTACCGCCAGTGTTCTGATAGATATAATCAAGAGATCCTGGCGGCTGCTGAGGAAGTGGCGTTGGAGGAGGAGGAGCAGCCGGTAGTGGCGCTTGTGCCGCTTGGGGGTAATGCATCGAAGAAGGATGCAGCTGAAGCCGAGTCCAGCAAAAAGAGTGCTGACCAGGCGGCAGCTGCTAATATTGAAGATCTGCCCCCTTCTTAAGCTTTATGTCTTCTTTCCACGGCCTGCGTGCCGTTTGTTTGTATTTACCCGGCCAGGGGGCCGGGGCTCTGAATATTTGGCCGGTCTTTAATGACCGGCTTCCTTTTAATGAATATTTTTGTTTTGCTTCAAATTTGTTTAAGTATTGAATATTCTGATATCCAATTGCACACTATACCGACTGTTTTCATGGCCAATAGTTGCAGACAGGTACGGATAGTTAGTCACGCCGCCTATGCCCCTGGACGACTGGTTGTCTGTTTCCAGGCTAGACGATCAGTCGGCCATTTATCCAATCGGTATTCGAACCATTTTAAAGACTGGATCCCCTTTAGGCAGGCGGTTCTGTCATTTGTAAAATTAACCAAGTAGGAAAGTGGTTTCCTACTTGTCATGTTTTTAGGCTAGAGACTTTAGGCCGTCTAGGCCGACTGTTCCCCGCCATATTTAATCTAGTGTGAACAGGTGTTGTATGAACACCTTTTTAGTTTCATACTAAATTTTTAAGGAGTGACCAAGTAAACATGATTGTTACCTAGTCGCCAAGCAACTGAGTAGTAGAGGTATCAAGCGGTGGGTACCGGTTGTTCCCCTTTATTCGCCAATGTTTGTTGGCTTTTAACTCATAGGTTGTTAACCTAGCAGGAGTAGTGGTTGAGAGCCCCTGTTTGCTAAAAACAGGCGGACGACTCATACCTTTTAGGCTCCATACTAAGTTTGAGAGAGTGACTATGAGTTAACTTTGGTGTTACTCAGTCGCCGTCACTCCTGCTTGAGTAGTAAAGGTACCAGGCGGCGGAGGCCGGCTGAACCTTTTGATTCGCCAATGTTTGTTGGCTATTAACTCAAGAGGTACCCCCTGCATTTATCCCAAGTAATTATTCATTTGACTCAGATGTCAACTGCTACCACTGGTTAGGTTAGTGATAGAGTTATCCTTGTCTCAAAAACGGCTACGTGGTTTCTCTTGGGGACAGTCGTATAGGTGCCGTGTAATTAGTTTATAGAGCAATGTTCCACCCAAAAGGGAGCTGCTCTCTGCGACGAATTTCATCCAGAGGGATGCCGCCGGACGCCTGCTATGATGTTGGGACAGGTCGTATTAGTTTAAAGATTGGATCAGTTGGCTTGGCGCCTGGACTGATCATTCGGCTTGTGGCCTTGGTTAGTTCTTGGTGAACGTAGGTGCTAAGTAAGAGGAGGGTAGCCGCCTGTTAAGGCACATGGTCGGCCAGGCCCTGATCATTTTTAGCTAAGTATAAGGGGGGTGGCTGTGTGCTTTGGAACCAGTCGGCCCTCTTCTATGGAGAGTAGCCGGCTATATATCCAGACGGCATGCCCCTATGGTGATAGTGTAAAATATTCAATGGAGAGTAGCCGACTGTAAAGGTACAGGCGGCATGCCCCTCTAAAGATAAAGTAAAATACTCAATGGAGAGTAGCCGACTGTAAAGGTACAGACGGCATGCCCCTCTGAAGATAGAGTAAAATACTCAATGGAGAGTAGCCGACTGTAAAGGTACAGACGGCATGCCCCTCTGATGATAAAGTGAAATACTCAATGGAGAGTAGGCGACTGTAAATGTATAGGCGGCCTGCCCCTCTTAAGTAAGAATAAAAATTAAACATGGAGAGTAGCCGACTGTTTGTCAGTAGGCATGCCCCTCTTAAGTAAAAATGAAAACTGAGTATGGAGAGTAGCCGACTGTTTGTTAGTAGGTGTGCCCCTCTTAGTACAAAATTGAATATTAAGTATGCAAACTTTTATTAAGTAGCCCTTGACTATTTATATCATTCAAAAGAAATATTTCTTAAGATTATCTACATTCCAAGTTCGAGGCAACGGTTGGCCGTCTGGTGTTTCCAGACGGTAGGTACCGTCCCTGACCTCTTCATAGATTCGGTAGGGTCCTTCCCAGTTGGGAGTTAGTTTGCCAGACTCATTAGCCCTTCCAACTGCTTCCATTTTTCTAAGTACAAAGTCCCCCACTTTGAGTGGACGCCTGTGTACTTTTTTGTTGTATGATCTAGTCATTCTCATGCGGTAAATTTCATGGTGCAAGACAGCATTGCCCCTCCTTTCAGGAAGTGAGTCTAATGCCAGGCGCATGGCTTCCCAGTTTGCCTCTTCGTCATATAGCATTACTCGAAGAGTCGGCTCGTAGTGTTCTATTGGAAGAACAGCTTCCGCACCATAAGTTAGGAGGAATGGAGTTTCTCCAGTCGCCCCTTTTTCAGTCATCCTAATGGCCCAGAGAACATGTGGTAATTCATCCGCCCATAGGCCGCCTGCTCGTTCAATCTTTTTTATTGAGACCGTCTGAGATGATTTTATTAAAGGCTTCTACCTGGCCGTTTGCTTGTGGACGGTCGACAGATGCAAAGTAGTGTGCAATTCCTTGGTCACCCAACCAGCTTTTGAGAACAGGCGTCTCAAATTGGGGACCATTATCAAAAACCATAGACATGGGAACCCCGAACCGAGTGATGACATTTTTCTAAATGAATGAAATTACATCCTTCGTCTTGATTCCCTTTACAGCCTCCGCCTCTACCCATTTAGTGAAGTAGTCGACGGCAACAAGTATGTACCTCCTTCCGCCTGTAGCAGGCGTATATGGACCCAGAATATCCATGCCCCACTTAGCAAACGGTAGTGGGCTATGAATGGTAGTGAGGTCAGTAGCCGGACGGTGAATTAGCTTGCCAAACCTTTGGCACTTGTCACATTTTTTCACCATCTCCATTACATCTGCTTCTAAAGTAGGCCTAAAGTAGCCCTGCCGCCTTGCCCGTTGAGCAAGCGTCCTACCGCCTATATGAGAAGCACAGTAACCAGAGTGAAGATCGTCTAGTATCTCTCGTCCCTTTTCTGGAGTAACACACTTTAAGAAGGGTTGAAGGTACCCCCTTTTGTGAAGTTCTCCCTTTATTATTTCAAAACTGGTTGCTCGTTTTTTCAGTGCTGCCGCCTGTTGATGATCATCCGGCAGGGTACCGTTTGTCAGATATGCCCTGATTGGATCCATCCAGGTTGAGCTTCTGTCTAGGATTCCAATAGGGTCTTCCTCGATGCTTCTCTTCTCCATTACTTCCCAAAAAACAGTTCGAGGAGTATCACAGGAGGCGGATGATGTTAATTTTGAAAGTGCATTCGCCTGGTTGTTTTCTGATCTCGGCACTTGGGTCAGATGGAAATCCTCAAGGGAGCCGACTGCTTGTCGGACCGCCTGTAAATACTTGATCATGGCCGGATGGGTTGCTTCGTATTCGCCATTGTACTGACTCACTATCAATTGTGAATCGGAACAAGCGTCTATTTTTCTTGCCCCTGCCGCCTTGCACATGCGGATTCCGGCTAGTAAAGCTTCATATTCTACCTCATTGTTTGAGGCCTGAAAACTGAAACGTAGAGCATACTCGTACCTGTCGCCCTCTGGCGACTGACATATGACGCCTGCTCCACAACCATTTGAAGTAGAGCTTCCATCCACATATACCTTCCAGACTTGGTCTGGAACTTGAGAGTCAGGAGGACGAGTCATCTCAACAATAAAGTCAGCAAAGGCTTGCCCCTTCACTGCTTTTCAAGGCTCGAAGGTAACTTCGAGGCTCTGTATTTCTATGGCCCATTTGATCATTCGGCCTGACGACTCCATGATGGTCAATGGCCGCTTGATAGGTTGGTCTGTATACACGACGACTGCATGTGCCAAAAAGTAGGGCTTCAATTTTTTAACAGCCATGAAGAGTGCAAGACCAAATTTCTCCACTAAGGGATACCTCAACTCGGCATTTTTCAGTACGTGACTGACAAAGTAGACCGGGAGCTGACAGCCGTCTCTTTCATCAAGGAGAACAGCGCTTAACACATGATCAGAGACGGCCAGGTACATGTAGAGTACTTCTTTGGGCAAAAGGCTGACCAGCCTCGGCAAGGAATGCAAGTGAACTTTCAATTTCTGGAAGGCCGCCTCAGCATCCGGCCCCCATTCAAACCTTGCCTTTTTCTTAATTGCCTGGAAAAAGTATAGGCATTTGTCGCCTGATCGGCTTAGAAATCTTCCCAAGGCCGCCAGACAACCTGTTAACTTCTGAACCTCTCGGATGGTACGAGGCGACTGCATGTCGATGACCGCCTGCACCTTCTCAGGGTTCGCCTTTATTCCTCTCTGATTGATAAGGAATTCGAGAAATTTCCCAGACTCAACTCCAAAGAAACATTTCCTGGGATTGAGCATGACATGGTGCCGCCTGAGTGTGGCGAAAGTTTCTCGGAGGTCCGACAGATGATCTTTCTGAAGTTTAGACTTGACAATCATATCATCAATATATGCCTCGACATTTCTCCCAATCTGATCAAAGAACACAGTGTTTATCATTCGCTGGAAAGTGGCCGGGGCATTCTTAAGACCAAACGGCATGACCGTGTAACAGTATAACCCCTGATCAGTGACGAAGGCCGTCTTCTCCTGATCTTTCTTCCATAAAGGAATTTGATGGAAACCAGAGTAGGCGTCCATAAATCTCATCAAAGCATGGCCGGCTGTTGAGTCGACCATGTTATCAATTTTAGGCAGAGGGTAACTGTCTTTGGGGCACGCCTTGTTTAATTCTGTGTAGTCTACACACATTCGCCAGGTGCCATTCGGCTTTTTAACAAGCACCACATTTGCAACCCAGTCTGGGAAGTAACATTGCCGAATGAATCTGCATCAAGTAATTTTTTAACTTCGGCGGCTGCCGCCTGACTTCTTTCTTCGCCATGCTTCCGCTTCTTCTGTCGTACCGGCTTCTTTTTCGGATCCACGGCCAGTTTATGTACCTCCAGATCAGGACTAATGCCTGGCATTTCATGGACTTCGAATGCAAAGATGTCCTTGTATTCTTTCAATAGTTTGTGCAAGTCGTCACCCAGGTCCCTTAGAGCAGTCGTCCCAACCTTGATTGTTCTGTCAGGACGCGAGTCATCTAAGATCAGGTCCATATGCTCACCAGCTGGCTGAGGGCGGAATTCATCCGACCGCTCCTCTGCCAATGATTGTTATTTTCTGTCTTTTCTTGCGGCCCCTGTCTGGGATGCCTTTCTCTTCTTGCCGCCTGCTTCTTGAACAGGCGCACTCTCCTTGACATTGTCAAGGTCTATTTTTCCACCGCTCGACCCAGTGGCCATAACAGTGGGCTTGACATCCGAGAGATAGCACTCTCGGGCCATCCTCTGATCTCCCCTTAGGGACCCGACTGTTCCATTATCCCTCTCAAACTTGAGCAACATAAGAGATGGGATTATAACAGCCTTGGAATTATTCAGGGTTGGTCGTCCCAGAATCATTAGGCCGAGAGTTCTTCTACTACCAGGAACCGGACTACCATGTGTCGTCCTTCCCCTTTTTCGCCCAGGCGGATGGGTAAATCCACTCGTCCCACTGGGTGGACGACTCCTCCTCCAAACCCTACTAAGGGGTGGGAGGCCGGATGTATGCAATCAGTCTGATATTTTAGTTTTGACAGACATTTGCTGCTGATGAGATCTGAGGAGCTTCCGGTATCTATGAGGATTCGGCCAACTCTCTGGTTGGCCACTTTACATTCAATAACGATAGGGTCGTCATGCGGCCCTCTTACCCCTCCTAGATCTTCTTCAGTGATGACAATCTCAGGAAATGAATATTTGGAGGGCCGTTCTTGGTGAACGGAATTTACATCTAACCGCCTGATATTGTCTTTGTTGCCCCTAATAGTGGGGCCGCCTCCTGAGAAGCCGCCTGCAATGGTGTAGACGACTGCATCATCTGTATCGGAGCTGTCGGCATGTTGATTCTTTTTGGTCGACTGCTTTTTCGAGGAAGTGTTCCCCGTAGATTTCTTGACATAAGTGTCAAGGTCACCTTGCTCAACTAGGCGGTCCAGATACCGCATGAGAGTGATGCATTCATTGGTGTGATGACCAACATCTTCATAATAATCACAGAATTTTTCTTAGTTCCGATTGTTTGCAGAACCCTTCATGGGGACCGGCTTCTCAATTGAGATCCGTCCCTTGATTTCCTTTAGGATAAATTGGCTATCCTTGTTAAACACATACTTTGGGAGTATGGTTTGAATTCTTTTTTCTTCTTCTGGGACGGCTGTTTAGAGGAATCAGTTGCCCAGACCTCTTTTCTCTTCTCGTCTTTGTTTGACGACTGCTTCTGTCGTCCTTCTCTTTTGTCGGACCTTTTCCCGTCTGACTGTTTTACCGTACTACAAAGATCAGTCGCCTGTATATAGGCTTCCGCTTCAATCAAGGCCTCTTGAAGAGTCGCCACCCTCTTTCGGACCAAATCAAATTTGAAGGTCGACCCGTCTTTGAGACCTCTGAAAAAGTCAGTATAGGCTACTTCATCCGGTAACCCTTGAATCTGTATTCTCATCAGGTTAAATCGCCTGATGTAAGAACGAAGCCCCTCCTTCTCGCCCTGCTGAATTGTTCCTAAATCAAGGGTCGTCTTCTTCGCAGGGATGTTCATGGCGAAGTTGGAGGTGAATAAGTAAGCAAGCGTCTTGAAATTATTTACACAACCAGTCGACAGGTTGCCGAACCATTGTTGTGCGATTCCTTTGAGAGTCGCTGGGAAACACTTGCACCAAGTAGGATCATCCAACCCTTGAAGGTACATCGTGAATGCCATCAGATGGTCTTCTGGGTTAGTAGTGCCGTCATAGGCTCCTACTAATACCTTTTTCACTTTGGCCGGTTGGGCGGCTTCAGTAATTTCCTTGGAGAAGGCCGACGGCTGTTCACCAAGTCTAAGCAACCGTAGCTGCCAGTCCATAGGTTGGACATTTTTTGCTGCATGTCCACCAAACGGAGGTGGCTGTAAAAAATACTGTTGTTGCGGTACAAACGGTAAGTTTGGTACCGCCTGGTCGCTATGAAAGCCGGACTGACGGGAGGTGCCGCCTGACTGACCCTCATGATACGACTGAGTATGCCTCATCGAGGTATTTCGCAGACTGTCTTGGAATTTTGAAGTAGAGGCCAACTCTGCCAATCGGTCACTCTTCTTCTGCTCTAGCAGTAGCCGAGCGTCTGTGTATGTTTTCCTCGACCCGTCCGCCTGAATATGACGAACAGGTTTCCTATTTCCTAGAGTAGGAAAACGGTATTTTGTGAAATCAAGGGCAGGTGGCTCCCACTTCCTAGATTTAGGATGAGGGGTCGCCTCTCGCCCTTGAACTGGCTTCCTCTTCCGTGAAGTGGAGGGTTTCTTAGCCGACTGCTCCTTGTCCAGAGCAGGCGGCTTCTTGTTGATCAACTCTTGAATTTCTCCCTTGAAGTCCCTCATGAAGGTCATGAGTTCGTTCCTTGTGATGGGAACAGACCCATCAGTCGGCTGCTGCCGAACAGGCGGTGCGCCTGCTGGCTCGCTTCCAGTTTGAAGATGTTCCCGTTCCCTCCTTTCGGTATGACGGGTACGTCGGGCCCTTAGGGTCCCGTCTGAAGCTGTGTGAGCTTCAACTTCAAATTCATTCTCAGTATCGTGGTCCGACTGAACTTGAGGGTCGTCTAGGGGACGCCTCTCTTCAGGAGTCGGTACAGACGTGGATGCCATCTCAGAAGTACTCTCCCCACAGACGGCGCCAAAATGTTTCGGGGTTTTCTGATGTCCTGCGGGAGAGTTACAATTCCGAGACTGGAACCGGACGCCTGTACCTGCAAAACAAACGGATGCCCCGGATGATTGGAGATCCGCCTCCGACGGTCAAGTTAGTACTTGATTAAGGAGTAATTAATGCGGAAATTAAAGTGATTGGGTCTCTCTAGGTGAGAGTGTTTAATGTGTGTAATCTGCGTTATCTCCCTTAATGAGGATTAAGGGAGGTATTTATAACCTCGGGAAACGTGCCAATCTAGGTTTAGGTTAACCTTGGGCTGATTGGGCTTCCCTCGGAAGTTGGGCCTAGGTGACCGCTTCTCCATTAGGCATGGAGTATGCCACGTGTCATGACATAATAAGTCCAGGGTGGACGAATAAGCGTGTGCCACGTGGCAAGCCCTGAGATGTCCAACTGGGGGACACTTGGCAGGACCTGATTGGCCCACGTGGCGCATTCCGATTGGTGGGAGCAAAATCCCCTAATTAAAATGGTTTGGGGCTATGTGCAATTGATCCTTGCTAGTCTAATTGCTCTATGATAAATTTGATTTATCTTTATCTTGCAATCTTCATAATGATGGGTTCGTATTACTCTCAAGTATTCCCAATTGATTTTAGGATGATGAAATATGTTGAATTTGTATTTTGTGATTGGTTTACTCCATGAGCTTATGCTTAGTCCAATGAAATTTTCGGAATACAGGGTCGAATTCAATATTTTGATATCAGTTTCCGATCAATAATAATATTGATATGGGTAATTGTGTGTCCATTTAGGGCATTTACCCAACCAATGCACATCCCTATCTCAAAGGGTATACTCACCCAAACCACCTTTTACTCCTTAAAGTAAGGGTGTAATTGTGTAATTCTACAACGGAGAAAAGATTAAATAGATATAATTGAGCTTATCTTAACTTGAACGCATTAACTTGAATATATAGCTAAGCAAAATAGATGGAAGACAAGGTTATTTTCCCATTACTAATACTAAGTAAAAGTGAAATTTTTATGATCTCTCACTTCAACAAGGTTTTACAAGATGGACCTCCTGCTCAAATGATAAGAGAAGGAAGCCAACAAAAAGCTACGAACTATTCTGCGCAACTCAATACCATTATATGTCTACTTTGCGCACAAAATTTAAGAGACTGCTCTTCCCAGTCTATAGTTCCTCATCATCGAAGTCTTCAATGTCATCAATGTCTTCAGCTCCACTAGATGGAGCCCCATTCACGGAAACAAGCTCAGTGTCGAAGATAAGAGTTGCTCCACCTGCAAACATAAAGGGAGTTAAGGAATTACAAAACAAAACATTAACAATAATTAAGAATCTTAAAAGCATGAGATTTACGAGTAATAATTGGAAGTCATTTTCCAAAACAACAGCTAAAAGCCTAATTCTAACGAGCACATAATCAGACACAAAGTAACTAGAGAAAAACTAGAAAACACTAGTTTTGCCATGATTGAAAGTTATGGTTACATGTAATAGCCACACTTTAACTTTTCACACTAGAGATAAGTCAAAGTGTACCTGGAATAGTTGGGGGAGATCCTTGCTCCCCATAACCGAGCTTTGCAGGTATTTTCAATTTCCTCTTCTCGCCCACACACATCCCCAGCAGTCCCTGGTCCCAACCTGCATTAAACATAATTGTTAATACCAACTTAATCTTTGGTTTATAAAGAATCAATATAAAGGACAATGATTGGGTCCAATTTTGATCCCAAATCTTAGGTCACCTTCAAAGATTAAGATTTTACATCTTAGTTTGACTGAAATCAACAAATATTTAGCAACAAGTTTTACATCTTAAGTAACATGTCTTGAAACCAACAAATTTTTAACAAGTTTTACATCTTACTTTAGATGTCCTAAACAAACCCAACTACTCATGAAACATAAAGTTGAAAAGATATTAATGAAATACATATTTGTTCCAATGTCCAAGTGATACAATAATTAAAGTTTAGCAGCAACGACAAATACATAGCACATGCGCACAGAAATAGGCAACAGGTTGACAAAAATTTAAAGGTGATCATATTTGAGTTCAAAATTTCTACTGCCTCCTATTCCACAAGCTACAGTGACTGACCTATTTTACTTCTTATGATTAAGATTCAATCAAAAAGAGGTTAGAATGGAATTGAAAGATATGATTAGGTGAATAATCATTCATTGACCAAGAAGAAACAATAGTATGGAGACATAATATACGGAGGACAACCAACATAATACGACAGGAGTATCATGGTGTGGTAACATAAGGAATTTACTCCTTATTCCTTACCCATCCCTTTTTTTCAAAAAATTGGTATTGTGCAGACATGTGGATAATTTCACAAAGAATAAAGAAACAATGAGGTACATGATTTGACTTTATGATATTAGCTTCCAGGGCATCTTCTTATACATGTTGCAAAGTGAATTGCAGACCTAGAAACAGTCCACGAGAAATATCAGTAGCACCATACTGATAAGTGCAACTGTGCAAGCGCGTTAATAGCAGACTTCCTTTCAAGTTCTACCTTGAATTCCCCATTTCAAATATTGTTTACTTGGACACATGTATGTTTCAATTCAGGTCACAGGTATACTTTTAAAAATTGGCAGAAGTTAAACATCTAAATTCTAAACAATCACCCAAGTTAATGCCTTGATGGTGTATTGACTGTATTGGTCCCATACACATATTATCAACAATTGTATATTTGCTCAAACCACAACAAGTAAGAAGTGAATCTGTCATAGAAGATGTCAGGGATATGAACAAAAACTCAGGCTATGTAAACTGTGGGGAAGGCAGGTAGGTGAGCAGGAGCAATGGTTTACATATGTTTCAATTTAAAACTGTAAAATTGGGTCTATCTGTGTATTAATCATCACATTTTTTGGACTACTACAAATCTATAATCACTTTTGTTGTACTAAACAAGTTAGAAACAAAACTGACATAAAATTAGCAAATTTCAGGGTACCTTTGATCACTTGGCCACTACCAAGTTGAAACTCAATGGGGTCACCCCTTTCAAAGCTAGAATCGAAAACAGTCCCATCTGTCAGTTGTCCCTGCCAAATGAGGTAACAAATAATAGATAGTATCAGTACACCATTC
This sequence comes from Chenopodium quinoa, assembly GCF_001683475.1. Taxonomy (NCBI): domain Eukaryota; kingdom Viridiplantae; phylum Streptophyta; class Magnoliopsida; order Caryophyllales; family Amaranthaceae; genus Chenopodium; species Chenopodium quinoa. The sequence continues at coordinate 876,226 of NW_018743920.1, read as the reverse complement.
TTGAAGTTGTTTGCAGCTATCTCTAATTCTCTATAAAGATTGTTGTAGTTCTTCACGAGTTACATTGTGCAGCAAATTTGATGAACTAATCAAAACTTTACAAATGTGAAATAAGCAAGAAGAGAACTAACCCGATAGTGGACCTTGACTTTATCACCTTTGTGAGCCTTGGTCTCACAAGATGCTGGCTTATACTGTAATAATCAAAGCAGACGGTAAGTTCCTACCATATATACGAAGTAACTATATAAGAGCGCATATAAGAGTATTAGACCATATGGGGCACCAGATCACCAAGGGGTGGTGTTTCTGATGCATATGTTGTTCGAGCCTATGAGCAAAAGTTAGCGACAACTAATCTAAACAAAACACACACGTACTAGTGTACTACCTAGTAAAATCCAGCATCTCTAAATATAGATGCTCAAAACATCATCCGAAAACAAAACAGATTAGTAAACCAACAAAGCACATTGAACATAGCCCGCCAGTCATAAACTACAGTAAAATTGAAATTTTTTACTGAAAAGAGAAAGAGAAAGACGGTATACTTCCGAATCAAGGGCTAAAGACTTGACCTATTATATTTAAAGGCCAAAACGGAAATAACCCACATCATATAAAAATTTATTGAAGAAAATGGTGCTAAAATTTTAGTTAAGCATAGGATATTAATAATTAATTTAAATTCATAAATGCAGGAAAAAACAACTCTGAGTTCCCCCTAATTGGCTAAGGCTCTTCTCTTCTCAACTCGGAAATAATTATTCAGACACTATCAATTTTAATTATCAAATTCAATAAAAATCAGTTATATCGTTAAAGCCAGTATAAATCAGTTAATTTCAACAATAATCAATACATATCATTTCATTTCAATCAATTCAATGAGAAGTAATGAAATCAACATCATACTCCCAAAAAATCGCAAACCCATCCACAAAATAATTACACCTTCAATTAAAGATCAGAAAATACTTTGTATATACTTTGATGCATATGAGAATAATATTCGAACTCAAAATCAGAAAAATGAAAGAAAGATTATACCTTGACACCGATCTGTAATTCTTTGACATCATCTGACTTTTTAGCATAAGCTGTACCTGTACATTAATGGGATTTAATCAGAATGTCAGATCCAAAAAAAAATGGGAGTTGGAATTAGAGAAGAAGACAAGGGAAGAACGAAAATACCAAAATAGTTACCTAATGCGATCAGCGCAAGAAAAAGTAAGATCCCAAATGCTCTCGCCATTGTTTCTTGATTTACTGCAACTCCTTCCCACCTCACTTCCTTTATCGATTTATACCCGTTTGTCAATGCGTCAAGATGTGAATTTTAAGAGGTTGTATGGGTCATTGGTTCGAGTTCAGGTTGGGTAACATGGGGTTCAACCACTTTCGAGTTTATTCGTACGACTTAGTACTGTCAAAACGATTTGACAGTTCGGTTTCGGTTCGGTTTGAAATCGGGTCGGTTTGAAATCGTTCAAATGTCTTACGGGTTCGGTTTCAGTTCGGTTTAAATAATTATCGGTTCGATTCGGTTTCGGTTTATTCTTGAACGGTTTAAATTCGGTTCGGGTTGTAAACGGTTCGGTGCAAACGGGTTGCGGTTTGTTAACGGTTCGGTGTAAACGGTTTTTATCCCGGTTTAAATTCGGTTCGGGTTGTAAACGGTTCGGGTTGTAAACGGTTCGGGTTGTAAACGGTCCGGGTAGTAAACGGTTCGGTGCAGATGAGTTGCGGTTTGTTAATGGTTTTTATCCCGGTTAGAAACGGTTCGTTTCTTTTTTAGTTCAGTTTTATTTTAGTTCGATTTATAACTGGTTTGGTTTGTTAACGAGTTCAGTTCTTCTACGATTTAATATTATTTGGATCAGTTTTATTTTAGGTTTACTAAATTACGGTTTGGGTCTGTTTTTGATTTTAAAAAATCGGATTTTTATTGAGTCGTTCAAAATACTCCTAGTAGGAAGTGGTTTGTAAACGGTTTGAATTATAAGCGATTCGGTTCATAAACGGTTCGGTTTATAAGCGGTTTGGTTTATAATCAGTTTGGTTTATAAACGGTTCGGTGCAAACGGGTTGCAGTTTGTTAACGGTTCGGTGTAAACGGTTTTTATGCCAGTTTAAACGGTTTCGGGTTAGAAACGGTTCGATTTAGATTTGGTTCGGTTCTTAAACAATTTAACGTTTACTCGGATCGGTTCGGTTACGGTTTTACTAACATGCGGTTCGGGTCGGTTTTCGGTTTCATAAAATCGGTTTTTAATCGGTTCGGTTCTCATTCGCATCGGTTGAAACGATTCGGTTTCACCAGTTCAGTTCGGTTTTTGACAGTGCTACAGTACGAGATGTGGAATAATATTTAGTCATAAATTTCACACAATTTTAGTCATAAATTTCACACAATTATGATTAATTTCTGTTGGGTTGGTTTCGTTCAAGTCATAGTTAGTTTTGTCAAGTCTACTTTTCATGCTTTTTTTTTTTCCTTTCTCTTTCACAAGGTTACGAGTTTCTCTCGTTTAACTCAAGTATCAAACCCGTCCATATAACGTAGCAACATTTCATGAGATCCACTCCGACCTATTCCCCTCTATTGGAATTACATACCTTCAAGATTTTATTATATTTTTTTTTATTTTATTTTTTTTTTTTGGTAAGAAGAAGAATTGATTAGACCTCAATTCTCGTGATTTTTTTTTAATCTGATATTTGCGGGTCAGACACTTGGAAGTGGGGGAGAAGGTAAGGGATCCTCATCCCCAAGTAACACAGTTAGGAGGATTCGGCCTTATGACCTCAAGGTTACAAGGTGAATTTCTCACCAATTACGGCGTTAGTTATACTGGTAATATGGGTATAACAGTATAACTACCTTTGTCAATTACTAGTACTCCTTATCGTATAGACTATACTAATATCAATATAAGAAGCTAACTTTCAACGATAGAACAAGTAACCCATGGACCAACAAGGCAACAAAGTTGTGGTAACATTGGCTTTATAGGTTTTTTTCTTTTACATAACTCATATGTTGAAAATAGATATGGTGAATGAAATTCATAGTATTGGCTATGGAACTATTATGGTGAGAGACGAATTGCTAGAGGAATAATTAGATTTATCGATTTGCATTTTGAGGGGTTTACTTAAAATCTTAGGGAAGAGGGGGAAAGGACATACTCCGTAAAATATATCCAAATAGGAAATAATCAAAGAATTGACAATCATTAATAGAAAATCGACTAAATTAGTTTAGTATTACCCCCAAAAATAAAAATTTTGTAGAACGTGCGGTGTATTAATTCTATATTTAATTAATCGCAATTGTCACGATAAGAACATTGATCGAGATGTACATGCATGACTAGATCAATGTTTTTATTTCTCTCAATTAGGATTGTCATTATTACATTGTCATTATTGCATAGGGAAGATTTAATCTTCCTAAGCTCCTTCCATTTTTTTGTCCTGCCAAATTCCAAAGTTTTTGGATCAAACAGATCAAGTCAAAAATTAACATAATTAAAATTTGTTACGTGGGTTATAATCTAGTTGTAGTTGTATTAAACTAAAAATTCCTCTATATGCATATAATAATGCAAATTAAGCTACATTAAAACAACCAGACATGGATATAACATATTATTACCTTTCTCCTAACAACCATAAACCATTCATTATTAGGGGCCGTTTGATTCGCATAGGGGAATCGAAATGCAATGCAGAAAGGGAATGGAGGATAATGAAATGAAACCCTCAAAATTAAGCATATTGTTTGTTTACAAAAAAAAAAGCTAGGGAATCACCCACCACCATTGCACCACCACATCACCACCACAACACCCGTCCTTCATTTTTTTCCACCTTCTCCAACCACCCCACCTTCTCCAGCCACTCCCGAACCCAAATCCAAACCCACGCCACCCCCAAGAACCACAAAGACCGAAACCCAACCAAGCAACCCCACGAACCACGACCGAAACCCAACCACGCAACCCCACAAACCACGACCGAAATCCAAACCCACGTCCGGTGAGGTACGACGAAACCACGACCGAAACCTAGCCAAGCAACCCCACAAACCACGTTCGGTGAGGTGCGGCCTTTGGTTCCGGTGGAGGGGAGGATTTTTTAAGGGTTATACGTGGGTGGGGGGAGGGTTTCCAGGTGGGAGGAGGGGCGGCAAAGGGCGGCGAGGGTCGGGGGAAGGCCGGAAAGCATCCGGCGAGGTGCAGTGAGTTCCGGCGAGGTGCTACTAGTCCCGGCGAGGTGGTTTAGGGTTAAGGGATATGGTGGCGATTGGGGAAAGGAATGGGGAAGGTAGGGGGTGGGGAATGGGATTAGGAGGATTTTAGGTAAACCCAAACATAAAAAGGAGGAATGGGAATGACAAAAGAGGGAAAACAAACACCAACAAAGGTAATCATTCCCATTCCCTTTCCCCATTACAGCGAACCAAACGACCCCTTAGTTTATTACCCCTCAAATTAAGCTCCCATCACAAAACCTCCCTTCTCTCTCCTCTCTTTCTCTCTTCAGCTCCTTCATACATTCATCCTCTCCCCTGGAGAGAGAGAGCCATGGAAGAAGATGACGACAAACTCCACACCACCACCACCATGGTGGTTATCGCTGTCGTCTTCTTCCTCTTTCTCTCCACTCTTTCCCTTGCCACCGCTGACGACGCAACCATAATGAAGAAACTATCAAGCTCCTTAGACCAAACCCCTCCTAACTGGTTAGGCGAAAACCCATGCAAATGGCAAGGTGTAAGTTGTGATTCCTCCAATCGTGTCACTTCCATTAGCCTCGCCTCCAGGTCCATATCCGGTACCATACACTCAAAAATCAACCAACTCTCTAGCCTACAATCTCTTTCTCTCCAAAATAACCAACTTACAGGCACCATCCCGCCCCTCGCCAACATGACACAACTCTTTCTCATCCTCTATCCTTTCTCCCAACTTTCTTGTCGGCCTACAAAACCTCCAAACATTAAGTATCAATGACAACCCTTTACGTAGCTGGAGCCTCCCCAATGGGCTATCTGAGTCGTCCTCTTTGCAAGAGTGTCGCGCCTCTAATACAAACTTGGTTGGATCCATTCCTGACATTTTTGGGGCCTTCCCTAGCTTAAAAGACCTAAGACTCTCCTACAACAACCTCACCGGTTCCTTGCCTGACTCTTTCGCGGGGTCAGGCATTCAATATGTATGGATAAACAACCAAAAACAAGGACACTCAGGAGTCCTTGACGTGTTAGGAAAAATGCCTAGTTTAGCACAATTATGGGTTCAACAAAATGCCTTCTTTGGTCCAATACCCGACCTTTCGAATTGCACCTCATTGTTTGATCTTCAACTAAGGGATAACCAATTGACCGGAGTGGTTCCACCTTCTTTGAGCAAACTGCCTCATTTGGTAAACATTTCTATGCAAAACAATAAGCTTCAAGGTCCAATGTCAGCTTTCGCGAGAGGTGTTCAAGTCTCCCTAGGGTTCACTAATACTTTTGTAAGGATACACCAGGCCCTTGTGATCCTCAAGTCACTACGTTGCTTGATATTGTAGGTTCCTTGGGTTACCCTAGCGATTTAGCCGATTCATGGAAAGGAAATGATGCTTGTAATAGGGCGTGCCCTAATTCCTCTTCTTGAGAAACAGGGAGCGTTTCTCTAATGGCATTTAAGAAATTATAAAGCATTGGGAATTGTAAAGTAATAATATTATAATGAAAGGAAGTGTTGACTGTAACATTCACTCAAACTGCTGATGTGGACCGGTTTAGAAGGTGTGAAATGATGAATTTACTGCTGTTAACGTCGTTCTTTAACATCCATCCAATTTATTGTTACAACCAAAGTTACTCCATCAAACAGGTGCGAATTGCCATTTTTTCCGTCATCATTTTGCTCGCAAACCACCATCACCTTCGTTGCCCCTATCTTCTTCACTCACATTCGCCTTTCCGGCGGCTTTGCCACCGAATCAAAACGAAATACCCTAAAAAAATTGGAAAAATTATGGCATGGCTAACCCTTAAGGGCAAGGTTTGTCTTCCTCTTCCATTGAGGTTGTTCGTGCGTTCCAATTTCTGTATTGGAGGTTTTGATTTCCTTTAATGGAGGTGAGAGAATGGAGGAAGAAGAACATGGACGTTGGTGGCGCAGACGATTTTGTCTTGCATTGATGGTGAGGTGGATAGAGAAAAGGGCGGAGAATCCAGGAAGGAAAGAGAATTTGTTGGTGGTGGTATTTCCATGGAGGAAAGGGGTGCTGGGTTAGGATGAGGAGAGAGAAAGTGAGGATGTTCGGAGTAATTCCGTGAAGTGAATACCTTACCCCAATTCAGCGTCTGTTAACCCCGTTACCCAACTTGACTATGTGATAATTGACAGATATACCGAATGACCAATGTACCCCCAATTTCCAACGTAAAAAATACAAATTTAGCCCCTTAAGATACATTCCATGTTTATCAAGAAGAGAAACTTGGAATTACCCCTTGTAATAACTGGGCTCATGTGACTTGTGATTCTAAAGGAATGTTGTGGTGGTGAACTTTGCTAAGCAGAATTGGGGTGGATTTATTTCGCCGTCGTTTGCTAATCTAACTTCACTTACTTCCATCATTTTGAATGGTAATGACCTTGTTGGAACAATACCAAGTGTTTTAACAAACCTTAAAATGTTGCAAAGATTTGATGTTTCTAACAATAGCTTAACAGGAAAGGTACCTAATGGGAATCCTTTCTTAGGGACAAGTGTTGATACTACTAAATCTTTAAAGTCACCTCCTGATATGACTAACTCTCCTTCCGGAACAAATGGTAGTCCTTCACATTCGTTGAAATCGCGTCTTTCTTCCTATGAGATCGCGGGGATTGTTATTGCTGCTTTAGTTCTTATACTAGCTGCAGGAGTTCTCTTGCACCCGCGTTTCAAGAGGTTGTTGTTTATGAAGGTGTACGGCTCAAAGAAGTAAAACTTTTACAAGGAGAAGAAGAGTAAGGCGAAAGATTTGAAGACGAGCCCAAATGGAAAATATTCTAAAGGAAATCCAATTGATAAAAGTGGTGTGCTAAGTAACGGGCAAATTTTGTTTGACCATGGTGATAACATCCCAATTGAAGTCCTTCGTGAGGTGACCGATAATTTCAGTGATAGCAACATTCTAGGCCGAGGAGGGTTTGGGATAGTTTACAAGGGAGTTCTTCAAGATGGGACTGGAATCGCGGTTAAGAGGATGGAATCTAACCTCCAAGGCTCTAAAGGGAAGAGCGAGTTTGAGGCAGAAATTACGGTTCTAACTAAGGTGAGACATAGGCATTTGGTGGCACTCTTAGGATATTGTGTCAATGGGAATGAAAGGATTGCGGTTTATGAGTATATGCCTCAAGGAACATTGGGACATCATCTTTTCGAGTATGATCAAGCAGGGCAATCCCCTCTCACGTGGAAACAAAGACTTGTGATCGCTTTGGATGTTGCTAGAGGTGTTGAATACCTTCATAGCTTGGCTCAACAAAGCTTTATTCATAGGGATTTAAAACCGTCGAATGTACTCCTTGGGGATAACATGAGAGCCAAAGTTTCGGACTTTGGATTGGTGAAATCTGCTTCCGATCAAGGAAAATACTCGTTGGAAACACGTTTAGCAGGAACCTTTGGTTACCTTGCACCCAAATATGCAGGTAAGTAAGCTCATAAACCATATCCCCTCCCTCCCATTTAATTTGTTAGTTTGAGATGATCTATTTTCATCTTAGGATGTACCATTTTTGACTTTGATTACTTGATTAGTGTTGTGTAATTAGTTTCTCTAGTATGGTCTTTCACATTGTGTAATTAGTGTTGTGTACCATTTTTTAAAAACTAATGTCTATCAAAATCATTAGGATTGGAGTTTTAATTCCACTCTTAACATAAATGAATGGAAAAAAAAACGAAAAACATGAAGTTTTAATATGAATCTTTCTTCCATTTGGGCTTCAATTTTTATTTCCAATGTCTTTAATCTGTCATGGCTTCCTATGTATTCTGCCATATAACTCTCCATTTTGCAACTGTCCCATTTTTTAATAAATAATAACTTTTTACTTAGTTTTTCAACGAAATGTTCCCTTTGTTTAACTATACAACATTTCAATGCAGCAACCAGAACAGTAACAACCAAAGTCGATGTGTTTGCATTCGGAGTAGTGTTGATGGAGCTAATAAGAAAAGCCTTAGACGAAAGCCTACCAGAATAACAAGCACAATTATCAACCTGGTTCAGAAGAGTCCTCATTACCAAAGAAGGCATCAGAAAAGCCATAGACCCCAAACTTGAAACAGATGATGAAGAAATTTTCGAAAGCATTTGCAAGGTGGCTGAGCTATCAGGGCACTGCACGACTAGGGAGCCACAACAACGGCCTGACATGAGTCACGCAGTTAATGTTCTGTCGCCTCTGGTTGAGTAGTGGAGGCTTGCAGAGTCGGAAGGTGACTATGATTATGTTAGGATAAATATCAATGAGTCTTCCTCAAGCTCTTCAGCGATGGCAAGCTGGCGAGACAACGACTATGAGTGGTTATAGTAGTGTAAACTATCATTCTAGTGCTCCTACTACACCACCAATGGAGGAAAGCTTTACTTACATTGTAGGTCAATGATGAAAGATTCTACTGATTTATGTGATGTTGTTATGCACTTGTATATATCAGTGGTAAGCCCTTGGAAATGGTAGAGGTTGGTGAAGAGTGATGTCCTCATCTCATTGATGAGCCACTATTGTCGAATTTCAGCCTCTTGAGGGCATTTTTTATGCTTCAGATGTACATAGAGGTGTTATGAAAACATCGAATTGAAGATAAGGAGTAATGTGTTTCAAAGGAAAACATTTGAGATTGGCTCTTTTGCCCATCTAACCCGTCTTTAAGATGGGTTTGGGTATCACTATTTGAGGTTATCGCTTAGTTAGGAGTCATGTGGTGACAAATCTCTCTTTTATTCTTGGTTTACAAGGGGTCTTCCTCTATAAGTACTCAATTAAATTTAGTACTTTATATCATATCAGAAAAAGGTAAAAAAAAAAAAAAAAAAAAAAAAAAGGCGATTTTTTCTTAGGACATGATTGTGACTTCGTATGATTTGGAGTCTTCTTGATTCCAATAGGCAATTTATGTATGCAAGTGTTTGGGTTTTTAGTTCAAGATTATTGTCACTAGTATTGGTTCTCTTTAATTTAAAAACTAGCAATCGCTGAGTAATACTACATATCAAGTACGGAGTATTGATTTTCAAAGGACTAACAAAACTGAATGGCCAAAACAGATTAAATCTGGCTCAATAATTTTGGGGTAAGCAACATATAGTAAAACTAGTAAGTTTACCTGTGTATATATAAAATATATATATATATATATATATATATATATATATATATATATATATATATATATAAAAAAAAAATCAATAAATTTAGGTCTGAGATATCACAATAAAGTTCGGATTCAAATTGTATAAATAGGATTTCTTATTCCTCAAATAAGATTGGATTGTTTTTCTTTGATCAGATCTAGTTCGGATAGAACTTGAATGAACTACATAATATAAGTAAAACTAACCCCCAACTAATTAAATAGCCAACTCAATACAATGCTGTAGCAATTAAGTGGTGATATGGTCTACATTCTAACTCATTCCTGAATAGACAGTTCTCAAACTCTTCAAATCTTCGTTTTTCCAGGAATTAGTTTCCTCTTCAACGACAAGATTTGCCTATAAAATACTTTTACGAAGTATGAACCAGTAATATTCTACTTTTAGACGCCAGATCCTCCAAAGCAGAAGGTATCATCCTAATCTGATCTCTTTCATTAATCAATACTCTATAGTCTGTAGTTGTATTCTAGAGACTAATGTTTATTTTTCTCCCCTCTGTTACTTGCAGTAGCTTACGAAGTATGAACCAGTAATATGCCCGGTAAGCTTAATTAGCAGCCTCCTACAATTCTGGAATAGCACTAGGAGCAACCCGATTGTTGCATTTGACACAGAATGGGGTTGCAACATGATACCAGAGAGCCAAACTCAAACAAAGCCCGTACAAAGTTGCTTAAGCTGTACAAATAAAAAACACTTGTCTCACAATAAACCTCTCTGCTCTCTCTGTAACCCCTCAACTCCTTGTAAAATTTCTCGCAGTAAAAGTTACTTGTATGTTTGTGGAGATCAGAACTGAAATTGAACTCACAACGAAATGATTGCTGGGATGAATTTGCTAAGAAACAGAAACTTAAGTTCTACTTGTATGAAGTATGGAAGGATTTTAAAACATGCAGGCCTTGCAAGAAGAAGGGGACATACCTCTTGGTGGCATTCACCTTTTGTAAGCAGTGTTGCTGGCAAGAACAATGAGACCACTTTGGATTTCAATTATCTTGCAGTCCCAGTTTATGCTACCCTTCAGATTGGAGTTGAGTTGCTCGCTTAAGAATAGTAACATTTCAGACGACCAAACATTATAGTACTGTACTGTTTACACATTTCTGCAAAAAAATTTACAAGTAGTCCTGTTCAAATTTCCATGCTTCTGGTTATAGATACTCATACTTCTATCTAGTAAATTATCTGCTGCATCACAAATGAAGTACTTGCCAATTGTTAATTAAAAATTAAAACAATAAGGGGTACAAACAAAAATCACTTGGATATCAATACATTTAGTAACATCAAACCTGAACAATGATAATGTGTTCAATATTAAATTAAGAAAATCACTTTTGGTGATGAAGATTATATGAAAATAATCCAGATAATACAAATTAAGGTTCTAACAGTAAAGAGCACTTACAGAAGATGCTATTTATAACATACAAATACTTTGAAGCCCAAAGCATAGCTAGAAGTAACTATCTTTTCCATACATCGAGAGCTTACAAGAAGCCGTAATTGAGGGCTTGCTCTAGAGTGCCATGTCTGTATAACAATTGTATGATTCCAATCCATGGACAATGCACTGAAGACTGTGACAAGTAGGTCACTTAGACGGCTACAAACTAATCCAAGATACCAACATAATAATGATAATATATCCATCTATGGCTCACTGAACCAAGAGAGACTTCCATTTGCATTTACAAAGCTTGCAGGCAATTTCTGTGACCTGTGATATGACTGATATCTCATATTCTGTAACCATAAAGAAGGCTCCAAAAGCTTCCTGTATGAGTCCAATTTCTCAGCTAAAAGAAGGCAGGAAGCCGGAAACAGGTTGCTCACGCAATTGGATTTAAGACTCAACATTCCAGACCATCATAGCCCCTTCTACAACTCCAAACTTTGCATATGGCCAATCATAGAATTGTTTCCATCGTCCTGACATGACATCCAAATGATCCGAAATTATGTGACAATTTCCATTAATACCATGATAATTCTTAATTGAATAGCACAAACACAGAACACAAGAACCAAGCACAAACACCATCCCCTACTACCGATCCACAAAATGCAAGGAATCCACCAACTCATTATAAGTCCTCTCCCCCATTGCAACATCCTTTTTCCTAAACTCCTCAAGAAGCTCTAAAGCCTCAATTCCCTTCCCATCCCTACACATCTCCTCCAACAATGTCCTATACGTCAACAAATCCGGTTTCAAAGAATTCCCCAACATATCACGCAAAACCTCAACCGCGTCCTCAAACTTCCTCTCCAATGCCAAACTACACACCAACACCATATACGCCCCACTCGAGGGCACCAACCCTTTCTCCCTCATCTCCTTAAAAAACCCAAACCCCTGCCACACCCTCCCCTTCTCACAACACCCCTTAAACAAATAACCATAACTAAACGCATTGGGCTCACACCCATACAACCCCATCTCCCGAAACACTCGTACCGCCTCGTCAACCTGCAAACACTTAGCATACGCCTTAATAATCATATTCAACACATACGTATCCGGCACCACACCAAGCGCCTTCATCTGCTTATTCAAAGACCTCACAGCATTCAAATAAACATAACTAACATTCAACTTATTAAACTTCTTAAGCAAAACATTAAACAACATAGCATAAGTCTCCAAATTCGGCTTACAATCAATACTATCTTCCTTCATCATCTTCTTATAAACATCAAAAGCACGATTAAACAAACAACGATGAGAGCAACAGAATCGAATCAAGGAATTGTAAAGGGGTAAACTAACAGGGCAAGCACCGGCGAGGACTTCCTCGAGGAGGGCTTCGGCGTGGCGGTGGCGGCGGCCGGCGACGGCGAGGTGGATCATGGTGAGGTAAGTGGAGGAGTCGTGGGTGTAGCCGCGTTGGTGGGAGGTCCAGCGGAAGATGTCGAAGGCTAAATCGGGGTCGGATTGGGAGTTTAAGGCGTGGTTAACGTCGGAAGGGGTGAACCCGGGTTTGAGGAAGTTGACCCATGTTTGGAATTGTTTTTCTGAGGGGGTTTGGGATTTGGGGAAGTGGGGTGGTGGGGTTGTGGAGAGATGGTGGTAGTGCAGGGGAGGAGAGAGAAAATGGCGGAGGTTGGTGGTGATGGTGCGGCGGAGGATGGTGGTTGTCATGGTGGTGGAGGGAGAGAGAATGAGCAGAAAATGAGGAATGAGTGATATGAAGGATGTAGGAATGGGCCGAGTAGATTTGGAATGGAGTTTGGGCTTGGATACTTTTGGACGAGTCATATTGGCTCCTTGTTCTACGATAATTCTTAGTTGCACTACGCCCTGTAAAATGAACATTTAATTTAATAAAAAAAATATGAAAACGTAATAAAAATGAACATTAAGTAATAAGAAAATAAACACATAAAAAAAATGAACATTTAGTACTAAAATGTGAACATAATGTTATAAAAATGATTATTTAGTATTTTAAAAATGAACATGATTATCATATAATTATAAAATTGTTGGACCACGACTTAAAGAATGAACTTTTAGCCAAAAAAAAAATAAAAAATAAAAAATAAAAAATTATGAACACGTTAAAACAATAAAATGAACAATTAGTAATAAAAGATGAACATTTAGTAATAAAAAGTGAACATGTCCAAAAAAAAATATGAACAAATTAGTATAATAAAAATGAACATTTATCATACGATAAAATATATGAACACATTAAATAAATTGAAGCTTTAGTATATAAATATAAACATGTCAAAAAATGAACATGTCAAAAAAAATTACTTATATGAATAAATTTGAACACATTTATATTTATATTCATCTTTCGTCATGTTTATTCAATTTGAACACGTCATTTATTCAATACACGTAAATTACTTGTATGAATAAATTTGAGCACGTCATTTATTGAATAAAATGAATATAAATATAAAATGAAAAAAAATACTTGTATGAATAAATTTAAACACGTCATTTATTCAATACACGTAATAAGAGGTAATTATTTATATATACAATACAAGTAATAAGAGGTAATTATTTTTCGTTAATAATTATATACAATAAAGATAAAATAGATCATTAAAATATGTTTATATTTTATGTACTAAATATTCATTTTTAGTGTACTAAATAATAATTTTGTACAAAATGTTCAATTTTAAAATGCTACGTGTTCATTTTTTTGTACAGAAATAATACACAAGTTCAATTGTAATTATTTTAACTCTAAAAATTTGAAAATTTACTTTAAATCTAATTTTGTTTCATCATAGAGACAATAATTATCGATTTATAACATGATAGATTAGAACTATAAATGCAAAATAGATCAAAATGAACAATTTTGTAATATTCACATTAAAAAAAATGTCAAAATTACTTGAAGATTCATGATCGCAATGATGACGATGTAGCAACAATGGTGACGAATTGGAGAATATTCAAAGTAGATGGAGAAAGAAGTTTAAAGATTGAAGGAAAGTGAGGTAAGAAAGAAAAGGACAAAAAAGAGGAGAAAGATAATTTTGAATGGAAAAGAAAACAGACGAAAGAGAAAATTGATGGAGGTAAGAAAGAAGAAGAGAGAGAGAGTTAAATATAAGGAAGAGAAAGAAAAAAAAAAAAACGTATGTTCATATATATTGCTGTTGCACCTAGCTTAACTGCACAAGTGTGTAGCTAAGATGGCAATCTAGTTCGGATCTGGTCCTGGTTCGATCCAATCCGAAGAAAAAAAATCTGAGCTGAATCCAACTTTTCCCTACCTTTTAGTATGAGCTAACTCTTATGAATAGTGTTTGGACAATTATATGCTCTAAAATATTTATTTACTTAATTTGTCCTCATTAATGTTAATTATCTCTTATTTTGAACTCTTATGAATAGTGTGCGGACATTTATACCCTTAAAATATTTGTTTACATATTTTCTCTCATTAATACTGTCAACAACTAAATTTAAATCGAAAAAGCTCCTTGGAGATGGCTAGCTATGGCGCGCATCGCACGCGTTAGCGACCCTAGTTTTAAAAATTTGACTCTGGAGTTAGAGGAGAGTCGCATTTGGATTTTCCATACTCTTACAGAGTATATTAAGTAACTTTTCTATGTTTGTGAGTTTGTATTGATGCATGTGTGTTTAGCGCAAGTTACATTGCATGTTGTTATTCTTTTTCGTAGTTGTTTATCTCATGCATTTACACAGATACATTCTAGTTACTACTAAAGTAAGGTTAACGGAATGCAAGTATTAATGTTACATTTCCAAAGCGAACAAAAACTTCGTTTCAAATTAATTGTAACATTAGTTTTGGTAATTTTTTCTCATGATCTTTTCTCCTGAGGTAGAAAACTTGCACTATTTTATCTATACTTCATATTTTCCTTGAAATTTGTGAGGAAATAGTTTGTGCTCCGTAACAATGGAAATGAAAGAGAGCCTCGAGAAGTCAAGATCTTATGCTTTGGTGCAACCTACCAAGAGAAGAACAAAAAAAAAAAGGAACTGCCGGGTTTTTTTAGCCGTTGAGACTCGGCACCCATTAGTCCATTACAACATAATTAAGCCATTAAATATTAGATAAGCAAAAAAGAATATTAGTAGATGTTTCCACAATTCCACCCGTTGTAGATTTTTAGCTTAGATTACGTTAATCTCTTATTTTATGCTAAAACAAGATTTAGGAAAAAGATGTAAAGTGTTAACATCTAGCTTTTGAGCCTTTTTCCTTTCAACTTTTATTTTTTTTTATTTTTCTTCTGTAAACATCAAGTTTTAGCCTTTTCGGCTTTCCCCTTTGCAATTGCAAAGTAACGTTCTTTTAATTTAATTTGGACCCACCAATAGTATACCCTCTTTGTTTTACTCCTATCTTATGGTTTTAGCAGAAATTTCTCTTGATATAGCATCAAAGAAGCAACGTCATCTAAAAATAGTACGGTGTAATGTTTAAGGTGTGTTTCCCACCAATGATGTCGTTTTCTAAACCAAGTCGTTGAGGAGGCTAAGTCGTTGTACTAGTCATTAATGACTTGACTCTCTTCCCCAATACCCCAATACATAAGTCTCCCTTCCCTAGTGTTTAGAATATCGATATCCTCAAACCGGCTCTTTTAATTGTACGATTATACGAGTATTCTGTTTTAATTAATAAACATACGGAATAATAAATTAATTGATGTTAGTGATGATTTTGTTTTCTTGATGGATGATAACTCGTATAATTTCATACTTCATATGTGTTGCATTTGTTATAGCTAAAGTGGATATGAGTATGATTTTAGTGGTTAATGGGCGGATATGTACAACAAAAGTCACGTCTATCAAGAATAAATGGACAAACAATTAGGTGGTGGATTCAAAATCATTAATACCTCATATATGTTCACCCTACGTGTTTACATGATCTTAGTTTATTTGTGTCCTCTAATTAATTGGGTGGTAGATTTACGGAGTATGTCTTATTAGATGGTGAGTATGACAACACAGGGGGACGTTTGCACCTATCCCACTTGTTTTTCACCTTTAAATGTTTGATTTAGTGATTTATACTCTTATGTTTAAAATTTGAAAAATATTAGTAAAGTACACAGTATAATGTAAAGGAAAGGGAATGTTATGGCATACCTTATTGTGATTGTTTACAAATATATGATTTTTTTTCCCTTTATTTACTATGTAAAATAATTCGAGTTGTATCAATTGCACTGTTTTCTATTATTGTGTTGAATCAAATGTATCACAAAGTTTCAGATTGAGTGGTAGGTAGATAATAATTTTTGATATCTTGAGGCGTCATTTCTACTATTTCTTGGCAATTAACCATTATTTGGATTGGACTAATTCAAGAACATTCTACAAGATATAAAGTGAAAAATGTCATGAGTAAAGATAGAATATGATGTTTTTGTGTTTTGCTCACTTTGTTGCAAAGATGACATGTAATTCATCAACATACAAGTTGTATCGTTGACATTTTCTCGGAGCTTACTATTTTGGCTAAGGATGAATCTATCAAAACCTTTTTTACACAATTAAATTATCTTTATCCTTCCGTTGTTACAATTTATTTCATTCATCTTCACTAATCTTAGAAAATAATGCGTCAATATATCCTAAACATTATCATATGTCAAAATAATCCCCCTATTAATAAAACACATTAACTATAATGATAATTCCTATAAAACCACAAACCAAATGTCACAATTAATAAGAAACGGATGATGTGAAAGAAGGAAACTAATAAAGCCACAACACTTTCGAGTATTGACAACATCAATTTAAGCGGTCCAACTAGGATTCTCCAAGAAGCTTCAAATAATTATAGTGGCTACACGAGATTATATTTCATAGTACTAGCCCTACAAGCAATTAACAATCAACATAATTATCAAACCCTTAATAATAAGTTTATTTTAAGGCTGCTTCCCTTTTTCTTTATATTTAGGCCCCATTTTCTTCAGCTCTTGTCTACTCTTTCACATTCCACTTTCTCTCTCCTCTTTTTCTCCCATTTTTAAATAGTACAGAAGCTATCTCATAATCAACTGTAGAAGAGCTTCTACCATTAACAATGAAGCTCTTTAATGTCTGCCTCTTTTCTTTGCTACTTTCTATTTCAAGTAAGTTTTCTCTTCATTTTTTATTTGGAATGTTTCTGTTTCAGCATTAAATTGGTTGGAATTTATGTATTTCTTTAAGCATTTGTTTCTATATATTTTTATCATAGTAATTTATAAAATGGTAAATGTGTACAGATTATGTAAGTAAGATTTTTGTTTGTCATTTTGTTCTGAATGTTGCTGGCATTATGTTTGATCTGAAATTACATTTCAATTTTTTTTTTTTTGGATTTTTCTGTGGTATTTTATTTAATTTTTATGATCTAAGACTTATGGGTTTTATGTTATAATGTGCTTCCATGTATATACTTTGGTAGAAAATTAACCAACTGGGTGTTTTTCCTTATGACTTTCATGCTCATTTTGTTTGTTTCTAAGTTTTGAACTTTTCTGGGTTTTATTTTACCTCCATTGTGTTTGGTTATAGCTAAATCTTTTCTGAGTTACTATGGTTTTGTGTTTTGGTTGCATTAACTAGTTTAATTCCCGTGCTATGCGCGATTTATATATAAAAAATACGGAGTATATAACAATGTTTGGTTTGAATCTTGTGTTGTAAAAAAAAAATCAGGATTTATAGATTTCCAATAATGAGAAAGTCAGAAAGTGTGACAGCATTTATGGATAGAAGATGATTTAATTTGCAACTATTTAGTGATAATAATTGGATATTTCATTCAATCTATCAATTAAAATCAATTTGAATTAATTTCAGGTGCTGCAACATTTTCTCCAAAGGTTGGTGTGAATTATGGTACATTAGGCAATAACTTACCAAAACCAACCAAATCAGTTGAACTTATCAAAAGCCTTAAAGCTGGGAGGGTCAAACTTTATAGCCCAGATCCAGAAATTCTTACTGCCCTTGGTGGTACGAATCTTCAAGTCTCAATCATGGTTCCGAATGAGATCATTTCGAATATTTCGACCAACCAAAAAATGGCTAATGATTGGATTAAGACCAATTTGGTTGCTTATCCTCATACCTTGATTAGGTATGTTCTTGTTGGGAATGAAATTCTTAGTTTCATGACTGAGGCTGATAAAAAGATTTGGCATGGTCTAGTCCCGGCTATGCGGAAAATCCAATACGCCCTCAAGGTGAATGGCATCCGCAAAGTCAAAGTAGGGACAACCTTGGCGATGGATGTCCTTGAATCGTCGTTCCCACCCTCAAATGGCACCTTTAGGTCTGATATTGCTGATACTGTAATGAAACCCATGTTGCAGTTTCTCAGCAATACGAAGTCATTTCTCTTTATAGACTGCTACCCGTATTTTGCTTGGTCACAGAGCTATAAAACTATCAGCCTAGATTATGCATTGTTTAATGGTGGTGTAACCTACAAAGACCCTGGCAGTGGGTTGACATATACCAATTTGCTTGATCAAATGCTTGACTCTGTTCATTTTGCGATGAAGAAGCTTGGCTATCCGGATATTAGAATCTGGATTGCTGAAACAGGTTGGCCGAATGGTGGTGATATTGACCAAATTGGAGCTAATGTCTACAATGCCGCTACTTACAACAGAAATTTGGTTCAAAAGTTGAATGCTAAACCCTTGGTTGGAACTCCTGCTATGCCTGGTGTTGTTTTGCCTACCTTCATATTTGCTTTGTTTAACGAGAACCAAAAGGGTGGTCCAGGTACTGAGCGACATTGGGGACAATTTTACCCAAATGGGTCAACTGTTTATCCAATTGACTTGACAGGGAAGACCCTTGTTTCATCTTATCCGCCTTTGCCAAAACCAGATAACAATGAGCCATATAAGGGGAAGATATGGTGTGTAGTGGCCAGCGACGCTAACATGACTCAACTAGCAGATGCAGTAACATATGCCTGTGGTCAAGGAAAAGGAACTTGTGCTGCTATCCAGCCCAAGGGAAACTGTTACAATCCGAATTCATTAGTTTCTCATGCTAGCTATGCTTTCAGCTCATATTTCTCACAAATGAAGAGTCAAGGTGGTACTTGTTATTTCAATGGGCTTGCTGTGCAGACCGCCAAGGATCCCAGTAAGTACTTTGCTTAATCTTTCGAGTACTAGTCTTTCACAGTTTTTCGTTGTTTTGTTAGTCTAACATGCTGCTGCCTTTCAGGTTCCGGTAAATGCAAGTATCCGAGTGTTACCCTTCCTTGAGGGTGGTGGTGAATCAAGTTGGAAGCAGAACAAGAATTCAGTGCCTCTATTAACGCCGAATAATCTTATAGGAGTATTAGATTAAATTAATTCTTGGGGGCAGTGATTTGGGTGCCGATATGCTTTTGATGATGATTGAACATTAGGAAATTATACAAACCAGGCTGCTCTTGGATAATTTTAGTGCACATCAAAATCACTTCCCATGTTTTGGTACCATTCTTTTCTAAGATGCCTTTTCGGCTTTTTGTATCAAGTTTTGGTGCTTGTATCTATCACAGGCACATCTTCTTGAGGAATGGCTGTAATTTTTCAATTATTAGCAATTGACTAATTGTTGATCTTAGGCATGGTTTAGTATAATAATTTTGGCACTAGTATTTTTCTTATTGTCATTATCATTCTTCATATTCTATGTTAGCAATGTGATCATTTCGTTGAATTTTCCTAGCTAGTTTTGGTTGTTGAGCGATCAATTGTTTTCTTTTGGTTGCTTGCTGAATTGTTTTGATGTCATTGGGATATTTATTTTTAGTGGTATGTAATGGAGGTAATATAAAATCAAATGCGTAGTAGTTGCATTGAGAAATTAGCAACCGACAATAGCAAGCAGCAACGTTTGCATATTTTTGTTTTGTAGTCTTTGATTACATTAGCCAAGAAAAATTCAGACTAAATTAAAACTACTTGATTTTGTTTATCTTTATATTCTCAACGTTATTTTTAATTGCAACTTTGAGATTTTCACACTTATGTATATTTTATACCTTTAACATTTCTAGTCAATTTAAGTAAAAAAAATTATAAAAGTTGATATTTTAAAATAAGTCTTGTGTAAGACGGGTGTACGTTAATTTTATTGTTAGACAGTCAGTTTGAGGGTAAGTTTAACTATTTTTATGGTAACTTCTGGGACTTGTTATTCATCGCCCGCAAATCTCTACATAAAGCCCACATTTTATAATTTTTTGACAAATTTGCCCTTTTTATAATTTTAACCGAAGATAAATTTTTCGCACTAAAAAAATGTGGAGCAGCACCGGATCGCCGAGAATCACCGGAGAATCGCCGTCGTCATCGGAAAACGAGGTTCGTAACGCATCGTAAGGACGAAATGGTGGCTGGCGCCTAGCCAAAAGGCCATGCCGTGGTTGTGGCGCCTATCCAGGACGCCGCCACCGTGGTATCGGCGCCTGGTGGAGAAGCCTCGACCATGGTAGTGGCGCGTGGCCAGGACGCCGAAGCCACGGCCAGAGCGCCTGGCCAGGACGCCGCCACCATGGCGACGGCGTCCTGACCAGGCGCTCCGGCCGTGGCTCCGGCGTCCTGACCAGGCGCCCAGGCCGTGGCTCCGGCGTCCTGGCCAGGCGCCACTAGGGGAATATATCTATTTTATTTTTTTTTTTTTTTGATTTTTTAATTTAATCCCCTTTTTTTTTTTTTTTTTTTTTTTTGTTTTTGTTTTTTTTTTATTTGTTTGTTTGTTTTTATTTTTGTTTGTAGTGCCGTGGTAGTGGCGTCTGGGCTAGGCGCCGTCACCACCATATGGGCGTCTTGCCTAGGCGCTTCCTCCGTGGTGGTGGCGTCTCGCCTTGGCGCCCCACCGTCGCCGGAGGTTTTTTTTTTAAAAAAAAAATTACAAAAATTTAAAAAATTACCTTCTGGCCGGCAAACCGCCTTCCGCCCACCGCCGGTGCCGCCACTTCCTTGCCGGGCCGCCTCGACATAGCTCTGGAAATAATTTAGAGAGAGAAAGTGGAAGTAGAGAGTAGAGAGAGAAATTGTGTTTTTTAGTTTGAGGGCAAAAGTGTCATTTCACTCTTATTTTGTGGGCTTTATGTAGGAATTTGCGGGCGATGTTTAACAGTTCACTAACTTTAACCCCTTAAAAGGTAACTTTTAATTTGTCGTTGGTTTAAATTTTCTTTTAATGTGTTCTTATAGATTCATGATTACATATTATAAAGGCTAATATGGTTAATCTAATACATTATAAGTTTTTTGTAAGATAAAATTTATTATTAGAAAATAATTTGTAGTATAAAAGTATTTAAGATAACTTTAACTCGTCTTATAATAAATTAACGTACACCCGCCATTTGGAGAATTTGTGGATATTTTAAAAGCTTAAAACGATATAGACCTAACAATATCTCTAGAGTTGGATATATTATATTATTTTTAACGTTTAATCACAAAAGACGATCAGAGTATGTATAAATTATGTAAATTTCCTAATGTGCATTATATAAAAATATAAAATAAAGGAAGTTTGTTATCATTGAGTATAAGTTCAAGCTTTACATTAATATTTATAGATAGTGGTGCACAAAAGGGAAAATTAAAATAGGGACAGTGGGAGTAATATGTATATTATACAAATTTCATTTCTAACTGATAGTTGTACTAGGAATCAATATATTTTCTAATGAAATTGAAATTTAATATACTAGTTGAATGAATTTATAAGTAAAAACCTACCTGTGAGATTTTATTGATTCGTCTAAATATGTATATTATTTGCAATATTTTTTTTTAACAATGTAGCTCAAATGTAGCATTGAAAATCATGCAATTGTATAGGATTACTCCGTATCAATTAGAAACAAACACAGTAAAAACAACAAGAACAATGACAATAACGATAATAATACATTGATAACAAATACTCTGTAAAATATAGAGTTGAAACTAAATAATTGAATGAACTAACCTATATCGAATTAAATGGGGCTAAAATTGTATTAAAATACGGTAAAGAATAGTCATTTCCCATACATAAACCTAAGCATGGGTTGGGTGATGTAGAACACATGTGTTTTGCTTGCATATTTCGTGCTCAAGCACGTTGTGTTTGAAACGGAAAAAAAAAGGGGAAATTCCTGGTTGATCTTCATGATCAACATAATTTGTCAATCATAGGGGGTGATGGTGTCTTTTCATTCATTAAGTTAAGGATAATAATGTCATTGTGCATGTAATGATGTGTTCATAGTGCCAGCTATGCACTATTGTCTTTGATGGCGTTAACGGAACATTGACGCATAGCACCTATGTGCTTAGAAAGTGTATAGCATGGCACTGGTTTTCTAGTGGTATAATTCAAAGTACAAAACGTACGTACCACTTTGATTAAATGTACCAATGTGATTTCAGTGGTACATTTTCAGAGTATTAAATGTACCACTGGCACAGTTAAGTGGAATATTCAAGTTTTCTAATGCCTGGTAAATTACGCTTTTGCCCTCCTATACACTTCGTTTGTCAATAGGTGATATGCGTTAATATGCACTCAGCGTTAACAACAAGCGTAAAACATCCGTTAAGAGCAAAGCACCAAATCCCAAAATCACTCCTTCTCTCTCCTCTTTCTCAAGTCTCAACAATGGCAAAAGTGTAGTAGCTCCCGCGATGGAGGGTGTTCAGTGACAACGACATTGAAATTAGTGCTGCGCAGTAGCTAGCTGTGACTCCGACAATGGGTAGTGATGGCGTCTCTAATTAAATCAATCATTCTCGTCCACCAACGTCGGCAAGAATTATGTCCAAGAGCTCCTTGACAAAGCTCCCAGGTCATTAATTTCAAGGTGAAATGGTCACCCCTACCCTTTGGGGTACCCTTTGTTTCTAGGGTTTTCGTTTAATTCCGCCAAAGCTGGTGGTGTTGGTGGACGGTTTAATGGGAGGGAGATGATGGTGTCAGTGAACATGATGAAGATGGTAGTGTCGGTGTTAAGCTTCAATGGAGGAAGTAGCTTGGACACCATTGTTAGCATTGATAAACGTAGTTAGGATCTAGGCCACGTGTTTGTGATGATTAAGTAGCTGACAAAGCAAAAGGATGAGTTGGCTGTTGAGTAAGCACTAGATTGACATAATATGTTGATCATGAAGATCAACTAGGCGAGCCCAAAAAAAGTTTGTGCCGTGCTATGTTGATCATTAATATCTCGGTGTGTTACATCATGCTATGAAATACTTGAGTATTATTTATATTTTTTGGTAAAGTGGTTAGAAAAAAAAAATTAAATTAGGAATGAATCGTGAGTTAGCTTGTTATGCTTGTACAGTTATGTTAGATTTTGAAAATGATGTATAGATTTTCAAATATAATTCATGGCTCACATGCTTGCCTCTCATTAGTCTCGTACCGTAAGGCTCGGGGTAAGTAAAGCAATTTTCATGTCATGTTTGATCGACCCTTGAGCTAGACGTCTAGCCCGTGGAGGAGCAAAAAATTAAATGAGAATGAATGTGACCTTTATATTATTTTGAGCTGACGATTGGCGTTGTATGCGTGTCATTAATCTTCATACTTCATTTTTTTTTCTCCCGCCTTTGGAGAGCTTTACCTTTTCGTTTCACGCTACACTCACTCTCTTTCCCCTCCATTGAAGCGTACTCTAAATTTTACATTGAAACGGCTTCTGAGCTTTATCTCCTGAAGCAGATTCTGGGCTTTCAATCCTCCATTGAAGCAACTTCTGAGGTAAGATTTTTTTTTTCCCTTCTCTTTTGATCATCGAACATCAATTTCACAACTTTTCTTTTGATCATTGAATATCTAGGGTTAGGTTTAACATTATCCTTAATTTAATTGCCAGTACAATCAATTTATGGTTCTTCAAAGGTTAATTGTTGAAATGTTGGCTTTAATTACTGAAGTTATGAAAAATTAAAATGAGCAATTTTGTTGTTAGAATTTTGCTATGTGCAATTTACTCTGATATTCTTAAGTGAGAAGTATTTTTTGTGATTCTTTGAGCCTAATTTGATGATTGAGTGAAATTTGGTTGCTAATGTGTTGCCATTTTCACGCCTAATCGAGTCCATGGCCTGAGCATTTTTGAGGTTATTGGAGCCCAAGCCGAGCTTGGGTTTTGAGGTTCGTTACGCTTTGAGCTCAAACCAAGCCTGCTATAATCCTATTGAGCTCCATCCGAGCCTATTTCTGTTTGAATTGGCAATGGCTCAAAGGTTTAGCACCCTGTTATTGAGCTCCTTTTAGAAAATTTGATGATTTACAAGGCCTCAATACCGTTAACCACTTCAATTATCCAGCCTAGTTTTCTAGGTTATAGTTTTGATCCATATGAATTAGGAAGTTACAAATTAGAATTGAAGGAGGGGGATTCAAACTTATGACCTATCGTTTACAGACCCCTTCAAGATTTGCGACTTTGTAGGCTTTAGTTTATAACCCTTATATGTTAGGATGGAAAATTATGACACTAGGCCTTTTCTCGCTAGCAAGGGTGGCTGCCCCTCCTGCCTGAATCAAGGATAGACTTGGTTTAGATTTAAGTTGGATCCTTCCCCCTTGTCCTATCCCATGGAAAGTATGGGTGGTTGCGATGTCACTTTGATCAAAGGTCGCTCGATTAGCTTGAGGACTTTAAATTTGGTTTTCTAGTCTTATTTTGTCTGATTATAGTATTTTTATTACGTAGATTTTTTTTTTTAATATTCATTATCTTTCTTCTGAATTCATGTTTGTATTTCATTGGTACAATATTTAATTTTGGAACAAGCATCATTTGAGGGATATCGAGTTACTGAAACTCTAATCAAACAAAACTGAAATGAAAAGCAAGAGGACCCTTAGACTAGGTACCCAGTAATGCTCAAGCTTATATATTTGAGGCTTTGAGCTCAAGCCTTTCAAAGCTGAGATTCGATTGCCTCAGCTACACCCCTAATCCAATGAGAGGAGATTGTTGAGGGAGGGGAGAAAGTGAAAGTTTTTCGTAGATTATTAATTGATTTTTTCCCCCCCTTTTTTTTACCCTACAGCTTTTAAGATCATTTAAAGTGTTATAGTTCCTATTTTCTTCGTTATCATTGTCATCATTTAGTGACACTTGGTGTGTGCTGTTATCATTAGTTACATGTGCTTGCAGAATGCCATGGGATATATAATGACAATCTTATATTTTTGTAACTGTAGGAAAGCTTACTTTATTGGATCCTTTATTTCTCATACACTCACCGAACATTGTTGGAGGATAATCTCTGATTCTCTGTTGTTACACTTGTAATCTTGTCAAAAGTGGCGGTGTACTTTTGGTTTAGGCAGAGATGTTGCAGTGGATGGGAGGATCAAGACGGAAGGTTACAACTGTAAGTCCACTTTTAGCTTCAAAATTTTTGGTGCTAGCTCAGATAGATTGATCATGCTTCCCTGAAGTTATTCTTGTTTATCTATAATGTAAAGCTAAACAGAGTTTTCTTCTGAGTTTTCGAGTATCTTGGTTAAAACATTATTCTGTTGATTGTGTTGAGCGATACAAAACTTCATCCTATTTGCAAAGTCAGATTCCTCATTTCATGCCTCAAGGTGTCATTTTTGTTTGATAGCGTGTCAATATATAGTCTAGCTCTGTGTTTTTGTGGTCTTTTCTGATATGGGGCTCCCTACTTTTTTGCATGTTTTTCTTGTCACTTGGAATGGAATGAGCAATGCAGTCTAGGAAGTCAACACAAAAGAGGTAGATAAACCCTCCTTCTTTTTCAATTATTGTCCTTGATGTTATGGTCTTTTGGCATCCTTCTTATTTTTAGAATTTATGATACTTTCTCTCAATGGGTCAATGCCCTGCATTCTGTTGAAGCACTAGATAATAAATATGTTTCAGATTATAATACTGTTCTGTTTAGTATCGCCAAAATGGATATCCGCTGGCCTAGTGGCATGTTACCACCAAAGTCAATGAAGAATTAGATTTTGTATCTCACAGTGAAATGGACGATGGTAGCATATCCGGATCAGCTGTATCTTGTTTACAAATTCTGATATAACGAGTAATTTTGTACTTTTTCATTTGTTGTTGAGTAAAGAGTTGGTATGAAATGAGTGCTAAAACATGCAGATTCTCAGCATTTGTCTATGAATTGCTCTGACTTTGCAGGCAAAAACAATACTTTGAACAAAGGAAAAGACAGCAGCAAGAGACTGCATTTATCGAGAATAATGTTGATGGTTTAGACACATTTGACCATCAAAAGAGAAACCGGTCACTGGATATTTTGAGTCTTCACAATGTTTCAAAAGTTACAGAAGAATGCAAGCCCTTATATGGTACTGGTGAGCAACATCTACTTTTTTATTTTATTTTATTTATTTATTTATTTATTTATTTATTTTTATTATAGTTGTTATAGTGTCAACTCTGTTTAGTTGATGAACTTGATAGCTTGTCAGTCAAAGTCATTTTTGTTCAATATTACTAACTGGTTATCAAAAGTTCGAGGAAAGACCTATAAGGCGTTATATAATACTTTAGCTCCTAGCCTCCTTGATGTTAGCATGTGTAAACAAAATTAGCACATATTGCAGATTGCAACTCCCTCAGTTTCAAAATAGAGAGCATCTTTATTAGCCTATTTTCAATTTCAAATTACAAGTTATTCTACTTTATTAATCTAACATTAATTATCATGTCATAGTATCAATGTGAGATCGTAGTTATTTTTATTTTTATCAACTATTACAAATCCATTATATATGTAAGTTTCCATTAGAACTGCATTATGACTAAATTTAGTTGAATTCTTGACATTTGTAATATTGATTAAAATGCCTTGTATTTGGAAATTGAGAGAATATTAATCAACATATCTTTTAGTTGCAAGTGTGCCTCCCATGTTATTCTAAATAATACGTTCTTTTCTCTTTGACTAATATTTCTATACTATGTTTTGTGACAATTTAAATCCTAGTGTTAAGTGTGTGTGATTCCCTTTGTCTTCAAATGAATGCCCTGCTAGGCTTAGATACATTTTATTTGGCTTGCTTCATTAGTTCCATAACTTTTATAACATGTAAGGAGTGCATGGAATGACGGAAGTCAATAAGCTCATGTGATGATGTGAGAGATAGAAATTAAAAAAGGGAAACTTTGCAAAAATATATTGAACTTCCATAGAAGGAAAAGGTTGCAATATTTATGGAGCGGAAGAAGTACTTTTAAGTAGAGGAGTGTAGCCTTTTCAATATATATTGTACTCCTTATAAGATATATATATTTTCTTTTTTCTTTTTCCTTTTGGGGGTCCAAATGAGCCATAAGCTCTCAATCTTTGCCACTAGGGCAAGACCTCATTGTTAGTATATAATTTAAAATTAGTCTTTGTTTGGTTCATCTGATCAATCTGAAACTATTTTATTTTATCTGTAACTTTTTTTATTTCATCTAAATGTATTTATTCTGGAATAGAATATAATAAGATGAAATAACACGAAACATACAGTCCCTAATGGTTCTATATTCTTCACTGTGCGTTGTGTACAATTTTGTAGATTCTTCTTTTTAATTCTTGTATGAACAAATGCACCATGCTTGAGCTTTTCCTTAATATTTGTCTTATGATGATGTGGCAGAGAAATTTTCAAGTATTACCAAAAAAGCTGCTTGTGAAAGCTTTGCTGAAGATGTGTATTCAAGTAAGTAGATACATGCTGAACTGGTCTTAAATTTATGTCTTAATGTTTTCAGCATCATGTCATATAATTCCTCAATCGCAATTTTATATGATCAGGTTTCATTGGGAAGTCTGGAGGCCATGATTTTCCAGCAAGCTATCATACTTCCATGAGCTCTCCAATGCTGAAGTCTGGTGAACTCACTGCTACGGCGTGCACACTGCCTACTGGAACAAGTACGTACTCATTACATTTTGCAACCCGGGTCCATAAAAGTTATAGTCATTGAAACTAAAAGAGTAAGATAATATGCTGAACCAGGGGTTCCCTCATCAAATCAAATGGGAAGAGTGTCCTCAAAAAGGTCAGTAGTTCATATCTACAAATAATTCACCAAGAAAGTGTTCAGGTGTCTACGCATCTTGATTATTGTATTTTGCAAATAATAACCTTTTTCTATCTTACCTGACATTTTTTTTACTATTGTTTTGTTCATTAATTTGTGATATTCCTCAATTCTCATGGGGCTTTTTGATTGACAAGAGTAACTTTGATTTATTGAAATGATTTTGTTGGCGATTCCAGCACTAGGGAAACCAGCACTTCAAGAGTCCAAAATGTTGAGTCAGAATATGTGAAAAGTGCCTCATCGATTCGTAAGTTATTGAACAAATTAAGTTGAAATATTTCATGTCATTTTTTTTAAGTCTTAATGGCCTATTTGATAGGTAGTCATGGTGATGAATGTGCATGTAACTTGGCAAGGAAAGTCTCATGGTAATGGATCTCCATCCCGAATAATGTGTTTTCCTTCATAAATTTTCATTACCGCTCAATAGCACCTCTACAAGTGGTAATGGATGGCAATAAAATTTATGAAGAAAAAGAGATATTTGTGGGTGAAAGCAAGCATTACCATGGACATTCTCTTTTCTTACAAAATTACATTATAAATTTATTACCATGATCACCATTATTACTGCCTATCAAATGGAGTTAAAGGTTCTTTTTTCTAAGAAGACACTGTTTCTCATATAGATTCATTGCTGTTGTTTACTCAATATATCTAACTACCCTGTCCTTCGTTGTTTTCAACATACTAGAACCATCCATTTTTGATATAATTGGCGATGATGGAGCTGTTGGCATTTCAGAAGGAGAATCTGCACAGGAAACTCATGTTGCTTTCTCCATTGAAGGTGCTGTAGTTTGACGCTGCAATAGTCTTCTGGTCTGACATGTCAATTTGTTTTCTGGTTTAGTCACTTCTGAAAGGAGTTTGAATATTATTGTCTGAAAAGATAATGAGGATGACTGTATGAGTGTCACAAATAGTTTATAGATAAGAGTTTAAAAAGCTTTGTTAGAAGAATAAGTAGTTTTTATTTTTGTTGGTTCTTCATCATTAACAGGTCCACATATTGTTTGTATCTAATGCTCTCTAGTAGCTGCTTTTCTAATTCAGGTTTAGGTAAAGTGGGAACAGAAACACCTTTGCAGTCGCCACAACGTCCTGGAAGGTATTAGTTTGTTTTATATAAATTTTTTGGTTTGTTGGGGGTGTCTGGCAAAGTACCTATAAGAATTAGGAATATAGCAATCATAGAAGTTTCTTGGAGGAGTAATAAGGCATTCATAGAGGAATCTTGGAGAAGTAATATGAATTGTATTGCTCAAGTTATCAAGTCTAGTATTGGTTTCTAGAATAGCTTGAGGTTCATAGTTGTGAGTTTGTTAATCTCATTTCTGTATTACCTGTCCACTTAACTAATACCATTTAACATGTTACTTAAAACACCCATGCACGATTACTAGTTAGTTTCAAATACCAGCACAATGTTAATCTGTGATCATTAAATACCAATGTGATTAGTGATAAAAGTTTTATCTATGTGCATATCTGGGTCAAATATTTTAGTAGGAAGAGAGTATCATTTTATAGTTGTTAATGATGGTATTATTATGGGCTGTTGTGTGTTTTGTTTGCCTTTCTGTATCACTTAAAGCTTATGTTATATCCAATCTACTGCCTCTTGCCACCTTTTTTTGCAACTGAGTGAAATGAGTGAAGTGACAATCCATATAGCCAGGGTAGCTGCATTTGTTACCACTATACTTATCTTTTCAGTCTTATGTAGTTAACTAGTTATGCATATGAAATTAATTTTACCTGATCTCTATTTCTGGACTATCATTGATGAACTATCACTGCATATAATTTTTTTGATGAATACAGTAAAGTGAATGATGAACTGACCACATTTACCAAGGCTGCTAAAAATATCTACTCATGCAAAAACATCAATACGGTGCTGGATAACCTTGATATGGAAGTGGTGAGAACATCACTATGCACTATTTTCCTTAGTCCTCATTAGACTGTTGCTAGAGTTCATAATTGTTTGTTGTTTTTTATGATTATTTAGAAATGCCCTTGGTTATTGAAGGCAGGGAGTCACTGCTGTCACATTCTTGATAATGTAAATGCTGGAATGCTTAATGCAGGATGTTGAAAAACCATCTTGTCACAATCGCTTATTTGGAGATGAACTTTATCCAATTGACAGTATTGAGCATGAACTACGGACATTCAAAAATGGCATGCAACTTGATGGCAGGCAATGCGAGATAAACTCCTTCTATGACGAAGATAGACATGATATTTTCTGGAATGGTATGTCATACAAATATCATTTGTTTTCTTTCTGAAACATTCAAGTCTAATGTTTATGTGCATCTTTTTTCCAATCTAGTTTTGTCATGCAAAGAGGCGTGAAGTAATGTTCTATGAAAATTTGACTTTCCAGAATCCATTGTACTAATACAGAGGTTAAAATCAGTTTTTAAAATCCAAACTATTCTTCTATCCTTTTTCTGAAAGTTTCAATGTTCAATACAGGTTTTGACCCCCCCTCCTCCCACCCCTAGAAACTGTGTATCTGGGGGTATTCCTTAATTAAACATTACAAGGTTGTAGAGAGGTTCATTTTTTAATTTGTATATTTTATGCTTGTTAGTGCTATGGCTGAATACACTACTCTGTGCTCATGCTCAATTTCTTACAAATGTGTTCAATTAATATCCTTTGTTAGTTTAATTTCATATATTGTGAACTTTTGAAGATGAACCTGCCTGATATTTTCTTTTTCTCCCCCCCCCCCCTGTTTTTTTCTTTTCCTGTTACCAGATAGCTCTCCCTGCTTGGACGACTATAATAAGATTGATGAGATATGTGGAGTGAACTGGAAGAATTATGATACTAGTCATGCTACTAATAACACTTTTACCTGGAGAAATGATTTATCAGATATGAAGTTTGAAAGGTGTTATTCACAATCACCTCCAAGGTACCTTTGTGTCTGACGTGTCATTGCTTTAGCTCTTTTGATGGACATACTTTCTTTACTCATTGTGGTAATTTTATGCAGGTTTCAGGAGAAGATACCTGATAGATCTGACTTTTTAGGTGCTGTTAACTTGTGATTAGTTTGCTCTACATTTAGATGAAGCAGCTTCATTGAGCAGTGCTTATTGACGACCACTTCTTGTTTGTTTTTTACTCATCATAGATGGAGATTGCTGTTTTCCTGCATCTGATGAACCCAGGTATGTTTTATAGTTCTGGATTGTGACAATGAAAAAAAGGAAAAAATAGCACGGTCAGGAGATTATCGTGCTTAATCATTTTGTTTGGATTTGTGTTATAGATACTCTTCGTTTGTGTGCAATTATCATCCACAAGGCCGCTTTTCTCCGTTGAAGAAATTGAAAGATACGAGGGACTGCCTGACCTCGTTTAGGTGGGAGTTATTTTCTAAAATTTGATGATTACTTTTTTTGCATGACCTCGTATAGCTGATGGTACTATGCTTTGTCCTTCCTGTTTTATGATCATGGTGCAGTGGAGAATCTTGCTCTTCCACTGCAGGTATTACCCTCAAGATAAATGGTTTGCATTTCTTACCTGCACTCTATTAAAAGAATTTTCATTTCGTTTGAATTTTAAAGGTGAACGTTTAAAGTACTTGCTTCAGCTTAGCCGTCTTTCTCCCAATTGTGGGATATCCTAAAATCATGTCTATTTTCTTTTGTATTGCTTTTGCTTTTCAGTAAATTCTAGACTGCTTTCCAGCAAGATTTTCATTTTTTCCTTTAAAAAAAATTAAGAATGGAAGGTTTTTAGTGACACAATAACACCATTCTCCCTCAATTTGGAATAGTTTAAAATGAGATTTGATTGATCAGTTTTCCTGATTTTTTTTGACAATTGATTGTTCTGAAAAAAAAAAACTTTGGCTATCTAAACTTGAGATGTATATTGGGTGTTATTTTCATAATGCAGATAAATTTTACTCTTCATATACTGTACTGTTAAAGTACTTGCATTCTTTCTAAAAATGTCAGTGGGAGGTGAGAGCACTGCTGATATGCCATCTGCAAGACACGTAAGAAGATATGGAAAGGAATTAAAGGATCTGGACATGCCATGTAAGTCAAACAATTTTGATGAAGATATTTGGAACATTATGCCCACTACAATGAGAGAAGGAAAGGAATGCCACTCGTCAAGGAAACAAATGAGATCAGGTCTCTCGCACTTGAAGTCTGCCTTATTTTCACGGAGTCCTGTCAATGAACGTGAAGATAATCTCCTGTTTGAAGAAGAGTTCCCATTGCCCAAAATGAAAACAAATCCCAGGTCTTCCTTCGGATCATTTGAGAAAAGCCAACATCGGAGTGGAGATTCAGTCAATCTTGATGGAGTTGAATTTCATAGATCTAAATGTTATTTGGATCGTTCTGCAAAAGATAATCCTGAAAAATTTTCATCAGAAAAAGCTTTCCACCAACCATTACGTTCAAGGCAATCCTATGGTACATCTTTCATCTCGAAAGCTGATTATGGGGAAAGCTCGCTTGGTGAGCAAGACTTTAAAGTACATGTTCAGTCTTCAAATTCTTCTGAAGTTTTTGGAGACATTGAATCTGCATTTCCAGCTCCAGAGTTATCAGTGCAGGAAAGTGTGACTGAGGAAAGGAGGGACAGGCTTCAGAGCCAGACACCATGGCATGAAAACCTAGACCCAGTTTCCATGGGAGACAGAAATATGACACCAGAAAGCAGGTTGCCTATTCAAGAAACTACTTTAAAGGACTATAATGGGTCTCAGGATACGTCAAATAATGATTTCTCTCAAGAAGTAATCGCTGATGCAGATAATGTGCAGAGCTCTCCCAGGACTCCCACTAAAGAGTCAGTTGAGATGCTGTTATTCAATTTCTTTCTCTAGTGCCTATTTCTTTTAATTTGACTATAATTAGACTTGTTAAATCTAACACTGAACTCTGATCTAACCGTTTCTGTGTGCTATCAGATCGCTAGGCAGCGTTCCAGTTTTGTGTCAACAGGAAGTCAAAGGTAAGGATGTCCTTTTATTCTTCAGATTTCAAGAACTGGTAGTTCTTTCATGTCTGATACTTTTATTGGCTGTTTTACGGGCAAAGCTGTGGATGATGACAGTCTAAATGGAGCTAAAACAAAGACCAAGATGATTGATCCATGTTTCCAACTCATGACAGTTGAAAGGTGTGTCTTAAAACTTTTCAGTATGCCAAAGAAACAAACTGTTGTTTGGAATGCCATGAGGATGTTCTAATGTGTGTACATCGTATATCATTTTTTTTTTCTTTGACTAAGGTGCATGTACATGATAAATATCTAGAGTCCTTTCTTCCCTGTCAGATATGTTGATAAGTAGTACGACTGTACGAGTACTTCTATGATAATAACAATGTGACATTGCTCTTTGTGCGAATGTATTGATTCCGATGAGTGCGAAATTAAATGCTTTGTCTTCAGATTCCTGGCATATAGTTTTGCTCAGCAAAACAATCTTGATATAGATTTGGGGATATCATAGTTGAGTCTTGCCAAAGATGGCAAAGATGGAACCCAGCTTTGAGCCTTTGATGCATACAATGATACAATTGACTGTTTAAGTTAAACTGAAAGGGTTATATGATTAGATACTGAAGTACTAGTAAAATAAATTCTTAGAATATGTTCTTTAACTTATTTCATAAGGTTTTTTTTTTTTTTTTTTTTTTTTTTTTTTTTTTTTTTTGACAAAGTTATTTTCACAAGTTTGATTACTCGTTCTTGTTGGAATAAGACCAAATCTAGATAAAAAATTTAGATTACTTGAATTAAATTAATCTATTATTCACTAACTATTTTAAATTATATACTGCACTTGAAGAGGTTGGAGAATATCTTAATTTTTTTTAAGGGTAAAATAGGAAAATAAATATATGGATAATGAACTCATAAATAGAAAGCCTGGATTAGTTGTGTTTTTCATACAGCTGCAATTAAGCAGATAGTTTCGAATGTGCCTTAATCCTATAATAGCAAACTGTTCTAAACTTCTAATTATGGACCATCAACAATGTTAGTGGATTTAAACCAAACAGAACACTCTGTATTTATCCCTTAAATTTAATCTTAATTTTAGGCCACCATTCCATAAGAAACAGAGTTTGTTTATAAATAGGATAAACCATTATATTTTCAAAGAGAAGTTTACATATATATAGATCAAACATTCAAACTCGAAAAAATTCATTAGCTTATCAAATAATTTTTTAAAACAAAATGAAGCCAACGTTAGTTCTGTTCATGGGTTTGATTATCGGCATGGTGCTGATAACAAACAACCAATTGGTTGCAAATGCACAATCACAGATGTTCATGAGCAATGAAGAATGCGACAGACCCGATCCTCCTTCACACTGCCTTGCTAACCCACAGCACAATTATGTTGATGAGCCTGCTATCGAACATCGTCGTAGTGAAACTTGAATGTGGTTAAGCATAATCCAGTTGATAACCTAAAGTTGCAACTGTATTGCTATATTATTGTACGGAGTATGCATGTATATTTTTCCGATAGCAGTTGTACAAAAATAAACTTGCTACCGGATTTGGAGCTATGCAAATCTTTCTATTCTGTTACCCTTCTTGTTTGAGGAAATCCTCAACCTAGGATATAAATTAAAGATGTTAATTTGAATTTTGTTTCTCATTAGTGTTTATCAAGAAACAATTTATAGAAAACAACTTTATCCTAAGAAATGTACGTTGTATTCCAGAAAGTTAGCTACACAATGGGTTTAGTTGGCCATATATCAGTATGCAAATAGCCTTATAATACATAAATACCAACAAAGTGTTAGCTCATTTGGTAGATTTATTACCTTAGATAGTTAGATCCTAAACATATGGGTATTACTTGGGTAAGTTGGATTAGGAATTCTCTTACCCTCCTCTCTACTTTCAAGCGCTTGGCCCGATGAGGATTGAGGTCTGGTTAGGATCCTCCTTGTCTTAAAAAAAAAAAAAAATGGTCAATTAGTCTCACATATTGGATCTTTCTACAATGTTGATTTTATTGGTATGTAATTAAATTTAAACTATTTATTAACTCTAGGAGCTAAGAATATATATATATATATGTTAAAAAAAAGGTATGCCTTTAAGGGTGAGTTTTTTCAAACTCTTTCATGAAGATAACTAAAGTTAGGTTATGAATAGTTTAAAAGTCAAAAACTCAAAACAAGATTATGTATTTTTATCATTTGCGGTATTTGGTCAGTAAAGATAAGAATGTAGAAATTTGATCCAAAGCATGCAGGCAGCAAGCCTACGTATGAAAATATAAAATACTCCGTAATGAACACAAATAGTATGTAACCTTATAGGTGTGACACTGTGACCGTGTGATTGTTTTATTTATAGATATATTAACCTGTAATGTACTTCGTATATATTACAACAAAATAAACAATTAAATTAAACTAGGATTTTTTTGCAACAAAAAAAAAAAAAAAAAAAAAAAAAAAAAAAAAAAAAAACGAGGATTTTGCCTTGAGAGTAGTCTCAGACTCGTTTTACAATATTAACAATAGTAGTAGTAGTAGGGCAACGTGAGCCAATTAATAATTAGTAGCATGCTTCTACTACTAATAGGGTTTTTTTTTGCATGTACTACTAATAGGGTTTTTTTTGCATGTATCAAACACCGGTAGGGTACAAACGTAGCAGGGGCAACACCAGTCCAAAACACTACAAGAAGACCCTTCTTCCCCAGGGCACCAAACACATTGTTTATCCCTACATCTGCTCACGCCTTTGCAACATTGGCTATCTATCTGGCACGGATGGTTGCAATCACCAATTCAAAGTCATGGCAATTAGTTGTAGGATTGATCCCAAAATCATTTAGAATCGGGAGGGAACCTTTAACCACTTAAGATATCCCTCACTTTCATGTTTATACTTTTTGTGTAACGTTATATATTTCACATGTGTGTGATTTTATACAAGTTTTGTTTAATTTGAAGGACCGGAGATTGTTAATTATTAATTAAATGAGGGTGGATTACCACTTAATAGTTGCCAAGGCAACTCTTGGCAACTATGTAGATAGAAATGCTATAGCATACGTACACATTACGAAATTAAAGTAGTTTGGACAGTTGGACTATACAAGTTTTGGTAAATGGTAAACAGTACTCCCTCCGTTTTTAACTCTATGAACTTTAAGCATCCTTGTCCTACGGCTACTAGGACTTTCTTTTGGAAAATGCTGCTCTAAACATTACCTTTTTTTTCTTTTTTTTTTTAAATTAATTAATTTATTTTATTTATTTTCTTATAGGCTAGAGATGAGATTGCACGGAGTTTTAGATAATTTAATAAAAAAAGATGTAATGGGTAGATAATGTTATTATTTTATTGAAAAGTAAAGTGGTATGAAAGGGAGTAGGGATCAGTATTGAGGAGTAAGAAATGATAAAGTAAGGAAGAGTTAGGACATTAGTGGGTAAAGATATATTATTAAATTGTAAGAGTTTTCCAAAAATGGAACTCTAGCTTATACATACATATATATATATATATATATATATATATATATATATATATATATATATATATATATATATATATATATATATATATATATATATATATATATATAAAAGCTAGGATTTTATTAGGAAGTACCTTGTACGTAGCATAATATAACATGTAATACAATTATACTATAGTAATTCACATATCACAAATTCTTGAATAAGACGAACTTTTATTAATTTATTGTAAGACGGGTTAAAGTTATCTTTAAAATATTTAAAGCTACCTTTTTATACTACAAAAGTAACCATTTTTATAACAAAATTTTACCCTTAAAAAATATTTATAATGTATTGTATTAGTTGTATTAGCTTTCAAATCATGTATTTATTAGAATTTACACATTAAAATACAATTATAAAACTTAAAAGTTACCCTTAACGGGATTAATGTTACCCTTAAATTGACTGTCTTACAATATAATTATCGTAAGCCCATCATACACAAGGCTTATTGTTCACATATTACTTTCCTTTATTTTTTATAATGCAACAATTTAACGTACTTTTACGCGATTCATATGATAACCTTAATTGATTTTTATTTTAACTTCTAAATAAATAAATAAAATTAAATTCATTTTATTATGTACTCTATATTATTATATTCTTGTACTAGTCACTAACTCACTATATGTATATATATGCACAATATCAACCTATATAATACCTCTAGATATGCATATTATTATCAAATTCATTCATCTTTGGTATAATACGATATTATGTTATTTGAATATATTCGATATGTAGTATTATCTTTTGCAATCACTTATTATATTATTTGATTCTGGTGAATCATAGAGATTGTATTAGATTATTATTCACATATTTTTATTGATTTATTGATATTTGATATATTATATTTTATAATCACTTACTATATTGTTTGATATTATAATTTATAATCACTAATTATATTATTTGATTCTTGTGAATCATGGAGATTGTATTATACCAAAGATGATAGGATTTGATAATAATATTGATATTAAGAGATATTCTCTTGATACCTCTAATATTGTGTCTCTAATATTATGATATCTAATACGAGTAACATACAACTGCGGCTTTACCCACATATTAAAGTTTATTATGTCTTTACAAATGTCTTGATTTAGAAAAAAGAGGGAGGAATGTGGGGTTTATTTCTCTAAATTTTATGCTATTTTTTATCATAAAGGTTGTCAACTTTAAAAATTGACGGATTATTATCTTTCTTATCCAGTTATCCTATCTAATATGTCGAGTTTAGAATCATTCATTTTGCACAATAAATTAAAAATAGAAATTCACCTAATGTTTGACCATCTAAAACGTTGGTGGATTAAAAACAGCCAATTTATACCTCTTATTACAACCTTTCATTGCACTAATATATAAATCTTATAAATAATGATTGATAATGGTTTCATTATCTTCAAAAGATTAAGCTGAAAAAATTCAAACTTATTATTTGAATCTCACTCTTTTATTTCATTACCACAAAAAGAAAATGAAGCCAATATTCGCCATGTATTTATGTTTAATTATTAGCACGGTGATAATAACAAATAGCCAATCTATTCCAAATTCAAAGTTAGAGACTAATAAAGTAAACTACATTAATATGGATCCATGCAAAAGAGCCAATCCACCTGTGGAGTGCCAGGCTAACCCAAAGGGCAAGCTGACTGATAGCCAGGCTAACCCTTATACTCGCGGTTGCTTAAAAGCTACTAGGTGCGCTAGGGATGACTGATTGTTCAAGCTAGCTATTAGCTTGCTATTGAAGGTCCTAACTAGCTTAGGCTTCATGTAATAAAATCATTGATATATATGATGAAATGTTGTATGTATTTTGAAATAAAGGGATTTTAATTGGAAATTTTCACTTTTGCTACCAGCAAAACACATGTATTTCACTTTTGCTACCGGAGAAAATTTTATTTTTATTTTACTACCATACAAAAACAAGTTTGTTAAAAATTGCTACCACTTAACACTTTTAGTTACTATTTCCGTTAGTGAGATCTAACAACCCTCATTGCCGCCTCTCCCTCCTCAGACCCCCTCACTGCCTCCCCGTCAGCCACCTCGACCCACCATAAGAAAAAATTAAAAAATAAAATAAAAACACCCAGCCACCATTATTGCCTAGCAACCAACCTCTCCCCGCCAGCGACCGGAGCCCAAAGTGTCGCTCGGCGCCGGCGACCCCACTCCCCCTCCCTTTCCTCCACCGTACCATCCCTTACTCCTCTCAATTACCCACAACAGCTCATCCCACCGCACCACCATTACTCACCTTCAACCTCTCGCAACACCACAAAAAGTCCAAAATGCGCTGAAACTGCTGCTGCTCTTCCCTCCGAACAAGTCGCCCCACTCCCCAGCACCAAAAATCGACACCTCTAACCCTAAACCACCAGCCCGTAACCACCCTTAATGGGTTTTAGGGTTTCGCTTATGGTGTTTTCGGGTGGTGGTTTTGTAACACTCCAATAATTCTCTCTTTAAAACCTGTAAATACCCTTAACAATCCACAAGAGAATTACTGACGTGCTACCGCCACGTGTTCAAACGTTAAGGCTAGTTTCAGAAATTAGCAGTAGAAAACTAACTTAGTTTTAAAATAAGTTCCAAAACTAATAATCAAAACCAAATTTAGTCTTACAAGTTGGAACCATAACGGCCCTTATTCAAAACCTAGTAAAATAGGAAATAAATAGAATTAGAGTCAAAATAAAATCAACTTATGAAATGAAATAAGCTAAGAGATTACCAACGCTCCACTCAAAATCCCATCACCTTGATGCAAGTTCAGTTTATGTAAAAACCTGTGATTAATCTGCTCCCCAATATTACAAGTGTAAGAATTGGATCATTACAGGGTCATTGAAAGGCGAAGGCCATGACCAAGAGAAAACACACAAAAGCACGCAATCAGCAACGCTGAGTACATACAAGCTATGAAATATAGTAAAGAGCCCTAACATGTTACTATAAATCAATCTGCACACACATAATATAATCATTGACTCGAACACATGACTCAATTGTTAACATTACTAAGACTTCACTAATTAATAATAAATAATTCATTTCATTCATTGATTGGGTTAAGCAATAGACCAGGTTGTCCCCCTATGCTCCGTTTCGGAACATTAATAAAAGAAACCCCTATGCCTCCTTTCGGAAACATTAATAAACATCCAATGGCAGACGGGCGCGACTCCGTGGCCACAGCTAGTATGAGATCTCATCTAACTCATTATAATTTTAAAAGTATTTGAAAACAAGAGATTCGTAGATCAGACGACCTCTGAAAAGTACACGGCTAATACCCCGTGAACCCCAACCCCTGTTTGTCAATACTCTAGATGCCCACAAATCCAGAGTTTTATTGCTCATCCTTCTTGCACATTACGTGATTTACCAGTTTAAACTTGGTGATGACTTTAATGCAAAATAATACAACCAATCATACATCCATCATTTAAACAATTCAAATTTTTAATTCAATTCTTGATTTATTAGTGACAAACAATATTTATTATTGAATCCTTTAACTACCTCGGTGTATAAACACCTTAAGTGCATAAGGCACCTCAAATCCTCAACCTCGTCTTATAAGACTTTAATTATCCCTTTACTCATTCCATTTCAATAAACATGAACGAGCAATAGAAATAATTCATTCCACACATTTACGTACCTTTGACTCTTAGCTCACCTTGCAAGTTAATGCATAAATAATACTTACAAGATAAATTAATACGCAATTCTCATACATGAAACAAAACCAGTCATCACATTATTCACCAATCAAACTTACTACCATACAATTCCAACCAATCCACAAGTTTCCTAACATGATTCTAAGGTTTTCCAAGTCCTTAAACATGCTTCTAGAGTCAAGGTTTTTGTATCCTTGTACGTACCTTGAGTAAACGAGTTGGTTGGCCACTTTAGGAACTAAAAATCGTCTTCTACAAAGTCCTCTCCTAAACAAACAATAATAATTCAATCAATACCCAAGCAATATAATTTACAGCAATATTAACTTACTTTAAAACCCCTTAAACCATTGAAATAATGCTTTTAAATTACTTACAATTGTCAAAGTTAATAATTCAATAGTTCAACTATAAGTTTATATGTTAAAATCATGAAAATATAGCTTATAACATAAAATTCCAGCAACTTTAAAGTAAGGATTATAATCTGGAAATTTAGTTTAAGCATATAAAACAACCTCATAAACATCTCTACTTGAAATAATCATTATATAGTAGGTTAGTATGTTAAAAACCTAAAAATCCATCATAAAATCATGATTTAAAACCTTTAAAACCAAGATTTAAAATCTGAAAATTTAATTTAATAGAAGAATGTATGAATACAACAATCTAAACTTGAAATATATAATTAGAATTCAATTAGTTTCATAAAAACTCAATTAAACCTTCAAAATTCAATTAAACAACACTTTAAAACCTTCCTTTTTGCTAGAATTAAAAGCTTATATATTATTCTTAAAATTTCCTACATAAAAACATTAAAATACATACTTATTCATAAAATTACAGCAAGTTTAGAGCTTTATAAAAATCTGAAAATTTATTTTAAACATTAAACCTTCGATAAAAATCAAAAACTGCTCTAAAATCATATTTAGAGGCTGAATTTGGCCATGAGAGGGTGGTACAAACTACCAAAGGTAGTGATTTTTTATTAGAGCGTTGTTTACACACGAAAAACACTATTTTTTTGCAAAAATCAGACGAGTTAGAGTTAAGACGTGATCAAAAAGTGATTAAGAGAAATTAAGAACGGAATTCAGAAATTAATTACAAAAAATTTAGAACTTGCTGTTGAATTAAACATCATCATATTCATAGCAAAATCACAACAAAATCATGCTTAAATTGAATAATTTTAGCAACATGTTTTTAAGCCCTAAAACCATGAAAATCAAGTTTTAAACCCTAACTTCACAAATTATGAAATCTGAAAATTTAAACTACATATCATAATTTATAAACTTGATAATTTCTCATGTTTTTAAAGAATTTAAACATGATTAAAGTAATTAAAACTAACAATATAAATTAAAATAACAATCTTTAAAAATAATAAGGAAGAAGAAGAAGAAACAAGGAAGGAAGGAGGAAGAAAGAAAAACGGCGGCCTGGTGGTTGGGCGACGGTGGTCAGGCGGCAGCAAGGGGTCCTGGGCGGTGCTGCGGTGGCGGAGACGGTGTACGGGGCAACATTTTTTTTTTTTTTTTTACGTGAGATTAGAGGGAAATAAGGGTTTTGGTTTTCCTAGTTTTAATAAAACTAGGATTAAGATTTGGGCTTAAAGTAAGTGGGTTTTAGGTAAAAGAATGGGTTTAGTAGTTTATGGATTAGGTTTGGTTTAGGAATGAACCTGTTAATTAAGAGTTAGGATTAAAATTGATATAGGTTAAGCCGTTTCAAGAGTGTTTATCTATTTGCTTGTTTGTTTGTTATGCGTTTTTTATGTGACTAGCGTTGAGTTCAGGGACGAACTCTTTTTTTAAAGGGGAATAGTATGTACTACCCCTAATAATTCTATACTATATATATATATATATATATATATATATATATATATATATATATATATATATATTATAAAGAAAAGTTTGGTTTGGTTTACTTTCTCTCAAATTTACGAGTAAGTTTTCTTTTAAGTTTCGAGACGAAACTTGTTTTAAGGAGGGTAGATTGTAATACCCGAATATTTTAAGATTTTATCAGATATATTTTATGACTAAAATAAGATATTTTAAATTATTTTATAAATTCTTATACTCTATTTTTGTTATCCTTTATAAATTATCTTAAACCCTATATATATATATATGGCCATATGTGCCGCCGTGGGTGAAGAACTATGACGCAAGACAATTTTTGTACGAGTCTCAATCATCAAATTCAACCTCTCAATTCCTTACATATACAACACCTTTGATTATTCCCTGCTAGCACTTGTTTATCGTTCGACAAATCCTTGTTAAAAAGAGCTCTGACACATTAAACTCCCACCATATAATGATCCTCTTACTTTACAAAAATCAACCTTTTCTTATGCGAGTACATTATATGTGTTAATGTGCGATCTCAAGTTTTCGGAAGGTAATCACACGAATCTTAATTCTTGGAGTTATATAACTATAGATTATTGTTTGTATTGTTTATTATATGTAATCACATAAATTTAATTTGTTTTTGAGTTGTATGTTTATAATCTATTATCTAGTAATCACACCAATCTTAATTTTTGGAATTGTTTAATTATAAATTATTGTTTGAATTGATTGTACAACCTATTATTGTGTGTAAATTTTATGATTTGTTATTTGTATGATAAAGATTTATATATACTCGTATGTGATTAGTGTGTTGTATCTTGTATTATTTGATTTAAGTGTCGTATCGATTGATTGTGTTATTTATGCTAGGGTTTATAATGTTGTTGCTATAGGGAGTATTGCTTTATATTATTGAGGTTTTAGGGTTATTAATGCAGAGTATTGTTTTTGGGTTGTGAGTTAATTATATTTGGGTATTAGTTTTATTGCCCTATAAGAGTTGAGATATATATATATATAAATCGAATTGTTATATTATTTGGGAACCTATGCCATTATTGAGATATTATTTACTAGCTTGTGAATGATTATTTGATCAAGTATGAGATCAAAAGGGTTGAGAATTATTATGTTGTTCTTGGTTTGAGGCTCGGCGTTAATTACCTTAGTCCTTGGCATGTTGGTAAGTTGATAATGATCATGAGTTAAGAATGGGGTACAATCTTTATTTATATACATATATTTTTTATGGTCCCCTACAGTGGGATTTGACCCATATTGGTCATGGTTAGAGGTGTTTTCTGGTTATTGAGAGTATTCAAGTTTTTATACTTGTTGGTTTATTTATTCGAATTACTCATGTCCAAGGCTAGGTATTGAACAAAGAGCATGGCACACTTATGGGATAGATGAGTTTATTGAGTAAAAGATCGTATTATTATTCGAGGTTGAATTGACAAAGGTTATTTTCAGAGTACAATGTGTAATGTAGTTTGGAACTACATTGTTTAATTGAGTTAGTAATGCTAATTATTCCATTATTCTTTATATTATGATATGTGGTGATTACTCAGCTTTTTGCTGACGTGTGTGTTGTTTTGTTGTGCTACTTGTGTTTGCGGCCATGTCTTTTTCTTATGGTGGCCCTGCGACGATCTATTTTGGAATTTGTCCTTAATGGTGAGCAGTCAAGTTTGTCTAAACAGGTTGGTCAAGTGATCGTACCTAAAGGAGATCAAGTGT
Organism: Chenopodium quinoa; assembly: GCF_001683475.1. Lineage (NCBI taxonomy): Eukaryota > Viridiplantae > Streptophyta > Magnoliopsida > Caryophyllales > Amaranthaceae > Chenopodium > Chenopodium quinoa. The sequence goes on along the minus strand of NW_018743920.1, from coordinate 832,276 downwards.
TTCGATTAGTCTGTTATAACAAGTTTGTAAAGTTATATAAATAGCTCACCTAGTTTATTGGGATTTTGTAAGCCTTAGCACTTGACAAATTGTTGAGTGTGGCGGTAATACATCCGATTTAGGTGTATGCTTCCGCAGTTTTTATTCAAAGGTTGTTTATATTTCCTTTATTTATTACTTATTATTAGCTAGTGAATTGGGGGTGTTACAGGTTTAGGGTTAGGGGTGGCCGAAAAGGGTAGGGGAAGGGGAGGAGGTTATTTCCGGTGGGGGAATGGGGAGGGGGGCTGATTCTGGCGGGGCGAATGGGAGGGGGGTGGTTTCCGATTCGGGATGGGGGTTGGGGAAGCGAGAAGGGGATAAGGGATGGGGAAAGGCTGCGTAGGTGGAGGAAAGGGAGGGGGAGTGGAGTCGCCGGCGCCGGCAGGGCAAAGGGGAGGGTGGCTGACGGATGGTGGTTGGGTTTTTCTTTTTTTTTTAAAAAAAAATTATTATTTTTTTAATTCTTTTAATAAACTTTACGGAACCCTTCCATTAAGTCATTAAGTGGTAGAAATTTTTAACAAACTTGTTTTTGTATGTTAGTAAAATTAAATTAAAATTTTCCCCGGTAGCAAAAGTGAAATACGTGTGGTTTACTGGTAGTATAAGTGAAAATTTCCTAATATTTTAGGATACTATCCTATACTATTTTTCATATAGTGGATTATTTTGGATGCTCATCGTCTGTGGATATATATGTGTGTGTATATATATATATATATATATATATATATATATATATATATATATATATATATATATATATATATTACTATTATTCTACCATTTATCTTGGCTTTTATATTTCCCTATTAATACTTCTCAATCTCTATAAATTGTTTTCACTAAGGATTCACTACCTTAACAAATAATAATATAATATAAATGTTTATTCAATGAATATCCGACTTTTGCTAAAATAGATATTTTAGAGGCAACCTAATCTCATTCAATAATATGAAAAATAACTTTTGGAGGCAGTCATATATACTGTCACTAATGTAAAACTCTTAGGGGTAATCTATATTTTGAAACATGTTTTTGTCTATTCAATTCGTAATTTTAAGTAGCAATTTCTTTTGATTTCATCTTTTAATAATCCGATGGAAACCTATTTTAAATGGGCAAAATTTGATAGTGCTCAAGCTTAACTTGTATTCATTAGGCAGCAAAATATTATGTAAAATAGGATATATTTTGGTAGATTTTCTACTTATCTTCTATCTCTAGAATTTTCATAAGATATTGTTATTATCTTCTTATTTAATTGAATTTTTTTTTCATTTATATACAGTAACATAGGACAGGAGGTCAATTAAATTTGTGATAATGGATTAACGGCTAAAGGAATGTTTGGGGAAATCTTTTTTTTTTTTTTTGGTTCATATGAGCCATTTAGGGCGGGGATGAGAATTGATCTCAGGATCACCTGGAATCGGGAGGAAAGCTCTTACCAACTGAGCTACCCCTCACTCTCAATGTTTGTGGAAATCTTTGATATTAAGTTAAATACTTTTAGTTTTGATAATTTTGATTCTATGATCTTTATTAATTTTCTTGTATTTCAATCACAAATTTAGATATACTGCATGATTTTAATTACGTGTATCATTTTTTAGTTTCCTACTTTTACGTGTCATTTATGATTTGAGAATTTTTCAAAATTGGTTACTGCTTTATATATATAGTTCATTTTTAATTACAATTACTAATAGGTAACACCCCGCTCATTAATTACAAGTATGATAAATACCCTCACAGATTAATTAAAATCAATACATTGTAATTTCTCCATGTAATGGGAGTTTCACTCTATCTATTGGGATTTGGGAATATTGTGATATATATGTATGCATCATGCATGACAAATTTGGCAAGTTACTAGGTTTTAGGAGAGTTGTATTTGGTTTTCGTGGTCTAATTATCAACCAAGGCTGGACTCTATTGATAAGATACATATCTTAGACCCTAAAGGTCAATCTAGGCCGGTTTAAATCTTACCAAATAAGGAAACTTGAAGGTGGGATTCTCTTACCTTACCCACCACCTTTTAGTATTTGGTCCACATTACAAAAACCGGATCAAATAAACCACAAGGGTTGAGATATGGTCAAAGTCCTCCTTTCCTTAACTTAGAAAGAAAAGTTTGCCAAACTCTTCCATTAAAAAAAAGGTGTGTGGTATATTATTTCTCTAAAATTAACATTATTGATTTCATGTAGGTACGTTTTACGTACAATTTACAACATCTCTTTCTAATCCTAGCTAATGGATTGATTAGGAATTTACAAACCTTCATTTTGTACCAATAAATTAAAAATAGCAAGTCCATCATTGTAAATTTTGACCTTTCAAAACGTTGGTGGTTAAAAACCAACCATTGTAAACCTCTTATTACAATCATTCCATGACCTAATAAAAAAACATAAATTTTATAAATAGATAATTTGATAGATGTTTCGGGTGAAAACAATGGGACCTTGCCGAAGGTCCGCTGAAACGGAGAAGGCTGGATTCGGTCCAAGTTATGTTGGGCCGAAGGTTTCCTGCACAGTAAACACACGTAAACTAGCCTCGGGGGTGTTGCCGAGGAAGGCCCCTCCGATGCTAAAGTCAGTACAATATGTAAGAAGAGGACACTATGCAAGAGAGTTTGTTGCTTGAGGCTTTAATGGAATATATCAGAATATATGAATGAACATATGAATGAACCTATCAATGAACATATCAATGAACATATGAATGTATCAATATTGATGGCTTTTATACCTCATCATACATGGAGAGGTTAGGCCTTAGCCTAATTGGCTTGCTTTGTGGGCTGACCTTTGACTTTAGCACAATTGGAGAGTTGAACCTTGACCTTGGGCTTTTAATTGGATCATTTAATATCTAGGCCCAATTGGACTAAATTGGACCCAAACAACTTGCCCCCCAGACCCGATTTGGAAGGATGACGGGTCGGGTTTGATTTAATTCAGAAAAGGAGGGAAGTAAATGATTTAATTAATCCAAAAATTTGAATTTAAACCGTAATTAATGAGATAACAACGGTTAAGGCGGATGATTGTGGAAGTTGGACGGATAATGGGCAGTTTAATCACAAGATCATGTGTTTAACGGTTACTTAGTGGAGTATTTAAGAGAAATTAAAACGCAGACTCCTCGTATCCCATTCCTGGAGATATAAACAGAGGCGCGTCATCTCTCCTCACTTATTCACCAACACAAACCCAGAATTCTCGAGAGAGAAACCAAGAACCCGCATCAAAACTTCGCAAATTCCCCGAGCATTAAGCTTAGAAACTGAGACTTGCCACTACGAACTCGTAAATCGGCAACTTTCGCTTCAGATTAAGGTAAATTCCTTTGATTTCAGTTTATTTTTCTTCGAATTCGAACTCCTTCCCCTTTTCTTTCGACTTTTTTCTTCGAAATAATCAATGGCAAGAGGAGTTAGAGGTAGAGCCCGTGCTCCAAGAAGAGCAAGGCCGATTCCCGATCCTAGGAACAGGATTGGGACCTGGAATGGACAAAGGCCAGAGTCTGACCCTGCTGAAGGGATTAGGGCGACTCCCCTTTCCTCGGCTCCTCCTCAGAGAACGGAGGAGCCGAGCGCTTCTGGACGGGATGATGAAGTTCCCGCTGTCCTTTGGGATATCCTCCCCGGGTTTTCAGAATGGGAGAATGCCGAAGTTGCTTCGGCCATGATAAAGAACCGCCCCTACCCATGGTGGGTGGAGAATGCCGATCAATATCGATTTGCCGAGCAAATTGAGTTGCATTACGGCATTTTTGAAGCTGATGGGTATTGGTGCCGAATGCCCTCGGCATCCGATAGAATCCATCGTCCACCCCCGGGGTATGTGGGGGTGTACACAAGACAGCTTCAGTACGGGCTGAGGTTCCCTTTGGACGTATTCGTCCGAGACTTGCTGATCCATTACAACATCTCTCTATGTCAGTTAACTCCCACCAGCATCCGAAGGGTGATGACATACTTATGGGTCTGCAAGTTCTTCAAGTATGTGCCGAACCTGCACTGCTTCAAAAAGCTCCATCGGCTAGTGCCAAATATTCAAAGTGGGCACGGAAGCCATGGTTCTGGGTGGTACCGGATTGAGTCCCGGCCCCAATACCTAACCATGTGGCCAAACGACTCTTCAGACAAGGACTGGAGAGGTCAATGGATTTGGGTTAGGGCACCCACAGATCCGGGCCACCCTTGCGTCTTCAGCGCTCCCCGGTACCTCGCTGAGCCTGATCCCGAAATGGGAAGTCTAGGTCCCCCCGCAGATAACGAGGCGGATCTGAACCTTGATCAGCAACATATCTTCGGCAAGCTGCCGAACCGGGGGGCAGTGGCCGAATGCAGCATATCCCGGAGACTTGGCTCCCCGATACGCATTACGTTTTCCAAGAGAACATGCTAGCAGCTGTTGGCCTCAGCCGAAAGTTTAAGGATGGTAAGCTTCTTCGGTTGGGGCCGAGGCTTTTTAACTATCTCTTTTTCTTCTCTCGCTTCGCTTTTTTATGCTGTGCCAACCTATCTGAACTAACCTTTCCCCTTTCCTTTTTCAGAGCGGGACGAGACCAACGTTGGCATTAACTACGCTCGTCTTGGTGTCAACCGAGAACGAGTTGTAACTGAACGGGCCCCGTCTATCACTGAGCCGAGGCATAGGGAAGTTCATCTAGACTCTTCCCACTTCCAAATTGAGGCTGTTGCTCTGTATCAGAGGCAGAAGCCTTGGTGGAAGAAGAGAGACCCCTGGTTTCAGCTGCTGGACGAAGAAGCTGAAGCTGCCCGTACAGCCGAAGAGGTTGCACGGGTTCTCGAAGCTTGCGAAGGAGGAGAAGGGTCCTCCAGAGCTGCTGAAGCAGAAGCTGCAGCTAGAGCAGCTGAAGAAGACGAGACTTTGCTGAAGACCTCGGTGAGCTTTCAGACTTAACTTTGTCTTTCTTTTTTCTTTTCTTTTTTTTTTTTTTTTTTTTTACTCACATTCTTCCTCCCCCCTGTCTGTTACAGTCTGAAGAGAGTAACAGACATAGAGAAGGGAAAGCTCCTGTTCGTCCCGAAGACCAAATACAAGGAGAGTCTTCAGACTCAGATATGGACGAGCAGCCCCTTCTGAAAAGGCGCCGAAGGATGGCCATCATCGGCCCTCATGACTTTCAGCGGAGGCCGATGACCATCGGCGTTGCAATAAGGGAACCCGAGGAAGGCAATGGATCGCCGAGGGTTCCCCGGCCACCACCCCAATCACCTCAAAAGACCCCTCCGCCACCTCCTGAGATGGAGGTGGATCAGAGAACTCCCGAATCTAAGGGAGCGGTCCAAGAAGAAATTAAGGAGAGTGCTGCTGAGCACGAAAACAAGGATGCCGTGATGTCCAGTGCTGAGGGCTTCACGGCAGACATCGCAAGAGAGGTTGAGGCTTTCGTCCTCACCCCTGAAGAAGAGGAGGTCATAGTAATTGACTCCTCTGAGAAGGATGATGCTGAGCCATCCAAAGCTAATCAAGCTTCATCGTCATCCTTCCCTTCCTTCCAGACTCTGCAATCTGGAGAAATGGGTTTCTCGGCCCCCCGAATTCCAATCCCAGACCACATCTGGGACCTCATATGGGGTCAGAACCGAGAAGGAGCTGCAGCCTACTTCGGCGATTTTGCTGGCATGTCCGAAGTAGATAGGGCAAGGATCTGGTCGCTGAAGGCCACTGCTGGGATGGGCGAATCCAGCAGATCAGTTCCTGACCCAGCCAGGTCTAACCAACTGCTGATGATGCAGGTAATTTTCCTTGTCTTCATTTCTTCTGAATTTCAGCTCTATTTTTATTATTATAAATATATATTTTTTTTTATTTATTATTTTTTTTTTTGTCTTCATGCTTTCAGTTCGTGCACAATCAGACTCTCACTGTAGAGCTGATAGATACCCTACAAGATAGGGTAGACGCTGCTGTGCACGACAAGAAGGTAGCTGAAGAGGAATTAAAGCTTGCTAAGCTGAAGCAAGCAGCAGCTGAAGAGAAGCAGCAGAAGGGTGAGGAGTACGAGAAAAGAGCTGCTGAAGCCCTCAAAACCTTCTGCGACGCTATGGAGAAGGAAGTTTTTCCCCCACTGATGGAAGGGGAAAAATTCCTCCAGGAGCATATGGGAGTGGACGTCTCCAAATTCAAGGCTGCTGTTGAGAGCCGTATTCAGGAAGGAGCTGCTGCACAAGCTGAAGTGCAGCAACGTCTAGAAGCTCTTGAAGCCAGCCGAATGGCTGCTGAAGAGCTGCTCCAGGCCAAAGATGTCCAACTCTCAGAGGCTGCTGCTGCTGCCGAAGCTCAGAGAGATAAACTCCATGAGGCTGAGGATCAACTGATGACCAAAAAAGTTGAAGTGGCCCAGGCTCAGACAAAGGCTTCCCAAGTTCAGCAGGAGCTGAATGAGCTGAAAGGTTCCTCCTCCAAGCTCGCTGATGAGCTGAAGAAATCCAAGGAAGACTTGGAGGAGACCCAGAAGAAGCTGGCTGATGCTGAGGCTCTACTCAAAGTCCGTGTCTATACCCAAGAGGAATATGAGATGGGTTTCAGAAACGGGTTCAGAGTATGCCGAAGAGTCTGCCTTCATGCTGAACCGAAGCTGGACTGGTCTAAATGTGCTGAATGGGTCCAGAATCCCGAAGACCCTCATATGAAGTATGCAACTCCAGTCGAAGCTGAAATTCTTAAGGCTGAGGAAGCCGAAGAGGAAGCTGAGAGAATGGAGTTGGAAGCTGAACAGAGGGAAAGGGAGGCTCGGCAGAGTGCAAAGCCCGCTTCTTCTGCTGCTGGGGCTGAGGCCACCATGGGGCTCAACGCTGATCAGTCTGATCCTCAGGCTGAAGCATAGGAACTCGGGCAGTCGTCTTCAGAATCTTGCGGTTCATCATGCGCTTAACTTTAGACTTGCCGCTTTCTGAATTTTTTGCCTTGTTTTTTTGCTTCAGCTTGCCTTGTCGTACAACAGTTTATTTTTTTTGCTTATGTACGTATTTCGGCAGCTGTTATTTTCCGCTTGTGGGCGGCTGCCGATACAGTTTAATTGAACTTGTAGCTCAATTTCTGAGCATGAATTATTAATCTGATGCTCTTTTCTTCAGTTGCTTTGTTTTTGAATGCTTTACTGTTTCTGTTTCTTCAATTCTGCCGAACATACTTCAATTCTGCCGAACATACTTGCACTGAGAGTGCTTCTTGCCCCCCCCCCCAGAAATTGAAGTATGACTTCAGCTGAATAAGCAATTTCTTCACTTCTTCAAAATGGGTATCCGAAACACAGGGCCAACTGAAGGCAATGCTTCTGGGATACAAGTCTTACTGAAGATTGACTTCATCTGAAAGTTGGATATCCGAAACACAGGGCCAACTGAAGGCAATGCTTCGGATATTAGCTTTCTGGGATACAAGGCTCAGTTAAGGCAATATCCCAGAATTGTCCATGGACTCATGTCTTTGGAGAACAAGTCTTACTGAAGTTTGACTTCAGCTGAAAGACCAGTGTTCTTTAAAAAGACGAGTTTTGTCAGCAATCTGAAACCCAGTTACCCGAAGGCGAAGGTTTCAGACGAGGCTGAATAAAAAACCCTTAAAGAGTAGATAGAACAAAGAAAATTTTGAAAGGATAAAAAGTTGTAAACATTTATATAAATGGCGGCTCCAAGGCCTTTCAAAATGTACTTACAAAGATTGTTCTGCCCCGAAGGGTTTACACATGGTATTTTTTCAGTACATCAGCGTTCCAGTGATTTTTCAACTCAGTTCCATCCAACTGCCGAAGTCGGTATGTCCCTGGCTGAAGCTCATCATAAATTTCATAAGGTCCTTCCCATGCAGCTGAGAGTTTCCCATGGATTCGGCCTTTCTGAACTGCAGCAGCATTCCGAAGGACAAGGTCTCCAATTTTGAGAGGCCTTGCATGGACCCTTCGGTTATAAAACTTGCTGATTCTCTGCCTATAGGCGGCCATTCTGTCTCGGGCTGAGTCTCTTACTTCGTCGAGGAAATCGAGAGATTCCCTCATCAGTCGCTCATTCTCAGCCGAGAAGTGGTGCACTCGAAGGCTCTCAGAGCCAATTTCCACTGGAAGGACTGCTTCGGCACCATACACCAGTTCAAAAGGTGAGTGGCCTGTTGCCTCTTTTTCAGTTGTCCGAAGGGACCAAAGGGTTCCAGGGAGCTCCTCCAGCCACTTGGACTTTTGATCTTCCACCCTCTTCTTGAGGGCATTTAGGATCTGTTTATTTGCAGCTTCGGCTTGTCCGTTATTTTGCGGGTGGCATACCGCTGAATATGCCAGTTTGATGCCGAACTGATCTGTATACCGCTTCAGCGGCAAGTTATCGAATTGCCTCCCATGATCGAAGACAAATACTCTCGGGATGCCAAATCGAGTGATGATATTCTGCCAGATAAATTTTCTGACAGTTTGCTCTGTAATATTCGAGGCTGCTTCGGCCTCGATCCATTTACTGAAGTAGTCGACACCAACTATCAGCCATTTTTTCTGGTACACAGCCTCTGGAAATGGTCCCAGTATATCCAGTCCCCATTGGGCAAACGGGAGTGGATTAAGGATCGGCTGAAGATCCCTTGCTGGCTGATGGATAACTGGAGCGTATTTTTGACATTTTTCGCATTTCCGAACCAGCTCCTTAGCATCTGCGATCATGGTGGGCCAGTAATATCCGGCCCTCAATGCCTTGTGGGCTAAGGTTCTTCCCCCAATGTGGTTCCCACAGAAGCCGAGGTGAATCTCCCGTAGGATATAATCTGCATCTGTTGGTCCCACGCATTTCAGCAACGGGGCTGAGAAGGACTTTTTCAGAAGTTCCCCCCTGAAGACAATGAACCTAGAGCTGGTTCTCTTCATCTTGGAGGCCAAAGCTTTATCTTCAGGAGTTTCTCCCCGAAGCTTGAAAGCTAGGATGGGGTCCATCCAACTTGGCTCTGGGTCAGCGCAGCACACTTCAGGTGCTTCGTCGACACTTCTCTCTCGACGCACTTCTACATATACAGATCTGTTCAGCTCGGTAAAAGATGAACTAGCAAGTTTGGAGAGTGCATCGGCTTGAGTATTCTGACCCCTTGGGATCAGCTGAACCTCAAAAGTTTTCAGCTCTGCAATGACTGACTTGATCTTGGCAAGATAAGCTATCATGGAGGGCTCTTTGGCCTCGTAGCTGCCACTGATCTGATATGCAACTAGCTGAGAGTCTGTTTTTAAGCAGACATGATCGGCTTCCAGGGAGATGCATAATTCTAGGCCGGCGATTGCTGCCTCATACTCGGCTTCATTGTTCGAGGCCTTAAAAGAAAACTTTAGTGCATACTCAAAGGATTTGCCTTCGGGAGAAGTTATCACTACTCCTGCCCCTGAACCGTTTTCGGTGGAAGATCCATCCGTAAACACGGTCCAAACTTTCTTTTCACTGTCTAGCGCTTCTTGGTATGAGCATTCGGCCAGGAAATCCGCTAGAGCTTGAGCCTTAATGGCAGCCCTCGGACGGTAGCTGATGCTGAATTCGGTGAGCTCAAAAGCCCACTTGGCTAGCCTACCAGATTTTTCAACCTTGCCGAGAACTTTTTCCAACGGCTGATCAGTTAAGACCACTATCTGATGGCAATCAAAATAGGGCCTCAGCTTCCGAGCAGCTACTACTACTGCGAAAGCAACTTTCTCGAGTAGTGGATAGCGAGTCTCAGCATCCGTCAGTGTATGACTGACGAAGTAGATCGGTTGCTGACTTTTACTCTCTTCCTTCAGCAATACTGCGCTGATAGTGGCAGGGCTAACGGCCACATATAGGTATAAAGTTTCTCCTTTAGCTGGGCTAGCCAGCGTTGGGAGTTCAGCCAGATGCTCCCGAAGCTGTTTAAAGGCGTCTTTTTGCTCTTCCTCCCAAACGAGCTCTTTTGTTTTCGGGAGTTTCAGGGCTTTGAAGAAAGGTAACCCCTTATCCGAAGCTCTGGAAATGAACCTCGAGAGGGCTGCCATTCTTCCGGTGAGCCGCTGAACATCCCGCTTCGTTTTCGGCTCAGGAAGGTCGAGTGCCGCTTTGACTTTAGAGGGATTGGCATCAATCCCCCTTTTGCTGACCATGAACCCAAGGAATTTCCCTGACTTCACGCCGAAGACACACTTCTTTGGATTCAGCTTCATTTGATGCTTTCTCAAGGTGGCGAAAGTTTCTGCCAGGTCCTTTACATGGTCCTCTAGTTTTTTGCTTTTGACGATCGAATCGTCAACATAGACTTCCATGTTTCGGCCCTTTTGATCGGCGAAAACTTGATCCACCAGCCTTTGATAGGTTGCCCCCGCATTTTTCAATCCGAAGGGCATCATTTTGTAATTGTACACCCCAGCGTTCGTGACGAATGCTGTCTTTGCTCGATCGTCGGGGTGCATAAAGATCTGATGATACCCCGAGAATGCGTCCATGAAACTAAGCAAGGCATGGCCACTTGTCGAATCGACTAGCTGATCGATCCTCGGCAAGGGATAGAAATCCTTTGGACAAGCCTTATTTAGGTCCGTGAAGTCAACGCACATCCTCCAGGTACCATTGGGCTTCTGAACCATCACCACATTTGCCAGCCATTCTGGATATTGGCAAGGTTCGATGAATCCTGCCTCCAATAATTTTTTGACCTCGGCTGCGATGTCTCGGTTCTTATTGGCGGAGTAATTCCGCTTCTTTTGCTTAACTGGTCGACACGTCGGGTCAACATTAAGCTTATGGGAGATGAGGTCTGAACTTATCCCGGGCATATCAGCTGCCGAGAAAGCAAACACATCTCTGTTGTCCCGAAGGAGCTGAATAAGTTCACAACGGGTGTTCGGATCAAGGTCCATCCCGATTGTTACGCATTTCTCACCGTCTCCTTCGGCCAACTCAACTGTTTCAGTCTGTTGGTCCAGTATCCATTGCTCGAATGGTGAACTGGCGGGTAGCATAACGGCCTTGCCCTTGTTCCTGACCGAAGGGACCGCGCTCCGCCCTCTTAGAGAGGTAGGAGTGGTTTTCGTCCCTAGCTAGGAAGTCTGGGCCTCGGCCGCAGGGAACGAGAGGCGACTGTGCACGCTCGGTTCCTTGCCGCCGAGTCGGTCGAGGACTCTTCGGCGAACAGTCTCAGGTTGTTCTCGGTGAGTAGATTCTGGCCGAGAAGCTGAGCTGCTGCTCTTATGCGCTTTTGGTCTTGAGGATGAGGATCCTTTTAAAAATTGAGGGTTCTTTTTCCTCTGTTTTTCATTTTTCCAGGAATCCTCCTCCCACTCTTCCAGTTCCCGGAAGGAAGGAAGCTTCCCACCATCATGGTCTAACTTCCTCCGCTGATGCCGGGTATGCGGAGGAGTTCGATCACGAGGTGGTGGCATATTTTGTGCCCTCATCGCCTCCATGAGTACTGTCAGCGCTCTTGCCACCTCTTCCGAGCTGGGCCCCGTCAAAGGGGTCCTCGGCCGAGTGTGGGAATGAGGGCGCGCAGCCGATGGTTGGCTTTGGGACACTGAATGTGTCCTATGATCGGACTCACCCCTGCTAGACCGAGAGTGACTCGGCCTATAATGAGAGTCATGAATTACGGGAGATAGGGAATCCTCCTTGTATGATCCTCCCCCCGAGCCGGCACCCTTGGGAGAGTTCCGGTCCGGCGAGGGTGATGGTGTAGGGGTTTTAGGCTTTTCGCCCGCTCCTTGACGGAGGCTTTTGCTCTTGCGGTTCTTAGCCATTGCTGCTAAGATAATTGCAAGATGATCTTGGTTAGGAATTTGGCTTAAAGATTTTTGAAAGTCTTCCCCACAGACGGCGCCAAATTGTTTTGGGTGAAAACAATGGGACCTTGCCGAAGGTCCGCTGAAATGGAGAAGGCTGGATTCGGTCCAAGTTATGTTGGGCCGAAGGTTTCCTGCACAGTAAACACACGTAAACTAGCCTCGGGGGTGTTGCCGAGGAAGGCCCCTCCGATGCTAAAGTCAGTACAATATGTAAGAAGAGGACACTATGCAAGAGAGTTTGTTGCTTGAGGCTTTAATGGAATATATCAGAATATATGAATGAACATATGAATGAACCTATCAATGAACATATCAATGAACATATGAATGTATCAATATTGATGGCTTTTATACCTCATCATACATGGAGAGGTTGGGCCTTAGCCCAATTGGCTTGCTTTGTGGGCTGACCTTTGACTTTAGCACAATTGGAGAGTTGAACCTTGACCTTGGGCTTTTAATTGGATCATTTAATATCTAGGCCCAATTGGACTAAATTGGACCCAAACAATAGATAATGGTTCCATAAAATAATTTTCAAAGATTAAGTTGAGAAAATACAAACTTACTTGAATCTCACTCTCTAATTTCGTTACCAAAGAAGAAAATGAAGCCAATAATCGCGATGTATCTAGGTTTGATTATCAGCATGGTGCTGTTAACAAATAGCCATTTCCTTCCAAATACACAATTAGAGGCTAATAATGCAAATTACATTAATATAGATCCATGTAAAAGCGCGAATCCACCTCCGGACTGCCAGGCAGACCCAAACGCAAAGCTAAACGATAGCCAGGCTAACCCGTACATGCGTGGTTGCTCGGCAATTAATGGGTGCAAAAGGGGCAACTGATCGATCGAGCTAGCTACATTACTCGCCATTGAAAGGCGCTGCCTAGCTAAGCTTTATAACAAAACCAGTGAGATAATGAACGTACTACTATATGTGTTTTGAAATAATGAAATTTTGATGAATCAAAACATGCATGTGTATGACGACCTTGCGTGTGTACGTCCTCTTAAGCATGACCTTTTGATTTAAATTTGCAAATATTATAGTGTATTCTCACTGTCCCAGTTTATTAGATATGTTTGTCGATACACATGTTTGAACATCAATATCTTTTATTATATACTTATATAAGCTATAAAAAAAATTATATTAAGAAACTATATATTAAAATAGACTCAACAACATCTTACATGATTACATTGACTTTCATATAATGGCTAAAAAAGATGGTCAAAGTGAGATGTGAGAATAGTGCAAAAAGTCAAAACGTTGCGACTAATTTGAGACGGAGGGAGTATCAATTTAATTTGTGGTATTGCCACTCTGCAAAATTATATTACACTTGTATACAGTATTTACCGACCTAGGGTTTTGTATTTATACCATTTGGTCAATTATCTCAATTATGAATGATTTGATCGTGTTTTACTTTTATTGGTTTTATTTAGTTGCAACACCTCCAAATATTGCACTATTTAGTGATTCATACTTCGTATTAAAAATAAATAAATAAATAAATTTGTGGAAATCAACTTAATATATATTTTCAAACTAAAAAAAAAAAGGTTAAGTTAGAAATCAAATCAAATAAAAAAAATTCAGATCAAATTATATGATGTGAATTGAAAATAGCCAAAGTATGAAGCAAATTTTAAATTTTATTTAGAAGAAAACTAGCACAAATAAAAAAAGGACAGATATACAAGCGAATTAATGTAGAAGGTAAGACTTGTAGACTATTCAAAAAAAAAAAAAAAAAAAAAAAGACTTGTACAAGTATTTCAAAGCTGTTGTAAAACACGCCCAATATAATGCTCCATATATGGAGTACTCATGTTTGTGTGGGTCGTTACGGATAAAGTCGGGTTTCGGATCACAATAATTTGCCCATTTTGGTTAAATATACACTTTACGGGTCGAGTCGTTTTCTAATTGATACTCAGCTCAATCAACCCATCATACTACCTGCTTGCCAAGCTGCCACAGATTCAAATTCAGTAGTTGCCGAATTCGAATGAATGGGAAGTGAGAGAATTCATGATTCGAATTTCCAGCTATGAATTTGACGAATCATCAATCGGAATGTACAAACCCTAATATTAGAAATGATGATGATGACGATTCAGGTAAATGATTTATTATGAATTATTCATGTTTCTCACAAGAATCATGTTTTCCTGTTTTGTGAATTTTTGCTGGAATTTGATTAATCTCCATTGATAAAACTAAGAGTTTATTGATTATTACAATTTGTGGAGTAATTTAGATGATTATTCTGGAATTCGACCACAAAACTAAGTATTTTAGATAAATTTCTGGAAATTTGTTGAGTAATTTAGATAAATGTTCATAAAACCGAGTATATTAGATAAATTCTGGTTAAACGTGAAGTAATTTTGATGGATTTTCTAGTAATTTAACCACAAAACTCAGTTAAGATTAGATTTTTGGTAATTTGTGGAGTAGTTTAAATGAAATTTGTGGTTATTTTATCACAATCTGATTGAGATTTTTATAGATGAAGTGAAAGTAAGATGTTGGGATCAAAGAGAAGCAGAACCAGGGGAACCTCGTTGTGTGATTTGTGGCCGGTATGGGGAGTACATTTGTGATGAGACAGATGATGATGTTTGCAGCTTGGAATGTAAGAAGAACCTTCTGGAAAGGATTGCCAAGGCAAAGTTGCCCTCCACTCTTCCTGTGCCAAATCCAATACGATTGCCTGTTGCTGATGAGTGCATCTATGTTAAAGGTTCGGGGTCCGAAAATGGGCTGAGCTCTTGTGGTCTGTCTGATAAACAGACTACAGTGCTGAGAGAAAGACTTGATGTTTCTGTTAAGTGTGGCTCTGTCCCTCCACCTGTTTTGTCATTTTCGTCGTGTAATCTTCCGGTGAAGTTACTTCAGAACATTGAATCTGTTGGGTATGAAGTCCCGACACCGGTACAAATGCAAGCGATACCTGCTGCATTGGATGGCAGTAGCCTTCTTGTTTCTGCTGAGACAGGTTCTGGGAAAACTGCATCGTATTTGATTCCAATTATTGCTAGTTGTGTGAATTCTTCATGTGATCGGTTGACTGAGAAGAAGCCGTTGGCAATGGTTCTTACTCCGACTAGGGAGCTGTGTGTACAAGTTGAGGAAGAAGCAAAGCTGCTTGGACAAGGTTTGCCTTTTAAGACTGCACTTGTGATTGGTGGTGATGCTATGGCCGGTCAGGTTTACCGCATTCAACAAGGTGTTGAACTGATTGTAGGAACACCGGGAAGGCTGATTGATCTGCTTACTAAGCATGATATGGAACTGGATAGTATATCTATCTTCGTGGTTGATGAAGTAGACTGTATGCTTCAGAGAGGCTTCCGTGATCAGGTTATGGAGCTCTTTAGGGCTCTTTCATGCCCCCAGGTTCTGATGTTTTCTGCTACAATGTCTGCTGAAGTTGAGAAGACGGCACACTCAATGGCAAAGGCCTTGGCGATTGTCTTTGTTGGAAAGCCAAATAAGCCAAACGTTGCTGTAAAGCAGATAGCTATATGGGTGGAATCAAAACACAAAAAGCAAAAGCTTTTTGACATATTGATGAGCAAGCAGCATTTCAGGCCCCCAGTGGTTGTATTTGTGGCTTCAAGGCTGGGTGCAGATCTCTTAGCTGAGGCAATCAGCGTTACGACTAAGATCAAAGCTCTCTCCATCCATGGGGAGAAATCCATGAGTGAAAGGAGAAAGATTATAAGAAGTTTTCTAATGGGTGAGGTATCTGTGCTAGTAGCAACTGGGTTATTGGGCCGTGGGGTGGATCTCGTGAGTGTGAGGCAGGTCATAGTGTTTGACTTGCCAAATTCAATCAAGGAGTATGTCCACTTGATAGGCAGGGCCTCGCGACACGGAGGGGAAGGGAATGCATTTGTGTTCATAAATGAGGAAAACAAGAAATTGTTCCCAGAAATTGTTGATGTGTTGAAATCAGCTGGAACTGTTGTCCCAAGGGAGCTTGCCAATTCAAAGTACACAGCGTGTCCTGTTTCCATTAGCATGAACCAAAAGAAAAGGAAACATGGTGGTTGAAATATCCATATTTGGTCTTACACTGTATGTTCCAAAGGTCTTATTTGGCAACATTCAATGATCTTGGTGGCTGAGATAAATAGTTGTCCATCGCCTGGCCAGAGGTACATCAATGTGGTACTCTAAAATTTGGGAGTTCCAGAAATGCAATGTTGCAATGAAGATACTGCAAGTATGGCTTCTACCTTTGAGCTCCAGTACTCAATTTGACGTACTCCATATTATAGAAGTCATTTCCCCTTTGGGGTGCATGCCATTAGGCTATTCTTTGTGAAATCTGAGATTCGAAGCTGATTGTGGCGAACCAGGGAGACAAAGTTGATGATTGCTGGTCAAGCATCTGCCTTTCACTCTTTCCTGGAGTGGGTCAAGATGGAGATGCAGCGCATAAATGCCACTGCTTTGTTAGACTTTAATTATACGGAGTAATTTTTATCAGGGCTGTTGTGACTTGTGAGCCTCAAAATCAATGGATTTTTTTATGTGAGTGCTATGTATCAGTAAGATGGTCTGTAGACAATTTTGGATGTGAATTGCAAGGCTTGATGGGTCCCTAACAGCCATTGATAATACTTGAAGAAGATGTTAGTGCTTCATAAATCATTTAGGTGTCCAAAGAATTGCTGCTTTGAAGTTCGATGAAGAATCCTTAAATGGAAGCAATCTTCATCGTCATCAACCTTGTGGTTTCCGGTAGCTATCAGCAGATTTGAATGTTGGCAAGAAATTTGTAGTTGATTTCTTTCTGTTAGTTTTGAGAGCTTATGTCTTTTTGTCTAGTTTCAGCTATTTGCTTGGTCATGGGCTCATGGCAATGTAGGTAATGTTAAGATTGTTTAACTAACATTTAATGCCTTGAGCTATCATTGACACAGCGACCTTAGACCATACCCTCCTGCTAGTTATGTTTATAAAGAGAGCATGATATTGCTGGTGCTTGCAACAGCTACCACATACTACTAGTCTATTATATCTGTAATATTCGGAACTTGATTTGACTATTAAATCTGAGCTACACGTAGGTATAATATGCATTCTAGTTCGCATCTTCAGGAAGAGTTTATTGCTTAAACTTGCTAGTGTTCTTCTTTATTGCCAGTTTGGATGGAATTGGAGTAGTGGAAATACATATTTACTACTTTACTTTAGCTCATATGCTCCGTTACAATTATGATTATCATATAACCCAGAATATAGATTGTCACAAATCATAATAGATCTAATTTATTATCCCAGCATCAGCCCATTTGATATTAATCGGGGCGCCCCATAGTCTCTGTGGGATTCCCAGAGCCTGCCAAACAGCCATAGATGCAGCAACAATGTCACGCCCACAAGGAGGATGATAACCCTCTTCTGCATTACATCCCTTTGTAGAATCACACTCATCAACTACTTTAGCTACCACAATCTGCCTATTGCCCCTTATCACGATCCTGTTACCACATCGAGCACCACCATTGTACCACCCAGTTGATAGTGCAACCACCAGTGACCTGTCCGAGTGGTTGTTAGTGTTGTTGCACTTTGATTGGCTATTCTGAAAGCTTTTCAAGGCGAGGATTCCCTCTGTTTGAGGGGTTACTAAAGGGGAGCATTCAAAGGTGAAGTAAACATTGTTTTCGACGCAGCACTTGTATGTGCATTGCCCTGGTGGAGGGCTTAGAGCTCTAAAGTGGCCTGTTGATCTGCAATATTGCCCTTCGACTTGTACACTGAAACTTACCAGTAACAATACAAATGAAAACCATTTGCTAATACAAGTGTTATTTAACATGGCAGTCAGTATTGGTTTTTAGTTTATGCTTTGATGTTTGATACAAAGGGATATACATATATATACTCCACAAAGGAGTGGACTTGAAATAATTTACTACATTTGCACATTAATCCACTTCATTATTAATGTATTATACTATGATTAATGGGTAGTCTTTACTATTATTGCACATTATAGTCAGTTTTTGGGGAGCTGCGTTACTCCAGAGTCAGACCTTGATGAAATAAAACAATGTGTGTTCAGGAGTGTGATATAATTCACATCTCAATAACAATTAAATACAAATATGCCCACTAAACTCCAAATCATAATAAAGGTTTATCCCAATGATTAACTTGGGCTTCTTCTGAATAAAGTTAATAACCGATTATATTCAATGAGTTTGGATCAAAACATGTCCGGACAAAAAAATTTAAAGGTTATCCTGGATCAAATATGATCCATTTTAAGTACACATTACAAATATTTTGGAGTATTATTCAAACCAATTAATTTCGTATCAACACATAGATTTGACTTCGGGTTTGTTATTATATTAAAATATTTTGGAGTATATTACACAGTATTTTGAAAGAATGTGATTGGTCACTGTCTCAAGTACAACACAGCTTAAAAAACACAAGAGTTATTAGTTTTAAAGTCTTCTAGCATGATTTGCACAGGCGAAGTATAAGACATGATGTAATACCGGGGGCATTATTCAAGGTGCAAGCCCACAGGTTGAATTTAGGGGATTACTTATCTAATTATACTCCATAATTGACTTTACTATTATTAAAAGAACACGTTGACATGCATGACCCAATTTTACAATCTTACTCAGAATTCATATTTAAAAAAAAATTAAAAAAAAAACAACTTCTTTGAATATAGAGTAGTAGATGTGGACGAGGGATTAAGATTAACGTGGTTATCCTATTTATAGATGAGAAAAGTGCTCCGCTTACTACGAGTAAAGATAAGTGGTTATTAGAATTGATAATAGTGAAAAGCAGAATTGTAGATCACTTATCCACTTATCTTTGCGCCAACTATAACCTATGACCGTCTTAGGCAACTTTTGTGCATCTTGTCTAGTGTTGATGTTCTCATATTTTATTTATTTATTTATTTATTAAATTAATACTTTTTAGAATAAAATTCAATAAATTGTTCAAAAATTTTGTAATAAGTATGGAGAAGGAACTGAATATAGGTAAGAAGAAGGGTTTTATAAGAACAAAATCTTTCACAGGTGAACTTAGGCCTGATTAAGTCTTTTGGAATTAGGGGGAATGAAGAAAAGTAAGGGAATCCTCACTTTAAGGTGCCTCTAGAGGGGTTTAAGGAGCTTAATCTCCAAGGTTATGACTTGTGAGATGACAAACCTTTCTACTAGACTAAGCTTTGCTTGGTAATAAATTGTTCATTATTTTGGTTAGTTTTGTGCTTTTGATTTTGAGAAATTCAAGTGTTAAAAAGTTCAATTCACGTTATCCAAGTATATATTACAACTAAAATATTCTATAAATTTTAATAAGGTTCAATAAATTCATGTAAGATAAGATAATTTCAGATAAGTGAAATCAGATGAATAAAACGCACCCTAAAAAAATCATTCATTATTACATACTCCTCCATATTTTTGGGGAAAATCTTTATTTAATTTTATATTTCCGTCAAAGAAAATTTTAATTTTATATTGCAGGTAACTTGTCAACCTTACCTAATATTCCTGGTTGACACACAAACCTCATCATACAACCCTATAACATCATATCTATACTAATCTATAGTTTATCCATTAAAAACTAAAAGCATAAAATAAATTATCATCAATTCAATTATCTCTAGAATATCTTAAAAATAGCGCCCCACACCCCCACTCGGACACTCCTAATAATAATATTGCTCATATAAATAAAAATATTAAATATATCATCAATCATTGAAATTGTTTAAGATAACTTTCACCTCTTTAAACCAACACAAATCCTATCACCTTACGACACTCAGTCACCCTCATCCCCCACCTCCACCAAACCTCTTTAAATCCCCCACTAAATTTCCTCCTTTTATTATCCTTAAAAAAAAAAATTAAAATAATTAATGGCAACTTCAATTTCTCAAACTAAACCCAATTTCTCTCTCCTCTTTTCTCCTTCTCGTAAACCTCTAAATACCAGTTTTAATAACCGCTGTTTTCCGGTTAATCGGCGCCGGAAAACGCAGCTTTTTCCGGTGAAGTGTTGCCTGAACTTGCCGTTAGAGCCTCAATCGGAGTTAGGAAGATCGTTGAGCAGTGTTGTTCTGAATCAACCTCATTCTTTTTACGACGTCGTTTCGGTTGAATTGAATCGTGTTGTTGAAGATCGTGATGCTGCTTTTGCTCGTTTTAATCATAGCTTGGGCTCTTCTGAGGCTTCGCTTCATAGGTTTTTCTCTCTCCTCTCTCCTTTTTATTTAATTAATGAATTTTGCTTGGATTTTTGTTAAGTATGATATGATAATTGATAAGTGATGAGTAATTATCTAAATTTTGGTTGATAATTTAAAGCATATTTCATGCTATGAATTCGTTGGTCAAAATATAGCTTGACTTGACCTTATCTTTTTTCGTGTTTTCTCTTTCCTATTGTTGGTATTGGTTTTACTGTGTTTCAAATTAATTATTGCCTGATCCGCAACGCTTTAGGATAATCGAACGTGTGATCTTAACTTTTTTGTAGTGGAAAGTCCATATCATTGATGAATAGTTGAAGTGTCAAACCTGAGTAAACTAGTACTCCGTATATGAATGACTTTGGGGACAAGTGTCGGCGTGTTGCAATTAATAAGAAATAACTTGTTGCAATTAATATAAAACAGAGAAATTAAGTCGATAACAAGTTGCTTGTTATCTTTGCGTTTGATAATTAATAAGTATATGCTCTTTTCAAGTTTTCAACTTTGGTTAAATTAAACTAAATTTTGGTGAAATTGTTTTGTCGTTTTCATATTATTAAAATGAACTTGTCTATGTTGAAATTTGCTCCATTATTTTGCTTAAGTATTTTAAGGGGTTGATATTGTAAAGGATAATGATATTGCTAATATCATTATCCCTTGATTTACTCCGTGATTTACACAATTAGGTTGATTGTCAAAGATTTACCTAACTATTGTCTAATGTACCTAGACATATACTCTAATGTATCTAGTCATAATCTAATGTTTATTTATGTACTATAAATACTCTTGTATAATAATTAATATAATCAAGTTTTCCATTCTCTTTCTCATAACTCTATCATGATATCATGAGCTATTGATCCTTTTTTTTCCCACTTCCGCTACTACAACCTCTTATTCTATGGCTACACCATCAAAAATCTTTGCCGACGTCGACAAATGATGGTGACCACATCAAAATATCAAACTTTCTACTCGGAAAGCTTCAAACCTCAAACTTCTGCTCAACTCTTTTAGCACCCCGTATTTCATATACCAAGAGATGCTAATAATGTCCCAAAAATTTGTGTAGTTTCATTCGGCTTGAATTAGCTCAAATTTTATGGATCCACAGGATACAAGCCACTTTCCACACCTTAAGTACCTGGTATTATATACCATTCCGTTCCCTAATTAGCATTTGTAATGACCTTTGAAGACTCGTGAGTTAAACCTTATTTTTTAGAATTTCCCTCATCTTCATTGATTGCATCTAGCAAGGTAGTTACAGCAGATGAAATTGTTATTTTAATTGCTTGCTAGTGATATTTACAACACTGACGTGATCAACTCAAGTCACCTGAATGAAATCAACTGATCAAGCATATTTGATTCATTCTTCTACATTCATATTAATGATATTATTTGATTGCTCTGATGCTTGAATGCTGCATAACTCTCGTATTTGCCATCTTGATATGCTGTCATGATATGTTGGTTCATCTGACCTGGAAGATATCAACAGAGTTGTCCATCAAATATTTGCGTGATGGAATAATTTTGTATGAATCCGTAATGCTAATATGTTGTTACTTACAAGGAACTTTATTCGCAGAGTTTTGTACTGGATTTTTTCACATTTATTAACTCATCCTTGATATCATGAAATCAACAACTGCAATAGTTCTTTGCTGGACGTTAAATCTGAGCAATCCAGTAGAGTGAAGTGGCTGATATGGATAATAGCCAATATGATGTTGTGCCCGCAGTAGATTCACATGTCTGTTAAAAGGTATCAAAGGTAAGGTGATTACGAAATGGAGGTAATGTTATTAGGGCGCTATAATCTTGTCCACCATGGATTGCATTAATAATTCAAAGCCTTGAACAGAGTGCAATATATGACAACTACCAGCCGTTGTCACATATCCCTTCTTGGCGTTATGGAGGTGTAATTGGAGTTGAGCATCAAGATTGTTCAAATTATCTTTAGCATGGGAAATTTCCAATCAGCCACACTTTGGACCTCTATAACACAATGCTTCAATGGTCAACCAAAATTCCTGCTTTGATAAGTTGCCAGCTATTCTCTAGCTTGATAATTCTATGTTTACCTGTGAATGTGCTTTGAATTGCTATGTCAGACTGTACTGATGCTCCTGTGTCTTTTCAGTCCAAATACATTTTGATTATATGAACCTGATACCATTCTTTATTTTTTGAATAAATTAGGAGGATCGCGAAATTGAAAAAGGCTGAGTGTCAACTTGCTGTTGAAGATGTCTTGTACATGATTATCTTGTATAATTTCTCTCAGATTAGAGTGCCTCTAGTTCCTAGCCTCTCTGAATGCCTCTACAATGGAAGACTGGAGATTCTACCTTCCAAGGACTGGGAGCTAGAGTCTATTCATAACCCAGAGGTATTGGAGATGGTTAGGGAACATTTGAG
Organism: Chenopodium quinoa; assembly: GCF_001683475.1. NCBI lineage: Eukaryota > Viridiplantae > Streptophyta > Magnoliopsida > Caryophyllales > Amaranthaceae > Chenopodium > Chenopodium quinoa. Next base: position 809,708 of record NW_018743920.1, on the reverse strand, counting down.
TACCGCCCTTGGATGGAAGGCAGGCTCCAGTGTTGCTGTCAACTGGTCCCCAACTAAAATCCGGAGACAACATCTTAGCCAAATTTATGCAACATCAATCGTGTATGGCTACTTCTTGAAGTCTGCTTCTCTGAGGCTTGATTTGGAGCAAAGCATATCGCCAATCTACCAAAACATTCCTTTTGGCAGTTGGACTCCTCCAGAATTTGAGTCATATGGCTCTGAGAATGTCATGCTTGGTCAAATGGTCACCCCAAGTTCCACTACATTAAGCCAGGTCACTAGAAGACCCGGGAAGAAAGAGTCGAATTTAAGGTGCTATGTGACAGGTTTTGACACGCTGACTACGGAGCAATGTGCAAAACTGAAATCAGAGGAGTCTGCAGAACTTATTGACAAGCATTGTCGGGCACTATTTGGGAGTACTAATGCTGAAAACAATGATATGATCTTAACTTCTCTGTCAAGCTTGAAACGATTGGTGTTGGAGGCAGTTGCTTTTGGGTGTTTCTTATGGGATGCGGAAGAGTGTGTCAACAGGATATATACTCTCAATTCTCAAGGATAAATGTTAGTTCTTTTAGGCTGATTTTGTATATATGGAGGCTGTTTGGCTTTTGCTCTAAGCCCACTATTAGATGTACAATGACTTGAACAAGCGGCGCTCTTCTACTTCAGCTTCTTCTGTTCTGTTCTGCTCTGCGCGCTTTGAGATGTATATAGTAATATAGTATGACAGTTATTTAGTTAAAATTGTGTTGGGTGATGTAAATATTCTCCTTCATCTTCCACTGTGGCAATCCATTGAACAGTTTAATATCGTATGTGAACAGAATTGAGTAAATACTACGTATCATTTATTTGTTTGGGCCACCCTTTTCTTTTGGGCTCGTTAGCTCATATATCAAGACTGGCCCAAATATAAAGCATTAGTTATGCTTGTGGATTTTTGACGTAAAGAGTTGAGACTTGGGACTTGGGACTTGGGACTTGGGAGTAAATTATCCTCGTTCTCTACGCCACATTCAAGTCATCGACTTTACCAAACTGCAAACCAAGAAAGCTCGGTGAAATTTGGGGGGGAACTCACCCTGGTGGGCTAGCCGGCTAGGTCATGAGTTCGAGCCTCATCAATTATATTATTTGCTTGGGATTAGAGGGATTCTCTTATCTCGCCCACTACTCAAGTGTTGACCTGTGATCCTGTGTAACTAGGGATGTCAGTGGGGCGGGTCAAGTAGGAGACCCGCCTCATCCTCGTCCCAGTGAGGCGGGGATGGGTCCTTGTTCGGTTTGACAGGACCTGAGGCGGAATGGGGATAAAAACCATACCCGCCATGGGTGATGGGGCGGGGGTGGATTTTAGGTTGTACTCGCCCCTCCCACCCCACTTCATACTCGCCCCATATCCACATCCATATATTGATATATCTTATTACATAAAAATATATATTTTTATACTATTTTTATATAAAAATTAAGTAAAATAATATAGTAAAAGTAATACTTTGTAATAGAGACTTATATATAAACAAAACAAAATGTGTAACTTAACAATGTTTTTATTAATCATTATTATGTAGTATAGTTGTATTTGAAAGGTGAGGATTAGGCGGGTCTTAGCTAGGGATTAGGTGGGGGTGGATATCCAAGTGGGGGGAGGGGCGGGGATGGTTTTGGAATTGTACCCGCTGAGGTGGGGACGGGGATGAATTTTGGACCCATCACGGGGATGGAGGTGGGGATGAAAATGTTAAGCGGGGATGGAGATGGGAAAACCATCATCTGCCCCGCCCCACCCCGTCCCATTGACATCCCTATGTGTAACTGGCCGACTTGTAAAACTCTACTTGTAGAAGATATCAATAAGGCCCAAAAAATATCACAAAGTGCAAAATACATATTCGTAAGATTTTGTAAAAAAGAAACCGAAAAGGTGAATTATGGATAACAAATTAAGTCATGTTATCTTATTTCAGCCATTTTCTACCATACTGAAATTACTTAATCCAATTTTACTGATTGAAATCAAATTTTCCTCATTGCAACCGATTGAAACTATTCATTTTATTGATTCACACATTACAAAAAAATGTTCATTTTTGTGGCGATTATTGCAACATACAAAACTAATTATAGTTGCGACGAAAACATTCCCAACTAATCTTCATTCTCTAACAGATCCATTGTTGCCATATTCTTTTAGTGTCGATTACCAGGATAAACGGTATGAAAGTTACCTCCTTATCTCCTATCACAATAGCGATTATTATTTTCTCCATATATTCTTAATGGCAACTTGTACATAAACTAGTTAATTTGGCAAATGAATGGATGCGAAAGCTTCTTTATGGTTTTGAATATAGTCGATATCATTAGTTGATTATGGTAGCATTATAATCAAAATTCAATCCTATGGAGTATTTGATACTCGAATTTTTCATAGCAAAATTAATTTATGCTATTGGTTATAAAATCATCACAAATATACAATTGCAAGGACAGCATATCATTGAGAGTTTATAACGCCAATTATAATCACAACTATAAAGTCAAATAGTTTGTTATCATTAATTTCAATTACAATCACAATTATTGAGTCAAATAGTTTGTTATCTCTAATCGGCATTTAGTGTCTATTGTTAGAGTGATTTACATGGAAATTGCAAAGTGACAATGTTATGTACAATACTTCACTAATAATACTCTATACACTTAATGTCACGAATAAGAAATCATTGTGAAATACTCACATTAAAAAGGTCTAAGTATAGTTTGATATATTAATTTTAATTTTTTTTTTAATACATATATTAATATAATCTTTTCAAAGGAGAAAATACAAGTTAATCGGATATACAAAGTTGGTATATCAGGGTATAATAGTCATTTCATCAGTTAGCTTGTGGGTAACATAGTAATTTCCCAGCTTTCTTCCTTTTCCCAATCCCAGATTTCCTCCGTTGTTGGCTTCTCCATTCTCTATCATTCAAGCTAACTCCATCATCGCCTCCTCCATTTCCACCACCTAAGGTGGTTAAAATTGTTGCAGTGAAGAAGATGATTCCCTTAAGGGGTTGATATTGTAAAGGATAATGATATTGCTAATATCATTATCCCTTGATTTACTCCGTGATTTACACAATTAGGTTGATTGTCAAAGATTTACCTAACTATTGTCTAATGTACCTAGACATATACTCTAATGTATCTAGTCATAATCTAATGTTTATTTATGTACTATAAATACTCTTGTATAATAATTAATATAATCAAGTTTTCCAACATTCTCTTTCTCATAACTCTATCATGATATCATGAGCTATTGATCCTTTTTTTTCCCACTTCCGCTACTACAACCTCTTATTCTATGGCTACACCATCAAAAATCTTTGCCGACGTCGACAAATGATGGTGACCACATCAAAATATCAAACTTTCTACTCGGAAAGCTTCAAACCTCAAACTTCTGCTCAACTCTTTTAGCACCCCGTATTTCATATACCAAGAGATGCTAATAATTATCATTTATTTTTCTCCAAACCCCTTACGGAGAAACAATACCTTTTCTACATCCCTTAGTTTACCTACCAAGTGTTGCTAAAACATGAAATTATCTCTTCAAAACCATTATGGAGAACCATAACATTCTTTCCATTCTAAACCACCATCAACACCATTGCATTCTTTTCTATCTTGCCTTCAATAGTTGTGAAGGAATCCCTATATTTTTATTCTTCTCCCATACATTGCAAGCACATGTTATGCTAGCAAAAATTCTTCATTATATTAATTTTGCAGTCAATGGTTCGCGTGTCACAACAACCGTAAAAAACACCCATTAACCAACTCCTTATTCTCTATACAATTGGGGAGACAAAAAAAAAACCTAAACTCTCTCCAAACCATCTCGGAGAACGACAATACAATGCAACCCTTCTCACCAACTACACTTCAATTCGTACATTGACCAAGATCGAATTGTGTTATTATATTCAAGATCAGTTTCTCGTTCCAGACGTCTGTCTTGCGGGGGCATGTAAAGGATAATGATACTAGCAATATCATTATCCCGTGATTTACTCCGTGATTTACACAATTAGGTTGATTGTCATCAAAGATTTACCTAACTATTGTCTAATGTTCCTAGACATATACTCTACTGTATCTAGTCATAGTCTAATGTTTACTTATGTAATACAAATACTCTTGTATAATCATCAATATAATCAAGCTTTCCTACATTCTCTTTCTTATAATTCTATTAGATATGGCCTTACTTAATAACACTCTTTATTACTAGGGTTTTGTTTAGTTCCGCCGCTTCACGGGGCCATTGAGGAAGACGACAGGGGAAGAAGAAGAAGAAGATTGGCAGGAAGACAAAGATATAGTGGTAGTTGACTAGTTTTGATGGGTTTCGGGTTTGAGGTGGCTGTGATGGTGGTGGCGTGAGGTGGGTGTGAAGAAGGGTTTGTTTTAATGTTTAAAACTCACTCTTTATCATCGTTTACAACATTACAGGCCTTGAAATTGGAGGATGATATACCTAATACATCAACCATATATTGACTTGAGCAGCAAAAAAGATTTGCATCTATTTGAAGGCAGAACAAAGCAGACAATCTTGCACCTACATTCAACCGTTATTGGGGACCCCTGAATACATGCCAGTTTTGGTGTACCTGTAGTCAGTAAACTAAGCTCACACTACTCAAAGTAGTGTAAATGTGTAATGTGACTAATGTCCTTTTTTATTGGATTCAATTAATTTTATCAATCTACCATGTACCAAATGTGCACTAATTTTTCATTCATAACGTTAAATTCAATTTCAGATGTCAAAAATAATTAAATAAATAAAATTGGATGAATTTCTATTTAAGTACTCCAAATCTCCCATCTATTTGGAGCCTTGATGGTATTGTTCAAATATAAACACCAAAGAGGACATATTTATGTGCCACATGCACCACTAGCATGCACCACTAGAGGTGTCAAAATCGAACCGACCTGAAAAAAATCATCCGTTTCCAACTGTAACCAATCCGATTTGATCAGAGAAATTCAAGACTCAAACTCGATATGTAACCGAATTGAACTCAACCCGGCCTGAACCCAAAATTGACCCGATTATGAACTTAACCCAGCACCGATTTGACCCGACTTGAACTCGACCTGTAACCAATTTGACCTGACTTGAATTCAAATCGAACCGATTTGATCCGACTTGAGCTCAATCCGAACCGAAATTGACCCGACAAATACCCGATTCAATCCGATCTGTTTTTTATCCATACTGATATTAACCCAACTCGATTCTAACCTGGCCCGACCAGATTTTGACTTGGCATGATTTCAAACCGACCTAACCCAACCTATTATTTACCTGTTTTTATTATTATTATTTTTTTCTTACTTAAACATATATTAATGACACGACATGGAAAAATGATACGTGAATGACTTGATATCGACCTAATAACAAGATACGGAGTAAAAAAAAAAAAAAAAAAAAAAAAAAAAAAAAAAAAAAACTCAATAATTACTCTAGTTTTAAAAATGAATATTAAATTTGGTCAACCCAACCAAAATTCATCCAAACACGAAAAGTATCTGAATAAGAATTGACCGGATATTGAATCAAATTTATTAGTACTCGAATCGAACTTAACAGAACCGAAATCAACCGAACTGGAACCAACCCGATACAAAGTCATCAACCCGAAATTAACCAGGTCAAACCCGTTTTGAACCCGATTCGAATCTATCCGAACCGAATATGCACCGATCTGAAGTTGACTCGACTCAAACCCGACAAGGACCAGACAAAGCTTGACCCGAATTTGATCCGACCCGAGGCAGATTAATAGGATAATTTAGAACCGAATATACCCGATCCGAACAGACCCAATCCAAACTTCGTCGGGTTATTCGAATTGACACCTCTATACCCCACACGTAACTACGTAATTAAGCGACATGCTTAAGCTTACTACAATACGAAGGAGATTTTATTTTCATAGAATCCCCTCTAATTTAAATTAAATATATTAGTTGTAAAAACTTCTGTATATATTCGATGTGTACAGTAATATTACTGTATATCAAGGTAACTTTTATTTAATTTAGGGTAACTTTTAGACTTTTTTGGATAATTTTTATTAATACAGAATAAATAACTTTTATTTATATCAAGGTAACTTATATATACTGGGTAATCTTCATTCATTACAGGGTAATTTTTTATCATTTTAAGGTAACTTTACGACGGATGCATAATATTTTATTGTACATCCGATTTTTTTTAAATGTTTGTCTATTAGGATTTTCACATGGTTTAGTTACTTTGACTATAATTTTCTATAAACATACAAAACAATTACTAATACTAAATAAAATGTTGGCGTAGTGATATATAGCTAGTGCTATATAATTATCTTAATAAAAATTACACAGTCATCATCTTATATAAATAAATACAAGGTCATGTATGAGGTTGTCAGGTCAATGAGAGTAACACTGAGTTGGTAACTTAGTATTGATAGAGTTATGAGAAAGAGAATGTTGGAAAGGTTAAAAACCACCCCTAAATTCACCACTTTTCTAAAACAACCGCCCTTGTTTTTACGAAATTAAAAAATACCACCTGCACAACCCAATATTAGTAGGAATTACCACCCCATCCCTTTTTCCGACCTTTTTTCCGTCTGTGGGCCCCAAACATGTATCACCCATATGAGCATATCACCAACATTTTGCAGTGTGTCAATGTGTATGTTTGGCAAACATGTCTAAAAGAAATGAAAATTCTATTTAATAATTTTTAAACATGGTTTATTTTCTTAAAACTACAGAGTAACACAAACAATCAATACAAACAATTTGTCAAAATGACCAAGTAAACATCCAATAGGCAAACAAATACTCGTACATAGTTTTGCAATTAAATCAAAAAACTTGATTATGTTAAATGGTTAACAGACTTCGAAACTCAAGGTTACATGTTTTTTTTTTTTTTTTTTTTTTGACACTCTCTCTGTTTCTCTTTATTTACTTATTTTCAACTGTGTTAAGTACCAGTATATATATTTTTTATCTCTTTACAAAATCAACAAGGAAAATAATTGAAAAAAACTAAAAGGGACAGAAAGAAAACCTGATAAATTGAAAATGACTGGACTTGGTATCAAATTCAGGGACCAACTAGAAAACTTTCACGGCAAGACAAAAATAGATGGAGATGGAGTGCATTTTGCTATATTGCTTTGGCGTGTTAACTCGGCATCATGCTCATTGGCCCCAAGGACAAATAATTTAAGACCGAAAGATAGTGGATACGAGGGGTGGGGTGAGGATCGAACGTAGGTCACTCCTAAAGGAGATGGAGGGACAAATTGTCCCTCAACTCCATGATCCTCAGAAATTGGGTATTACAATTATTATCTGATGACACAAACATGTTAAAAGAAATACGAGTATTAACTAGTCCGACTGGCATATTTTTTGTGGGTGACTCAACTCTGTATTCAGTATTTAATCCATTTTCTTTTTGATATGGCAAATTGGCATGCATGCCAAAATCATTAAACCACTCTTCAAGAGATAACAAAATCTAATACTTTTGCTGAGATCAGCTAACTATTACTCAAACTTCTATACATTGACGATAATTAACGAGTCAGGGCTTGTTTTGCTTGTCTTATTTTTACTTAATTTAAGAAAAATAAATTTAGATAAGTTTTGAAAATTAGATTCTCATATGGATAAGGATTATCAAATTTAAATTACAACTAAAAAATTCAGATAAATGAAACACACCTTCATTCCATTGTCTCCATATAATATTATATACAGTACTTAGCTCCTTCCTACCAATGCAATTCGATCATAAAAATTGTAAAAGTTGATGTTGACAAGTACGGAGTACTAATTAAGGATAAAGGGATTAAGGATTTTTTTTTTTTGAATTTTTTACTCATATTTGGAGAAAAAAAAAAGTTACAGCAACAACACATAAGAAAGTATGATTTGGATTGTGATTTATTGACTTTATACCCCGTATTTTGATAATTCTATATACATCAATAAAAATTACATATGAAGGTTGAGATAATAGAGTAGTGACATGAACTGACATCGCTCTTCACCTTAGATCCCTAATGAGGTTCAAACCTTATACTATATATGTAACTCGTTTGAGGTATTTCTTTTTTCTCCCCCTCAAGTGAGTCAACTATCCATAATTTATGTAATTAATTAAGAGAAGTTTACAAGTAATACCAAGTACACTCAAAAAAATTAGTCACTTGTATATAGCTATCACATTAAAACCTACCCTTAAATTAAAAAAGACCATTATCCCCACCAAAACCAACCTAACCATATCTTTCAACGGTTTAAACTATACTTAAAATACAGTATTTGTACCTTTCTATGAATCACCCTTACTACATACTTTCTTCCAAACCAAACAACATTTTATTTTACAAACAAAACCAAATATTAATATTGCATTTTTCTTCTCAAAACTTCGTCCTTTATTTCTCTCCCAATTCTCAAACAAATAAAAAAAAAAAAAAAAGTTCTTTCATTTATTTGAAGTAAAGATACTAATCTAACATGTTAGCTCCCTTAATTAAGCTAATCTTCTTAATAATAAACACCTTTTGCAACATAATTACAAAAGTATTATTCTCAACAACAGCTTATTTCGTCGTTCTCATAATCCATGCATTAAAGGTTCCAGGAGATGCCACCAAGGGGATCCTAGAGCAAGCAGCCGACGCCTTCCGTTCGGTCCTCGAGTCCGTGTTCGGGTTTATAATAGAGGTGATCATAACCATAATATCTACCATTTTTGATAAGATTAAAGACGGGATTATTGAGTCTATTGTTTCGGGTTCGTCTGCTATAGGAGAAATGATTGATCAAACAAAGAATTCTTTTGAAGGTTTGTTAAATGATGTTCCTGAGATTATTCAAGGATTTTCTGAGATGATTGTTACTATGATTACTGATTTGTTGAATAATTCTATGGAAGCTTTAGGAATTGTTCAAGAAAATGCTTGAATTGATGCAATGTATTACGTATGTATGTACATTTTTTTTAATTAGTTTTTGGATGTCATGTAATTAATTATGTGATTATTAATTTGGTGCTGGAAAGTAACATTTTTGTCTAATTAGATTTACCAGCTCAATAATTAAGTAAATTAACCATTTCATTAATTAATTGGTTGCTTGGAAGCTTCGTTACGTTCATTTATAAACAATCATATGCATGAAATAATAATATACATGAGGTTTGGTTTGACCAACTCTTATATTAATATTTGTCTTCTAATTTAATATTTCTTGGTCATTTGAGTCTTGACTTGCTTCCCCAACTTTGGGAAAATTGTTCAATACAAATGTTGCATAACTTGTGAGGCACGGGTGCGGAACCAATTATTAATTACTTCATCTGTTTTGTAATATTTTTCGATCATAATTGATTTGTAATTTGAGTATTATGAAAAAGATTCATCAATTTGTACTCTGTATATGATTATATTTGATTTATTTTAATGTAAAGTTTGGTTATAAACCAATTACCATTGGATTAAATCTAGGAAAAATTAATGCATGTTACTATGTTAGTTATAATATTTAAATCTGACAAAAGGCATTGATGATATGATTGACCCCGTCGGATTAATCTAGGAGAAATTAATGCATTAGTAGTGTAATTATGTAAAATCTGAGTATCTGACTATGAAAATTATGGTGCAGTATCACTAGTATGTTAATTAGGGGGGGCTTGGGTGGGCCATGGCCACCCCCTTGGCAATTGGTCTAAGCTGCACAAGTGTGTATCTATTCTAGTTGCAACACCAGCCCATAAACCAATTTTAAACGCGCCTCATTAAAAAAAGGTCCAAACCAAAACGAGCCCATCCAAACATCTGAACATATCTTTAAAATGCAGCCCACCTAATTATCATTTATACAAAACCGTCACTTTCAACAGCTAATTTTTTTAAAATATAATTTATAAAAAAAAAATCGTCACTATCAAATTTAAATTTCTGAAATTTATTATTCGTCTCTTTGATTTTCTCTCTCTTACAATCAAACACAATTCACTCTCTCTCCTCCAAAACAACCATGGATATTTGATATGAGATGAAAATCAAACGGATTCTCCCAAAAAAGGTAAATTTATGGAAATTTCACATAATTTTGTTTGACTTTATATGAATATCACTTAATTTTATTTGAATATTGTTCGATACTCTGTTGTTCGAAATTTTTATTAGAATTGTTAAAAAATTTAGTGAAATCAAACGGATACCTTATGTTCATAAAATGTTTTGAAATGTTATTATTTGTTGTTCATATGATAAATATTCTTAATGTTCATAAAATGTTCTCATTTTGTTTGTTTTGTCTGTTTATGCTTGTGTTCATATTTTGAATGCTTATGTTCATTTTCTGAAATGCATATGTTCATTTTCATTCTTAAATGCTTATGTTCATATTTTGAATCCTTTTGTAAACTTTCTGAAATGCTTATGTAAACTTTCTGAAATGCATATGTTCACTTTCTGAAATCCATATGTTCATATTTTTTTTGTATATGTTCACCTTCTAAAATGCTTAATTATGTTCATACGCATTCAAAAAAATGAACCAATGCATATGTTCATATTTTGAATGCGTATGTTCATTTTCTAAAATGCATATATTCATATTTTTAATACTTATAATGCGTATGTTTCATAATTATTTTATTTTTTATTTCTTCAATTTTCTTATGTTCATAATTAGAGGCCGTAAATTGCATGTTCACAAACCTAATCAAATTGATCAAAATTCATTACAAAATCACCACAAAAAAACCGAAATTCATACGTAGATCAAATTGATAGAAATTAAACAAAATACAATTACAGAGGAGAGAGAAAATGAAGAACGAAAGAGGAAAAAACAGAGGAGAATAAAATTTTGATGAAAATTATGATCAAAATTTTGTTGAAAATTATGATCAAAATTTTGACGAAAATTTTGAATAAAATTATTATAGGAAAGAAAAAAGAGAAAAGTACTACAATCAATTTGTGTTCATCACTTACTACTAATTGGCAAATTATCCAAAAATTACATATGCAATATCAATCACAAATTTAGAAAAAATAACCAATTAAATCAAATTACAAATCAATAACATAAACTAACTTATATCAACAATCTCTTCAAGATTCCAATTAAATCCATCACGAATCAACGAAAATAAAAAAAATGGAGGAGAGAGAAAATCTTAAAAGAAGAAGATAATGCCAAACACAGTGGAGAGAGAAAATTTCAACCAAAATTAAGAATTAAGTAAGGAATTTGGAAAAAAGAGAAAAAATTATGTAAAAATTAAGAAATAAGAAAAGAAATAAAATAGGGAGAAGATTGAAGGAAGGAGATGAAGTAAAGGTGATCATTAGGCAGGCTGGGCCGGGCCGAAGCTAAAAAATTATGCCGACTTCTCGGGGCGGGTCAAGCTTCGGGCCGGAATTTTTTGTGCCTATACCCGCCCAAAATGGTCGGGCCGTGCGGGCTTTTCGGGCTGGGCCTAAAAAAATCAATTGAATATGCATAAAAACGCATTCCTAAATCCGCCCAAAAAAAAAAAATTCGGGCCAAAAAATTCTGCCCAAAACCCGACCAAAATCGGGCCGCGCTAACTTTGATCACCTCTAAGATGAAGTAATATATACCTGTACTCCAATAGTAAATAGTATATATGTGTGTTTGGTGTATAAAAGGGGGTACTTGATGAGTTGCAACCTTGTGCATCTAAGAATATGCCCCCCTTGGCCCAAAATTTTTATTACTGCAAAGCCCAAATTTATTTATTTTTTTTAAAAAAAAAAAGAAAAAAAAAAGCCATGTATATAGGAATAGGAGTACATATAGGCGGCTATCACGCATACGAGAAGGAAAGGATTTTGTTTTGTTTTTTTTTTTTTTTTTTTATAAATTTTATTCCTTTTTCTAAAGTATATACTATGTTGTCTATGTATATAGGGGTTAGGTACTAGCCTACTATGTTCACAACTACTTTTTACAAATTATTAAATTTTTACCAATTGGATATTACACACATCAATTAGACAATTACAATTCCTTTACCCTTCAAGTATGTTTTCCGTTTTTTTTTTTTTTTTTGTTATTTATTTATTTATTTTTTTATAACGAAACTTTGTTGTTGAAATTTCATTATTTTATTTTAAATACATGTATCAAGATTACATAAATAAATTTAAGTAATTAAATTAGATACCATGTAATTTAATTAGCCATTAGAATATATAACACATAATTGTGAAGAATATTGTTCGAGATAAGATGAAAGATGACTTTCTTTTCGACTACTTGTAGTGTATATTGAGAAGGAGATTGCTGGAAAATTCGAAATAAAGTCAATCATTGATGACTTTTTATTCTATGAAACCTATAAGAACTCATGCTGGAGTAATTTTCACCTTTTTATTTTAATGGTTAATGTTGAATCGTTTTTACCAAATTACATATGCATTTATGACTTGTCGAGGTATTATTTTTACTTTATCAATTAGGCCACTCCTTTGGAAATTTTCTGGTTACGCCACTGAGTATGTAGAATTGTGGGAAGACTTGGAGATACAATATTTATGGCACTTTTTGGATAGGAGGGTGAAGGATTGAAGGGTGTAGAAAGGCGTATTGTTGTAAGTCCCTTGTTTGAAAATTTACTTACTACTTGAACTTGTTAAGGGATCGAATTGGTTTATAAGTCTAAGTGGACGACTGATTTAATATTACTAAATAGGTTTCAATGTGTTATCATGTATTCGTGCATGAAATGTATGAAGTCAAATTCTACTCCAACACGGGAGTGTTCTTAGCCCAAAGCAATGAAGTATTATCATTGTCCATGCTTTTTATTATTGCCACTTTTCAATCACACGTTGTGTATTCCATCTATCGCAATAAGCCGGTTTCATGAGCAAATTACACAATTTATACAAGGGTATAAGAGAAAATTGGATGATTGGATATGGGACCTAAATTTAGATATAAATAGAGTGATACAGATCATAGCTTTAAACGTACAATGTATAGGTGTTATTTATAATGAGTCCTATACATGTTTGAGAGGCTTGTCTGGTTTATCTCCTTGATAAGCACGAGTTGTTTATCAAATGGCAGATTTGTAAATAAATGAAAAAAGAAAACATTGTTCATGGTAAAACCGCTAACACCATCAGCGGTTCTACCATGAATAGTGTTTTTTTTTACTCTATTCATAGAATCGCTAACACCATTAGAGGTTCTTCCTTGAACAATTTGTTTTTTTCTCTTTTTATAAATTTGTCACTGTGATAAATAACTTATGGATAAACTTATATTTTCTCCATGTTTGACTTGTTCAAATCAATTTTGGTAATGAAATAAAATACATGAACATGGGCCTCATGGCCTAAAGTTTCTATTTTGTCCATTGATTAAATTGTTGTACTTGCTCCATCCAATACATGTTGACCATAAATGACTTGATTTAGCCCTAAATCCTAAATGCTCAAATATACAAAGGTTAGCCCAACGCAATAATCACCATATCCAAAATAATTTGATCCTATAATGGCTCAAAGTCTTGACACGGTACTACTCTCAAGAGTCCCAACCCAAAATCCATGGAAGCGATAAAACCCGAATAAACCCAATCTAAACTTGAAATGATAAACTTAAAGCGCAATCACTTTAAAACTATTACCTAAACTCTTCTGTGACACGACTCAATTATTAGATTATTTATATTATTTTAAATTTTTAATATACTTAGGGGTCGTTTAGTTAGATTATTTGAAATGAATTGAAATGGAGTTAGAATTCATTTCATCTAATTTTTTGTTTGGTTAAGATTTTTAAAAATGGAATCTCATATCCAAGGGTTCTAACTCCCTCCTTACTCCCCAAGGAATCCCATACCACCAAGGAATCCCATACTCATCACACTGTATATCGGTCAAACTTTCAAAAATAGATTGTCTATGTTCTTCCATGGCGGCAGAGACGACTGACCTCATTAAATTCCACTTTGAAATTTCATATCGAAAATTGCAGTCATTTGCTGAATAAATACCACCCCCAATTAATCCTCCTACAAGTGCAGTGGAGCAATGGCACCCAAATTAATGAATGCTATTCAGTATTTTCGCTATGGTGGTGGACCTGCTGCATTAAAGGTTTTTTCTTCCCTTTTTTTTTTTTGGGTTTCTATAGTAATTCATTTTGCAATTTCATTAATTTAAATGATTTTGCACTTGGGTTTTTATAAAACTTAATTAATCTCTGATTTTCCATCTGGGTTTTTGATTCTTATGCAAGGGATTCTCCCTTTTTTTTGGGTTTCTTACAATAATTAATTTTGCGATTTCTGTAATTTAAATGATTTTGCACTTGGGGTTTACTAATACTTTATTATTCTCTGATTTTCTGTCTAGGTTTTTGATTCTTATGTAAAGAGATGAAGTGGAGTAGAATTAAGATGCTAATTGTATGGTTTTAGGAGTAGAGAATTAGCAAATTACAATTTCAATTGTGTGTTATTTTAGCATTTAATAGAGAGATGATAGAAAAACATGGAGAATTTAGAATGTTCTTAGTTTGAATACTGCAATGAATATATCACTATGTATTATTGTATACGAAATTACGAAGTATATTGTACGAAGTATTTTGAACATATCATTAGTTAGCTGTATTAAAGATAAGTGTGATGGTTATATTTTGATCTTAGCATACAACATTTGTGATGTAATTTATGTACTCGTATATAATAATGCTCGAATAGTCGAATATACAATTAAAACAATGGTACAAAAGATTCTTGTTCCTCCTATGAATAGGTCTTCCTCGAATAAATGTTGTACAAAACTACAAGTATAATTTGAAAAGATATGGTTAGGAGTTTTAGGACTAAGGAGTAAAGGATCATTTACGCTTGTTTGTTCTAGTATCATTTTTGGACCGAAAATTGCTGAAATATGGGGTTGAAAATGTGTTGATTAGAGCTCAGAACAATTGCTACTTGTCTGTTGGGTTAAATCCTTATGATGTAGGTTTTTAGCTTCTTATACCTGCCTTCAGCCAGTCTTCTCATGGGGGTTGTTATCTATGTTTCAGCGTGTTAAGGTTGCTGTTCCTGATCCAAAGGCTGATGAGGTTTTATTAAAAGTTGAGGCTGCATCTTTAAACGCATTTGATTGGAAGATACAAGAGGGCATACCTCGGCCCATATTACCCCGAAAGTTCCCTTATATACCAGGTTTGACATACTGCACTGTTTCTTTATTTCAGTTCTTCCTTTGAGGTTCAACTTGATGCTGTTAAGTGCGCATACTTCGTAACTTAGCAGCTTGATTTTTATCTTCTTTTGCCTCTTGTTTTTCTGTTGACATATTACATTGTTTTGTTCTTCGGCCTTCCTCTTACCTTCGAGAAGCTGTGGATGGGTGGTATAGAGTGGTGTCCTCTCTGTGGAGAATGTGATTTACTGACTTGTAATGGAGATCTCAAGGTTTCAACCATATATTATTGTAGTATTACATGAGAGTCTAATTGTTCAGAATAATAAATACTACAATGTAGATAGAACATAGTTTTGAGTTGCTATATATTGTCCTTATCATTAGTATTCTCCTGGAATTGCTATGGCCACACCCATTTCCGTAAAATGTTCTCAAGGCATGGCGTAAAAGTTTGAAAAAGCTTATAACTATAGTTGCCTTCACGAAATAAAGATTTTTATTAAAGCCATGTTGATAAGCTTGCAAGATTCTTCAATTTATCGCTGAAGACCACCTCTTTTTATGGCTTCAGGAACTGATGTTGCAGGGGAGGTAGTCCAGGCTGGATCTTCTGTAAAGAAGTTTCAAGTTGGTGACAAGGTCCTGGCCCTGTTTAGCCATGCTGTAAGTTTCTTGCTGAGTTGTTTTTAAATCATTGTGCTTTCAATTGGAAATAGTTTCTTTTACGATGTGGGGAAAACTAAAGTTGTGACTGATTTTTGTTTTGACGGACAGACTGGGGGTGCACTGGCTGAATATGCCGTGGCAAAGGAGAACATGGCAGTTGCTAGACCCCCAGAATTATCAGTACCCGAAGGTGCAGGCCTACCTCTTGCTGCCCTTACTGCTCACCTAGCACTTACCCATGCAGGCATAAAGTTTGATGGAAGTGGTGACAGGAAAAACATATTGATCACAGCTGCATCAGGGGGTGTTGGTCACTATGCAGTACAGATGGCAAAGCTTGGAAACACACATGTAACCGCAACATGTGGGGCACGTAATCTAGATTTTGTCAAGGGCTTGGGCGCTGATGAAGTTCTTGACTATAAGACCTCAGAAGGAGCTTCCCTGAAAAGCCCTTCAGGGAAGAAATATGACTATGTGATCCATTGTGCTATGGGCATCCCTTGGGCCACATTTGAGCCTAATTTGAGTGCAACTGGTAAGGTGATAGACTTGACTCCTGGCCTTGGTGCGATGATGAAGTTTGCTATGCAGAAGCTAACATTCTCTAAGAAGCAATTGGTGCCTCTAATTCTGTTTCCAAAGATAGAGAACTTTGAATATGTTGTGAATTTGGCGAAGGAAAGGAAGATTAAAACAGTCATAGACTTGAAACATCCCTGGAGTGAAGCTGAAGATGCTTGGAGTAGGATAATGAGTGGACATGCTACCGGAAAGATCATAATAGAGCTTTGAATAGAAGGTACAAGTGTTTATACAGACAGACACTATGTAATCTGTAGGTATGTGATACTTCATACGGCTATACGTTACTGGTATATATTCCTCTACTTGGGTCTGGGTGAGTTTTGTCTCCCTCAAAAACTCCATTTTGGGTTCTTGTCGTTTCATGGGTTGCCAGCTCTAGTCCTTTTAGTGTATATTGCGCATTCATTGTTCTACGTATATTTGTAGCAACTTATCAATATGTCAAAAGTAAAATATATTCTTGTAAAGTTGTAATATTGCAACTAGAACCTGTGGCAAGTTTTGTTAGGGTAAAGGTTGATTAGTATATCAGCATATGAGTATTATTGTTATGGCAGATTTTCATTTTGATTTTTCCCCTTCTTTCAAAGTAATTGCAACTTTTTTTTTGCTAGCTGTTGGAAATGGGAGGGGAAGATCATAATATTTGACCCATTGAATTCAATACAAATTTGTTTATGTATTTATTTTTATTGTTATAAACAATACTAGTATCTATTAATTATCACCTCCAAAACTTTGAATCATCGAATATGCTGACATTTTCAATTTCGTATAAATGTGGGCATCCTGTAAACTATGTATTCAATCCTTGTCAAGAGTCAAAAATGTCATAGTAATCAACTGATCATACTCATCGATGATTTTATAACGAAATATACTCTCAAATAAAAATAAGCCCATATTGAAGCACAAATGCCTTCCAAACTTATGCATGCCCTTCAGTATTCTGGCTATGGTGGTGGAGCTGATGCTTTGAAGGTCCATTTTTCTTCACTTTTTTATTTTCTTATTATATAAACTGAATGTTATCTAAATGTTAATTTCCATCGAATTTGATTGATTTTTTTGGTTGGTTTTTCGTTCTTGATTAAATTGGTTATTTTCTAACTTTGTATATGTATGTTTTGGGATGCATGCAAATGTTGGGGAATGATATTAGTATAATAAACAGCTAAGTTGTGGATTTTATGTACTATAGAATATTAAATTAGAGAATTAAAAGTATATTCTTAGTAGTATAATCATAATAATTTGACTAGTTGATGGACTTGAAATTTGAAAGGATGTATGAAATCAATAGTTTTAGAAATTGAATATAACAGCAAATTAGGAATTTAATTGATTGAAAAGGTTGAAGAATGAGGATTATTCCAAAAGGTTATGGTTACGTGCATCTACTGGTCTGTAACAGAGTATATACTAAAATAATGCATAGTCTAATATGATGTTTTAGATATAATATGAAGATTAGAATATAATAGAGTCTCTACTAGAGTCAATTTGTTAAGGGTAATCAGTAACGCTTCGTAGGAATTTGAGTTTTGTACTTGTTAACCCCGCCTTTGGCAGGAAGAACACAGAGTGTTTATTTTAGTGTTGATGCTGTTCGAAGATTGGGAGTTTGGAAGTTATAAAATCTGTTTGATGAATTATGCTTGTACTTTCATTTAGGCCTTCTCATTAGGTTGAGGTCTTCTCACAGGTGAATAATTCATGAAACAAAATGTTATTTGAGGTATTCTCATTAGGTTTGTCTGAGTTGCAGCATGTTGAGGTTGTTGTTCCTGATCCAAAGGCTGATGAGGTATTGGTTAAGATTGAGGCAGCAACGCTGAATCCGATTGATTGGAAGATACAGGATGGTATTCTTCGGCCCTTCGTACCCCGCAAGTTCCCCACAATACCCGGTATGTCATACACTCATACTGGCTATGCTGCTGTAGTTTATTTACTCTCTTTACACGAGCAGCTTACTCGTCATCTTCTTTGTTTTGTCAAGTTTGTGAGCATGTGAATTTAAATTGCACTTAGTTCTTCTTGTTGGGAATGAGGTTGGGGGTGGGTGGAAGGCACGCACTGCTACTATGAACCCCAAGATTTTGGGTCCGTTCAACTCTCATATATTGCATGAGTTTACCCCCTCCCCTCCCCCACTCCTGCTGATCTATACACTTCATAAGGAAAAGTGCATTCTTGCTTTTCACTTATGTACGTCAAGTTTGACAGAACACAGAAGATTTGCTTCTATCATTGTTATTCTTCTAGAAGTATCGTAGCTGCAACCGGTTTTCCTTTAATTGTTCTCAACGTGTAGTGTAAAAGCTTCAGAAGGCATAGTAAAATAGTGATATTTACTCTAGCTGGGCAATTCTTTGCATGGAGGATGATTATGTCTTGCATGATCCCTCTTCAGCTTAAGACCATTTTTCATCTTGGTTCAGGAACTGATGTTGCTGGGGAGGTAGTTCAGACCGGATCTGCTGTAAAAAGTTTTAAACTGGTGACAAGGTCGTGGCCTTTCTTAGCTATGATGTAAGCTGTTTACTTCCCCATTCTCATTCTTTCATTCCAAATTGGTTTTTTTTTTTTTTTTTTTTTTTTTTTTTTTTATATAATTTTTAGTAGAGGGGCATGCCTAACCTCAGTCACCTGCTATTTTGGTCACTGAGGCCTTATCTCATAAAACAATTAAGTGAGCTTTCTGTGGTCACCACCAAATTGTGACTGATTTATATTACAACTAATAGACTGGGGGTGCACTGGCTGAATACGCCGTGGCAAAGGAGAATCTGACAGTTACCAGACCACCAGAAGTATCAGCACCCGAAGGTGCAGCCCTACCTGTTGCTGCCCTTGCTGCTCACCAAGCTCTTACCCAGTTTGCAAACATCAAGCTTGATGGAAGTGGTGAAAGAAAGAACATATTGATCACAGCTGCATCCGGGGGAGTGGGCCACTATGCAGTCCAACTGGCCAAGCTTGGAAACACACATGTTACAGCTACATGTGGAGCTCGCAACCTAGATTTTGTCAAAGGCTTAGGGGCCGATGAGGTTCTCGACTACAAGACCCCAGAAGGGGCGTCCTTGAATAGTCCATCTGGAACAAAATATGACTGTGTGATCCATGGTGCAAGCGGAATCCCTTGGTCCGCCTTTGCACCCAATTTAAGTGCAACAGCTAAGGTGATAGATTTGACTCCTACCCCAAGTGCATTTATGACTTTTGCTTTGAAGAAGCTGACATTCTCTAAGAAGCAGCTGGTTCCTCTTCTTGGGAATCCAAAGACAGAGAACTTTGATTATGTGGTGAATTTGGTGAAGGAAGGGAAGCTTAAAACAGTCATAGACTCGAAACATTCCTTGACGAAAGCTGAAGACGCTTGGAGTAGGATAATGAGCGGTCATGCTACAGGAAAGGTTATCATAGAGCCTTGAACATATTATATTGATGCAGTCATGCAGACACCATAACTTGCTTGACAAGTTGACAGTATAATGGTATATGTTTATAAATATTGAAGTTACACTTCCTAATGAGAAGTTATCAGGGTTTGGGCATAGAATATTTTCGTCAGCCAATTTCTTGGTTATAAACATGTAAATTGTAATCTTGTAAAATTAATCACTTTTTGTGTGCTTAATTTGTCAATTTGTGTGTGGTGTGAGGGAAGGAGGTGTTAAACGTAATCCACTCTCCTAAGGCCAACTTATCATTTGTGTTTCTTGTTAACCTCATAAAGTCATAAGTACTAACTTTGACTTGATTTTTACTAACATACAAAAACACTTGCTATTATGAATCTGTTGTTTGATTAATCAAGATGTAACATTTTCCTAATATCAATTATTCATGATTTTTTTAGCTACATACAATTACAAAATTTAACGGTTATAATTACGTATAGGTAGATGTGTCGATCAAACTGTTGCATTAAAATAGCATGAGTGTCGCTTTGAAGACATCTAATAAAATTGGAAAAAGTGGGAGTATTGCCAATCAAATCATCGTACTACAAAAGTGGAAATAATTCTATAAGACAAGCAAATCCAAGAGTGGCACTTCTCAAGTTCTCAACTGTGCATCAGTTTGCTTGTTTTTATACGAAATATAAAAACAAATGTTATTCTTCTTTTGTTTGTCTACAAATGTTATTCTTCTTCTATTTTATAATACTCAGTAGATTATCACAAATATTAAACACATTTATATTAACGTTATATGACCCATCAACGTTAATATAAATGTGTTAATATTCCATACTCCCTCTATTTCATAATGATCTTTTCATATTGATTGTATTTTTTTAAATTGAGATATAATGATCAAAGTATTGCATGACAATAATATGTTTATATATTAAGGATAATTGAATGTTAATAAACTACTCATGGAGAAGAATTAAATAAAATTCAACATGACTATATTATGTTTTATATATCAAGAGTATTTTAGATTATTCTCTCATCTTATAAATAGTATCAAGATTCCAAATGAGAAAATCATTATAAAATAGAGGGAATATTATTTATACTAGTAAACGAAATTTTGATACGAATACTCTATATTCTACTTGCATAATTTCAATCGTTAATATTTTTAATTATCAATATGTAAAAATTATAAACATTTGATATTAAAATAGTATAAATCGAGACGAATTTAACAAATTCCATGACTATATTTTTGCATAGCTATAAATTATCAAAACTAGTAATACATAAATAATGTAAAAGTCAAACTGTTATAAATATAAAAAAAAAAACGGAGGAAGTAAAATTCTAAATACGACCTCTAAAACTTTAATCAACGCCACAAAGGGGTGCTAACACCCACAATTTTGTACAAATGTGGGCATCCTGTTAACCACGTATTCCCTGTCAAATGCCAATAATGTGATCATATTCATTGACGAAAAAGAAACTCTCCCAAAAAATAAGCCAAATACCAAAAACTCAGAAAGGCCTCCTCAAATAAACTGTGGTAAGAAGATTGAGACTTGAAAGAAAGAATATCATCTGTCATCTGACGCGCAAATGGCTTCCAAACTTATGCACGCGCTTCAATATTCTGGCTATGGTGGTGGAGCTGATTCCTTAAAGGTCCCTAATTTTTTCCTTATATTTTTGTTTTTTTTAAAGAAAGAGTTTGTTATCTAAATTTTAGTTTCCATCGATTTTGATTGATTTTTTTGGTTGTTGTTGGTATTAAATATTAATTGGGCATTTTAAAATCTTGTATATGTATTTCTTGTAATGCATGGGAATTGAAAATGTAAATTTGAGCCAACTTGGTGATTTTATATATAAAATGAATGAATTAGAGAAATTAAGGTGGATTAACAAATGGGGTTTGTTTTCTTTTTATATATTTTTAGTTGTGTAGTAGTTTGACTGTTTGATGGAGTTGAAATTTGAAGAGTATTTATAAGTTTAATTGTTTTATGAATTGAAAATTAGAGTGAATTAGGAATTAAATTGACTGAAAAAGTTGAGGAATGCTGTATATTCCATTTAGTTATGTCCAGGAGCATCTACTAGTCTATTATAAACTGAAGTTTGGGCCCAAATGTTGCTAAGATAATGCATCTATTTACCAACTACAATATGATGTTTTCAATATAATGATTAGAGATTCTCTTCTAGAGTCAATTGATTAAAGGGTAATTGGTAATGAACTAACTTTTCGTAGGATTTTAAATTTGAACTTGCTAATTCCTGCATTGGAAGGATGCACATCGAAGATTCAAAATATGGGAGTTGTGAAATTAATTACATGAATAATGCTTGTATTTTAATATAATGTTTTGCTCATTCTAAGATATACTTAGGTAACTTTGAGATCATTGGAAAAAGAACTAAAGGCGTGCTCGGCAGTATCTTTTATGGTACTAATAAAAAAAAATTGAGTGTTTGGCAATTTAGTGGTTGATGTAGTGTTTAGTAGTGAAGGACATATCATACAAAGTGACCTGACTTTGGTAATCCGTTAGGAAATAAGGAGAGTATAATGTTAGTTACTTTCAAACTTTTCTTCATAGTCACTAATTTATCGGTATATGCCGTGTTTTTAAAATTATGATGCATTTATTGAGTAGGTAAAAGATACAGGTGAATATTCTTGAACCAAAATGATATCTGAAGTCTTCTCATTAGTTTTGTTTATGTTGCAGCACGTTGAGGTTGCTGTTCCTGATCCAAAGGCTGATGAGGTATTGGTTAAGATTGAGGCAGCAACTCTGAATCCGATTGATTGGAAGATACAGGCAGGTGCTCTACGGCCCTTCTTACCCCGCAAGTTCCCCACAATACCTGGTATGTCATACACTCATACTGGCGATACCGCTGTAGTTTTATTTACACTCTTTGCTTGAGGCTTAGAGCATGTTTGGTTAGAGTATTTTTTAGGGTGGGAATGGATTCAATTAAACCATTACCATTACTAAGTGTTTGGTTAGTAGGTTTAGGTAACAATTACCATTACCTAGGGGTAATGGTTTCCACTATTTGTTACCTCTCTAAAACCTAAGGTAACAATTACCCCTACCTTCCTCAAACAAAAAGTAAAGGAGCTATGATTAAGTGATTCCTTTCCATGGCTAAACCAAACAAATGGAAAGGTAAGTGTTAAATAATTCCTTTCCTCCCTCTAATTTGTTTCTTTTCCGCTCCATTTCCAATATCTATACCAAACACCCCATTAACTTATTGCAACTAATAATGTTTGTATTACTCTTCATCAAGCAGCTTGATCATCATCTTCTGTGTTATGTCAAATTTGTGAATGTGTGATTTTAGACTGCACTTAGCTTTTCTTGTTGAGCATGAGGTTTGGGGTGGGTGGATAGCACTGCACCTATGAACCCCAATATTTTGGGTCCATTTAACACTCATCTCCTGCAGGAGTTTATTTCCCTCCCCCCTCCTGCTGATGCATAACCTTCAAAAAGAAAAGTTCAGTTCTTGGTTTTCACTTGACATATATGAGTAGTTTTGTTTATCCACTAGCCCTCCGCTTTTTTGTGAGAAGACTGTGGATGGTAGTAATCAGTGGCAGAAGTTAACCCTCTCTGTGGTGAATTGTGTTGGGACTTGGAAATCTCAAATGTTTGAAGCAGATCAATGCTATTTTAGGATGCAGATACCAGTGTGTTATATCAAATATGCTCAAGAATTAACTCTCTCTATATTGTTGTATTAAGCTGTTATATCGACATTTAAATTCATTACAGGTGTACATCAAGTTCAGAATTTTTTATTTACCATTTTTTAGAAAGGGCTGTGGCTGTGACCATTTTCCTTAAAATGTTCTTAATGTGTAGTGTAAAAAGCATAATAAGGCATAGTACAAATGGTAGCTTGTTAAATTAATGTTTATGATTCTAACTGGTCAATTCTTTGCATGGAAGATGATTTTTCTTGCTTTTTTTTTTTTTTTTTTTGGGTAGCTAAAAATCGTCTTTTGTGTTGGTTCAGGAACTGATGTTGCTGGGGAGGTAGTCCAGGCTGGATCTGCTGTAAAGAGGTTCAAAACTGGTGACAAGGTCGTGGCCATTCTTAGCCATGCTGTAAGTTGCTTGCTTCCCCAATCTAATTCTTTTAATCGGAATAGATTTTTTGAATTCTGTATGAGTGAAGGGCATGCTGCACATGCTATTTTGATCATAGAGGCCCTATCTCATCAAACAAATAAGTGAGCTTTCTGTGGGCGAAAATTGAAGTTGTGACTGATTAATATTATGACTGACAGAATGGGGGTGGACTGGCTGAATACGCCGTGGCAAAGGAGAACCTGACTGTTACCAGACCACCAGAAGTATCAGCACCCGATGGTGCAGCCCTACCTGTTGCTGCCCTTACTGCTCACCAAGCTCTCACCCAGGCTGCAAACATCAAGCTTGATGGAAGTGGTGAAAGAAAGAACATATTGATCACAGCTGCATCAGGGGGTGTGGGCCACTATGCAGTCCAACTGGCAAAGATGGGAAATACGCATGTAACGGCAACATGTGGAGCTCGCAACCTAGACTTTGTCAAGGGCTTAGGGGCCGATGAGGTTCTTGACTACAAGACCCCGGAAGGGGCGTCCTTAAATAGTCCGTCAGGAAAGAAATACGACTATGTGATCCATGGTGCAAGTGGTATCCCTTGGTCCACCTTTGAACCCAATTTGAGTGCAACAGGTAAGGTGATAGATTTGACTCCCACCCCAAGTGCAATGATGACTTTTGCTTTGAAGAAGCTGACATTCTCTAAGAAGCAGCTGGTTCCTCTGCTTTTGATTCCAAAGACGGAAAACTTTGATTATGTGGTGAATTTGGTGAAGGAAGGAAAGCTTAAAACAGTCATAGACTCGAAACATCCATTGAAGAAAGCTGAAGAAGCTTGGAGTAGGATAATGAGTGGTCATGCTACTGGGAAGATTATCATAGAGCCTTGAATAGAATTTATTGATGTAGACAATATAGCTTGCTTGACTGTAATAAACATGTAAGTTTATAATGGTATATTTTCTTATACTCCGTAATTTGTTTATAAACATAAAAGTTATACGGAGTACTTCCTAATGAAGAAGTTATTAGGTTTTGGGCATATACTATTTTTGCCAACTTATTTCTTGGTTATAAACTTGTATACTGTAATCCTGTATAATTAACCTCTTTTTGAGTTTGATGAGAGCCTGAGAGGCAAGGAGGCCAATAAAGTATGTGGTGTATGGTGGTTGAATCCACGCCATGGGATGTTGAGATGGTCTCAATATGAGGTTGCCGACGAAGTTTCCCCAGATTTTGTTACGCTTCACAGCAAATTCAAGGGAGGAGAAGCAAATCAGACATTTCAAACGGCTTCCGCCCATCTCAAGTATGTTCGATCACTTTTCTCTGATTTTTCAAGATTAAAAGACAACTCCTAGAACACTTTTAAAAAAAACACTTCGTTATAATAAATAAAACACTCATATGAAAATTGATTAGAAAAAAATAACAAAAATCAAAGTGGATAATGTGAAATAATTATTGTGAATAATGCTTCAAGTCAATACAAGTACTCCGTAAAAGAGAAAAGAAAAAACCCGGAGAAAGTACTATAATCAAGATTCATTCATATCCACCAAAAACCTTGCTATTTCTTCAATGGTGTACCATTGAAATCTGAACTCAGGGTTACGCTTTTGGTGGTTTGTCTGTGCCATTTTTACCATCTCTGCCAAACACGTCAACTTCTCCTTCATGTCTTTATTTCCCAGAGTAACTTCAAAATCTTCCATGTTATGCCACCAATATTTATGGCATAATTGCTGCTCACAACAAGATTCATTTTGAGGTTTCTTGTCTGCTAATCTCCTACACAAATACTGAAAACCAAAAAAAAGGAAACACATGCATAGTTATAACAAGTTCTCAACTATTTCAGAAACTTCTTAATCCGTTTTGACAGTTGATTACACTCGAATAGGAATGAATCGGCGTACCTTAACAACATCATAACAATAATAACCATGTAAGACTTGTATAGTCAAGGTATTTGAACAGGTAGCCCAAAAGAGACCATCCACAAAAGCTTCTACTAGATGGCCAAAATCTTTCTTGTTACTATTTTTAATTTCCAGTTCTAGGTGGACATGTTTAAGCTGGGAAATCGGAGTTGCTTGAAATTCATCTAGAACAAATTGAACCTTGCAAAAGAAAACATACAGTACAATGAATAATGTATTTCTAACACATTTTGCAAAAGTTCAGAAAACAAAGATTGTTGCACCTACCATCTTTAGGCTAACTCTAAGAGGTAGCCAAATGCTTTTGTGTCCTCCTATCTGTTCTATGAACTTCTTTAAGCTGATGAACCACGACGTGTCAAGATGACTATACACATTAAAATCGAATCTATACCATAAGGCAGTCGGAAGGTTAACAGAAACAACCTTTGGGATGTTACCATGGACTGAATATTGAAAAATCCTTAGTTTTGACAGTTGATATAAACCTCCTCTGAAACAGCACCATTAAACCTGAAATACTTCAGGTTTGGACAATCTACATAAAGCTTCTGAAGAATTAAAAAAACATAATGTATATCTAAACTCCTTAGATGATTATTAGTAGTAGCTTTGAACCAATCTACACCTTCAAAACTCGAATCACCAGTGATACGTACATTCTCAATAAGTGGAAAAGCTGTTGTGAAGTCTTCAAACAGATTAGGCGCGATTACATGGCAGTAATACAGGGTGAGTTCCCTGAAATTACGACAAGCAGCTGGACTCGTCACCCAATTGTATTCAATACTTTCATAATATAAATTCTCTAGGTTAGTTTCTGTAGTGTCAACATTGTTGAGCAAACCAAATTCACCTGATGCTAGGATGGAAGCCTTCTTTAGCTTAGGAAACTCCGAAAGCTTAAGGGTTTCAAACCAAAACGTGCAATAATCATCTATTGGCTCGATCCCTGGACAACAACTTCCCAAAGTGCTTAATGATTCTTCACTAAGCATAACTTGTCTTAGCCACAGTTGTCGCAGGGATGAAAACGTGCCTGCAGCTGTCGCAGGGAACTTGCACCATCGAATAGTAAGAGATTCGAGCCAGTTTGAAGCTAGTACAGTCGGGTAGGGAAATTCGTAACATACATCTTCCAACGTCTTTTCCCACTCTGTAAACACCTGAGAGTCAATTGTTTGCATGGTAACACACAATTCTTCAACCTTAGTTTTTCCAAACAGATCCATCAACTCATCTACACTAGAAAACTCGTCGTTAAATACAGCCACATCTAACGATAGTCTTAGTACTGATGACTTTTGTTGGCTTATTTTTCCTAAGTTATCTACCACAAAATCCACGAATTTGTCCCTTATTTCGCACACATCGGGCTCTTGCCCGATTGCATCAGCAGATAGTAGTAACTGTAAGGCAAAAGAGTTGTGATCATAACACAAACATGTGCAAATGTTGTAAGAAGTGCATACTCTTTTCCACTCTGTAGACAAAGTTTTTGTTCGAGCTGCGTCTTTAATGGGAACAAATGATAAAATGTGGCGGAGAATGTGTTCCGGCAACTGCGAAATCCGATCTGCCTTTATACATCTACTCTTTCTGGAATTATTCATTGTTCTCACCATATCTGTATAATTTTTTACAAGAAAACAACATTATACTATATACAACAAAAAATACACATTCATGTCAAAATAACAAAAAAACTCTTTCATGCTACCAACGAGGTCTTGGCCGTAAAATACTTAGTAATAAGGATTTGTTACCAAGTACAACATATAGGTCACAGGTTCAAATCCTCATCGTCCTATTTTATAATGCCTTAATTCAACCAAAAACTACGTACCCAACTCAACATTACAATTTAATTTGAAATGAGATATGATATATGCATTTCTAAAATCTAAATATCAAAAGTAAAACATTAAAATAAACATAAATAACACTGTTTGATACGTTGATGCATTAATATGGAGTGACAATTTATTTCTGCATATACTCGTACAATGTTTAAATACTGGTAAGGGTTACATAAATCAAAATTGAAAGTTAAAAAACTAATGACAGTTGAGAAAATACCTAGAAAAGTGAGAGTGAAATTTTCTGTTGTAGAATTGAACGAGTGAGTAATATGAAAAATACGGAAAATGAGTTTTGTTATCTCATTACCTCCGTATATAATTGAAGATTATTTTTTTTTTTTTTATTATTATTTTTTTTTTTCTTCATATACGTATAATTGAACACTTGAAGAGCTTGTTGATACAATTTTATACGAAGTAATACATAAATCTCAAGTATAGATTTTTTCTCCGGGTTAAGGATGCGTTCTATTCACTTGATTTTTACTTATCTTAACTTATTAGCCCTTATTAGAACTTATTTTAGTTATAAATTAAACTTGGATAGCCCTGATTAACCCTTATCACAACTTATTAGAACTTATTTTTATTGAACTTATCTTATCTGAACTTATTAATCTTGAAATAAGTGGAAATAAGGTGAACAGAACAGGGCCTAAACCCTATTCACCTCACCTTATTTTTGTTATGCTGAAATTTAAATTATGTTAAACTAAAATTATTTATGCCAAACTTAAATTATTTTTATTAAACTATAATTATTATTATTCTTTTACGGAAACTGAAATTAATTTTACTAAACTTATATTATATTCCTTCTTTAGAACCGACTTCTATTGAACATAAAATATTTTTAATGAATTGAATTTATTTTGACTGAATTAACTTATTTTTACTGAGTACAATTTTTTTTAAGGTGAACTGAATAGGGCCTTAGTTTCTTAAGCTTATTTCCTTGTAATTATTTTATTCATTTTACTATTTGTACCTCGTTTACTTCACCTTAATTTTGTTGAATAGATTTTCTTTTTTTAATTTAACTGAAATTTATTTTACTGATTCTCTGTTATAATTCTTCTTTAAAGTTACTAATTTTTATTGAACCAAACTAAATTTTATTGAACTTAAATTATTTTTAACGAATATTATTTTTTAAGGTGACCTTAATAGTTTCTAATTAAAAAAAAAATATATATTGGTAGGGTCATAATAATTTAACTAAACTGTTATTGTCTTCTGTGCAGCTAGTCACACCAAGTAGCCGCTTGTAAAAAAAAAAAAAACTAAAATAATTTTAGCTTAGTAAAAAAAAAATATTCAATTTAGTAAAATTAATTTGAATTCAGTAAAAATAATTTCAATTCAATAAAAATTAGTAACTCTAAAGAAAAAATATAATAGACAATCTGTAAAAGTAATTTCAGTTTAGTAATTTAATTTAAGTTCAACAAAAATAGTTTCAATTCAGTAAAATTTTAATCACAGTTTAGCAACAATAAGTTGAAGTGAACATGACCTAACTCTTTAAGTCTTTATTATACTTAGCTTATTGAGTAACCCTTAAGTAATAAAGTAACTCATACAACACTAACAGAGTTATTTCTATATTACTAACTAAGGCCTTGTTTGGTTCACCTTATTTTTACTGATCTGGTTTGGTCTGATCTGATCTGATCTGATTGTCTGATTTGACCAAACTTTGACCTTTAGTGTACGATAATCTATAAGGAAAACATATATCAAGTGGGATCTTGTTAGATTCGTAATAATGTGTAGTTTATTAATATGTAATTTTCATAAGTTTTTTCATTACGAAATTAAGAATATTTAGCGATAAAAAACCGCACATAAAACGATGTTTTGATCTGAATTTATTTTTTCTGATCTGATCTGATGTGAACTTATTTTTTCTGAAATAAGTAAAAATAAGTTGAACTAAACAAGGCCTAAGTATACCATTATAACTCTAATAGAGTAACCCCTATAACACTAATGGAGTGACGGCTGATAAGAAGGTGATAAGGGGAAGGGAAGGGGAGGGCTGGTGCGGGTGAAGGCTGATAAGGAGGTGATGGCCTGTGCTAAAGGTCGGGTTGACGAAAATCATTGAAGGGATTGAGAGAAAATGAAGAGGGGAGGGAAAGAGAGAAATGGCGGGTAAGATAGAAACATGAGCTGTGTTGGCAACCTATTAGATTGGTTACCAACATACAACAGACATCAATGAAACTGAATTACCCTCAAAGGCTCAAAGGTTGTTGGATTGGCTAAAAATTAGATTATGGAAGCAAATTTTTTATCATAATTTATCTCTCTTATTAGCAATTTAATATATCATAAATTTTTATTTGGTCCTCACTCAATAATTTATATAAACACTTTATGCAATTCCTAATATTATGATACGCACGAAACGAAAGGATGTAGTGAGGGTGAGGATCGAACTCTGATCACGCCGGTGGAATATGGAGGGACTCACCGATCCCTCCACTCCTTGATCCTCAGTAGACTATACTCCATTGGCTTTCTTTGAAAGAGTGGAAATAAAGTCTTCAGAGGGGCTTTACAGTAACTTCAGCATTCCTATTTTTCTTTCTTTAGAAAAATTTTATATATGTTAAATTAACCAAACAAAAATATATAATAAGGTCCACTATTATTTAAGGGACCACCAGCCCACCAGGAATCAATAGTGTTTTGCCGTTTCGATTTTATACTCCACCTTTTCTTTTCTTTTCTTTTTTTTTTTCCCTTTAATATTCTTTTTTTTTTCCTCTCTTTTCTTTTGGGGTCTCTTAGAAGTTAGAAGTATCTACTATATTATTTTTTCAAGAAAAAAAAAAGCGCGTTTTCTGCATGATTGGCTACACTGTGTGACTGGCTAATACACATCAAAATACTGATCAGGTAAATTCTGACCAACCGAGCAATCCTTGATCAAATAACCTCTGATCGACCGAGTAACCCCTGACCGATGAGTAATGCCTAATTGAGTAACCCCAGTCACACGATATGGGCAGCCATATATGGAACTTTATGATAAAAAAAATCATTTTTTCCCTCTTTATCTTTTCTCTTATTCACTATGTATTTGTTAATTTCGAATATCCATTAAATATCCATTATTTTAATATTTTATTATTATTTTATGCAATCCATTAAATATTCAAAAAAAAAAATTAAAGCAGCAAGTTTCAATGGTACGAGTACTCCATAAAAAAAATTTAAAAGTTTTGTAAAATTGTAAAATTAATACTTCTTCCGTTTTAGCAATTTTTTGAGTAGATAGATAAGAAAAAATAAAGAGGATGTATGTGATAGGATAGAGATAGATAATTTATTATTACTTCCTTTGTACTCATTTTTTTGCCCCATTGCATATAAATGGATCAAACTTCAAAAAATTTGACCATAAATTTTCATTAATCGAGATAATATACATGT
This sequence comes from Chenopodium quinoa, assembly GCF_001683475.1. Classification (NCBI taxonomy): domain Eukaryota; kingdom Viridiplantae; phylum Streptophyta; class Magnoliopsida; order Caryophyllales; family Amaranthaceae; genus Chenopodium; species Chenopodium quinoa. The sequence continues at coordinate 778,324 of NW_018743920.1, read as the reverse complement.
GGGGTCTTTTAGATTCGTCTCGTTGTATATTTTATTAATATCAAGTTTTTATAATTTTTACGCGTATAAAAATGAAGTTATATACATTTTAAAACACGTCCGTGAAAAGTCAAAAAAAAAAAAAAAAGGGACAGAGGGAGTAACTAATAAGGAAAGTGAATGCATCTAGATTGTAACTTTCATTTATAAAAAGGAATGCATCTAATGACAACAAGTTCTTTATACATGCATACATTATATTACTAATTTCGACCACATGTTAAAACTATATATCATTAGTCAAAGTGTATTCACTACATAAATGATGCATTCATTAAGAATAATCTTTGGGTGAAAGTTATTAAGGATAATAAGTTTATTCTTAATACATCCCTTTTTTAGTACAAAAACATGTTAAAAGACTCCCATATATGGAAAAAGATTCTTGCTCAACGTGAACTAGAGAAAAGGTATTCGTTCGAAGATAGGTGATAGCAAAGATATCTTCTTCTGGATTGATAATTGGATGGCTAACCGAAGCCTTTTAGAGCTTCTTGAGATAAATGTCAATCAAGTTGATCTTAACACTAATGTGTGCGACTTTATTTTGCCTAATAAGTTGTGGGATAGACAAAAATTAAGGGGCATTCTTCCTGAAAACATCACAGCTAAAATTAGTGGTATTCCACTACCTCTTAATGGTATGATAGATACCTCCGTTTGGGGGCTCACTACGCATGAAAACTTCACAGTTAAGTCGGCCACTTGGCTAGCTCATAACCTCAACCCCGGTAACAATAATTGGCCTCATCAATGGCTTTGGAAAATAGATATAACCCCTAAGCTTCAAATTTTCTTATGGAAAGTATTCCATAATAGTTTAGGTATTCGAGACACTCTTCACAAAAGAAATATTATCCCGTTAAATATGTGCCCCTTATGCAATCATCAAATTGAAACAATTGACCATCTTTTCATTAATTGCACTAAAACTAGAGAAGTTTGGAACCTCCATTTAACTAAAAAATGGTTAGATTGTACAACCTCAGTTTTTAAATTTAATTGAAACAATAATATACTTAAGAAAACACCCCAACACTTTGAAGAAATTTATTTTCTTTATTTGGAGTATATGGAAAGAGCGAAATGCTATTATCTTCCGCAATGAAACCTTTGACATCTTTCGGATTTACCACCGAGCGCAATTTGCGTTCAATGAGTGGCACCAAATAAGTCTCATAGATACCTTTTTGTCCATGGGATCTCCCATCTCGAGATCCCATAACCATTCTCCTCACATTCATTCTCCACCATTCATTCTCACTTTATGGAAGACACCTCCCAACAACTTCTTCAAACTCAACTTCGATGGTTAGGTTCGCAACAACAGGAATCATCATCAGAGATAGTAGCGGAGCCCTCATCAAGGCATCTACTTTCAACCTCGACAACACCAAAGTATTTATAGCAGAAGCTAAAGCTCTTCATAAAGGAGTCCAACTAGCTCTTCAATGTGGCATTCAGAACATTCAGATTGGAGGTGATAATCTATTAGTCATCAATTCAGTGAAAGGCATTTGGGCAATCCCTTGGCAGATCGAGCATATTATAAAAGATATTCGGTCTCTCCTCACTTGGTTTTATAATTGGAGTATTCAACACATTTACCGAGAGGCAAATTGAGCAGCAGATTGGATCGCTAATGTAAGTCATTTAGTGTATGATAATATGGATATTGATGTTTGTAATAGCTCTAGCCTATTCCTTATTCTTTCTTCTGATACGTTAAGAATTCCCCTCGTGAGGAAGGCTTCCTAATATTATTTTCCTTACCTTTTACAAAAAAAATTAAAAAAAAATTAAGAAAGAAGGAAATATATACATAATAGTTTTAAAACATAAAAAGGAATAATTGGCTCTAACAGTCCTAATTATGGTCGATTTTATTTAGGAAAAATTGTCAGAATTAATACGACCTTTCACTGATCTTCCAAAAATAAAACAAATGATGATTATTGTAAAATAAAACGACCTTTAACACACATTTGTTCAAAATAGTATAAAAAATTGTTAATTTGTTAAAGGTTAAACTAGACACATGTTATGTTGGGATTGGTTAGGATTTTTAAAGAAAAAATTATCAACAAACTAATTATTTGTGATAAAATATACCCCCTCACCAGCCCACCATGGCACCGTCCCCTCCCCAGCCCACCGTGGCACCATCCCCTATTGTCGACCATCCCTTCCCCGCATGCCATATAGAACTTGCCCCCTTCTTTCTCCCTACAACTACAATGGTTCTAAGAGGGTGGGGTTTCAGGATGCATGGGTGCACTATTGTGGTGGTTAGGGTGGGGTTTTAGGTGGGGATTTGTTAAACATCGCCCACAAATTACTACATAAAGCCCGCATTTTATAATTTTTTGACAAATTTGCCCTTTTTATAATTTTAACCGAAAACAAATTTTTCGCACTAAAAAAATGTGGATCACCGAAGAGACGTCGTCGGCAGCGATATGCACCGGAGAGTCGCCATCGTCGCCGGAAAACGAAGTTCGTAACGTATCGTAAGGACGAAATGGTGGCTGGCGCCTAGCCGAGAAGGCCATGCCGTGGTTGTGGCGCCTAGCCAGGACGCCGCCACCGTGGCATAGGCGCCTGGTGGGGAAGCCTCACCCATGGGAGTGGCGCGTGGCCAGGACGCCGGAGCCACGGCCGAGGCGCCTGGCCAGGACGCCGCCACCATGGCGGCGGCGTCCTGGCCAGGCGCCCCCACCGTGGCTCCGGCGTCCTGGCCAGGCGCCACTAGGGGTGGCTTTAAAAAAATATTTTTTTTTTTTAATTTAATTCTCTTTTTTTTTGTTTTTTTTTTTTTGTTTTAAACTTTTTTTTAAACAAGAACATAAAATTAAAAATTAAAAAAAAAAAAGAGGAACATAAAATTTTTTTAAAAAAAAACAACAAAATTTAAAACAAAATAAAAAAAAAAAAATCAGAAACATAAAATTTAAAATTAAAAAAAAGAAAAACAAATTTAAAAAAAAAGAAAAAAAAAATTATTTTCGAAAATAAAATTTCAAATTTAAAAACAAAAAAAAATTAAAAAAAAAAATATATTACGAGGCGCCTAGGCCAGACGCCGTGACGGTGGCGTCTGGCCTTGGCGCCGCCACCGCCTCCAAACTTTTTTTTTTATTTTTTAAAAACAAAATTAATAAAAAATACCTCCTCGCCGGCAAACCGCCGTCCACCCGCCGCCGGTGCCGCCACTTCCTTGCCGGCCGCCTCGACATCGCTCGGAAAGTTTTTTAGAGAGAGAAAGTGGAAGTAGAGAATAGAGAGAAGAAATTGTGTTTTTTACTTTGAGGGCAAAAGTGTCATTTCACTCTAATTTTGTGGGCTTTATGTGGAGATTTGCGGGCGATGTTTAGCAATCCACTTTAGGTGCGCCGATTTGATGGCTAGGCTAAGGTGGGGTTTTGGGATGGTTGCGACAATGCCATGATTTTTAAGAGGGGTGTGTGGGGATGGTGTAGGCCAGTGGTAGCTAGTGTAGGGGAGAGGAGGGGGGTTTCGATGGGGAAAAGGCTAGGGTACGAATGGTCCGGGGGGGTGGGTGGTTTGTGGCCGAGGTAGGGTTAGGGGTCGTAGAGGAAGGGGGGGTATTGGTACGGTGGGGGGGGGGGGGAAGTTGTTAACATAAATTTTTTTTAAGAAATTGATTTAATTATTAAAAAAACCTAACCAATCACAATTTGACACGTCTGGTTAACCTGTTTCATAGGTTGTCAAGCGATCAAGTTCTATTTTGAGCAATTATATGTCAACTGTTGTTTTATTCTGGAATAATCAAACTCTTGACAAATTTTTCTGGTCTCAAATATCAATTAACTCTAGCTGTCCTAACTTTTAAAGGTCTCAACTATCGGTTCTTCCCAAACGATGTTAACATGTTTTTAATGTTTTGGCTAGTTAATAATGCCAATTCTCTTGTTTTCTTAAGGTGGTATGGAAACTTGGGTATATCGATGGTTAGGGTGCGGTGGTTGCATTGGTGGAGAGAAAGAGTGGGGGATAAGAGATTATTTAACTTTTTTTAAAAAAATCACTAAAAACTCAATGCACAACAATTTTAACAAGCTGGTTTACCCGACCATAATAAGATGGTTATGACTCATAAACCGAAGAAATAACGAGCCCTTACTATGTTGATATTTCTATTACTAACGATATTCGATTTTTGTTTGTATAAAATAGGTACGACTAGGATTAATGCACCAATACTATACTATTTCACTATAAACAAACTAATAATAGAACGTAACGAGTAGTAATGTAATAGAAGATTTTTTCGAAAAAATCTTTCTTCGTAGGAGTTAATTAAAATAAGAAACAAGTTTTTCCTTGTTATATATTTATTGATTCATATTTGCGAAAATGATGTTCCTATCCTTTATTCTATAGGAAAAATTCATGGGAATAATCTGACCTTTAGCCCATTCTTTTTTTAATAATCCGACCTTTCGATTATTATTTAATAATCCGACCTTTGGGGGTCTTTAATTTTTATTGGTCCCATTTGACCAGAAACCGGTTGAAGAGGTAAATTTTTTTTTTTTTTGGTTTAAAATACACGGGTCATTACATAATTGGTCAAAAAAAAAACAAAAAAAAAATAAATTAAAAAACCCAATAATTCAGCCACAGCCCACCACCACCCAAACCCAAACCCCAGAACCACCATCCCCCTGTGCCGGTTTGCCCCCTCCTCCTGCGCCGATTTCCCCCCTTGTAACACCCCCAAATCTCCCTCTACGGAATATGTAAAAAATACGTATAAATACCGTAGAGATAGACTTGGGCGTATTACCGCCGCGTGATAACGCAAGGCTTATACTTTAAAAATACTTTTGCAGCGGAAAATTCTTTATTCTTATTAATAAAACTTTAAATAAACTTGTTCATAATTTTTTTTTTGACACAAAACAAAGTCAAACTTTTCCTAAGCTAGGTGAAATTTCCGTGGACTCCCGTATGCATCAATTAACTTCCACCTGAAAAGTTCACCTGCTTACCATAAATGGTAAACAGGGCAAAGCCAAAACAAAAGTACGTATTAGCAAATTATGCTAAGTAGATTATGTGTAAGATAAGTAAAACATAATTTAAATCATTTAGATTTAATTCATAAGAATTCCAATGCCGTACTCAAGTAAGAGTTTTTCCAAATCAATTCTTTCAAGACAAATTTAAAAACTCAATCGATTACGTTCCAAAACCAATTCCTCACTAAGTGTGCACACCCCCCAAGTGGTTTACTTTATAACAAAGGCCAATCTTGAGGAAAGGCTAGGTCATGCAAAGTCCATAGCCTTCTCTAATCCATTCCCTAAGTGGGATTCATAACCATATCGATTGATTGCTTAAGAGCACCTTTTAAAAAAAATCCGTTATACTTGGACATCAATAAACTTGTAAATCATTTTTAATCCAATCCTTTTAATAATTTTAATCGCAATTCAAAGCCTCTTTGATTAACCAAAATCATTAATTTCAAGCCATCATAAAACACAATTTCATATAGTAAAACATAATTTCATACGGCACATAATTTAAGAACTATATTAAAACATAATTTCATAGTCAACTTTCGAAGGTATCAAACCACATAACGTACCTTAATTCCGAATATCAATCAACACTTCGCACTTTTAAAGTTCAATCACGAATACACCTTGCAATTAACATAACCATACGGTTATCACAACATCTTTAGACATAAACCCAAATCTAAGGTGCATGGACTATAAAACTATTTTAAAAATAATACTATAAAATTATTACTGTGAAATAGGTAATTATATTTTAGAAAACTAACCATGAAGAAAATAAAGGAATAAGATTAAAGGAAATTGAATTTGCGTTGGAAAGGATAGGCAGAACTTGAAGAGGTCATAACTCCTTTAATATAACTCTGAATTGGGTGATTCTTGAGCCTAACCTCAAGGATTTTTTGAGAGGAATAATTTTCTGTGAGATAGAAAAATCCAAAAACTGACCAGAAGTGCCCAAAAATTGGCCCCAAAGATATACGGGTAAATTTTCTTTTAGAAAAGAGGAAAAGAAAAATAGGAAAAGTTTGAGGGAAAAGAAGAGTAAAAGAAAAGAAGGGAATCGAGTTTTTAGTGTGAAGAATATGAGAGGTATGAGGGGGTATTTATAGGTGTTTAGGTGATGGGTTTATGACAATTTAGGGTTTATGATTTATGGAAGTTTTGAAGAATAGAAACTAGGGTTTTAAATGTATGGAAGGATATTTGTTTTATTTGATCATGAAATTTAATTTGGTAGGTTTTGAGCTTGGAGTGCAAGTATAGAATAGGATCAAATAATTTTTAGATTTAAGAATAGAAATAAGGAAATTTAAAGGATTTTATTTTTAATAAAATAAATTAAAAATCCTTTAGAAAATTCATGAGTGGCCGAAAATATTGAGCTAAATATTGTTCAATATTTTCGGTCCTCTTATGTTAGTTTAGGGATTTTGTAAAATAAGTTATTTGTCTAAAATTAATGATTCAATAAAGTTTATAATATTTGGAAGAATAAAAATCAATTTTCTTACTAAATTATTGGGGTGGCCGAAAATATGGCCTATAATAATTAATTAAATCAGATTTTGATTATGTAAAATCAAAATACCATTTGATTAGTTTAGGAAATTATTTTATTTCATAAAAATAATTAGTTTAGCAAGATATTAAATAAAAATCAGATTTTTATTATGAAAAATCCGAAAATAACATTTAATTAGTTTAGAAAATTAATTTATTTCATGAAAATAATTTACTTAGAAGGATATTAAATAAAATCAGATTTTTATTTTGTAAAAATCCGAAAATAACATTTATTTAGTTTATTTTATGAAAATAAATAAAATTAGATTTTCATTATGAAAAATCTGAAAATATCATTAGTTCAGGAAATTAATTTTATTAATTAATTTATAGGTATATTTCCTAAAAATAATTAATTTGGAAAGGTATCAAAACAATTATGATTTTTTTTATATGAAATCCGAAAATACAATTTAATTAGTTTAAGGAAATTAATTTAATTAATTTATTTTAACCGAATTAATATAATTTCGGTTTATCTATTTAATTTTTGAGAAATCAAAAATACTATTTATAACATAGGTATAAAATAGTTTCATTTATTGGATTATCCATTTTAATTAGTTTTGTAAAATAATAAGACAAATGATTTAGGCGCCAAAATTTAAATATCATTTTGGCTCCAAAACTAAAATACTCTTTAGAAAATAATTAATTTAGAAAAATACGTCAAAATACGAGACTAAAATACCTTTCAAAAATACGGGGTATTACACCCCTCCCCCACGCCGGTGACGCGACCCACCCTCCCACCGTACTCCTTCAATTTATAATGGATTAGTGGGCTGTGTTGCGAATTTCGGGCGCTATTTTTTTTCGAATTGGTGGCTGTCGATTTGGTGTTTGGGGGCGTGTGGTTGAGTTGGTTGTTATCGGCGGTTTGTGGGCTATTTGTGAGTCTACAACGGTATTGGAGGTGAGAGATGGTGGTGATAGTGGCGAGGGGGGTGGTTTCGGTGACGCTAAGTTTGACAGGAAAAGGAATTAAGCAAAGGAGAAGAGGAAGGGGTGCAGTGGTGGCGGTGAAGTGACGGTGCATCAGTGGCTTTAATTGCTGCCTGGTGGTGCGTGTGAGAGCAGTGAAGTGAGCTGCTGCGATTGTTTGCTGGGTGGCGTGAGGTGGTGCTGATTGTGGCTGCTATGGTGGCAGTGAGGGAGCAGGGTTGTGAGTGAGGGAGATGCGAGGGGGTGGTTCGGTGCTGCCGGTGATGGTAGGGCAAGAGCAGGGGGAGAGTGAATGGGAGGGAGGGAGGGGGAGAGGGAAAGGGAGGTAGGCCGACGGCCGCCGGCGTGTCTGCCGGAGCAGGTACCGGCGGCAGGGGGTTGGCCTGGGCTGGTGGCTGGGCTGGCTCCCTGGTGGCTGGCTGTTTTTTTTATTTTTTTTATTTTTCTGTTTTTCTATTTTTCTGTTTTTTTGTTTTTTTTTGTTTTTGTTTTTTTGTTTTTTGTTTTTTTTAAGTTTTTTTTTTTTTTACCAATTACAGGCCTCCACGTGTCATGTAATCTGTTATAACAGGTTACATCACCGGTTGGGACCAATAAAAATTAAAGACCACCAAAGGTCTGATTATTAAATAATAATCAAAAGGTCGGATTATTAAAAAAGAATGGGCTAAAGGTCGGATTATTGCCATGAATTTTTCCTTATTCTATATCCGATATTTCAAGTGATTATTTTGATAAGGAGCCACCAAAATTAGGATTACCATTAGTTATTTGGTAGTTTAAACTTTTTTTTTCAAAAAGAAAAACGGCCATAGTTAGGACCGGTAGCGTTAATGCTGTTAATGTTTAAACAAAATTTTTTTTTTTTGGGCTTTTTGGAATTTTCTATTATATATTTAATTTTTTAATATCTTTATCTTTATCTTTTTCTTCTTATTTTTAATTATTAAAATTTATTTAAAATATAAATTTATCTGGTTTCTTCTCCTTGAATTTCTTCTGTGAAATTTAAGCCAAAACTCCATTAACAATTTACCCCTTTCTCTCTATCTCTCTCTCAACTCTCTCAACTCTCTCTTTCCTCACTTTTTCTCTCATCTCCTCATCTTCTTTTCGAAGAAATCGCTGGTACATTGTTTATGATCCGAATATTCACATTATTTTTCCTCTGAATTTTCCCTTTTTTTTGGGCTAAAATTGCAAATTGTGAGATTCCTGGGTAAGCTCCAATGTTTCGATCTTAATCTTTATTCGATTATTAGGGTTTTTCTTGATTAATTTTGTTTCTAAATATATATTGTTATCGTAATTTGGGGATTTTTAGCTTTAATTTTATTTATTTATTTATTTTTTGAATTGCATTATTTTTCATTCTACATAAATTCAATTGATCGATATGTGTGATAATATACAATCTTTTTCGTGTTTAGTGTGTTATAGCTACGTTCTTGTTTGCCCTTTTTATTTTCTTGTACAATTTCATTAAAAAATAGTTGTAAAATTCATTGAGTTTCGTTTGTTTGATCCCCTTATTTATTTTTAGGCTTTTCTCTGATAATCTGCATATTTCTTGTAATTCCCAGAGAATAAAAAACAGTACTAGCATTAATTAATACAATTATATTATTTTTGGATTAGATTTTATTTGTTGGGTAGTGAAATTTCATCCAAATTTTCGATGAGCATATGGTAGAAATCCTTTGTTTTTTCATCCTAGAGAGGGATAATTGTTACAGATTTGGGGTTTCTGGATTATATATTTATTATTACTATTATTATTATTATTATTATTCCGACTGACTGTCCATTTGACCTCAAGTTCCCCGGATCGACACACTTCAGATTGGATTAAATCGCGCTTATTTTTCGTATGATGGCTGTATTTGATACTCATATTATGACACTTGGGCACGTATCCATGTCTGAACTTCTAGCCGAGTCTGAGTAACATAGCAACCCTTCTTCCTGTAGAGTGTGTAATTGGATATCTATTTTTGTTTGTTGGGTAATTGCTCTTTTTGTTTCTTCTTATGACGTGTTAATTTGATTATGTTGGCTTTTTATTTTTGGGTATTTTAAGTAGGATATAGATATACTGTGATTAACTGATTTCGATGTGTGTTTATGCAGGTGTCCCATATGGGAAAGATTAGAAGTAAATGGAAATGAAACTTATTAAGTGGAGTATTTTCTTTTCTGTAAAGTGAAACAATTTTTTGTTTAAGCAACTTTTCTTTTCCTGCTGGTGGGTTTTAGATGGTACCAGTTGATTGAAGCAGTTTGCGGCGGCTGAAACTAAGCATGTTGATAGCGTTTTCGTTGGATTTTGTAAATCTATATGATGAGAATCAGGTCTTCAACAAATTTTTTCATATTGTGGTGCAATTGAACACTAACCTTCATCAACAAACAAGTAACAAAGACTTTGTCCCAAAAGAAAGTTATGTTTGGAGGCTATTAGAGGTCCATTGACAATTTTGTACGGGTGTATCCTCATTTTAGAATAATGGACAGGTTAGTATTATGCCGTGTTGGAGTCATTGCGGAAAAAAAATTAGCTTATATTTACCATGTTATTCGATTTGTTCTTTATGCTCTTGTTGTTATGTGCAGATATAAACTTTTGAAAGAGCTTGGAGATGGAACTTGTGGAACTGTATATAAGGCTGTCAATAGAGAGAATTATGAGATTGTAAGTCGTTCTTTAAATACCTCATGGTAGTGTCATCGTTATTTATTAATTTATTTTTTGTGTGTGTAGCAATTTTGGAGCAAAGAAAATCTATCATTTTGTGTTTCTGTGTACTTGTGAATATTGTTTCATTAGATTGATCATGCTCTCTTCATGACATCACTATTCTATCTAGTCTCTTCCAAGCAGCGTATTAAATACTAGTGCTATTTTTTATCAGCATTTGATTAATTTGTTGGCAATATCATTATTGCTCAATTAATCCTATACTCTATTATCTAAGTTACAATATGCATTTTTTTTTTTTTTTTTTTAAATCGAGGCTATCCCTTTTATTCGTCTAGCCTCTTATGCTCACCACATAAATCGACACCTACATAATACAAGCACTTCTGGAAGATTTTGCTGCTTAAAGCCTAGATAACTCAATTTTTTTATGGGAAACCCTTTACTGTGACCTGCTTTTTCTCAACCTAAATGGACCACAGTGAACCCTTTTTCAAATTAGAAAAGGCTGTTATTGCTCTCTCTTTTGTTTAGTTGTGATTTGTGTGGATCTTTTATACTTGCTTCTTATGTATTTGCTACTTTTTTGATTTTGTGATAGTATTATATCATATATTGATGGCTGAGGTTTGAATTTGTTGTTAGACCTGGTTTGTCAGATTGATCGATGGACTGTTCCTTTTATTTACAGGTTGCTGTCAAGAAAATGAAGAGGAAGTTCTATTTTTGGGAAGAATGTGTAAATTTGAGGGAAGTGAAGGTATTTTTACGTTTACCATGGCTAATGTGAAACATTGAATACTACAGGCTTCGTTTGTAGCACTATTTGCTTTCATGCTGTGATAGTGCCCTGACAAGCTACCTACTTCTTTTGCAGTCCCTCCGTAGAATGAGTCATCCCAACATCATAAAGCTGAAAGAAGTTGTACGAGAAAATAATGAGCTGTTTTTTATATTTGAATATATGGTAAGTTTCTAAGCATCATGTTATATGCAATCTTGGTAACATATGTAATATTTGGATACTGACTTAACTTTGGTTTTTAACCTAAAAACTCCATAAATTAGCTATGCTTACTGTGTGTGCCTCTTAAAGATTGATTCCATGTCCTAAATGGTAATTCTCATCATTGACAAAAAACACAATGCATGAATGAGGCTGTAGAGTATATCCAGTCTCTTGCATAGAGATGATGAAAGACTTTATAATTTTTAAGTTTCGGCTGTTGAGGAAATAAGTTAGGCTACTGGATTATGCCAATGAATCTTTTTTAGACTTATTACCAGTTTAGTCACACCATGCCTTTGCTTGCTTGGTTACTGTTGAAGGTTCCATTTTAACCTGTATTTACTTCAGGAATGCAATCTATATCATTTAATGAAGGAACGGCAGAGACCTTTTTCGGAAGAAGAGATAAGAAACCTCTTGACTCAGGTTCTTCAAGGGCTTGCACACATGCATTGGAATGGATACTTTCATCGGGATCTAAAACCTGGTATGATGTTTAGCCATGCCTTGGGATATCAGCACATCAGAAGTTTCATTTAGTGACTATAAAATATGTTCTGTCCTCTAAGTGTGCCTTTTTTTTTTTCACTCTAACCTTTGAATTTTCTTGTGAATTTTGCCCATAAAAGAAAATCTTTTGGTAACGAATGATGTGATCAAAATTGCTGATTTTGGACTCGCCAGGGAGCTTTCATCAATGCCTCCTTATACTGATTATGTTTCAACACGCTGGTGAGTGTATAAAATTCTTCCCCTTTTGTCATATCTATTCTATGCATATACAGTATAATTATGTAATATACTAAAGAGCTCCTGCAGTTATCATCATGTTTTATGTGCATCTGCATCTTCAATAATGTGTAAAGCACTAAAACTATCAAGTGCATCATCTCATATAGATTTTTGTATTGTCTTCCAGGTACCGGGCCCCAGAAGTTCTGTTAAAGTCTTCAACTTACACTCCTGCAATTGGTTTGTTCTCTTAAATTTTTATTTTTATTTTTTTCATTGAGTGCCAGTCCTTTTTTCATCAATCAATAATGTCTTTCACTGCCTTGATAATGTCTTTCATTAAGTGCTGTATTGTTTCCTTTATTTATTTATTTGTTATTATATCCCTGCTAGTAGTATGTGAATTCTAGCATTCTTCTTCTTCTCACTTGTGTATACTACCTGTTTACGTTCCTTTGTCCTAGATGTTCATTAGTCCATTTCTCCATTTCCTTGCAAGCTGCTAAATGCTTTTGTATTATTGCAGATATGTGGGCAATTGGTGCAGTAATGGCTGAACTTTTTACCCTGTGTCCTATTTTCCCCGGAGAAAGGTAATGTTTGATTTAGTCTTAGTGTTCTGTCTTGAAATAATTATTTTAAGTAGAGTAATTTGTAGAATTTTGGTTGACATGTTCTTTGGGGGCATATGTTTTTGCCAATTTATTTGTACCGTTGGAAAAACTTAAATTTCGTTATGGTTTATGTTCTTTACCTTATCTTAGTGATGGTTGCTCCTGCCCCTTGCTTCTTAGTGTTTGAGAGTTTGGAAAGAGGAAAGTACGAACTTGCATAGACATATTTTCCAAAGAAATCACAAAATATATGTGTATGACCTATACTATTTTCATGTTGCCTATCTAAGAATGTTTGTGGCTTGTACCATATTTAAGAACATGATGTCATATATGGCCAGAATAAATTCAAATACCAGTTTGAGAAGGGTTCATATAAAAGCTGAATTTCCTTTAATATATAAAAACTAGTTTTTCTTTTGTACTTAAAAATGAGACACATGACTATAATTTCCGTTCTAAAGTTCTCTTTCCTGGTTGCTTATGAAGCTTACCTTTTTTTTTTGAGCAGTGAATGTTATGCATATCCTACATGTTTTCATCTAGTTTATGCATATTAGCTGAGAACTGGATTGAAGTGCGTTATTTTACTATTATGATCCATTTCTGTATCTGGTGATATTATGCTGATATGGTATCTATGAACAGTGAAATAGATCAGCTGTACAAAATATGCAGTATACTTGGTGCTCCTAATTGGTCTGTGTTTCCGGATGCAAATAATCACGCACAGTTGGTCAATATTTGTCATTCTCAGGTTAGAAATATTCTAGTTATCTACCTATTACGTGCTATTGCTGACTTGCTGTATCTTCTAAATCATGGTTTTTTCCTTAAATCTTTAGATTTTGCCTGTGAATCTGTCGGACATCATCCCAAATGCTAGCTGGGAAGCTGTTGATCTTATCAGCGTATGTATTCCTTGTGTAGAAAATTTATGCCCGTTAAATGTTTGTATTAATGATCATGTTCATTCTTTCTAGTTATTTCCGTGATTATGCGTGTGAATGACAGTATGAATATCACTTTTTCTTGATTCTCAGCAACTGTGTTCTTGGGATCCACTTAAGAGGCCAACAGCAGAGCAGGCGCTGCAGCATCCATTCTTCAATGTATGTAATAATGCAAGTTTAAATTCATAAGGTCTTTCCTGTGTTTGATTGATAACTTTACTTGAGCTATGTGGCAGGTTGCTTCATGGGTCCCTCGTCCAATTCATGATCCTTTACAGAGCAAACCAGAGTATACGAGTAAGCATTTAACACCACATATTATGTCGAACCAGCTTTGTACTAATTCAGTAATTCCTTCGATGATATTTAATTGCCCTTCTTGCTTGACAGAAACAAAGCCAAACCTTGAACTGAACCTGTGGGACTTCGACAGCAAGCCAGATGATTGTTTCCTTGGGCTGTCATTGGCTGTGAACCCTGGTGTTTCAGCTTTAGGTAAGAGATCTATGTTGATTATGATCACCATTTATTTAGAAGCAGTCACTATGAGTACTAGATTGCTGAAAACTATTCTGCTGTGGTGTGCTAGTGTAAGCGGGTATGAGAATTAAGAGGCATAATGATGGGATTATTTCTAGATTTTTCTAGTTGTTTGCTTAAATTGTTGATTTTTCTCGCAAATAAAGGTGCTTTAGGTTCCTTGCTCTTTTTTCTGTTTGGAGAGTCAATGACAACTGTTCGCTTGACCATCAACTGTACTTGATTCTGTTTTCCCTTGAAATTATAATCTTGAGGAGAAACTTGTTTGTTAAATTGTAGGTTTAAGTTTTTTTTTTGTTTTTGACATTTGCTGTAATGAGCCTTAATCTTATATTTTACTTCCTCAAGTTTAATAATGCCATTGTTGTGTGCAGAGATGGGACCTAGTGTATCTGGAGGCACACGGCAGGTTAGCACATAATGCTCAGTAAATTACTTGGAAGTGGTGTACTTTGTTTCGAAATCAGCGCCTTCTGTTCGATCATCTAAAGTTGTATATTTGACCTTGCAGGATATATATTTTTGCTCTAATTTCCAGGATCATCCAGAGCAGTCAGGTAATATTTTGCGTAAGCATTGTGTTACACGAAATGTTAGAACGCTGGTTAGGTAGGCATTTTTCCAGTTAGGCTTGTTGATAAAAGGTACCTCTAGGCTCTTGGTACTTGGTAGGGCTTCTTAAGTTCGTCAATAAATTTACATGGGTATCTCACATTTCTCCTAACGTCAATTTATATTTAACTGCATAGTTCCTTGTAATCTGGTCGATTCATTCGCATTTGAATCACTAGATTTTATTAGTTGACTTGCAACTTCAGCCTTATGTTCTTGGAACTTCTTGGCTCCAGTGAAACAATTTTATCCCTACTATTAGAGTATTAGTAGAACACTAGAATGTACATGCAGGCTTGCAGACACCTTTCCTGCATGATCAAGTCCTTGAATATGCAGATATTAGACCCTAAAACTTATGATTAATACTTCAAACTGCTTCACTTGGGAAAATTTGTTAGGATTTGCCTGGTAAGGATTGTAGGTTTGGGCTATGCTTATGACCTCAATAATTTTACCTTAAATTGTCATTGCCTGCTTTGGAGAAAAATGTTTTGTAATTGGAAAGCAAATATGTATATATATTTGTGCAATGTAAAAGCTGTTATTTTTAAAATAGGCTTGCTGATTTTCGTGTCTCCCAACTCCAAGTTTCAGAACCTAAACTTCTCTCTCTCGATTCTGTGAGCAACTGAGAACTGACGTGCTTCTTTTTAATACAGTTTTCTGGTCACTTTTTTCTCCTTGCCGAAATGGAGCGACTCCTCCAGTTGATCCGTCCTTGTCACTTTCATTCAGGTTGGTAAACTAACTTTGATATTTTGAAACATGATAAGGCCCTCCGAGAAGGTTGAAATTTCTATTTCATCGATTGTTATGAGTCTCAAAGCATTTGTTATCAAATTTATGAACTAACTGAATTGTCGCTTCTAGCAGTTCAATCACGCATCCCCCAATTGGAGTTCCTCATTCAGGATCAGCCTTGCAGCTTTGCAGCCAGGAATATTAAGATGGCCCATTGTTGGCTGTTTCGTCACCCCTACAGCCGAGTCACTATCTCTGAGTGACTTTTAACTCATATTTTTATTTAATTTAATATGGAGGGATCATAGAGATGTAATTATTTCATTTATTTTCCTTATTTCTTATCCAACACAAAAACAATTGTGGTAGGGATCACAGTGATTAACTGATTAAGCTCATTGTAGCTACTTGTAAATATATTTAAGCAGTTAACGGTCGAGTAAGCAGTCATTTCTGACTTGTTCAACTAATTTTAATTGCAACTCTTTTCAGTAATTTTCCTTTTAACACAGTAGGTTATATGCTGCCATACTGGTGGTGAATCCCTGGTGGTTAATCCGGTTCAGGTTATTAGAAAACACACACACACACACAGGGGGAGATAGCTTTATTTTTTCAAAGCATAATTTAACTCTTTGTCGTAATGCGATTATGTGAGCCACAAATATAAAGTCAAAAGTATTGGCAGCTGTTTCCATAGCAACCACCCCATAGGCCACCCACCCCAAAAAATATTGAACTAATTGGTGTAAGGTATTGTGATTTTATTTAAGTTTGTTTATATCTCCCTCTTTAAGTCGAATTTATAATACTCCCTCTCATGTATCAATTTAATAAAAACCTAAAAAAACATCCATCATTTTAGAAATTTCTGCCTTCATTTGATAACAATATATTGGCGAATGTTATTAAACTATATTTGAAACTAAACCTTGAACGTACTAAATTAAAATTACACTGAAAAGTTTCATGTGCTAATCATCTATTAAAAGTGACATCAACACAAAATAATATATGTTAAAAGGTACCAAAGAGTTAATAATGTTAGATAACTAGGGGTCCATACCAGAATACCTATCAATATCTTCTCAAACTAAGAGTTGGTGGATTCATACTAGTTAGCTCAACAATAAACTTTGCACCCAACGTAACACCTTCACCCTTTATGAGTTCTTGGACTCCTTTCTTAACGTAGCAAGCCACAATCTTCCCCTGTTGATTGCTTTTGATGTGCATTGTGGCTTCCCATGTCTGACTTATTGTCAAATAAACAGTGCAAGGGTCTCCAAGGCCACCGAAATTTGCTTGAGAAAAGGGTAGAGGAATGTTCTAAAAAAATAAAAATAAGGAAACATATAAACACACGAGTGTAAAAATAATCAAGCAACCGTACCCATTAAATTATTAACACGTACTGAAATTCAACTTACAATTGTAGGTTTTTTAATGTAGCTTTTGATGAACTTGAATGGAAAGAAGGGGTTTGGATGTGGTTGTTGTATAGCTTGGGCAATGTCATCGCCATCATTAGCATCATCTTTCTTTCTTATGTTCCGATTCATATACTCAGTATTTAATTTAGGGGCCGTTTGGTTCGCGCAGGGGAATCGGAATGGAATAAATAAAGGGAATGAAAGAGAATTGAATGAAAATCCATCCCATGTAGTGTGTTGTTTGTTTTAAAAATATAAAGGAAATCACCCCACCACAACACCACCACCAACACCACCACAGCGATGGCCGGGGGAAAAGCGGTGAGGTGGCTGGGTGGTGGTTGTGCGGTGGGGGTAGGTAGAAGTGTGGTGGCTGGTGTAGGCATGGTGGTGTAATGCTGGCTAAGGAAAGGGAATGGAAAAGGCTAGGGGGGGTGGGGAATGAATTTAGAGGGATTTGGGGGAATGAAGGGGGTAAAGGGGAATGGAAAAGTGGCCTAACAAACAACAACAAATGGAATGATTCCCGTTGATTCCCATTCCCTTTGTTGAATACCCCCAACCAAACGGCCCCTTAGATTTATGAATATACTTATTTTAATTAGGATTAGTATAACAAAAACACCAAATTCTACTTATCATTTAATGTACACATCCAACCATTCCCATCTAAAAATACACTGCACGTCTCACGTCTGTTAGATCCCGTTGTATTTGTAAAGGATAATAATGTTCAATCATTGTTATCATTACAGTATTCTCCTTATTTAGATAAATTCATATCAATTTAAATAGGATATAACTAGATTATCCCCGTGCGATGCATGGTTTTGATAAAAAAAATTATAGTATAGGACTCGTATCAATGAATCTTTTCAATTTTGTCAAAAATTCATTGGAAGGAGATTTCTTAAAAGAAATACAGTTTGAATATTTCAGGAAATTTCTGGACGTTTGAATATTAGTGTTAAGGAATTGAGGAGAGGGAATGATAGATCTTTAAATCAAAAGAAAGGAATACAATTACTATTCAATTTACTATACTTCGGTTTTCTATATTAAAGTTGTTGAAAGAACTTAATTAGCTTGTTTACGAAGTATCACACAAAAGAAAAAAAAAATTCCCTTCAAAAAAAAAAAAAAAAACTATCACAAAAAAAATGACATCATCAATGGTTTTAGGCGGGAAAAAATTTCATAAGAAAACGACACATATACAGTTTTGAGGAGAGATGATGTCAGCAATGTTTTGCTTTAGTAATAGTTAATAGATTAGGAAAAATAAATTTTGATAAGGTTTACCAAATTTAATTTACAACTTAAATAAGTTGTGATGATTTGTTCAAAAATAAATAAATAAGTTGTGATGATTTGTTCGAAAATCTAATTAAAAAATATATAAATCTATATATATATATATATATATATATATAAAGGGGAGTTTTTTCCCGAGTTTTTAGAGAGCCAGACTTTACTTTTTTTAAAAAAATTTAGAGTGTCATGTAGGATTAGTATTTTTAGAGCGTTACGTATAGGATTATGTCACGTAGGATTATTATTTTAAAGCGCCACGTAGGATTAAAATTAAAGGTTTAAATTTATTATAAAAATAACATATAATCTTTTAAAATTGAAAATTTAATCTAAGAGAATTTATTTTATTTCATATATATATACAAAAATACTATTTAAATTAAAAAATGAAATTCGCGTTCAATTCATTTTTTTAAAACAAAAATTGGATTAGATAAAAAAAATATAAGAAGTGATTATAATAAAATATTTTTTTTTAAAATAATACTAATAAAAAAAATATGAAATCACGATCAATTATAAAAAAATCACTTTTAGATTAGATACAAAAAATTAAAAATTAAAAAATCATTGAAAGTAAAAATATATCCTTTTTCTTTTTCGAGCAAAAAAAAAAAAATGTATCTTAGAATATGAACATCATGAAATTCTTGAAAGGATGTTAATTTGTAATTCAAGGGGGCGAGTTTAATTATGCAACTTATCAACTAACACAATCAACTGGAACTTATGTGAACCTTAATAGTTAATTGTATAAGATTAAAAAAATAGTAATATTGTGTATTAATATTTTGTTATTTCGATTAAATATTAAGTGTTAAGTTTAACTATGAATAAAACCCGTAGTGCATCGCACGGGTTTAAATCTAGTAAATAAATATATAAGTTGTGATGAGGTTCGAATAATATTTTGTATAAGATAAATTCAAAAAAGTTCTAAAAAAAAAAATAAAGTCTATTCAAAAAAAAAAAAAAAGTAAACAAACTTTTTATTTTTTGTGATAACTTATGCAATTTCACTTTAAACAATATAAACAATCATTGAAAATTTTAATTAAACAACATATTTATGCGTTGTAATTTTAATTAACAAAAAAAAATTAAGCTAATACTCCAAAATCAACCAATAGCACCCATGTGGATGTGGCAATGTGATGAAGCACCCCTGTATTTTGTGTTTATGTTATTCCATATTAAATTTGTGATTTTATAAATCTAATACGAGGTAGTCCTAGTTAATCAATTTGATAAACAAAATTTATTTATCAAATGATACAATGGTAAATAAAACAACATATATGTCCAGTTATGATGACATTTTCGTAAATATATCAATAATAGTGGAGCCCATATTTAATATAAAATTGTTGTTTTATTTACAATTTTGTCATTTGATAAACAAATTTTATATATCAAATTGATTAACTGGGACTACCTCTAGATCAAATTGATTAACTGGTATTTTCTGATCTAATACTGAAGCTGAAGTTTGATCTGGGCAGCCAGCAAAAACTTCCAATTTTCAACAGCTTACCATTTCCTATGCAGTGAGTGACTCCTGAAAATAAATAAATAAATAATTATTATTTAAAAATTCAAAAAAGTATTAGTTAAATAATTAATGTGCTTCAGTTGAAGAATAATCAGGAACAATTCATAAACCCGAATCTCGTCATTGTTGCAGCTACTCGAGGGGGAAGCAAGTTCAGCTTCAATGGGTGGTGATAATCTTCCTTGTTCTACATCTGGTATTATCTCTCTCCTCCTTTCTTCAAAGTTTCCGTTTTTTAAATTGAGTGTTAGGCATGATGTAGACGGGTTTTGATCCCGGCCCGGTTTTGGAAACCATCTCGAGACTTGAATCAACTAAGCTAGTAGTTAGCGTCCGCAAAGCTTCAATCATTTTTATTCAAAATTTAATGTTGTTTGCTTAATTGTTTAAAGTTGTAATTTTGTGTTAATGGGGTTTTATTGCAATTTTGAATATTTCCTTGTTTGAATTTAAAACAGAAGAAGAATTATCATCCTTGGATTATGATTACCCAGATTATTCAGCTCATCCTTCCTCATTTTACAGGTAATTGGTTGTTTTATAGGGGATATAGAGTAATTTTAGTAAATTATGATGGTTTAATAGGTTTGTTGTTTGGTTGAATGTTGATCTTATTAAGGGGTTTTGTTGGTTCAGGGATGGTGATGAATCAATGAGTGAGTCATATGAATTTGTTTTTAATGAATTTGATGAAGTGAGTCATGGAAATTCTTCAAATTCGGTGGTATTTGATGGAAATTTGAGGAGAAGGAAGAATGCTTACAATGAGATTATGAAGAATTATGATGAATTGTGGGTTCGGAAAGAGGGACTTTATCAAGCAAAGAGTAAAATTTTGAGGTTTGTTCTCTTAAGTTTTACTTGCTTTGTTCATGTATACTGCTTCAGATTTTTGATGGGTTTTCCGATTAAAATTTTCTACTTTGATATTTTGTGTATTGTCAAGCATGAAAGTCAAAGTATTGCAACTAAAAAACGGAGAAAAAAAAAAAACTATTGATTCAAGGTATTTTTGAAGTTGGATTTTGTGTTTCTTGCTTATACTTTCTTTGTTAGAAGATATTAGTCCTTGTTAGTTTCATAGTAGCACTATCTTTAGTATTGGATATTTCAGAAGGGATTAGTCCTTGTTAGTTTTAAATATTGGAAAAGTCTCTCATCTTTGGGAGCACATATTGATCCCTTCTATTCACTAAATATGACTATTTAACCCCAAAGTCTCCATCTAATTGTGTTTACTCTTTGGATTGAGATCCTTGATCAATCATTAGGGTTATGTTATCAATCCATAGGTTAAATATTTCTTTTTAGTACTGGTACTAGTATGAGTAGCTCATTGTTGATTTCTGTGATCAATAAAACAAACCAATACCATACTTTTGGTTGTTTATTGGATGGTTTGGTTGTACTTAAAATACATTTGGTCGTACATGTTTGGCAGTACCTTAGATGGTTGTTGCAGCTTAGTGGTTCCTTAAATAGCTCTAGTAATACTTAAAGCCTTAAATGGGTTGTGGTGGCTGTGATACTTGTGAATCTTGTGATGAACAGATTTATCCAAGTCCTTGGGATTCAGCTAGTTCATTGTTCATTACCTCACGGTATCAATTACTCCCTTTTTTTGGTAATAATAAACACGTTCATTTGGGCACAAACTTTAAGAAAATGTTGAGTGGGGACTTTTAAGTGAGTTGTTTGATAAAGTAAAGTTAATGGAATCATTCTATATTGTAATAAAATGGGACATGTGAGAAAGGGAAAAATATAATTGTCATAGTTGGTGAGATAAAAACATAATGGTGGGTCATGTCCAAATAAGGAACTGTGACAGTTATTAAGGTTCCACAAGAGGGAAGTGTTTCAATTATTTTGAAACAAAGGGAGTACTTTGTATAAACCTGTCATTGTAAATTTGTAGGCAGTTGTATTTTTGAAATTGGATGTATATTTTTTGTTTTTAGAAGAAATCTCATTTGCATGGGTGAAGTGGATATGTGAAAATATGAGATACTGAGAATTTGAGATAGCCTAGGAGCAAGAGAAGAGAAGAGAGTTATTAACAAACCTCCACTAAGTGAGGAAATTGAACACTAATCTTGGATAAATCACCAAATTTTTGCAGCTACAACCCTGGTTCATGGATCACTAATGCTGGTGGGAAGAAGCTCAGCAATTATGCTATACCAAAAACGACCACGCTCTTATTAATTGGTCCTACAGGATCTGGGAAAAGCAGTTTGGTTAACAGAATATTAAGAGTGTTTGAAGATGACAAGTTTGCATCAGAAAGAGCCCAAGTAACATGTATTTTCAGCTCCCCTGTTCCTTTATGCGATTTGACCCCCCCCCCTTTTTTTTTCTATGTTTTACTGCTACTAGTTTGCTGCAATCAGAAGAATGATACATGAAGCTCACTATTTGGTTGTTTATGTCAGATAACCCATCTACCGGGGAGGGGACCTACTTCCTTCAGGAATATATGATTCCCCGAGGTTCAACTTCATTTTGTTTGTTTGATACTCGTAGCTTGTCGGAGAATTTTGCTGATAATGATGATATACTTCAGCGTTGGATGACCAAAGGGGTTCGTCATGGAGGGTTAGTTATCAGGTATGATAATTTGATATGGTACTGACATTGCTTCACCAGGGTGAATTATATAATATGACTCTGTCTTGGTGCTTTGGTGTAGGGATTCAGATGCTTCTAACCTGAAGATGTCATTAAAATGCAAGGCTCAACAGAGTGGTGTTTCTTCCACTGTGATCAGAAAGGTCAACTTTGTTATATTTGTTGTAAATGGCTTTCAAGTCCTTAGATCTATGAATAGTGACAAGAAAGAAGACAAGGCGTATGTGGAAATGGTGGCCAAGACTTTTAGCTGCCCGTATTTGTCATTCAAAGGTATTGAAGCTCTTGAATTTATTGGCTGTATCAGCCTATATGTGTGTATGTGATTTGCATGTTCATGCATGGTCTATCTTGGTTTAAGGAAGTGTATGAGAGTATTTAATGATTAAATGATGGAGTATGATTAAAGGTGTTTATGTACTAAGTATTTTCCTTGTAAAAGCACGGGTATAAGAAAAATGAGAAACAAAAATGCCATACTGCAATGTTAAACTAAACAGTAAACCTCTATATTCTGGTTGATGCACTATACACATTTGTTGCATGTATTAAAATCTAGCTTGGATGAGCTACTGCTCTTTTGGTTTGGTTTCTGCTTTCTCTTGGTCATGTTTTTTTTATCCTCCCGTGCTTTGTTATTTTGTACAACATATTGTTTCTGTTGATCATCTTGCTCGACAAAGTTCTCATATAGGTATGCATGTATTCCACCCTATACTATCAACTTCTTGTTGCTTCTCTCTCGGTTACGAGCAGTATATTGTCCCTCAATAGATACAGAGGTAACCACCATTAACTGTGTTTTTTCTAACTGCAGATGATAAGCCTATTATTGTAGTCACACATGGTGATTTACTTTCTCTAGGGGACCGAGCACGTGTCCGCGTTTACTTAGGAGAGAAGTTGGGTGTGCCACCAGCAAAACAGATATTTGACATACCAGGTAATGACTCGGAGTAGATGGCCTTTCTTTGAAAAGAAAATAGTGTTTGTCAAGAAAATTACTTAAAAGAAAACTCTTTACAGATAACTCCGATCCAACAAGTGAACTGACAATTGTTGACATGATAAGATACTCTTTGGAACACGCGGACAAAAACATTCCTTGTAAAGAGTCTAGAGAATGGATTAACCGGAGTAATGTCTTTGTAGATGGTGTCAAAGAGAAGGTTAGATCCTATGCACTTACATACCTGCATGATAACTGTGTTTTTTGCTTCTTTTCATTATCAATTTTCTCTCTGCTGTTTAATTTATGCAACAATAAAACTTAATATTGCTAGAACTGATTCAGTCTTTGGCTATGACTCGGAGGCCTATAATTTATGAAGCTGGTGGCCTGTTTTTGTTGTTATAATTTGTACCTTTAGAGACTGGAGGTCTACTAGACCTTATTTCTATACACATGTTATTGTGCTACACTACATATTCAAATTCTAGAATGTTTCAGTTCTGGTTGCCCTGGCATAATGCTTTTGGTTTTGATATTCGTTTTAGGAAGGTTAAAGTTTTAAAATTGAATATTTTCAATACAGTACTTTACATTAGTTATGCATCGTAGATTTGAGCTAGCTTTAGTCTGGGTGTCATGGAAGAATCTGTTACAAATTTTGTCTCAGTGATCCAATCAACCTATGTGCTTCCCTTTAAGTTGGACACATAAAAAAATAGATAACATGCATTCTCTAGTTTGATTAATTTGTACCTTCACATTATCATAAATATTTCACGAGTGTATGATAGTGAGATAACAGTATCTTCGATTTTTTGACTTCCTATGTGACTTTGGAGTTTCAAGCTGGCAATGAATTGCATAGGTGCTTATGCACAATTTTGGCCCAACGCAAATATATAATCA
This sequence comes from Chenopodium quinoa, assembly GCF_001683475.1. NCBI lineage: Eukaryota > Viridiplantae > Streptophyta > Magnoliopsida > Caryophyllales > Amaranthaceae > Chenopodium > Chenopodium quinoa. The sequence continues at coordinate 754,030 of NW_018743920.1, read as the reverse complement.
ATACAATAAAAACATTTGGAAAAAAAAAAGAAGTAAATAATTCTGTTTTACTTGATGGGGACTTCTGGCATACTGGCATTACATAGTACTACTCTAAGTTTGCTTGGGGTGTGCCATCAATGTACTTGCTAGCATGACATGGCCCCATTTCCATTCTTATGAAGTTTATTTGGAATAAAAGAATTTTCATGGATACCCCATCCAATTGGCGAAACTTTGGTCATTAGGATATATTTTGCACTGAATAAATGCTACTGTATTAGTTCTTACCACTCATGTGCATCTAGTTTGTGTACAATTGGCAATGCAATCTGACCATTATGCAGGATGGTTGCAAGTAGAAACTTTTGATCTTCTGATTGAATTGAGAGACTTCATATCCAATATTTATGTCCAAGCAGCCAAGCTATATTTCCCCGGCTTTCTTGCAGTTCTAATTATGCCTCTAGTTACCATTTGAGGTTAATTAAGCATTTTCAGTTGTAGTTGCTATATATTGAACATTACATAAATGCAGGTTTCAGGAATGTCCATCTTGACATTGATATTTACAGTAATGCTTCTGGGAATAGCATGTGTTATGATGCCAATGAATCAAGCTCATAAACATAATGATCCTCTGGTGGCATCTACAACAAAATTGTCTTCAAATGAAGTACATCTTCCTTATATACCTCGTGAACCTAATACAATATATCAGTCAAACTCAGTGTCAACCTCAGCTGCAAATCATTCTCATAAAAATCAAAGATATGAGAATGTGGAACCTCAAGCTACACCTGCACCAACTTTGTCCTCAGAATCTGTTGGGGTGACATCTGAGCCAACTTCGTCCCCAAAATCTCTTGCAACTAATTCTGAACAAGTTTTGTCCTCAAAATCTGCTGCAGTTACATCTGAGCCAACTTTGCCCTCAATAACTCTAGCAAGTGTTGCAACTGATTCTGAGGAAGCTTTGCCCTTGAAATCGGCCATTTCTGTATCTGAACCAACTTTTCCCTCGAAATCTTCTAAACATTATCGTCCCAAACGGCAAGAATCTCGTTCACTATCTCCAGAACATCGACACCCTAAAGCAGCAGTAAAATGGCACAAGATTCGGCACTTGTGGTTAGACTCTGATTAAACTGAGGTTACAGACGTGTGGCTAAAGATGTTTTGATATGTATATGTATGTACAACATCTAGCTATCTGTAGTTACAAACAATGCGCATGATGTATGTATATTGTATAAATATACCTTGTGCTGACTAATCTCTGTCACAACTTTCATGTTTCCATACATGGAATCTAATAATTGTTTTGTGAGGAAATTTTTCAGTGTTGTATAACACTGGTGATTAATAATGACAATAAGATGGAGCAAACTGTTGCTGGCTTGTAAATGACGTTTTTGGCATTAAATCGTTAGCTAAGGCAAAGTAATTAGATCTGGATTTGATTAACAGTGCAACACACATTTCACTCCAACAGTTACAGTTAAGCTTTTGTGTAAATTGGAATCAAAGATTTGATAAGATACTCAGCTATTCATGTATTTAGGCAATACAGAAAGGTGCTGGTTTTTGCAGCTATTGCTTCTGTTCCATATTTGGACATGCCTGTTCAGTTGCTCATGAGTTGCTACATATAGTGATGTTCTTACAATCTTATGCAGAGCAGTAACTAAATAATATGGATTATTTTGGAGGCTCAATGTAAGTAAACAAATTTTGATGGAATCATCACAAGCAAGTACGATATAACCAATTATGCACAAAACCTCTATTGTCTTCCAAGGGGCAAATTTATACAACAAAATATACATAATAAACAAACAAGCAGCAAATGTTAAAAGCATCATTCATGACTAGTGCTCACAAATTGATACAACAAAAGATACATAATAAACAAACAAGCAGCAAATGTTAAAAGCATCATTCATGACTAGAGCTCAGTAAAGGGAAGGCTTTCCAGAAACAATGCCCTAGCTTTTGGATCAGTTGAAAATCGACCAAGAACTGCAATGGTGACTGTGCTGCTCCCAAACTTCTCAACACCTCGAGAAAGCATGCATGTATGACTAGCCTCAGCTACAACTATTATGTCTCCACCAAGAAGAGGTGCCATAGTTTCAGCAATTTGTTTGGTGAGCCTCTCCTGCACCTGTAGCTTGGAACCATAGAAGTGCACAACTGACTGAAGAATGGTCTTCCCTATAGGAGTCATTCCTACAGCAGAAAAGTAACCTACATGCACTACTCCATAGAATGGAAGCAAGTGATGTTCACACTGTGACCTTAACGGCAAGTTCAGCTCAGAATGGATCTTCATGTTGCCTTTCATATCACCATCTGATTTCCGAGGTTCCCATATCTTACTTGCAAAACCATCCAGCTTCATCTTAAAATCACGAGTCTGAAAGTTTATCAGCCAATTAAGGAATCGAGCAGGAGTACCAATAACTTCTTTCCTTAGTTGATCTTCACCCAAAGTCCTAAGAATCGTAGCAACTGCACTGACCATATCAGATGGAATTGCACTGATTGAGGGAGCCTGGGATGGGCACCAATGACCGGTAGAAATACTCTTCTGAATTCTGTCAGCTACCAACCTTTTCATTTTCAGAAGCCTGAAAAACTCAGTCCACATATCATTGCCAGCTTCTTTGTTTTCAAAAACACCTGAGCCTGAGGATACCACCACCTTTTTCCACCCTTCTTGGGATGGATCAACTATGGTAGACTCTAAAGTAGGAAAATGGATGTGAAGACACTCAAGGATGACAGCAACACCAGTTGGCTCGATGGAACATTGCAAAGCTAAACATATTTCATCTGCCATGCGCTGTGGATCCTGGAGGCGCTTAGCAAAGACATCAGCAACCCGAGAAAGTTTGCTAAGGCCGACAACTCTTTGCCTGGATGGAACATAACCCACATGGCATTCCACTTGAAATGGTAGCAAGCAAGATTCACAGCTTGAATAGAGATTGAGATCTCGAACAATGACAATGCCTCCGGTTCCTCCTGCTTCGCCAACTTTATCATCTTCAAGACCCGCTTCAGGAAATAGAGCACCTTCCACAATGTCATTCACGTTCTGTTTGTAACCTGATATAGGTAGAAATATCAGTGCCAAGAGCCTTATGCACTTACATTTACAAATAACAAGTGTGTATATTTTATTCAACTGTTCCCATCCAAGTATAAATATTGTATACTAGAAAGCATAGTGTATACATTTGGTTCATTCCATGATAAAGCACATTTTGTATATGGAACAAACAAATAGGGAAAAATAGAGTATTTGTTAGGTACAACTAAGGATGGCAACGGGTCGGATCTGGATCCGAGTCCATCTCAGATCTGTTTTATACCTTAGATCCAGACCTAACTCAGATCCGTTGGGTGTGGAAAATGGAGACTCGAATGACGGGTCCACTAGCTCCGGGATAAAACGGATCCTGCACATTTTTGCCTAATTTTTGCAACAAATATTAGACCATCTCCATTGGTGAGACTCAACTTTGAGTATTGAAATACAAAATGAGTTGTTTTTTACCTCCAATGGTGATACCCAACCCACTTCTCAATTTAACAACTCATGTGAAGTCTAATTTCCCAATGGTGACACTCTCAAAAGTATACTAATGTCACTTTCAATTTATGGCCCACCAAATCCATATTGTAAGTTTTTCAAAAAAAAAAATTAAAACTTAAATTAATTACAAAATATATTATAATATTGATAAAGGGCCCACACTTTTTGTCAAATGAGACTCAAAATTGAGTATCTAAACTTAGCAACTTTCTTTTGGAGTTGCTAAGTTTAGATACCAACTTATTGGTATTCTTTGCAAAAAATACTGTCTCTCTCTTAAAAAAACCCTTTAAGTCTCACAATTGGAGATGGTCTTATATTCGAGCCATGTTCGGATCCCTTTTTTTTTTCAAAGGACCCGGATCCGTCGGGTCCAAATTTTGAAGACCCATATTCGTGAAAAAGGGATCTCTATATATAAGCATATGAACAGTGCAAAAGTTAAAGTGTTTAGTTTTTACGAAACGGATGGAGTATTTGGGTTTGATAATCAAATTATGGTTAAAGTATATGGAAAGACCGGTATGTGGTGCAGACCCCATTTACTTTTTACCAGACTTTCATTCACGTGAAAAAAAATAAATAAATAAAGGTAAGGGGTGGGCCCAATTACTTTTACATGGGAAAAGAAAAATAAGAGGTGTGGATTATAAAGCATGACATGACACATTTGTCATATCTATATAGAGGTGTCAATAATTAAAACGGCCCAAAATAACTATACTTATCCCAAAGAAGTGACTTAATTTAGAATTTGATCTACATGACACAATAATTGAGCATAATTCAAAACCAAACGATCCCAACTAGACCCAAATGGAACCCAACCAATGACCTAAACTGAGATCTCCTGGACATAATTCTATATATGTACTAATTAGATTATACTCCGTACTTCGTACAGAGCATAAGTCAGACTATATATGTAAGCACAACTTAACAGCTAGTTGAAATGAAAAATGAAAAATGAAGCAAACATATAATTCGTATATATTTCCTCTATTTTTTTAGTTGACGCGTTTTGAATTTTACATTATTCACATACTTCCCTTTGACCATGTTTACGTGATATATATTTAATGAAAAATGTAGTCATAAGATTTTATTAGATTCTTTACAATATATATTTTCTAAACATCTACTTTTTATAATTTTTACTTATTGGTACTCCTATCGTCTCATATTGCAAAGCCTGTATTTCTTTTTAAGTAAACCAAAATGTGTATTTTTCTTACCTTTTCAAAAAAAAATCAAAAAGTGGATAATATTGTCAAATTCTTGAACTTTTAAATAGAAATAGGCTTTTAATTTTGGTTTACTTAAAAAAGAATACAATGTTTGTATTCTTAAAAAAAAATAAAAAAAAATACAAGGTTTGTAATGTGAGGCAAAGGGAATAATTAAAGATATTAACGGTTGAATTTATAAATTGACAAACATGACTAAAGAAACGTGTCAACTAAAAAAATTATTATTACGAGTAAAGAATAAAAAAAAAAAAAAACCACCTCTAGTCGCGTATCGGAGAGCCTTGGCAACACGAAGCGGGGTCTTCTTGATACCTTCGCGGTTGACGTCTTCACCCAAGCCTCCCAATAAAACTCTCACAGCAGCCTGAATCTCTGGTTCTTCTTCAACACCAATTTTCATACAACTCACTTTCAATGTGTTTTCTAGCAACACTTCACAATTGTGCTCAGCCAAACCCCCCATTGTCTCACAACACAAGAAAAAAATATATATATATATATATTTGTAATTATAAGAAAAAATGATTTATGAATTACACTTTGAAAAAAAGCAATAGCCAACACCTATATATATATAGCCTAATAACAAAGTTTGAGAACAACCCTTTTTTTTTTTTTTTTTTTTTTTTTTATGTAACGCTTATGTTGCCAATGCAAGTAATCTTTAGCATAAAAAAATTCATGTGATACTGTTTCAAAAAAAAAAAAAAAAGAAAATTCATGTGATGGCTAAAAGCCTAAAGACGTTTTACCATTGACCAAGTGACTTGTAAATAATTATTACACTAATGCAAATTAAATGTGATCTAGATAGCATGAAAAACGTGTACAAGTATTAACAATCATGTGAAAATGAACCATTTACGTGGCGTAATTACAGTGGTGTTCTCGAAAATCGTGTCAATTAGAAATCAAAGGAGAAGGTGGAGAAATGGTTAAGAGAAGATGGGTATAAGAAAATTGGAATCAAATTGAGTTGAGCAAAAGATGTAGGGGAAGTGGTTTAATTTGAAATCTTAATACTTACAAATATTGTGTATTTATAAAGCAATTGAAAGGTGAGCAATAAAAAATATTAAATTTTAATAATTCAATCTCATTTTAATTTTAGTTTGCTACATTATTATTTTTTTACACACTACTCTCATACATACACATATTTTTCATGCAACTATCTCATTTATCAAAATATCTGGATACTCCCATGCAACTATTGCTATTTACTAAAATATCTACCTATCCCCAGTGCAATATTCTTATTTTCAAAGTTAATTTAATGCTTTAATACTTGATATATGTGATATCTAATCATTAATTTTCCTTACAATGTAAAATAATTAAACATGCGTTTCAACAACAGAGGGAGTCGTTTCCTTTTATTCTCAATTTGTTACCTAAATTATTTTTCTCGTCCTTGATTCCGTACCTAATTGGAAGTTAATTATTGTTCCAATTAAATTATTTAAGTCTAGTTAATTTATGACCTTAGTATTGTGCTTATTGTTATTTGCACTATCATTAAGATGCGTCTTTAACTACCAATAAATATCCTTAGTTCATGTATACAAATATTATATAAAAAAAAAGGAAAATTATATTATAAACTACACATTGAGGCGAATCTAACAATATCGAAAAATCTCACATGATTTGGTTTGTTACTAAGTCATCGAAGATTTTCCTCAAAAAAAAAAAAAAAAAAAAAAAAAAAAAAAGTAATCGAAGGTCAAATTTGGTACACTTGTCCACACTATTTTGACCATTAATAAATACAGAGTATAATTATTAATTTATTACAGTACTTATTAAATAACTATTGTACGTAAGCAATAACAATCTCAAATTTTTACAGTGAATGTGACGGTGTGGCCAGATTTACTTATTCACGGGTTACTTATTTTAGGTTACTTATTCTGGGGTTACTCGGTTAGGTGTTACTTATTCATGAGTTACTTATTCAGGGGTTGTGCTGACCAACAGAGTAACCCCAGAATAAGTAACCCTTGACCAACTGAGTAACCCTAGAATAAGTAATCCTTGACCAACTGGAGTAACCCCTGAATAAGTAACCCTGGTGAAAACGTGCTAACTGACTGAGTAACCACAGAATAAGTAACCTTTGACCGGCGGAGTAACCTCTAAATAAGTAACCCGAACCACACAGAAAAAGAACCGGATATTCGGATAACAATTAGAGGACATAATTAGGATTTATTACAAAAGTAGTTAGGCTAATAATTAAGTTTTGTCTGTAACGAGTTTTCAATTGGCGCGAGTATCGCGCGCTTAATTATTGAAGTTAATTAAAAAGTATGGCTAATTATGTTCAACTGCCGTTTTGGCTTATTAAGAAGATAAGATATTTAAATTCCAATTTTGTTTGAAATCGTTGGTTTCCTAAGCTGTCCAAATCCGTGATAGTGATATGATATCCGATGATGTAATTTTTTAAGTTTTCATAGTCTTTACATAATTCTTCTAAACTTATCAATCCAATAATAGGATTTAAAAGCATTATTTCAGATAACAAAATACAAACAACTTTTAAATTTTAGGTTTTTTTTTTTAATATTTAAGATCATCAATAATGTTGGAAGGCATCTACAGTGGGCTCAATGAAGCTAGGGGGAGGAGTCGCCTCCATATTCAGATCACAATCTCTAACTTCATGTTGGTCCAGATCATCAATGGGAAGGTTGCGGAGAGGGTGGAGCACCGGAATGCTTTAAAAAAGATTAGATATGTTTTTCCTTATTTCCATTGTATGAGTTGTTGTTATTACAGTTACTATAAAGGCTAATCCTTTTTCTGACTGTTGTAAAAAAAAATGTTATTGGTTCGAATCTTGGCTAGTTCAATTCTTGGACACAACTATTTTTTTACAAGACTAGTTCGCAGTCTTTATCTATGACGAAATGTCATACATAAGTAGTTTCCTTTAAAAATTTGAATCTACCTTCAAAAGCATCCCACATACTCCCTCCGTATATTTGTTAGTGAAATGTTTTAACCTTTTGCACTATTTACATAATACATTTTGATTAATGTTAGTGATTTAATTATGCATAAGAAAAAAAATATAGTCTTATGGATACTTGTTGAAATTATCTCAATGAATAGTTTATTAATATTTAATTGTCAAAATATTTACTTATTGATGATTAAAGATATCCCTAGCTTTTTTGTTTCAAAAAAAAAAAAAATATCCCTAGCTTTTAAAAAGCATGAGAAAATACTTACGAAAAGTGTGAAGCCAATTATATCCTTAAAATGCTTGCTTACTTATATGCACCTATTAATATGATAATATTAATTGCCTAAGCTTTTACTTGTGTGATTTAATGATTTAATTTTTATGAATAGTGTTTGAATAATTACACCCTCTAAAATGTTTATTTACTTATTTGCCTTCATTTATGTTAATTGCGGACATTTATATCTCTAAAAATATTTGTTTACATATTTCCCGTCAAAAAAAATGTTGCCAAACAACTGCAATGACTCTGGATATGGCTAGCTATGATGCGCACATCGCGCGCGTTAGCCATCCTAGTTATTATTCAAAGTTTTGCATTGGCATACGTGTCAAAAGAACGTTTCACTAAAAAAAAATATGGAGTGAGTATAACATATCTTCCATCTTATCACCGCTTTCTTGATAGGGTTGACTCTTATCTTATTTTTTATACCACCTCCATTATATAATAGTTGCAACTTTAGAATATTTTATATCTCACAAATAATACCCCAAAGTTGCAACTAATACTTAACGGATGTATTATGTGTTATTTGAAAAGGATACTCTAACAGTCTAACATAAAAGGCTTGAACACTTTTTTTTTTTTAATGCATCACTAGATTAGTGCCCGTGCGATGCACGGTAGTAATAACCTTTTTTCCATAATTAATTTGTGATATAATATAAAAATGAGGTAGCTCATGTGGAACAAATAAATGCAATGCATACAAGAAAGATGAAATAATAAGGCAAAAATTATTAAAACTACAATTGAGAAAAAAAAATAAAAAATTTTGATTAGTTGTGTTGAAAATATTTTAAAATAGTGTGCATTATATTATATTAATGATGCATGTGATTCCCTATAAAACTATACAATGTAGATGTCGTATGATTTTTTATAAATGAATTAATTTAGTCAAAAAAAAAAAAAAAAAAAAAAAAAACTATACAATGTACTTCCAAAAAATAAACTAAGTAGAATAATATTTTTTAAAAACACTTAAAGCTGACATCATATATTTTATTGCCGGGAAATCTTTTAATGATAGCTTGACATATGTCCAAAATGATCAATGTAAAGCTTGAACTGTTTTAGTAATAGTTAATAGATTTTTTCAAGGGAAAAAATATAAATTGTTAAAATTATTACAGAGATATTTTAAAGAAAACTCACTCAATTGTTATTATTTCATAAGATTTCAAATCAACACCATGAATAGAATTTATTTATTTTTTTTTTCATTAAACTCCACTATTGTACAACTATTTAATGTTAATATTGTAGTTTTGGCCTTCGTTTCTCCATCAAATTTTAACCTTCTAAATTATAGCTTATTCTCCCTTAATTAAAAGGTATCAAAATCTTGTGTAACTATTTTAAGTAAATAGAATACGAAATAAAATGGAATACAATTACTACATCCGTTCAATATTAGTTGCAACTTTGGAATATTTTATACCCCAAAGTATCTCATAAATAATACCCCAAAGTTGTAACTAATATTTAATGAAGGTAGTATTATAAAGATAATACTCCCCCCGTTCCTGAAAGTTCGACTCGCTTTGCATTTGCACGGTCTCCAATGAACATCTTTGACCATTAATAACTTCGGCTATGTATAAGTAAAATTTTTAAAAAGTTGATATTTGAAAAAATTATCATTTGGAGGATCTAGTAAGATCAAACTTGTTCATATATTTTGATTGTATAAATCATATGATATGGTCAAAGTTATTTTATTTTGACCACATGAATAGTAAGTGAGTCGAACTTTCAGGAACAGAAGTAGTATATAAGATTAGGAATAATATATTATTATAGTTATATTATTCAAATGTTCCAAAAATAAAAGACTTATGCTAAATAGGGAGAGGGGAGTTTTTTTTTGGAGGGAAAAAACAACACCAGGAAGTGACACGTGTCATTCCCGGTGTCTGTTTTAATATTATAATTATTGATTTGTCATTGATGGATATTTTTAAAAAAAAAAATTTATATTAGCTAACCTTATATGAAGTAGTATATTTAATTATTTCTCTCTTTTTTCAAAACCCCCACTCAAAATATTTTATTATTTCTCTATCTTTCATGATCCTCACTTAAATGATTTAAAAAAATTACTCTCTCTCACATATTATCTCTTTCATTGTCCTTATTGTACTTTTATTAAAATAAACTAATCATCAACTTGCCCACTTGCATAATATAATAATATTAAAGCAAATAAACTCTTCAAACACTCCGTGTAAATGCAATTGATGCATTTAAAAAAACAAAGGGAGTATCTCACATTATTTAAAAAAAATAAATAAAAGGTCAATCAATTTATAACGTTAGGGGCTACTTCTATTCTCACATAATTTTAGGATGGAACCTTATTTGCTTTTATAAAGTGACGTCTCTCGTAAAGATTGATGCGGCTTAGACTCGTATTTTGTAATTAACATTTTAGATTTAGCTGCGAAGCTGGAAATTCACCTATTTCCCAATAATAAGCATGAAAAAGTGCTACTATGGTGGGCTTTGTAAGGGGGTAGTGGGTGTTTGTTTTTGGGTCTATGTGCTTGTTGGTGGTGGTACACGAAGCCATACAATTTGTTTAGGAAATCTATCAGAAGATGTTCAATTTTTAACTTTAAAACTTATATGAATTGCATGATTTTAAGTTTTTCGCAAAAATGATCTTTAATATTTCTTCACTTTAAAAATCAGAAGGGTGGCTTCTGATAATCTGATATGGACTTTTGAAGGTTTCAGTGAGATATAAGAAAAGCAGAAACTCGCAACAGGAACAACAGCATCACGCGCAGTAGAACCATAGAAGATGAAGGCAAGCAGTTGACTGCTATATTATTAGCATAAAACCTCATCTCCTAAGTTGGCTGCTATATTATTGGCAGAAAACCTCATCTCCTATTAAATATATCCGTCATCTACTAGAGTTAAGATAATACGGAGTATTGTAGTAGCACACTGAATTTGCAAAAATCTTATTAAACCTAAAACCACAACAAAATATTAGCCTCAGTGACGAATTTAAAAAACAGTTATAACAAGTTTTTATCTAGAACTTGCCCAGAAACAAATCCTAAGCCCTCAACATCTTCTACATGTTTTCTGCTTTTCTATCGGAATTTCACCTTCTCTGTTAAAGGTCGAAACAAGCCACTGCAGAACCTTGAACAAATACGTCCAAGGACCAAGTTTCATTAAAGCTGAGATAAAAGTCCTAAGTTCATATCCTTCGATCTCTACCTTAGTCTCCATCAAACTCACTGAAACGAATTCTCTTCTATGGAAAGGTCAGAAGAACCCTTATTATTAGAGAAAGGGGATAGAGAATATCAATGCTATATGATTGACCATGAACTTTCTTACCTCACTTGCGGTTGCTCAACCGTACTTTGGCTATCTTACGTAGAGCTGAATTAGGTTTTTTCGGTGTTCTCGTTGAAACACGCGGGCGTACTCCTTGCTTCTGGGGACACAATCCTAAAGAGGCGGGCTGGCTTTTCAATCAATCTCCGGCCGCTCAGTGCCGCTATTGGTGCGAGTTGTAAGGGGTATTGGTCTCGAGTCGAGAAAAAGCTTCATAGCTCACTCATTCCGGAATGGTCGAGGAGATTCATGAGAGGCAAGAGCAGGAACCACAGCTTGACTGGAAAGACGAAAGGCGGAAAAAGGCTCTTTAACCCACTAACTCTTAAAACCAGAGAAAGGAGCATGCAACTCTCCTAGTCTCATCTTTGGGGCGAAGTAAGCCAATTACATTGCCTATATTGGTAAGGTTAAGCAGTTTAATCGCATTTCTCGTCTCTCGCTCTGATCTGGTGTCGTCGCTCACAGTCCAAGAAAGGTAGTCCTTTCTTTTCTCGTCCCCCCGCCCCGGCATAGCGCTTCGCTTCCGGTTCTTAGGAAGAATCTACTTAGTTCTTTCTTCTTCATTGATCCGGGGGAAAAGAAAGCGTCTACCAGTTGGAAAGCTAGACAGTGCTTCGACCCAAAGCGATAGCTTCTAGCTAGTTCAGTGGATAAGATGGCTGCGCTCCAGCTCACTCAAGAATGGGACGGCAGTGGTCCGCCGGCAAGCTCGTTCTGATCTTGGACGCAGTACATTGGAATCTTGAAGCACCACCACGAACGCTACCGCGCGTCCGCCTGCGGTGCGGTAAGGCACCACCTGTTGTGCCAGCAGCCAACTCCGGCGTGTCAGCTTAGGGGGAAGAAATTCCTTCTTAATCAGAGTTGGGAATGTGCCATCTATCTGGCTATGAAAGAAAGAAGTCCCAGGCGGAGTGTTTCACGCGTTAGCTGGGCCCCTGATCCGTGTAGACCAAGGGCGAACACTCATCGTTTACGGCATGGACTACCATAGAATTCGGCCTTCGGGGTCAACCCGGCGGCTTCTATGAGGAACGCAGCGAAAAGGAGGCTCGAGGGCTTGTTAAGGAAGGCGGCAAGGGCCGACGAAGGGGGGAAAACGAAGGGCCTTTTCTGGTCCCCCCTGAGCCGGGGGGTGCTTGCGGTGGCCAAGCACACCGTCCTATGGAAGGAAGAGATCCTCCTGTAGTGGGTCTAGGAAGACAAACCCTATCACCTAATTGCATATAATACAAGGACAGAGGAAAAAAAAAAAAGGGGGGGGGGGGGGGCGGGGGGATGCAGCTTAGATCAATTTCCATGTTCTAGTAGAAGGTTTGTGTCAGGTCAAATTGAGTTGCTAAGTTCTCACTATCTTTAAGCCAAAGAGATCGGGTTTCAGAGGGAACACAACACTACTACAGCCATTTCCTTGCTAAGGAAAACATTTTAGATGCCACATTTTCATAATTTGATATTCTTTTTATAGGCTTGCATAAGTATTCCCCCACTTTAGAAGTTTCTTTAGAAGTTTTCCATTAAGGAAACTTTACCGTCTATACTTAGCAGACAATTAGCGACCCAAAATTATGGCTCAACTTCCCTTGACTATTAATCAAACTAAGAACGAGTAAATGAAAATCTCAATTGCTCAATAACAAGAGTAACTCCAAATCACAAATCATCAGTATTCAACAGTAACAATAATTAAATAAGTAACTAACCAGTTTCCTGATTGAACATGGCTAATAGTTTCAGTCTTGTAATCTTCTTTTAATCTCACAACAAGCAGCTTTCAAATTTCTTTCAATGGTGAGAAAGTTTCATACTTAAAATTAGTTTTACACCTGAAAGAAAAGGCAGTATAAATGTAAATTCATCAAGTGAAATCTAGAAACCATATTCACCAGAAATTTCCGGAATAACTGAAAAAACCCAAAATACAACTGGATATCAAAGATTTAAGCATGCTGTATACAATAACATGAATTTGACATAAAACCAGTATACAGCATTAGCATGCATTAGGAAAACATATGAGAAACGTGGACTATGCACAAGAATAAACTTACCTAAATCGGCATCATCGTTTCTAATATTGGGGTTTGTAAATTCCGATTGATGATCCGTCAAATTCATAGCATGAATTCCCCGACTAAGGAATTCTCTCACCTCCCATTCAATCAATTCGGCAACACCTGTATTCATATCTGATGTTTTAATAATCAGGGAAAGAGGAATCGCCACCCAGCACCCACCGCCATAAGAGGAGGAAGAGGAGCTATTATTGATGGTTTGAACATAGGCCTGTGCTATGGGGCGGCCCCCATTTAAAAGCCCTGCCCTGACCTGACTCTGACCCATTGAGCATAAGTCTTATCTTTTCTTTTCTTTTTTTCCCTTTTCTTTTAATAGTTATGGACTTGGTGAAATGCACAAGTAATTATCGATAGTTTGATAGAATCTGCTGCAATACTGAAAATTGGAAAAGATAGCCATTAATCTGAGCTAGAATTTTTCCTTGCACAATTGAAAAGAACAATTCTTGTGACAACAAAAAGATCATCATTTTAAGGGTACAAGGATGATATACACAAGAGAAATATCTCAAGCAGTATAGTTTTGATCAGTACAAAATTTGAATCACCAGTTTCTTTCTGAGTTCAAATGTGAATTGAGATCATGATCTGTACCTCTGTGTAAGAACTACTATATGGAACTCAAAATTCCAACTGCTCTCTATAGAGGCATAATGAAATAGGAAAACCTCTTCTGAAGGGCACATTGATGCAGTAGGACAAATGAGAGAAAAAAAACTGAACTTTCTAGATCACCCTGTTGTATATTTCCATTCTCATAAATCTCTTCTTATTGCAGCCTGTAAAACTTACAGCGATGAAGTCTGGCTTGTCTTGCCAGATATGAGGCCAAATGAAGCTCGAGAAAAATTGGCCAAGTGAGTCTTTGATTGAAAATATCATCCTTAATAATTGTTCATGCTGGGAAGGGTTTCTAAAAACAACGCCCTGGCCTTTGCATCAGTTGAAAAATGACCTAGAACAGCAACTGTGGCCGTGCTGCTTCCAAACTTCTCAATACCCCGAGAAATCATGCACATATGGCTAGCCTCTGCAACAACTATCACGTCCCCGCCAAGAAGAGGTGCAACTGTCTCAGCAACTTGTCTAGTGAACCTCTCCTGCACCTGCAGCTTGAATCCATAAAAGTGCACAATTGACTGAAGAAGGGACTTCCCAATGGGATGTACCCCTTCAGCAGAAGAGTAACCTATATGCACTACTCCATGAAACGGAAGTAAATGATGTTCACATTGTGACCAAAAGGGCAAATTCAGCTCAGAATGGATCTGCCTGCTTAAAATTGGAGTACCATTTGATTTCTGAGGTCCCGCTTTATTACAAACAAATGAGTTCAGCTTCATATCCATATTACAGTTCTGAAAATTCATCAGCCAGTTCAAGAAATGAGCGGGAGTGCAAGCAAGCTCTTTCCTTAATGGATCTTCACCCAAGGATCTGATAATGGAAGTGACTGCACTAACCATACTAGGAGGGTGTGCCTTACCAACACTGGATGAAATTTTATTCAATGCGGAAGCTTGAGACGGGCACCAATGATTGCTCGAGTTTCTCTTTTGAATTTTATCAGCGATTGAGCTTTGAAATTTCAAAAGACTAAATAACTCACCCCAAATATTAGCATCTTCATCTTCAAAAACTCCAGATCCTGAGGATACCAGCACTTTTATCCACCCTTCAGTTGATGAGTCCAGAAACATAGACTCTAAAGCAGGAAAATGTATGTGATGACACTGAAGAATCACAGCAATACCAGCTGACTTTAAGGAATCTTGCAACGCTGAACACATGTCATCAGCTAGCCGTTGGGGATCCTGGAGGCGCTTAGCAAAAACATCAGCAACCCGAGAAAGCTTGCTAAGCCCGACAACTCTCTGCCCAGATGGAACGTAACCCACATGACATTTCACCTGGAATGGTAGCAAGCACGACTCACAATATGAAAAGAGGTCAAGATCGCGAACAATAACAAGACCCCCTGCTCCTCCAGCATGGCCAATTCTATTATTGTCTAGACCTGCTTCTGGAAAAATAGCACCTTCTATAATGTCTTTTGTGCTCCGTTTGTATCCTGGAAAAGTAAGAACTATATCAGCACATCTTATAATAATTCATCAATAAGCATCAACTATCAACTGTGAGCGACATAGACTATTAAATGGACTAGGCTCATTAATACATGTCTAAAACAATCTATGTGTCATCAAGCTAAATTTCTAACACAGTGGACTGCAAAATTGAGTATATAGGACTAGGAATCTAAAACTAGATATCTTAACATCCAAAGAGTCTATTTCAAATATTCATATATGCCCTTTCAAGTTATCAATTACAGCATGATATTGACAGGTTGATAACAATCATATCGCTACCACATAGCTTTCAATTATCAACTTCTCAAGCAACAAATAATGAATCTTGGCAGTTACTCTTTAGACATAAAAAGTAAGACAACAAACAGTTCACGACAAACTCGATATGCAAATAACTGAATAAATGAAAATCATACATTCCTCCATCCACTCAAAAACGTATCTTTAAAAGATCTGTAGTTCCCAATAATGGCTAAAGGAGAAGCATTATAGTGTAGGGTTTTTCATCATTTGTTCCACCTTCCACTCAAAATCATTGTAATCTAGAGGAAAAGCACAGGGTTCTTCACATGCATGCCACCTCAGTCCCAGGATTATCTATCACCAAAATTGATACAATAGCTACTAGAGCTACAAGCATAAGTTGATACAATAGCTACTAGAGCTACAAGCATAAATCTAGGAAAGGCCATAAATTACTAATTGTGGGTTCTTCACACGCCTTATTTTCTTCTTAAAGGGCTGACTTAAAAATATATCTTATTCTCATGATCCCATTGACCTAATAGAGCTCTCTTATGGCTTGTTTGGTAGACGGCAATAAGAATGCATAGTGTAACTTCAGTTTTTTATCTTAAAATCCATGGTAATGCAATCACATTACCAAACTTGTATGTTCTCTATAAATTATCATAACCCCTCAAGTGCTAGTGAAAATTAATGGTTAAAAAGAGATACTTTGAGGTGAACTAGCATTGCCAAGGGTATTGATCCACATAGGATTCTAATTACAAATTCACATAGAAATTCATTCTTATTTAAGGGTCTAATTCTCTTCTCCATTTCAACAAATAAGACAATCATTGTAAACAAAAATAATGATACCATTATTAAGAATTGAAAGAACATTATCCGATGCTCTATTTACAAGGTTATGTAAAAAAATAAGGTTGCAAGAAGAGAAACAGAAAAACATAGCAAAATAATTTCCTAACTTCACACTTTCCTCCTTCCCTCTTTTGGCTATACTATATCTATCATCTATCAACATTCTTTACTCCACTTATTCTTTGAGAATAATATGAATCAAATCTAATAAAACAAGAACTATACTATATATGAGCTTCTTTTTCCTCACTAAATTCAGAGGTTAAACATACATGTAACAGCTCCCAATTACATACTCCCATAGAGCCCCTACAAAAAAAGATGTTGCAACCATAATAGTCACATCCAAAATAATTTTTTTATTAGGATGATCAGAAAAAGTTGTCACGCTTTCTAACATTAAATGATTTTCTAACAAACCAGTATTCCAAATAGAAATGTCACCGTTACCATACTTATGTAAGTCTACTTTTCCATAAAATCATATCATATTCTTAATTATTAAGAGTATGTGACAACTATATTTTTTTTTTGGGCAGGGACAACTATATTGGAACGGTTTAATTTAAAGTAGTAATTGACAATCACCTGTTGTAGCGTGTCGAAGCGCTTTCGCAACACGAAGCGGGGTCTTTTTAATCCCTTCCCTGTTGATATCTTCACCCAAACCTTGCAGCAAAACTCTAACAGCAGCCTGAATTTCTGGTTCATCTTCTTCAACACCCAAGTTCAAAGTATTTTCAAGTTCCAGATCAAAATGACCCTCATCCAAAGCGCCCATTGAAAAACAACAACAAACCCAGAAAATATATAATCTTTTTGCACCAAAATCCTAACAAATAACAACAAGACCAAAATCTGATTGATACCCAGATGAGAAAAAGCACAGATTCAAATAAATCAATCAGAAAATCAGGTCAAAGTAGTGCAAAATCTTAGCCCCAGATGAATAAAATTAACGGTTAATGAATCAGAAATGTGTTGTATGATACAATATTCATGAAAGAAAAAGACAAACATGCACCCTATCTCTCGAAAAGCACGCTTATGGAGAGAGAGGGAGATGGTTAAGATGTGGAGAAGGCGAAAGGAGGAATGAGCTTGGGGCGCAGGGTCAGTTGGGGTGGAAGCAGTATTATATAGGGTTATTTAGGCTGTGTCTCACTATGTGGGGCTACCTTAAATTGGTACTAGATCTTGAAATTTTATGGACTTTTTTTTCAATTAAATTACTCAATTTTGATTCAAGAAATTCCTGAAAACCAAGCTAGGTTGAATTTTTTCCCTCGAGAATTCAAGATAAGAATCCATAAGATTAAGGGATCATTCCGAACCGAAACGCCTGACAAATTAGTTCGGTCTTGGTTAACGGGTTAGACAATTTTGAAGAGTGAGTGGGAGAAATTAGTAGTGGGGATTGAACCTCACTTCTTTCCACTAGACCAAACTAATAACAACTATCTGTCAAACACTATTATAAAGTACTCGTATGCAATCAAATCAGCTAATACAACATATAACATTGGCAGTGTGACAAGTTTAAAAGGAGACGTATCCTCCATCTATCCCATCTAGATGGGAATAGTTGAAGATTTAGTGTGAGATAGGATGGAGGTGGGGATAAAAATTGTATTCATTACCGAGACAAGTGTGAATTTTAGGATGCACTTGCCTATTTCTGCCCTTGCCTATACCCGACCACTTTAAATTAGTTTTAAAATTTGATAAGTGAGGTGAATCTTAAAGCAGGTAATAGGTGGTGGAGTAGCTAACGTGAATTTGATAGGGGTGGATTTTTTACGGAAAAAAAAAATATCATTAATGAATAGCCATACGGCATCTACAATAATAGCATTAATCTGTAAACCATAGATTTAGAGAAAATAACATAACTTTTACAATCAAAATCAAAACTAGTTTGCATATTTGGCATAGCTCACACTCCATCTGCTTCAAGCTTGACGCGCGTAGTGATTTTTAATGTATTCGCATTTTTCCAAGTAGAGACCTTTGCAATATGCGCTGATGCTCTGATTATAAAGTTGATGACGAACCCTAAATCCATATGAATCCAAATCACCTTCCCAATTATTAAAACCCTAAAAATAAAATTCTCATCCATAGATGAGAATCAAAATCCCAAAAGATTGGGAAAAACTCAAAAAATTGAGACAGGCTCTCACAAATGGAGAGAACAAATCAAAGCAAAAAGAAAATAAGCAAACACCTAAATAAATTAAGAAAAAGGGTCGAAAATAATCTAATTTCTTCCAAAAAAATTGAAACCCTAAAAGAGAAGAGAGGAGAGAGAAGAGAAAGGAAGACGATTGAATCAACACCTCATATTATCATTTGTATCAAAATTTTATAAGACATATGGAGTATACTGATACATACTCGTATTATATTATATTATGTAGCTACAAGCCTATAATAGTAAAATCATACTTCTTCCGTTCCAAATTATATGACACAATTTGACTTTGTGCACTATTCATATAACTTGCTTTAACTTCGTTTTGTGATGAGATAAAACATAGTTATGTGGGGACGTGGGGTTTTGTTAGATTCGTTTCGAGATCTATTTTTTAACACAAACTATTGGGTCCGGTAGTCCTCCGCACCCAATGTTTTGTGCGGCGATACCATATCATCGATGATACAGCAGCTAAAGCATCAACCAACAACGACTCCGATGATGATGAAGACGATGACGATGATGAAGATGAAGCTCAAAACCCCTCAAAATTTGATAATTGAATCAAAATTGGAGCGTTAAACAATCGAAGAGTCTGTGATTTAGGGTTGATTTCTGCGATATGCGGCTGCTTAAGGGCCAAATTGGTGTTGGAGTGGGCGGCTGCTGCGAGGTGGCTGTAGGTGGAGAAGTTGGTGATGCGGTGCGATTGGTGGTGGTGGTGGTTGCTGGTGAGAGTTGGGGCTGAGCTCGCAAGTGGGTGGTGCGAATAGTGTGATTGTTGGGGTTGTGTGGGCAGCAGCGGTTGTGACGGTGGTTATGGTGGTCGAATTGGGAGATGCGTATTATGTTACTTTTTAAATTTGTGCTACTTTTTTTTTTTTTTATTCTTGTATAATATATCTGATTTTTTGTTGGATGAAATGGTTAGTTATGTGGATCAGCCAACAAAATACAAATATCGGCCAATAAAAGGAACATATCAGCCAATTGATAATGTCTGATATTAGTCAACATTAGGAACATATCAAACATTAATAAAAACGTATCAGCCAACAAAAGGAACATATCAGCCAACAAATGAAACATACTCCCCCCGTTTTTAAATACTTGCTCCATTTCTCCATGCACGGAGTTTTAGGAGAAATTGGAGAAAGTAATAAAATATGGAGTTAGTGGGGTAGGTGGAAGAATAAAAAATTGTAAAAAGCAAAAGTAGTGGAGAGAATTAGAGGAGAGGAGAATATGAAATTAATAAAATATGATTTATTTTGGGTCCACTAATTGAGATAAATGAATTACATATTGTAAAAGCTTTCCAAATAAGTAATTGGAACAAGTATTTAAAAATGGCGAAAATGGAAAGTGGAGCAAGTATTTAAAAACGGAGGGAGTATCAGCCAACAAAAGGAACATATCAGCCAACAAAAGATACATATCAGCCAACAAAATGAACATATCAGCCAACAAAAGATACATATCAGCCAACAAAATGAACATATCAGCCAACAAAAGGATGAAATCAACAAACAAAAGCAACATGTAAGCCAACAAAATAAATATATCAACCAACAAAATATACATATAAGCCAATTAACAAAATAAAGATATCAGCCAACTAAAGAAACATATCAGTCAACTGATGTCTGATAGCAGCCAGCAAAAGGAACACATCAAACATTAAAAAAACATATCAGCCAACAAAAGGAATATATCAGGCAACACAAAAAACTTATCAGCCAACAAATGAAACATATCAGCCAAGCTTGCCGGACGTAATTATGTGTATGGCAGTCCGCACGCAATACCATCTCATTTTTAAAATTTTTAAGTTTTATAATTTTTGCTAATATGTAATAAAGGATATTTGCATTATAAAGTAGGCTTTGACAAACGTGTCTAAATGAAACGTGTCATCAAATATAAAACGGAGAAAGTATTATATGGCTATTAGCTATATAACATTATGGAGTTTGATCATTCATTTTCCTTCACAAATTAAACTTTTCATTGATTTTCGAATTTCTTGAAAATAAAATTCGTATCAAACTTCGACATTTTCAATCGAATTTACGATTATCCTTATCAATACAAATTTATAAAAAGACAAAATTGCCGTTATGTGCGTTGGTGTACGTCTCATTGCCAATGCTTCTTATCTCTCTTTAGTTTTCCAATTTTATTTTTCATTTTTAATTTTTGAGGATACAAGTATTTCGTGGCATACTAGGAAAAAGACGGGATGAGAAAAAACAAAATGTAAATAAGAGAGGAAGGGAAGCTATCCATCACACACGCATCATATATAATTGTATACATTGCACATGATTATGTCATAATTTCTTTATCATTTTAAAAATATATAACACATCAGTGATTTTGGCTATTAATTTCGAACAAAAAGAGTATATAATAATTGTCAATCAACTAAATATTTAATTAGTGATATGTATATAAAAATGGCCTGGGATAAAAGTACCTAATTTATTGGTATTTTAAGACGTGTCCCACAAGGCCACAACTGATGATAAAAATCGAAAAAGCAGCTCTATAAGGCGTACGTTTAACGACCATTGACTATTGACAATTTGCCAAACGACAATTAAAAAAAGAAGGAAAAAAATCGAATGAATGCTAAAAAGGGGAGAAAGTTGATGGAGAACTTTGGTAAGCATTGGTCCCGTGCAATTGGTAGTAGTCACATACAAGTAGAATGTTATGTGTACAAGAAGAAAGGTAAAGGTTTACCAACCCATCAGAGGCGGGGCTATGGCTATAAATGCTAACACTGAAAGTGGTCCGATGCAATTTTGTTAAATTGAGCTCTAAAATTATTTTTTTTTAGGAAAAATATGTTACTAAATTCAAAAACCGGGGCCCTTTTATAGTAGTTTCACTTAGGGACCCTGTGCGATCGACCACCCTGTCCATGCTCAAAACCACCCCTGCAACCCATTAAACAAGAAACTTAATAAGATTACTTGAATACTTTTGGTGTATTTAATTTAATTAAGGATCTTGATTTTTATTAATCAATGAATGTAGCAGCTTATGTTTTTGCAAGGCATTGACAAATACAAATTGGCCTTTAATTTTGTTTATACTTTACTCGTATTACTTTAAATAGTAGGGCCAGCAGCCTGTTAAATCTAAATATCTTTGCTCCACCAACCATTGCTTAGCTTATTGTTATTATCAACTCTGAATTTGCACTTACGTTTGTCAACAATTTTACATACTAAAGGGATACCCAACCAACTCTTTTTTAGTTCCTTTTTCAATTTAATGATATCATGGGGGTATGATATTGGCTTTAGTCTGTTAAAGTTAATTTCACTTATACTAAGAGAAATAAGTTAAGATAAGTTCGGAATAATAAGAAAATTTTGAATAATGATAAGTCGTGTTTTGTGCGTATTTATTAGCTTATTTTTGGTTGGTTTTATTAGCTTAGTCGAGTGTTTTAGTCCATTTTGGTGTAATTTGGTTTAGTTTCGATGATTCGATGCTTTTATGGGTAGTTTCGTTGTTTTTGATGTATTTCAGGATTAACGGAGCTAATTGAGTGGAAATGAAGCAAAACGTTGATGAAATACTTGACAAATATGACACCTGTTCACTATTATGCTCATAACTTTTGGTATACAAATGATAATGGTGTGATTCAAATTGCATTGGAAAGTAGACTTGAAGAACTTTCCAACGATATATTACACGCCTCAAACGGAGCTCCGGATATGAAGTTATGACTGATTTAAGATGAGTGATACGCGCAGCAGAGCAGGCACGTCCGTGCCCAGCATCAGGCACGTCCGTGCCTGGAAGACAGAAGCTGCAACAACTTTGCTACGTACAGAGGCACGTCCGTGCCTCCTGGGATCCTTGTGCGCCAAGGCTTAGCCGTTTTTCTTATCTTTTTAGGCTCATATAAATACTTTTTAGCCTTGTTTTTCTTTATTCATGAATTCTTAAGCCTTGTTTTTATTTTATTTTCTCCTTAAAAACTAGTTCTCCATTATTATTATTTTCTAAGTTTTTTGTAATTCAAGATTCAAGATTCAAGCTTTCTACTTCAATTTTATTCAAGATTCGGTATTTATTTTTCATCCTTTGTTATTTAATTATGTTTTCATTATTTATTATTGTTTTTGTTTCTTTAATCATGTGTGAGTAGATTCTTTAATTCAAGATCTAGTGTAGCCCTATTATTATTGATGCATGAATTAAATCTTTAAATTCTTTAATAACTTTAACAATTGAATTGCTAAATTGATTGTGATTATGCCAATGCTAGGTTAGACGTAACTATAGTATTGCGATTATTCCATTGTTTTTATCACAGCGAGAGTTGGGTATAAACGGATTTGAGTAAATCAATTTAGGGTTTGATTCTCAACACGAGAGTAGTTGGGTTTGATAATTGGGAAGTGAGAGTAATGTGTTTAATGTCTTTAATATGCATGATACCATGAGAATAGGATTGATTGTATGTTAGGGAAGCCATTGATACTCGAGAGAGATCCTTGGTGATTATTAGGGTTTACTTTTCCCCGTTCAGTTGAATTCGTATGTTAAGGGTAGAATTACAATTGCATCAATAATAGTTGTGGTGAAACTAGATCTTGGATGTTTTAAGTACTTGATTTAATCATCTTATTTAGTTTATTTTTGAATTCTTCTCATACTTAGTTCCGTAGATAATTGATTATAATTGATTCTTGCTTAGTAGAAATTTGAGTCTATTTAATTATTTTTGAACCTTAGTCTCTTGGGATCCGACCCTTACTTGCCAGTCTACATTAGTATTGGTCTGTTAGGTTATTTTTGATAGGTACGCGACACGCCTACCAAATAATTAATAAGGTTTTATGAGTTTTTAATAAGTTCGAATAAGTCTTAAACATACTCTCTGCATTTTTAAATACTTGCTCAATTTCTCTATGTGCGGAGTTTTAAGAAAAATTGGAGAAAGTAATAATATATGGAGGTAGTGGGGTAGGTGGAAGAGTAAAAAATTGTAAAAAGAAAAAGTAGTTGAGAGAATTGGAGGAGAGAGAATATGAAATTAATAAAATATTTCATCCGTTTCTTTTTAGTTGGCACGTTTCTTTAATCACATTTACCAATGCACAACTTCAATCATTCATATCTTTAATTACCGATAAGCAAAAATTATGAAAATCTGATATTTTGAAAATATATATCGTGACGAATCTAACAATATCCCACATGACTATATTTTTCATTACGTATAAAGCACAAAATACGGTCAAAGGGGAGTGTGTGAATAGTGCTAAAGTCATACATGTCAACTAAAAAAAACGGAGGTAGTATGATTTATGTTGGGTCCACTAGTTAAGAGAAATGAATTAAATATTGTAAAAGCTTTCCAAATAAGTAAAATTGAGCAAGTATTTAAAAACGGCCGAAAATGAAAAGTGGAGCAAGTATTTAAAAACGGAGGGAGTAATAATTATTGTGCTATTCAGTTTTTAAACACTATTACTCCGTAGTTTTGATAAGTGTAAATTAGTTCAAATAAGTTTAAATAAGTGAAATTTGGTGATTCAAAGTTTAAAGCATACCTTTAATGCATTTTCGTTTTAATTTATAAACGCTCCACCTTCTCTCTAAGAAAAGAAACTCTAACCTCCCGTGTTTCCCCTGCCGTTGGCGGCCAGAACACCACTGCTCATCTAAGGTTGCCGACGAGCATCATTTAAAGGTCGCAATCGTCGGTTTGGTCTCGCAAAGCACTTTCCCAAAGCTATATCCAACGCTTCGATGTTTTTCGGAGTAAAGTTAGGGTTAGGGTTTCAATTTTGGGGAAGATTTATTTGATCTTCTAATTGAAGATTAGAATCGGATCTAGTTTCAAGGTTAGTATACTGTAGTTTTTTGCTTTTCCTGGCGGTGCGGCCGAGGTGAAAGAAGTGTCCTCTCCACCGCGGCGCTAAGTCAGCCGCTTCTCGTCGTTTTTTCATCTACACAAGGGAGGTTCGTGGGATGTAACTACCTTTGGGGTCCTCTTTCAAAGTTTTCCCAACTGCCGCCATTGATAACTCACTAGTAGAGTTAAAGGTTAGGGTTAGTTTCTTGTTTGGGATAAGATTTGGTAAGACTAGGGTTTTGGGCTTTGATTCCGAAGCTAACTTCGTTGCCGCCATGTGTGGTTTCAGATTGACCGGAATTCAACGGTAAAGGTAAAGACCTTGTTAGGGTTTCTCGTTTGGTTTTTTAGTCTTTGTTGTAAATTGCCTTTGTCCATGTTTTGCTCCTTTGTGTGTAGTAGCTTTGTTTTCAGTTTGGTGGAGTTAAGTTTGTGGTTTCCTACGCTATGTGTTTCCTTGCTTTTTTGGTTCTCTGCCGAAAGTTTGATAAGTTTCATGCTTGTCGATGCTCTAGTTTTTGTTCTGTTTGGGTTTGGTTGTGTATCTTCATGTGGTTGTACACGATTTTAGGTGACCTAGGAGGGTGTGGTAGCCTCCTCTAGCAGTGTCTTGGTGTTTGGATTCGGGTATATTTGGGGATGGTCCTTTATTGTGGTCTGTTTAGGTTCTTAGAATTGATCTTGGCTTGTTTGTGTGCTGTTACATCTTTTGATTTCTCCGATCAAAAGATTATTGGAAGGTTATCTCTTGGTGACCTTCATTTTAGCTTAAGTAATGGATTGTCAATTCATTGCTTTGAAAAACCTTTATCTTAACCCTGCTCTCCAACATGGGGGCTCCCTTAAGGTTCTTTTGGGAGTTTTAGTATGGTAATGGTCATTTCCTTCGAGACAAGGCCAAACGTATCCACAGTTAAGGGTATTGAGTCATTTTTAAAAGTGACTCATAGTGTGTTGTCAAGCCTAGGTCGTCTGTTTTCCTACCCCGGTTGCCTAACGTTCAGGACTATTGGCATCCTTTCGAACTCTTGGTTTTGTTAGCCAATATCTGTGTGCTCTATGCTCTTCCGTCCATTCTCCTAGTTCAATGGCATATGGGATACAAAGCTAACAATGGTAAGTTTGGGTATCTCTTGATGGAGCACGTTCGACGGCAACTCCTTGAATTATCAAACTGGTTGTTTCTTGCAAAGAAGATGTTATGTAGTTTTATTTATAATGTTTGTATCATGGGGGCTAGTAAGGCTTCTTTGCGTAGTTTTTTATCGAACTTACTCCATAGTCTGTAATTTTTATGTCCGTTGATTGAACATTGTCCAAAGAAAAAAAAAACCTTGAAAATTGAGAGGATATTGACTCTAGATTAAAACAAAACCACCCTTTCAATTAAAGCAAAGGATAAAGTAATCAGGAAAGTGGAGCAATGACATTTGAGATGAGTGGAAAAAGTATATGGTCAAGGGAGTTATTATAAGAATAATGTGGATATCAATTTGGTTCAAGTAGCCTATTCGATGACAATCTTTAAAGCATGGACCTAGTTACGAATAGCTAAATGTGAAATCCAAAATGAACAAAGGAATTAAGCTCATCATCTATGTGTAATACGAAGTACATCACTTATATGTTAGAGACCAATTAGTATTAGTTATACTCCTAAGTCAGGACTATGTTATGTATAATGTATTAGTTGATTTGTCAAAGTAGATTTTATTTGACTAGTAAACCAACGTATGCCTTACGAAGTACGGAGTATTAAATAACAACAAACATACTATATGACCATTTTTGTTGTCTTGAGGTGAGAAAATGAAAAAAAAAAAAAAAAAAGCAAAGAAGTGGGAGAGGTATGAAAAGGGAATGAGAGAGTAATTTTCATGTTAAGGTCTTGACCAAAACAGATTTCAAGCAAACAAAAATGGGCTAACATGTGGCTACAAAAAACTATACTTTCCAAAAAAATTGCTATAACGTTTGTGCAACAACATCGTCGCTTGAGAAAAAAAATTATGAAATAATGCATACGTGATATGTCAATAATGTGTTAATATATAGCAATGTTTGATTTGATTAAAAGTGAATTAAAATCAATAATGTTTACAAAAAAATAAAAATAAAAATAAAGTTGTTTTACAAAAGGTGGTTCCAAGTTTTTGACGGAAGTCATATTCAGTTGTTGGGCAAACACCCTAAAATCAAACTACCTAAACTGAAAAACAACGAGAATATGACAAGGATCACATGAAATGGCTAATAAGAACACCAAAAATGCAAAAGAACTACAAGCTAACTCGGTCACAAGATTGGTTTTTGATTAATTAACTACTACACGACTAGATTGAACTAAGGGAGATACTATAGGGACAAGTGTTAGGGGAAGACGAGATTCAACACCTACCAAACCAATGAATCAACAAATTGGATAGAACATGAACATACTTGGATGATAGAACGAGAACTCAATATTGCCTTTTTTCAAAGCTACAACACTAAGCATTTCCTAGACCAAATAAC
Organism: Chenopodium quinoa; assembly: GCF_001683475.1. Classification (NCBI taxonomy): domain Eukaryota; kingdom Viridiplantae; phylum Streptophyta; class Magnoliopsida; order Caryophyllales; family Amaranthaceae; genus Chenopodium; species Chenopodium quinoa. The sequence continues at coordinate 726,695 of NW_018743920.1, read as the reverse complement.
TAACATGATAAAAGTACAAAGTCTCAACAATAGGAATTAAATTTCTAACTCGAGTTTGTCTTTTGATGTTTCGGGAAAGCATGAAGCACATATAATTGGGATTTTTCACCTAATTAAATTACCTCACTATAGCATCGTAGTCATTGAAACCAGACAACCATAGTCATGAAAGAACTACAGTCTAATTGCACAAGAGAAGACTCACAACCAAACTCCATTATCCAATACAAGCTTAGGAGTGAAACACAAACACATGAGCATAGAGTTGGCTACCAAAATACACAGGCAAACAATCAACTTATGAGCCATCATCAATCCAAATAGAACATGAAAACATCCAAATTTAATCAACCCGTGGCTCGCTAAGGAACTACTCACAGTTCATTATTAGCAACAACATGCCAACAACAAATTCTAGTTTCACCATTAAGACCAATTTGCATCACCATTGCAAAAGTGCTTGGAAAGAGTGTTTCCTCCTTTTCTTCGAATTCTCCCCGCCTAACGTCTCATCATTTCACCACGCAGGACGAGGCATAACGGGTAGGCACAAACAGTTAAAAACTCTAAAGTATAATTTTGTCACCTTCTGCATGTTGGAATTAATTTCCAATATTAATGTTATATATGTAGTTAATTTCCACAAGATTAGTTTCAATTTTGATTCCAAGTTATAGAACCAGTCCTAACCAATTTTAGATCCGTTTACTAAAATTTTGGCCAATACCCAATTAAGCTCACCCCTAAATGGCTAAGGGCTTGATCTGATGTGGTCTAATTTGATCTGATCTGATGTGGTTTGGTCTGGTCTGGTCTGGTCTGTTCTGATTTGATTGTTTGATTTGACCAAACTTTGACCTTATGTGTACGATAATCTATAAAGAAGAAATATATCAAGTGGGGTCTTGTTAGAATCGTATTAATATGTATTTTTATTAAGATGTAATTTTTATACTCCCTCCGTCCCAGAATACTTGGGACGTTGGGGCGAACACGTAGTTTAAGAAAACTACAAGTGAGTCCATTTAAAACAGTTGTTTATTGAATAAAAGATAAAAATTTTATATTTTTATATTGTAAGCAAACAACAAGTATGGGGGTGAGGTCGTGAGGGTAGTGAAGAGAGAGGAAATGTAAGATCTAATTGGGTTTTGGAGTTTGTGGTTCCAAAGAGAGTATAAAAAAATATTATTTTATTAATGATCCCATTTCATATTTAGTTACGTGTCAAGTATTTTGGGACGGACGAAATGGGAACTGTGTCAAGTATTGTGGGACGGAGGGAGTAATTTTTTTCATTACATAGTTAATTTTTTCAGTACGTAATTAAAGATATATAGCGATAAAAAACCGCACATAAAACGATGATATGATCTGAACTTATTATTTCTGAAATAAGTAAAAATAAGTTGAGCTAAAAAAGACCTAAATCAACCTTATACACCAAGAATGCTTGAAAGATTCGAGAAAATACAAGTTTATATCCTCTATTAACAAAAATTGTTATTACCAGGGATAATGTTGTAAATTCACAGCCATATCCCCCTTTTTCTCTCCTCTATCTACACTATTGCACCACCGTAGACCGTCGTCGTCACCATATAACGACCATAAGCACCACTCGCGCAACCACTGCACAACCACTAGCACCACCGCCCGACCACTACACGATCATTAACACCATCGCGCGACCACCGCATGACCTTTAGAGCCACCCATCGCACCACATCACGACTGTTAGCACCATCGCACATCTATTAACACCATTTCACAAGCAATTCCTTTTCCTAAGGGGTTAATATGAGCCCACTTTACTTGCTTTGCAACTAGGGTGTCTTTTGTTTGGCCGGTCAATTTATAGTCGTCAAGATGGTCTTTCGCCGGCATAGCCATAGAAGGGGAGGAGAGAGAAGGAAATATTGTTGGTGGTGGAGGAAGAAGACTCTATTGTACTTATATTTGGAAGAAAAATCGGTGATATTAACATAGTTTGTTAATATATGATATAAACCGGGTATGGCTTGAAAGACTACAGTACAAGTGAGGTAGTTAATGTTCATGAACTCACCATAAACATTCAACAAACACTAAAATGGACCGACCACATCACTGCTCTCTCCACCACCACCACCACCACCATCACTTCATAATAATCAAGCCTTGTTCTCTCTCCTCCCCTCATCCCCACCATCATCATCACCACCACCATGTTCTGCCCCAATGCAACTTAATTCTACAAAACCCCAATTCAAAAATTTGCCCTAATTTAATCAACCCACCTCCCCAAATCCCTCAATCTGCACTTCCTCTTCCTTCCCAGACCAATCCCAATCTTGGGTTTTCTGGGTTTGAACCACCTCACACTTCCCAACATACCCTGTAAGAGTTTTCACCTTCCTTTTCTCTAATCTTTTACTTATACTTCTATCTTTTATTTTGTTATTATCAATAGCTTCACTGTTTTTAATCATGTTTGTGTAAATTGTGTTTCATTTTTATTTGATTCTTTATGCTTGTTTAGTTCTTTGATTCCCTTAATTTCCTCTTTTAGGATTCTAGCATTGAATTGGAATTATTGGTATAGTAATTTGTATTAAAAAACAAGAAATCTTTTAGTTTGATTGTTGTATTGATGGACTAAATCGAGCAGCAATGTTAAAATTATGAACTATCTTTAGTTAATGAAGGAAAAGGTTCAATACTTAGGCCATTATTCCCCAAAAGTTTACTCCAATTGTCGCAACTCTAAAGAGGTTTTCCTCTAACAATTGGACTTCACTTCGAATGTAAGACACACTCTTATCAATATACCCAAAAAATTTTCTAACTTCATGACTTGTATCAAGTGTATGATCAAGTTATGTGGCTATAAGTAATATTGCGAAGGAAGTTGATAAATGTTTGAGCCTCAAATCCATCTTTGCTTACTAATATGATATGTCGAGTTTTGTTTGTAAAGAAATCTATTTACTTGTATCCGTTTCTTAAGCTCACTAGCTAGTTTCTTAAAGGACTGTAACTGAGAGTGCACCATATTAGGAAAATTTCAATCTTTTGGTTATAATATACAAGTATTAAGGAGAGGGGCTTCTACTAATTTGGGTTGATTATTTTTGAGGTCTTTTCTAGATTTCGCTTTAAATTGATTTTTTGCATATTTTAATAATCATGAAGGTACTTCCAAGATGCCGGTCTTGGCGAAGTTGAAGAGATTGAAGATGATGAAGATCCGATTTTTGTTATGACAGATGAATGGAGGGAGTTCTTTGCAAAATCTGAAGCCAAAAGAAGAGAAGGTAAGTGTTTTCTTTGTAAAATTTGTCTATAGATTGTGAAAATACATCTAAAGGTCTCAACTTTCAAGATAGTAAGAATTAAGAAACACATCTGGCTTTAGTTCTGGCAACGAGTATTAGGGGAACTGATGATCTAATTCGGTTAGTGGTGTGATATCAAAAATGGAATTCAAACCTTAGCATGATTTGGAAATCCGAAAATTGTTACTCGTAGACTCGTAGTAGCATTATGAGGCATATAAGCTTGATATAAAATGATTAGGTAGCTTATGGAGTTTTGGTGTAAAGCTTTATAAGCTTGATTTTAACTTGCATTACTTCCACATAGTTTCTGATTATTTGAATTGCATCTTCAGCTAAAAAGCTAGCCAAGAAACAGGGGAAGACCTAGAGGAGCAACATGAAAGTTGGAAGGCAACAGCAGTTATATGTTTTGTCATGGCAATGGACCTTTTGATCTTAAGAGGGGCAAATTGGTGATATTCTGCCCGTTCAAAACTCTGCTACAAGTTGCAAGACAATATGTTTAATTTTGCTGATTGACAATTGGTCCCATTTTTGCTGCGGGAACAGTTCTTGTAAATCCTTTTAGTTGTCTGTAATTGTGGATCATATGCTAGAATGAAAGTTCAAATACATATAGTTTTTTGGTGGATCAATTTTGAAAGTTAGTATGTTTGCATATTGCAATGAATATGAAATTCGCAAGTCTTGATACTAGTAGATTAATTTCAATGCCAATCAGCATCTCTCACAACCTTCAATAGTTCATAGTACTACACTTGACAAGATATTAACAAATCAGATGAGAGAACAGAGAAATTAATCAACAATAGTGTGTTGGGTCAACTGATTGGTAAAAAGCCTCATGGTTGCACTGAACAATATCCAGAAAAACAACGCAAGGGCTCTACATGCTCACTTTAGATATAACAAGTGAATTTCTATCAATCTACACAAATCTACAGCTAAATCTTATCACGAAAAAACAAAAATACTCCAACAATCACTGGTCTGGCTGATACATTATGATCTTGAAGGCAGCTTGCTGAATATAACGTTGACCCTTTCTTCAATGTTATTCTTCATGCTGTCATAGAAGTCTAGTATCTCCATTGAGATGTTCTTCACCTGAAATTATATGTATTAAAGTTAATGATCATGCTCTCTATATGGGCAAAAGCAAGAGCATGGAAAGCATTACATGATTTTTCTTTGTTTTTTGGTGATGGGAAAAGTATTGTTTACATAAACATGAGTTTGCTATTGCTTCCACCTGTGAATAACGAGAAGGGAAAACTATGTTGTGAATACTAACCACATTCATGTCAACTCGAAGCTCTTCAAACCAAGCGACACTATCCTTATCTTTTGACACACTAGCTATGTATATGCATGCCAATGCGATCAAATGTGGAGGATGGATTAGAATTAGATCCATCTTATATGTGTCGTTGACGATTCCCCTGCATAAATGAAGCATGTTATATGACTCACACAATTCTCGTGAAGGCTTTTATTTCTAAACAATGCCTATTCTAAAACCAACAATTTTGACAATAATGCTATGCAAATTCATAGATATTTATTTTTAGAATGGGAGATAATTGTGTGTGTGAACATTTAAAGATAGTGATTCCTCTGTGACAGTAACTTCCAAGTTATAATCTTACCAAGTGAACTGCATTAGGTCCATCATACCAGCATCTTGGAGAAATCTGTACAAGGATGAAAAGAAATAAGCTGAGATATTCAATGCATGAATAAAGGGTGCAACGAAGAAATTTTCAGATTGATGGGGTATTTTTGTTATTAAATTCAAGTATATCTAAGACATTTGATTAATTGAGATCAATAAAGGGCTAGTATTAGATATCTTAATTATACAGATTAATTATCTCCTATATCATAGAGGTAATGGATAAAGTCATGTTAATCGCAACAATGCAAATAATGATAATAATAAAACATCAGAAGACGAGGAGCAATAACAACAGTACAAGATACTTACTGAGTAAGTGAACGATAAGGATGAAATACAACTAAATAGTAGTTCAGGGCTTCTAAGATCTTCATTTCCATTTCCAGGATATCTTTGATGTCAAATCGGTATCGTATATCTTCAGGATCTGCCAAAATTCATGATGCAGTTTGTCAGCCAAAAAATGGAGCATCAAGGAGCTTCACTAAACACAAATGGTGAGGTAGCAGGTATTACATATTTTTTTGATGTAAAATACCAGGAGTCTAGCCTGTACAGTACTCTCTTCAGCTTTTGCAGCCAAGTACAAGGCAGTTAATGCAACTAGACGTGGATCGAATTCTGTCAAACTCTTTCTGCAAAATTTAAAAAAAAGAAAAAGAATAGAAATCAACTTCTAATCTGAGATAATCTCATGCATTCTCTAACTTTTTAGGTAATTAATTCCACCGCATTTCAAGTTTCAAACTTTTTAGGACTTCATAGCTTTCAATATTTCTTCCAAACAAGTTAAGTAAAAGGATTTTTGTAAGAAACTACCTTGTAAATTTGACATTTTGTGAAAAAATACATTATCACAAAAAAAAAAAAAAAAAAAAAAAGAAGAAAAAAAAAAAAGGAGTGTCGTAACTAACTACCTTATAAAACACAAAATGTTGTAATATATTACCTTACGCCGGATTTCCTCCGTTGGCCCTAGCTTTGGAAAAATAAAGGTAAGAATTTGGGACATTAAATGTGGAATTTTTTTTTTTTGAGAATTAGGGTCATTAATGATACGTGAGAGGCACGTGACATGGTCAACATCAGAAAACTAGGTCAACGAGGAAAATCCAGCATAAGGTAGCATATTACAACATTTAGTGTTTTATAAGGTAGTTAATCACATGTTTTTTTATTTTTTTATATTTATAAGGCAGTTTTTCACAAAATGTCAAACTTATAAGGTAGTTTCTTACAAAAAATCCAAAGAAAAAATGGAAGGGATGATGTCAAAGTCTACATTATGTCAAGTTGCAAAACCATGATTAGCAAACTACACTGCAAACCAAGTTTCAGGTAATAATCAATTTTACTTCCATGAATTTGAGAGGAAGCTTCAGATCTATACCAAACAGTGGTGTCAAAGTGTGCCTTGAATACAAGCAAATTTGAGTTCGGACCAAATCTGAGATACATATGTAGCTCACACAATACACCAAACACAAGAAGGTTGATGCACACTTCAACCTTAGTTATGTCTAGCATCAGAATACTTTGCTTCCCAAACTTAAACCTATGTACTGTGATGTAGCTGCAAATGTTATTTGATGTCATTATGTCAATTTGTCCAACCAGTACATAAGATCCTCACAGGATGGGAGGAAGAAAATGTGCCCCTCATGCTGAAAGCCGAAGGCCCAAAAGTCCAACCTAGTACTATGATTAAGAAAACAAATCATATTTTCTACACAAGTTTTTCTAGCATAGAAGTTGTCACTACATCTAAGGATATTTCCAAACCCAAAAGCAATTTACTAGCATAAACCATCATCCAATTCTGAAGTCCACTACTCCTTGCCAGAAAAAAACATAAAATTACAACTCCAATATAAAGGTATTCATGAAGATACCTGGTATAAACACGTCTCATATATGTAATGGCAGAAGCAACAACCCTGCAAGAGTGAGGAATTATCAGAGATTAATGATGTCAAGACAGCCTAACGATGATAGAGTTCTTTCCTCTTTCACAACATATTGGTACTTTTGGGGTTGAGTGAGTAAGATAAATATGCAACAACAGATATAAATAAACACTTACCTTAGCCAGAGTAATTGAAAAAAACATCTGGGGCATTCAGGCCACAAACTAAATATAATATTTACATCTGAATAATTATATAATATGCCAAACACTAAATACAAATTGATGTAAATAAGCATGTGCCTATAGTTTACATTCTCATTTAGATAGTGCAGATAATTCAATTTCAATCGGAGATTTTTCAATACACCCAGGGTATTTTTTGCACCCTTTGATAATTATTGCTCATTTGGATCATCAAATGAGCCAAAAATACTCTCGATACACCTTACATCCAGATGTAAGTAATAATTTTTTTATTTTCTAACCTCTCACATAAAAGGTAGTATTTCTTAGGTGACCAATATATGATTTTTAAAAAATTCTTCCAAGTTTTTATGTTAAATATTTGTTATTATACTCATTGTGCAAATTAATAGCATATACGTAGTACCTCTTTGTTGTTCCTTAACAATTTCATGTTCTCGATTCATTGTAAATTTGTAATTTTAGCATTGTTTGTTACTTTGAGTTTCAAGTGTGGTTAACTAATTAATTTGCTTTATATTATCATATCTACAAAATACTCTATTTACTTATGATGTTTTACCAAAAATTTGAGTTCTTTTCACTATTTAATCATAAAACTGTAGTTATAGAATAATATTTAGTAGTATTGATATCAAAATTGTAAAGGTTTGATTCATCCTATAGATATTGATGCAATTTTAATTTATTTTATTTTATTTTATTTTTATTTTCCTATTACAGACATTACTATACTTTCATTCACTTATTAGTATTGTTGAACATGAATAACCCTTCTAAATTAATTTTGATCAAATTCACAAATTTATAATATGTGGCGCATTGCCTGGACTAATAACTAGTTATTGATACAAAGAGAAAGTATTGATGTAATGGCTTGTTGAAACATTAAACAACAATTTAAAGTGCTTTAAGAAAAAGAAAGAGCTCTGAAATAATTTTATGAGGCATCTCTTACACATGCCAGAACTCGCTAACAAACTACAGAGGATGCGCAATAAATGAGTAAAAAAGCAACTCAGTTAAAGCTCAATTTTAGACGAAATGTGGATAACAGTAGAGATAGACTTCCAACCTTTGCCTTACTTTCACAAGCTGAGCCATCTTTGTAATATCTGCATTCCAAGAAAGGGCCATTGATCAATAAGGAGTTGTCATGTTGAAGACAAATTTCTAAGCAGTCAAGACCCAAAGGCCAAACCAATGGACTGCCTACATAAAGGGGTGAATAAGGCACTAAAGCAGACCATTGAATCCAGCCACTCTACATTTTTAGCATCTACCTCCTATTTCCACGAAGAAAGATATATAAATCCACATAAGTTGCTTGTAGACACAATGATACATTTACAGCATGAACAAGGCAAGCCTACAACAAACAATTGCTTAAGCAGCTTTAACACGTTCCTTATAGCTTAAGCAATGTGCTTTCCAAACAAACTGAGAAAGTGAGAAGTGAAGGAGTCACCAAGATAAGGCATAGTTTTACTTACTATATACCACTAATTATTTCTATGCTAAGCTCCATCACAATTGATCCTCATTCAGTAGGGGTACAGATTTCCCATCCAACCCAAATTTTAACTTAAAAGATAGAAGATTTCATTTCAGAAAAAACCACATTGATCACTTTCATCATTTTCTATTAGTTCCAAATGTGATTTAAATGCTATAAACTACGGAGTAGCTGCTAAGGATGAAGATTCGAGTTCCTATTTATATACATTTCTATCTTTCCATATACAAAGTACGATTTATCCTCAATTAGAAAAACTTCTTTCAATATCGTCCTTTGCCATTCATGACAACTAAAGCAAGATAAATTCCCACTTATCCATCATTAATTCCTTGCCTTACAGCATAGAGAACATTCATAAGACATCAAGCTATCAAATATACAACTCACTTGCTCCCAAACACACTATATTTAATAAAAAATGAATTATAAGAATAGTAACTTCCTTCCAAACCCTTTTAGTTAATTCAACACACAAATACATTTTCAGTCATTCAAAAGTAGTGATCAAGAAAATTTAAGCTTCAATACTCCATCAAATTCAAAACCCACCTTGTTTATGTTAATCAAACATACACCCAGATAAGAAATTCCACCCAAAATTAAAAATTTAATCACAATTGAATTAAAAAAAAAAAAGGAAAAAACTTGAGAGAAAGAGTATACAATTGGAGATGTGCATCTTAACGAGCTTGAAATCATCAAGGGTAATCCCACGATCTCTGTCAAGTTGCTGGACAACATCTACATCTTCTGGGTGCATCAATTGTTGGCTGCAATAATATTGTTCAATTGAAAATTAAATTATTGAATTAGGAAAAGGAATTAAGAAATTAAACAAAAAAAAAAAAAAAGGGGCACTCGAATTGTAATTGTTCCTAACTCGAGCCGATTAATGCCGACCTGAAATCTGAAAACATGAGAGTTCATATACGTTGTAAAAGCATATTAGACATGAAAATAAAGACGATTGTTATTATTGATGCCTTGATGGTAATGGATCGGATCCTAAGGTCCAAGTCCAAGTCCAATAATCAATAGGACCCTGAATCCACATTTTTAAAAATTATTTATTTTAACTATTTACTACAATTTTATCATTGTTATAATGGAAAAATGTTAAAGATAAAATTTTATATGAAAATAAATATGTTAATTGCGAATTAGAATGAAGGTAGATAGTTGGGCAAGGTACCTCAACTATCGACGTGAATGATATGAATTTGATTGGCAGTATTTTGTCGTCGACATATGAACATCAAATACTAATGTAGAGTATAAAACAATATCAAATTTGCTAATATATAATCATAATTAAGTCAATAATTTATGAAAGATGATTGCATAAAAAATTTATTTATTTTTGGACTTAATCCAAGTAATTGATTTTTATTTTAATTTAAATCTTTAAAATATAGTTATAAATTTTATTTATATAAATGGTCATTGACATGTGTTCTTTCAAATAAAAAAAAATAAAAAGAGCCATTAACAAGTGTGATAGGGTGGTTCCAATTCCCTCTTACTTTTGCTTTTGCATCAAGGAAAAAAAAAACCTCCATACTTGAGGTGATAATAGGGTGGTTTCAATTTGTTTATAGAGCGAATAAAGGTAAAACAACCCTACATTAAAAATATTGTTTCAATTGAAAAAAATACAAGAGAGGATTGCTAACTCTTAAGTATGTTAGCTACTCGAAATAGGAGGCTACAATAGTTGGCTAGTTCTATGATTTTCAGGCGTGAGGTCATGGTCGAATCTCATCAAACTTATTCTACGAGGGATTTTCCTAGAATCCCCCCTTTCTAGGGTAAGCCTTCTTCTTACCATTTCTTCTCCTTACCATTTTTTTTTTTTTAAAAAAAAAAAAAAAAAAGTATAGTGAATTGCTCTATCCATTATCAATTAATTTAATATGGTACGTACATACGAAGAATAGGTTTATTTTTAGCCCATTATCAAAGGAAGAGGATGGCGAACATTTGAAAATCTCTTTGGTGACAAGAGTAGAGGGACTATTACCCGCATGTTACAACTATGTAATTAGTCTATAGTCCGGTGTGTTGTTAATTTAGTTAAATAATCTATCATATTAGACAAACAAACATAGAACTTGTAAAGCTAACATCAATTTTTTGTGACCTCTTGAACAATTGAATCAAACCCAACAGTTTGAAAAATTCAACAATATACAGTTGTTCATCAAAACATGAGGACACAGTACGTATTCTTGATTGTTCCTACTTATTTAGAGGTCAATTCAAACTTTTCATAATATCTCGTAGAATGAATTGAATTTCTGGCTTAGAAACTCCAATCAATCTAAGCCACAATATGAAACGAGGAAAATTCCTCAACTTACTCGGAAAGTCAATCTAACTAAGAGAAGCTTTTTTATTTTTGGAAACCATTTTATTTGAACTAGCTTAGTTATTAATTATGTTTACTGCCACTATAATTTTTAAACACTTTTTTAGAACAATCAACTAGATTAGTTCCCATTTGATGCACGGTAATAATAATCTTTTATCCCATAATTAATTTGTGATATAATATAAAAATGAGGCAACTCATGTGGAATAAACAAATGTATGCTCATAAAAAAGATGAAACAATAAGGCAAAAAAAATATTAAAACTACATTTGAGAAGAAGATATATTATTTTTTATTAGTTGTGTTGAAAATATTTTTAAATCATATACACTAGATGGAAGCCCATGCGATGCACGGTTTTTTCATCTAAAATTTTTAATTATTTGATTTATTGTATTTAATAATTTCAAACAAAATTACCAAAGTTTAATATTTATTTATTTTTACTATAATTTATAATGAATTTATTAAATATAAATAAATTGTAAATATGATATTTTTTCTGTTATATAAAATCTTTAATGTGAAATGATAAATTTTTAATTTAAATCCTAAATCATTATTCATTGTTTTACCATATCTTTTATTTCGATAGAATCACCAACTTCGTCCACAACCAACCTATTGCATCAATGGATAAATTGATCCGTAAAATGTTAGCCAAACTGAAATTGATATAAATTAAATCTTTACATTTATATAAAATAAATCAATATATTTACAAAAATTGTTGCGATATAAAATCAAATCTATGCATTGGAATTTTTTCATCATCTCCAAAAATAACCAAAGCCATCCATATATTAAGTATACAACATCTAATCGTATGCCATTACATAAACAAATAATCGTTAAGTATTCTAAATAAACACAATGTAACTAATAATTACAAATATAAATTTAAACATAAGAATTTAAAAATTACCCGGACATCGATGACCTAAAACTAATACAAAATTTGCTTGATGGAGTTTTGTATTGATATGAAATTTTATTTGTGTCGTATGATGTGTTAGATCTGCATGTAAAAAAACATTTAGTAAATAAAACATAAACATATAATCGTTGAGTATTCCAAATTAATACAATGTAAGTAATAATTAGAAATACTAATTAACACAAAATTTTATTTGTTTGTGTCGTATGATGTGTCAATTTAAAATGGTAAGTATCACAAATTTTAATTTAATTAACGAACAATTTGTATTTCTTATCATAAATACTATCAAAATTTATATTATAATGATTGGTATCAAACTTTATTATAAGCGTTTATCATTTAAGTATTTCTTAGTATATTTTTTTTGGATTTCTTATACCCGTAGTATTGAATTAATAAATTTATCTTTTCCTATTTTTTTACTTTATTTTTTTTCATTAAAATAATTTAATTCGTGGATTATAATCTACGTGACTTTAAAATTTTAGATATATCAAATCTAATTCGTTACTTTTATCTAGGTGGCAACATAATTTTTTAGTTCAAAAATAAAATACAAATCTTTCTTCTTATTGGTCGAAATAAGTATATTTCTTATGTGGCGCTCCGAATGTTCTCAAAAAATGCCTACTTTATATTTTTTATTTACTTTATTTTTTTCATTAAAATAATCAACCTACTACATCAATGGATAAATTGAACCGAGAAATGTTAGCCAAACTGAAATTGATATAAATTAAATCCTTACATTTATATAAAATAAATCAATATATTTACCAATAAATGAAAAATTTTTGCGATATAAAATAAAATCTATGCATTGGAATTTTTTCATCATATCCAAAAATAACCAAAGTCATCCATATATTAAGTATACAACATCTAATCGTATGCCATTACATAAACAAATAATCGTTAAGTATCCTAAATAAATACAATGTAACTAATACTTACAAATATAAATTTAAACATAAGATTTTAAAAATTACCCAGACATTAATGACCTAAAACAAACAAAAAATAAATCACAAAAAATTCGTTTGATGGGGTTTTGTATTGATACGAAATTTTATTTGTGTCGTATGATGTGTTAGATTTGCATGTAAAAAATATTTAGTAAACAAAACATAAACATATAATCGTTGAGTATCCCAGATTAATACAATGTAGGTAATAATTAGAAATACTAATTTAAACATAGAATTTAAAAATTAAGCTAAAAATTACCCGGCCATTGATGACCAAAGATTAACACAAAATTACTAACACAAAATTCGCTTGATGGAGTTTTTTTATTGATACGTTATTTTGTTTGTGTCGTATGATGTGTCAATTTATAATGGTAGGTATCACAAATTTTAATTTAATTATAATTAACGAACAATTTGTATTTCTTATCATAAATAATATCAAAAATTATCTAATAAAACCTACTTTATTATAAGCGTTTATCATTTAAATATTTTTTATTATATATTTTTTTTGGATATCTTATACTCGTAGTATTGAATTAATAAATTTATCTTTTCCTATATTTTTACTTTATTTTTTTCATTAAAATAATTTAATTCGTGGATTATAATCTACGTGGCATTAAAATTTTAGATATATCAAATCTAATTCGTTACTTTTATCTAGGTGGCGACATAATTTTTTAATTTAAAAATAAAATACAAATCTTTCTTCTTATTGGTCGAAATAAGTATATTTCTTACGTGACGCTCCGAATGCTCTCCAAAAATGCCTACTTTATTTATATATATTAGATTTTATTACATTAATGATGCATGTTATTCCCAATAAAACTAATGTTGTAAGACTTTTTATTAATGAATTAATTTAGTTCCAAAAAACAAAAAAAATATTGTACAATGTATACATTGAATGTTAATATTGTATTTTTGGCTAAGTACGTACTTCCAAAAAATAAGCTAAGTAGAATTATTTTTGTAAAAAAAAAAAACTTAAAATTGACATCATATATTGTATTGGCGGGAGATTTTTTAATGATAGCTTGACATATGTCCAAAATGATCAATGTAAGCATGACCTGTTTTAGTGATAGTTAATAGATTTTTTGAAGGAAAAAAAAAAGTTATAAGTTGGTAAAATTATTACAAAAAATATTTAACAAAAACTAACTCAATTATTATTATTTCATAAGATTTCAAATCAACACCATGACTAGATTTTTTTTTCCCATTGAACCCCATTATTGTATTTTTGGCTCCGTTATTTAATACTCTCCACCATATGTCAACCTTCTAAATTATAGCTTATTCTCCCTTAATATTTTTTTTTTTTTTTTTTTTTGTGTGTGTGTGTGAATAGATTATCCTTCCTTGATAAAAAGGTGTCAAAACCTTGTGAAACTATTTTAAGTAAATAGAACACGAAATAAAAGAGATACAATTATTATAAAGATAATATATAAGATTAATATATTATTACAATTGTATAATAATACAAATATTCCAAAAATTAAAGATTTTTACTAAAAAATGAGGGGAGAGTTTGGAGGGAAAAAAATAGAACTAGAAAGTGACACGTCTTATTCATGGTGTCAGTTTTAGTATTATGTTATTGATTCGAGATATTTAAAGCACAACTTTTTGTAAGAAAGTTTTTAAACAATCCAACAATATAATGAGAAATGGATACAAGAAGCAAGAATTATAAGAACACATAGATTTAGTGGAAATTGAGAAATGACCGATCAACCAATATTCATCATAGAATGAAATTTACTTGAAAATTTCACCATTTTAATATCTATAACATCCATTTCATAAGAATATACCCGTACCTCACACACTCATCGTAGAAGTAGCAATATTCACTATAAAATAGGTTGGGTTGATATGTTAATACTTCGAAAATATTATAGCAATTTTGTACGATTGATCTTCATATTAGATAATATACTAGTCATACTACAGTACTCCGCACATAAAAAATAAGCTTGTACTAATTTTAATGACCAACACTTATTGCATCCGTTCATTAATTACGAAATCATCAAATTTAAATCATGTGGTACTTAATGTGTCATTTTCACTAATTTCTCAATATTTACCATGTAAAAAATTTACAAAAATCAGTAATGAAAATAATTTATAGCTGTTCATTTTGGTTTCTCAATCTCATCTATTTCATCCCCCTTTCCCTTTCCTTTCTCAATTTTATCATATTTCTCCATCCTCTAATCATTTCTCGGACCATGAATTAAACCTAGTTATTTTAATATTTGAGACACTTTGAGTATAAATCATAAATTTATAATACTTGAATTTGAACTGTGCTTCTTTCTTCCTAAATTTGGAATTTCTTTACCCCTTCTTTTTTCTTAATTTGGTAATATAGACTTTAAAATAGATGAAAACAAATACCACAATAGTGTAAAAATCAATCGATTTCCGAACATATTTTCCCTACCTAAAAACATGATTCATGTTTAAGAAAAAAAACATTACCAATTAGTACTAAATGGCCCACCGATATTGTATCATGTATGTATTAATGCAATTTTTGACAAGACAGAATACTAAGGTTATATCTCCTATAAATCAACGCCATAAAATGAATTTTCCTTATCTTTCATTCCTCAACAAACAACTCTACATTATCAACTCTATCAAGAGAAAAGCACAAAAAAAAAAAAAAAAAAAAAAAAAAAGTTAGAAAAAATGGAGGATTACACTCCTAATTTGCAGTTAATTCTGCTAGTTATTTTAGCTATATCTCTGATTACTACACTGGCTAAATACCATTATACTCGAAAATCGAGAAAAAGTATAAACAAGCACAAGATTAGCAAGCAACTTCCTCAACCAGCAGGGGCATTGCCCTTCATAGGCCACTTACATCTTCTAGGTGGCAAAAGAACCATAGCCCGGACCCTTGGAGCCATGGCTGACGAATGTGGGCCGATCTTTTCCCTCCGCCTCGGCCAACAGCGGGCAGTAGTCCTGAATTCCTGGGAGATGGTGAAAGATTGTTTACTCAACAATGATGCTGTCACTGCAACACGGCCTACTATGGCTTTGAGTAAGCACTTAGCTTACAACTATGCATCATTTGCTATCTCTCCTTACGGTAAATACTGGCGTGATATGAGAAAGATAGCAACTGTTGAGCTTTTCTCGACAAAGAGGCTCGAGAAGATGAAGCGTGCTCGAGTTTCAGAGATAAACTCCTGCATCAAACATCTGTTTAAGGAATGCAGAGAGGTTGTAGACAGCAAGTATCAATCTGGCAGGATCTCGCTATGTAAGTGGTTCGAGTATACAAGTTTTAATATTGCTATTCGTATGATAGTTGGTAAGACATTTTCTCCTCAATCATACGAAGAAAGTAGCACCTTTGCTTCGCGATTCAAGAAGTTAATAGGCAAAGCTACATACGTTGCTGGGGTGGCCGTGCCCTCGGATTTCATACCGTCTATTGAATGGATGGATGTGATGGGGTACATTAGCTCTATGAAAGATATTCACAAGGAAATAGACATGATTATTGGACATTGGCTTGATGAGCATATCCAAAGAAGGAAAGATTACAAAGGTAGCTATGAAGATGTTGATTTCATGGATGTAATGCTATCGAACCTCGCCGAGGGCACTATGATTTCCGGCTACACTAGGGAGACTGTCATCAAAGCAACAGCACTGGTATTTTCTAATCCATATATAACAATTTTTGATGTTTAGGATTCTAGACCATTCTAGACTACTCAGTATATTCAATTAGCTTAACAATAGTTCCCAGTCAATCGACCCATAATAAGAAGGCTTGACTGCTAAGTTTAATCAACTTACCAGGGCCAATCCTAGTCAATCGACCCATAATAAGTAGCAACGCTATATTTTCAAGTGTAAAAAGAGCCACAAATGTCAATAATACATATGAGATTAAATCTAATCCCCTAGGTCTTTATCAATTACGTTACCTGTCATCCGCCTCTTAATTTACCAAAAAAATTAGTACTATATCTTTTGCATCCAATAGGACATTATACATTGAGTGCATGACTTTCTTTCCTAAGTTTCAGCATATAATGATCTGTTCTTTGACATAAGTTCAAACAAAATTCATGTGTTGACTTTATTAAATTATTTAATAATGCAGATACTACTATTAACGGGGTCTGAAAGCACCTCCATCACACTAATATGGGCCATCTCCCTACTATTGAATCACCCAAAGGCCCTAAAAGCAGCCCAAGAAGAACTAGACCAACAAGTTGGAAAACAAAGATGGGTAGAGGAATCAGACATCCCAAGCCTACCATACTTGCAAGCCATTATCAAGGAAACACTTCGTATGTACCCGCCAAGCCCATTGGCCGGCCCACGAGAGGCGTTGGAAGATTGCCACATAGGCGGCCACCTCGTCTCAAAAGGGACCCGCGTAGTTGTCAACATTTGGAAGGTGCACCGGGATCCAAGGATATGGACCGGGCCAGACGAGTTTCGGCCCGAAAGGTTCTTTGATGAGCATGGTAATATTGATTTTAGGGGGCAGAGTTATGAGTACATCCCTTTTTCCGCAGGAAGGAGGGCCTGTCCTGGGATGAACTTTGGGTTGCTAGTGGTTCAACTATCGCTGGCTCGTTTGGTCCAAGGATTTGATTTATTGACTGAGGACGGTGCCCCGGTCAATATGTCAGAAGGCTTGGGCCTGGCTATGCCCAAGGCAACCCCGTTGAATGCCATCCTTGCAACTCGTTTGCCTTCGGAGTTGTATGATGTCCTGTAAAAGGTGCATTTACCAGCATTTTACACATAATATGCGATAAAGCTTCCTATGGCTATATCTACCGTCATCAATAAGCTATATTCAAATAAATTGGTAGGTGCAAGTGTGAGTAGTGTTTGTGTCACATTGAAAAAGAAAGTAACATGCTTTCAGTTTATAACCCAAGCAAGCTACTACTCATATTGCCAATTAGTTTTAGAATGGAACCTTGCTATGGGCTCTGATTTGTAGACTTTTGGACTTCTCTCCCTTGTGTAAACTCCCATCTGTTATAACATAAATACTTCTATCCTCCTTTTCATTATGCGTTTTCCTATGATATAGCGAAGGTTTAATTGAAAGAGCTACACATAGCTAGTGTACACAAGGGCTTTATGTGCATCGTTCCTTTCAATATGCTTCAGTCCTAGACAAATTAAGAATGCGTTCGATTCACCTAAACTTTATTGAATTGGACTTACCTTATTAACATTTAAACTTATTTAAATTGTAAATTGAACTCAATTAACTAACATTAGAACTTATTAAATTTCAGATTTTGTTAGATTTGTTGTAATGAACATAGCGTTAATACACACTTCCTCAATTCCATATTACTTACAATACAACATTAGCACACATTTTAAGATAAATATTTAAGGGTGTAAACAATCAAATTATTCAAAAATAACTTTAACACCAGTAACATATAAATTCTATCTTGTATTTCAATTATTTTGAATGATTTGCTCATTTACCCCCTCAAATCTCTTCTTTACAATGCGCCTCAAAATGCTAAGATGTAAGTAGAGTGGAACGGTGAAAATATTTACTGTAATTTCATGTATAAAAAGTGCCTATTAATAAAAATTTAATGCCGTCTCATTCGACAATTTTTTTCCTTAAAAATTAATGTTAAAATTAAGTCAAATTTGAGAAACAAATACTCCCAAGTAAACTTACTATTGTACTAAGAGAGTCATTACCCCAGCAATTGAGAGGCATCCGATAGAAAGAAAATATATGCCAAACTTATATCCGAAAGCTAAGAGGAGAATCCGCTATTTTTTAATAAGTCCAGAGGGAAGGAGTTTCAAGACTTTCAACAGCAAATAAGCCATTATTTGGTAGGCACTACCCAAAGCATCTTGGGTATTAGGCACTCCGCATATCAAATTAGACTAGGAGTAACAAATCAAATGGCATCATGTGAATTGAACAAATGAAAATAGTGGTTTTTTTAAAAAAAAAAACAAAAATTAAAATAAAATTATTGCAAACCTTAGGTCTCTAGGATCTAAGATAAGTCTCTTAGCAAGTGAGACAACACTTTATTGGTAATTATACTTCCTCATTTTTTTAGATGCATCACTTTTCTTTTATGGGTGTTTTTTTTTAAATGCATCACTTCCTTATTTGGTAACTTTATAATATATTTTATCATTTCTCTCTCTTATTTTAAACCCCACTTAAATTATTTTATCATTTTTCTCTCCTTCATGGTCCCACTTATATAATAAAAATATTTACTATCCCTCACATTCTTTCTCTTTCATGGTTTTCATCTAACTTTTACTATAATAAATTATTCACCCACTCACAATATATATTACTCTCCTAAAACTTGGTGATGCAAATAAAAAAAAAAAAACCGGAGGGAGTATATCGGTAGGCATGAATATGATAAGAATGCAAATTGATAACAGTAACAATACATTTTTATATATTATTATACTTTCTCTATAATTTTATTATTGCAATATATGGATTGGGAACAAAATTTTTAGTAGCGGAAAAAAGGATGAGAGAGAAAAGTAAAAATACAAAATTGTCCATGTAATTGTGTTCATAAACTAGAGGTGATCAAGTATGGTCCGACCCGATCCAACCCGAAAAATGGGCAAGTTTGGCAAGACTAAGAACGTAATTTTAGTTAAAAACCCGAACCCAGCTTGAAAAAGCCCGATATTTTTTTATGGGTTTGGACATAAGATTTCATACTAAGACCCGGTCTGCCCTGAATTTTGATCATCTCTAACATAAACTAAAAAATAAAGTGTTGAAAAAAAGGGTATATTAGTTATTTGTGGTGTGAACATAGATATTTCTTTCCTTAAAATTGATATTGTGCAATATTTGTGAAACTTCCTTAATAGTGTTTGTTTGGATTGAAGAAAATAGAGGAAAAGGAAGGGAAGGGAAGGAAAATGGAGAGATAGGGTATCTTTCATTTGGATAAAAAATGAGGAAGAAAGAGAATTAAACGGGAGAGAAATAGAGGAATTAATCCCTCTAACAATAGATAAATTTGGACGGAAAATTTATGTAAAAAACAAGTGGTGCAATATTTAGAAAAAAAAAAAAAAATCTTCATTACTCCGTATTTTACTGACTAACAAATCATTCATGAACTCATGTTGTAAAAGCATCGTGGCAGAATTGATGCCACTGGACTTGCTGCAGAATTGATGCATGTAATACAGCCATGCGCAATTCATTGAACTCATATGCCAAAAGAAATATTAAAAATAAAAAACTATTAGACTCACCGTTGGTTTCAATGAGGTGGGGTAAAGTAGCATTAATACACAAAAGAACAGTGATGATCTAATGTAAACTTATCCTTGGAAGTTTTATGAAATTAAGCTTATTTCACAAACTAATTTTTAAAATAGACGCGTAGTTAAACTATTTACCAAATTAAGATTATGAGATAAAACGTTGCTTTGACCTTTTTTTTTTTTTTTTTTTTTTTAATTTTGTAATTTCTGATTAAAAAAAAAAAAAAAACTAAAAACGCTGCCTCTTATAAACAAAAAAGAAAAAAAAATATATTAAACGCATAAAACGCTGACTAAGGAGAAGCATATGCATTTTGTTAAAGAAAAAAAAATTAATGTATTGCTGAGCATCAACTGTTTCCATTATATCATGAATTGATTTTGTTAAACTCAAAACAGCAATCAAAGCATATGTATTTTTTGTATATTGCAATCATGTGAATATGGACTTAAATACAAAGAGGAGAAGAAGATAGGAAGCAACAATCGTATCCCAGCCCGACCGCAATATTCAGATACGATATGATAATTATCACATATTGATAATTATCCACCCAAATAATACAATTATTATCAGATATGGTTAATTATCCACCCCAAAGAATACAATCATTATCATAATAACATAATTATCCTAACAGATTTTTTGTTATGCAATGGTGTATAATTTTTTTTTTAAATCAAAATTTACAAAAAAAAAATAAATCAAATACATTATAAACACTGCCTCAGACAGCGTTTATAGTGTATTTTTTTTAAAAATCAGAAATTACAAAAAATCAAATACACTCTTAACCTCAGACAGCGTTTATAGTGTATAATTTAATTTAATTTTTAAATCAGAAATTACGAATTTTTTTTTAAAAAATAAATCAAATACACTCTTAACTTCAAACAGCGTTTTACACATTGAATATTTTTTATTTTATTTTATTTTTTTTAAAAAAAAATCAGGGGTAAAACGACTATCTGAGTCGGCGTTTTATCCCAGAAGTTTAGTTTGGTAAATAATTTGACCACGCGTCTATTTTAAAAATTAGTTTGTGAAATAAGCTTAGTTTGATAAAAACTTCCCAAAATTTCCACATTCCACCTAACCAGTAACCACCACCAAATCGTTCACAACATGAACGTACACTCGAGTTTAACAGCTGATATTTATTCTAATTTTAGGTCATTTCAAAGTAATTTCCGACATATTTAGTGGACGTGTTAGGTAGCAAAGATAGTTAGAAACTTAGAATACTTCTTTTATCTCTGATTCCTCTTTCAACTCTCTCAACGTCACAACACACGAAACACCAGTTTCGAAAAAGATGGAAAGCAAACTTCACATCGTAATGTTTCCATGGTTTGCGTATGGTCATATAAACCCATTCATCCAGCTCTCTAACAAGCTATCCTCCCATGGCATCCAAATCTCCTCCTTTTCGATACCCGGAAACATCGACCGTATCGAATCCTCCCTTAATACCAATCCTCTCAACCAAGTCATCCCCCTCACTATCCCTCAACTGAAGGACTTTCCTCCGACTTTGACAGCAGCTCTGACATAACACCAGAAACTGCTGAACTCCTCAAAGTAGCACTTGATCAAATGCAACCCCAAGTCAGAACCCTCTTATCTCAACTCCAACCCCACATTATCCTCTTTGATTTTGCACATTACTGGCTTCCCTCAATTGCCTATGAACTAGGCATCAAGGCTGTCAATTACAGCGTATTCTCGGCCGTTGCGAATTCATATCTAACTGTCCCAGCAAGAATCAGTGATCCAAACAAACAACCCGCTGTTGATGACTTAAAGCACCCTCTTCCAGGGTTCCCTAAAACCCCAATCACATCAGTGAAAACCTTCCAAGCTCGAGACTTCCTATACCTTTTCAAGAGTTTCAATGGCTTACCTTCCGGTTTCAATAGAATATTGAGCTTTATAAAATCATGTGATGCTATAATCTATAAAACCTGCACTGAAATAGAAGGTCCGTACATCGATTTCTTGAAAACCCAGATAGGAAAACCAATGCTTTTAGCAGGATCAGCTGTTCCTCCACCACCTTCTGGTAAACTAGAAGAAAAATGGGAAACATGGTTGGGTAAATACCCTGAGCAATCAGTCATATTTTGTAATTTCGGAAGCGAAACATACTTGAATAATGAGCAGATTCAGGAGCTTGCACTTGGGTTGGAGCTCACTGGTCTACCCTTTTTCCTGGTTCTGAATTTCGGAACCGGTAGCGTTGACGCTCAGAATAAGCTAGAAGCATCACTACCAGAAGGATTTAGAGAAAGAATCAAAGACAGGGGAGTAGTGCATACAGGGTGGGTGCAACAGCAGCACATTTTAGCACACAAAAGTGTAGGATGCTATCTTAATCACTCAGGGTTTAGCTCTGTAATAGAGGGTATTGTGAATGATTGTCAGCTAGCATTTGTGCCTCAAAAGGGTGATCAATTCCTAAATTCTAAGATGTTTAGTGGGGATCTTAAAGTTGGGGTGGAGGTAAATAGAAGAGATGAAGATGGGTTTTTCGGAAAAGAGGACATCTTGGAAGCAATTAAGACAGTCATGGTGGATACTGATAAAGAACCAAGCAAATCCATCAGAAAGAATCACAGAAATTGGAAAAAGTTTTTCTTAGACAAGGACATTGAAACTAAATATATTGCAATTTAGTCAAGGAGTTAGAAGCATTGGCTCGAAAAGCTTGATCATGGCTTCTGAAGGTCAATAAGTTAGAGTTCTGGGAAATAATAAAACATTCTGCATTTAGATTCATGTTTTTATTATGAGATGATATATTCTTGCCATTTTTTCTTCTCTTATAAGCATTATTGTATTTTTGTTATGTACAATATATTGGTTGTTGTTTCATTATGATGAAATGTTCTCATTTTTTTTTCTTATGCAATATTGTACTCTGTTGTGCTTATATGAGTATCGCCTCCTAAATGTTTGTTCAAACTCGAATAATTTCATGACCTTCTAGCACAAGTTAAGGCTTTATGATCCAAGTTTCCAGCAAGACTTCCAATAGGCTTACATCTTTTGTTCACTAAATCAAGGAAACTCCATTAGTAAAAGTTGGAGTTCATCGTATTCATTGGTTGACAAAGGCAGTCTAAACACTACTTACACTTCTTTTTTTTTTTTTTTTCAATATTTCAGAAAGGGAAAAGACCATGATTCAATCCTAAAGGATTTTTTTTTTTTTTTTTTTTTTTTTTTTTTTAACTTGGGAATATGAGGAAAGATAAGAGATTCACCGACATTAACAAGATTCGAACTCCAAACTTCTCAGATCCGACCAAATGATGGTAAATACTGCTTACACATAGGTGTATGGTATATGTGCACCGTAATCAAACAAATACTCTACTAGATCTTACAATTCAACAAACCCCTGTCCCACTACACAGTAGTACAATACAATAGCTGCTCCCCATAGTCAATGAAAAGGACGTATTCACTGAAGCCATCAACATGGCACTTATTAGCAGGGAGAAATATTAGATGCATAGACAAGCTCGGTCTGAACAATTTTAGCAAATCAATCTAAATCATTTCCTATAATCCTGTTAGAGAGGATGACATAAATCTTATTCCATACTTAGAATTACAAACCAGAAAGATAAAATCGAGTCAAAAAATTAAATTAGATCTGCATGCTCTATGAATTTCTTCTATTTATATTTAACAGAATATAGAATGCACATCTTTAACCATTAACATCCTTGATTCTATATAAATTAAAATCACAAAAAGTTGATACCAAGAAAATTAGAATTGAAATAAATCTAATAAGATCTCACTAGACAATGAAAATCACCAAAGACGATTAGAACTTTCAAACTCCTGAATAACAAGTTGGAAGAACTTCTAAGAATGTACTCCGTAGGGAATAACTCAAATCATATGCTAGGTAATAATAGAACTAAAGCATTACATAATTCTAGTTGAACCACGTCAATCAACCCCCCAACCACCATTCAATACAACAACCCTTCTTCAGCCCCCTTTCTGTTTTAGCCACATGTTAGTCTACCAACCACTGTGGTCTGTGTCCCAAGAGTCGTTGTCCAACCTTAAATAGTAGGATGCTGACTGAAGTTAATACAAATATCTATTGTAAGGTCCCCAAATCATTATGATGGTAGATACACTTAGTGACTAACCCTAATTTAACCCACTCACTCCGTCTTTATTTGTTTGCTCCATTATAAAAGGGGTTATTAAAGGCCACAATGGAGTTACTAATGCCGTGGTATTAATTAACCTCTCCACCCTTATAAATTTAATCTTTACCCTCACCCAATTTTCTCACCACCCATGCCCTCTCCACCACCATAAAACCTTAAACACCATAGGCACACTACTGTGAATCCGTCCTCCGACCTACACCACCAATTTCGCTGGAAAACACCTATAGCATCACCAATTGCACCAATTCTGCCGGAACCAGCCACCTGTCGCACCAATTCTGCCAGAATCAGCCACCTATCGCACCAAATCTGCCGGAAAAAACAATAGGTGGACGACAATGGAATCGCGGCGTGGGAAGGTGGTTCGTTTGCCGGGAAACCTAGGGAAATCGCCGGCGAATTCGACTGTAAGTTTTTTTTTTTTTTTTTAAACTTGTTGAGTCGCATTTAATATGCAACCTTGCAGTGGTTGAGTCGCATATTACATGCGGCAGAGTCACGGTGAACCCGCATATAACATGCGACTCAACCACGACGTAGTCGCATGCAATACTCCACCACGGCGTAGTTGCATATCACATGCGACTACTCCACGGTGTAGTCGCATATTACTGGCAATTATGGTTATTATTTTTTTAAAGTTTCGAATTATGGTTATTATTTTTTTTTAAATTTCGGATTATGGTTATTATTTTTATTTTTTTTAATTTCGAATTCGAATTTAAATTTATGGTTATTTTTTTAAAAAAATATAATTAATAATATAATTTTGATTTACGAATAGTAATAACTATTTAATAATAATTAATAATTGTAATGTAAGTTATTTGTAAATTTAATTTTTGTTATTAATATGTACTTATTGTTACGTTATTTGCAAATATAATTTTTGTTACTAATTCGTAAATTTTGTTTTGGCATTTGCTTTTAATTTGTATATATTTAGGATTATTAATATTGTTTTAAAAAAAATGAGTTCAATAATATATTGTTTAATAGTAATAATAACTGCAATGATAATAATTATTATTAGAATTATGAATATAATAATCGGAAATTTTATTATTAGAATTATGAATATAATAATCGGAAATTTTATTATTATATTAAATAGCGATCAGGTGCAAAATCAATTGCGGCGACTGATGTGTTGACTGACTCAGGCCGCGACACACTCGAGCTCGAAACATCGATGCCTCTGTTAGGAGAGAGAAGGATGTTGCACGATTGGGAAAGACTGTTGTTCACTGTGCTTCTGATGATGCATCTGTTCCTTTTGACAACGATCCTGATGACGGACGAGCTAGCGAGTCTGAGGAGATGGCGACAGAGGAGTTTGAGGGTTATTTTCATCAGAGTGGTGGGCATGATGACACATCAGGTGTAGTAGTAGCTAGAAGGGGTAGTGATGGTAGGTTTGTCACTTCTGATACCGGGAGCACCATTAGTAGACAAGTTGATGATGATTCGAACAAGTGTAGTAGTACCAAGAAGGAGGGTTTGTCTGATGCTCAATTGAGAGCTTTTCGTCAGCGGTTAGACAAGTTTGATTCAAACATGGTAAATTCTAACTTTCTGACATGTTTTCATCAAACAACTATTAATGAGACTTTATTCATGTATTTACTTCATTTCTTGCAAGTTGTTTGGCTACCTTATGGTACAGTGCCAGCCTCAGATGTTCCTAGGACTGTATTTACTGGATGGCTTCGTTATCAAGATGTCATTGAGCCGTACATGCCAAATCGTGTCTTACGCCAGTTTGGTTATGTACAAACGTTTCCTATGCCTATTAACTGCCTAGATTTTGCGTACAGGCCTGCAGATTCGAAATTGTATAAAGTTAAGTGGAATGTCTCGAGTGTAGAGAATGCTTGGACCTTGTATCCTAGAGATTTCTGGTTGATTCTTGCAGAGTTCCAGCGTGCTCAACATTCCTCTGATGTTGCAGATGGGTATTATGATTGGTTCACTGACGTTTCACATATCTTTGTTGTTCCAGCAGCGGATGCGGTGTTCCCTGCAATTCCTGATAGGACACTCCACTACAAGCACTACTAGAAATAGGTCGATTTCCGACGGACATGAATTTCCGTCGGAAAAATTAGAAATTCTGACGATTTTTTTATTCCGTAGGAAATTTCCGACGGAATATTTATCCGTACAAAAATAAAGGATTTCTGACGGATTATTCCGCCGGAACGATAAACTTCCAACGAAAATAAAATCCGTCGGAATCTTCCGACGGATTTTTCCATCGGAATCTTCCGACGGATTTTTCCATCGGAACTTCAAACTTCCTACGGAAATAAAATTCGTCGTAAATTTCCGTCGGAACATAGTGGTTCCTACGGAATATTCCAACGGAATTCAGGTTACCCTAAAAAAAAAAAAAAAACCTACATTTAAAACCCGGATTTCTCACTCCTCCATTTCTATTTCGTCGTTTTTTCTCCTTCTACCTCCTTCACCTTCCTTCCTATTTTCTCACTCCTCCATTCCTATTCCTATCTTCTGGTTTCTACTTCTCCCTCCTCCCTCCTCTCCTCTCGTCTCCTCACTCCTCTCCTCACCCTTCTCCCTCCTCTCATCTCCTCGCCCTTCTCCCTCCTCTCCTCCCACCGCCAGCACGTACCGTGCTCACCGTACACCACCACCAACACTACCGTGCTCATCGTACACCACCACCACTCTCATTCAAACCACCACCAGCACCGTGCTCACCCGACACCTCCACCAGCACCGTGCTCACCGTACACCACCACCACTCTCATTCAAAGTTAATGGTTTTTTTGTTATTTTCATGGTCGAGTTTGACCATTTAAACCCAATAAAGATGAAATTTCAAAAGGTATGTTTATTTTTATTTAGTATTGTGAGTTAATTTTGATTTCGTGGGTTTATTTGTGATTTGGTTTTTTTTTGGCTTTTCGTTTCAATTTCTGATTTTTTTGGCCGATTTTCATTTTGTATATTAAATTTTTCTGTTTGAGTATTAGATCTGTTTTTTGTTTTTTTTTTGGATTTTGATTTTGTATTATTCAATTTGCTTATTAGATCTGTTTCCGTTTTTTTGTTTATTTTTTATTTTTTTTATGAATTTTTGTTTTTTTTATTCTTGGTGGCGGTGGTCTGGGTGGGTGTAGTGGCTGTCCGAATATGGTTTAGGTGGAGGTGGTTGGGTGGTGTGGGGCTAGGCGTGGTGTGAGTGTGGGTGGGTTGGAGGTGGTTAGGCGTGGTGGTGGGTGTGGGTGTGGGCATGGGTGGGTTAGGAGGTTGGTTAAGTGGAGAAGTGGTGGCAGAACTAGGTGGGGATGGTGGCTGGACGTGGTGGGGGTGGTGGGTGGGGATTTTTTATTTTTATTTTTTACTATTAAATTTTCCGACGGAAATTTCCGTCGGAAGGAGAATATTCCGACGGAAAATTCCGTCGGAAGCTTGGCTTGTTACGACGGAATTTTCCGTCAGAATATAACTCATACCGACGGAAAATGTTCTGTCGGAACATTGCGACGGACTTCCCAATTAAGTCAAACTTGACTCCGACATGACAAAATCCGTCGGAAATTCCGTCGAAATGGACCTTTCCGACGGAATTTCCCTCGGAATATCGCGAAATTCCTACAAAAGGTAATACGACGGTGCCTTCCGACGGAATTCCGTCAGAAATGGGCATTTCCGACGGAATTTCAGGGTTTTCCGACGGATTTTTTCCGTCGTTGATTGGATGTTTTCTAGTAGTGAAGAAAACAGCTTGATTGCGACGGAAAAAATCCGTCGGAATCATCGGAAATTTCGTCGAAAAATGGTCTTCCGTCGGAATTAGTCTGTCGCAAAACACTTTGTAGGAAATTCGACCTTTTCGTCGGAAGGCTAGTTTCCGACGGATTTTTTTCTGTTGGCGCTGTTTTTGCTTTTTATCGAGAGTCCGTCGCAATTTTCCGACGGAAAAGATTTCGTCGAAATATACCTCTTCCGTCAGGAAATTTCCATCGGAAAAGTTTGTTTTTTTTTAAAAAAAAAAAAAAACAGCCCAACCCACCACCCCCACCACCAGCCCACCCACTGCCCCCCTACCCACCTATACCCCTACCAGCCCACCCCCTACCCTCAACCTCAGATCACCACCGCCATTATCCCCACATCAGACCACCGAAACCCCCACAACCCAGATCCACCCACAAAACCCCCACAACCCAGATCCCCACCCACGAAACCCCCCTAACCCACCCCTACCAAAACCCCACCCACACCAAACCGAAACCACCCAGCACCAAACTCACACCAGCCCCTACCCCACCACCACCGACACCACCACACACCACCACCATTCCAGAAATTCCGTCAAAATCGAAATTAAC
Source organism: Chenopodium quinoa (assembly GCF_001683475.1). Lineage (NCBI taxonomy): Eukaryota > Viridiplantae > Streptophyta > Magnoliopsida > Caryophyllales > Amaranthaceae > Chenopodium > Chenopodium quinoa. The sequence goes on along the minus strand of NW_018743920.1, from coordinate 697,895 downwards.
CCAAAAAAACCTAAAATAAAAAGGAAAATCAACCCCAAAATACCGAAAATTAACCTCAAATTACGAAAATTAACACAACATAATCAAAAAATACCACACAAAAAAAATCAAAACTAGTAGATCTACATATTTTGTTGCGGTTGTGCGTGGCTGTTGAGAGGAGAGAGAAAGATAAAAGGGAAAAAGGAGAAGTAGTGTGGGCTGTGTAGTGGTGGTGTGAGAAGGAGAAGAGAGGAGAAGTGAGAAGGAGAACAGAAATGACGGAGGAGAAAGAAGGAGAGAGGAGAGGAGTTCACAGAGAAAGAGAAGAGGAAAGAGAGGAGAGAGAAAGAGAAGAGGAGAGGAGAGGAGAGAGAAAAGAGAAATGAAGGGGAGAGGGTGTTCCGGTTTTTTTAGGGTTAGGTGTTTTTCATTTATTTTTTTTGTTTTATTTGTTCCGACGGAATATTCCGCCAGAAGATGTAAATTTCGAGGGGAAAAAAATCCGTCGGAATATTTTCGAGGGATTTTTCGTCGTAATTTACCTTTTCCGACGGAATTTTTTGACAAACCCAAATTCCGTCGGAAATTTCGAAATTCCGACGGAATTTAAGTCCGTCGGAGTGTTTCCGTCGGAATCCGGCCTATTTCTTGTAGTGCTCTCAGTTTATGTAAGTTAGTATAATCTTGCTTTAATTTCATTTCAATAATTAATCTAGTTTTGGTACTTATTAATATGCAATTTGCACTGGATGAGACGGATTGCTCGAGCCATTGAGGGTTGCATCGATTGTCATCCACGTGTTGTTGAAGAGCTGAAAGAATGGGATGAGTATGCTGGATGATTATGTTTCATTGATGCACTTTATGCTTTGTACTTGATGATTTGCTACTATTTTATGTTTTAGATTATGTTATGTAATTGATGGACTTGACTATGTTATATTACTTTTAGATAATTTTATGTGCTAGTCTTTAGGGTTTTTTTATTTTTTATTTATTTATTTTTTTTAATGGCTAAATTGTTAAGCAACTTCTACACAGTACATAAGCATTTTGTAACACCAACGAGTTCCAAAAAAGGCATTTTGTATCTGTTTGTCTTGTAACTTGAATCAAAGCTAATGACCCATGGATACGTGTGTAAGAACGCTAGCGACGTAGGATGTGACATGAATACATGGGTCAAAACATTCGTATCCGGGTCAACCAAGCTCCAATGTGTATACTGCGACTCGATACCAAGTTCAAGGAAATATGTAAAAACAGCTCTACCATTAGCTTCTTCAAGTCTTAACCGATCCCTAAAGTTGTAAATGTGTCTACGATTGGGATGGTCATCAGGAAACTGCTTCTGCACAGCCGCTAAGATATTTGTAGCTTCACTTTTGCATCAGTCAGGTCACGAACAAGTTGCTTTGCACCCGGACTAAGCTTACTCATTTGTCGATTGCCTTCTTCATAGACAATTAGCTCGTGATTGTGTTTACCATATGCATCGGGTCTCAAGTCAATCTGCCACCCTTCCTCATCATAAACAAAAACTTGCAACTGCAATATTGAGTTTTTGTGTTCTGGCATTGCGCAACACTCAGATCTCTATTTTTCCCTCTATCTCTAGTACCACGATTGCATCGCAAATATAACCATCCGTTATGGTTGTATGTATGCACAATTTGAAACTTGAGTGTTATTGCAATGTCTTTCACCTATCGTGACAATTCTTGGTACGTTGGAAATAATTGGTCGGTCTGAAGGTGTGGGTAATAATTTACCCCATCGCCATCAAAATCTTCAATCGGATCCTATTAAAAAAAAATAAAAAAATACAAAGTTAACATTTTTATTTTATTTATTTTTTTATTTTTTATTTTTTACATTTAAAATATTAAGTACATGATATAACAAAAATTATACTTAAAATTAAATTCATTAGAAAACAACAAATAAAATTAAAAAAATCATCAAAAATTTACTAATAAATTAAATGTATTTTTTTTTTATTTTTAAGTAGTATTTTTAAAAAATTTAAACGGTACACGACCGCATGTAATATGCAACTATACCATGGTATAGTCGCCTGTAATATGCAATTGTACCTTGGTATAATCGCATATTACATGCAACTATACCATGGTATAGTCGCCTGTGTACATTGGTACAGTCGCATGTAATACGCAACTATACCATGGTGCAGTTGCATATTACATGCGGTCACGCCATGGTATTGTTGCGTATTATATGCGACCGGATACATCGAAAATTGAAAAAAAAAGGTTCGGCATGCCTGACTCGAGGCGTCGAAGGTTCGTCGTCCCCACCAAGTGCCTCCGATATGAACGCGGACCGTCGTCGACTCATTTTAGTAGTCGGAAAGTACAATGTTGGTGGTCAACCGTCGTGAAATCGATCAAGCTGGTTGTCAAGGTGGAGTCGTGGTGGTGGATGGTCAAGGTTAGTGGTGATATGGGTGGTGGAGCTGATGGTCAAGGTGGAGCCATGGCTTGAGTAAGGTCAAGTTGACAATGATATTAAGGTGGTGGGACAAAGTTAGTAGTGGTTGGATTATTATGTCATTTTCAAACTTAAAAGGGGCATGAAGGTCATTTAATACCCTACCTTGAGTAATTTCATTGTGGCAAATAGCAATTCACTTTTAAAAAATCCAAAGGTAGTAGTATAGATCCAGGAAAGTAAATCATGATCACACAACAACAATTTCTATAGAAGTAGAAAATATCGTCAATTTTATATATATACATAGTATAAAAGTTGACACTTATTAAAATAAATTTTACAACTAATAAAGCAGTAGTTACATAAACACGTGCTTTGCAAATTAATTTTTGGAAATGTATACACGATACTTTACGCAAAAAAAAAAAAAAAAAAAAAAAAAAAAAAAAATAAGGACAAAAGTGCAAATGTAAAACAAAATATAATTACAATTTTACAGACTTATACTTCCTCCGTTCCAATAATATTGCAACAAAGATGAAATTACGCATCTCAAAGCACATTTTATGTGTAAAATATCTATAATTGCATAAGAGTAAAAATTATAAAAAGTTGATATTGTGAAAGTATTTTATGAGACGAATCTAACAAGATCCCACATTACTATATTTTGTTTAACGTATAAATCATTTTATATGGTCAAACAAGAGTGATTAATAATGCAAAAAGTCCATTGTTACAATATTATTAGAACAGAGAAAGTACTTTTTACTGCAGAATGAGCATTATACAGGTGCTCATTCTTGTTTTGTGATATTTAGATGACAGATAATGCTATGTGGCAAAATCAAATATGGTTATACTAATCGTTGTCAAAATCGCGATCCGGATCGTAGGATCGTGCGATCCTACGATCCCATTTTAGCCAAACGATTCGGATCGGATGCAGAATCGCAGAGTAAGCAGGATCGTTGTAGGATCGGTCAGGATCGTACAAGATCGGATGGGATCGGACGGGATCGGACGATCCTGTTTTTCATTTAAACTATTATTAGTTTGTACAGGATTGATCAGGATCGGAAAGAATCGTGCAGGATCGGAAAGAATCGTGCAGGATCGGTCAGAATCGAGTAGGATCGGTTAAGATCGTACGATCTTACTTTGTACTTATTAAAATGAGCCTAATGTAATCAAACTTTTCTCTAAGCTAAGAAAATTACTATCCAACTACTAAAACTATAAATTTTACCATTTTTATGGCTTAAAAAATGTTATCTAATTATGTAACAACCCTTTTATTACTATTTTTATCAATTTTGTAAAATCTTACGATTCTACGATCCGATTTTGCCGATTCGATCCTACTCCTCTCACCGATCCAGATAACCTGATAAGTTATACTGGTTCACTTGGTTCACAGCATAGGAAACCCACACACATTTTTTAAGGCATGCATATATATATAATTAATGTAACAATAAACTATTTCATTTGCATGAGGTGGGTCTAAAGACTATAAACCTAACTTTTCCAGAATCTCATAAAGTCCTTACAAAAATCCAATACAGTTGATGCCATCCTGAAAAACCATATATTTAATTCGATTCTACAAGATTTTAATATTAGACAAATTTAAGCCCTTCATGAGTCATGTGTCTCATGACTTCCTGGCTTACCATTAAGACCTTCATCCTACACCAAAACCTAATTGTCAATAAGAAATAGGAACCACATTGTCACGAAATAAGTTTAAAGTTTCATTAATTCAGTTTAACTAGGAAGTTTGACATGTATCCTCACTTCTTTCCAGCAGCAACCATCCCAAGTCTTTTTGCTAAGAGGCACTACCGATTGCTAATTTGATACATGTATCAAGAATCGGGTATCTAATCTAAAGTTTTACATAAATCCCAAATTTTAAATAACATATTAAACATCCTAAACAATATTACTTGACTTTTATCCATGAGATTGAATTTGGTCGAACTTGATGTGGCTGACTGATAAAAAAAAGGTTTATTAAATAAAGTAAAAGAACATACCTTTATACACAAATTTTTAAAAGTAGTTTTCTAGCACACTTTAGGCTAGTTGGATTGGGGGTTGGGGTTAACGACTTAGTGGGGCAATACCTAGATATTACCCTATGTGGTAGGGCAACTATTACCTCCAAATAGGGTAACAACCCCCCACCCCCTGTTATAATTTCTCTTGTTGTCTTAATTAATATCTTATTTCCCTTAGTTGCACTACCAAACGTGCATGGATTTTTTAAAGTTATATATAGGGGGCAAAGTGAAGGGGAAGGGGGAGGGGGGGGGGGGGTGGGGGTGAAGAATCTAACACATGTTAGGGATTTACCATGTGTCATATGTGCTTGAAGAAATATTGTCTCACATCGAAGATTGGTTTGAATATGACCAGAATATGTAAAAGGTTAGTGGGAAAAACCTATCACCATATGGTATAAGGATGGAACCTCACTTGACTTGTATACGGGTTGATTCTAGCCAAAGGGGAAGGGTAGTCTAGGCAATGCATTAGTTCTTAGAATTTAGTTAGAGGAAATTTGACAACAAGCTGAGGAAAGTGAGTCAATATATAGGAGTTTAGGAGAAGGGAAAACATGATGTAAATTGATGAGAGTTTTCATCTTACTTAGCCTTGGATAATGTCCAGCCACTCCAAAGCTAGGATTGGTGATTCCATTGCATCAAACATTACAACCATCTAACAAACTTTCCCAAATTCACTTCTTTTGCCTTAATTGATTTCCAATCTATAACAAGAACATCACTTGACTAGTATACAGATCACTTCTCCACCTGGTTTGGTTAAGCGTGACCATAACCCAACACAGAGAATGATGAAAACCACAAAGAGCAAAGCAATCTTCATATTGCTATGATATGGTTGCATATGGTCATATAAACCATTCATCCAGCTCTCTAACAAGCTATCCTCCCAATATTACATGAAATCCAGGAAATATCGATCATATCACATCCTCCTTTAATCTACCAATTCATCTCTCTCACTATCTCTTCAATCGAAAGACTCCTCCCTAACTGTCTGACACTCTGACATAACACCACGAGCTGTTTAACTCCTCAAAGTAGCACTTGAATAAATGCAACCCCAAATCAGAACCCTCTTACCTCAACTACAGCCCCATATTTTCCTCTTTCCTTTTGTACACTACTGGCTTCCCTCAATCGCTTCGGAATTAAGCATCAAGGCTGTTTATCTCAGTAATTTCCCAGTTGCCATTAATTTATATCTTTACCAATACAAACAGACCTTCCACTGTTAGATACCCCAAAACCTCACTGCCTTAGTGAAAACCTTTGAAGCTCGAGACTACCAAAACCTTTTCAAGAGCTTCCATGAAGGACCATGTGCTTTGAAATAGAAAGTTCATTCATAGACTACTTCAGCACCAAAACAAATAATTTAGAGCTTTTAGCAGACCCATTTGTTCCTATACTGCACTCTGGTGAGCTAAAGAAAAGAAATATATGGTTGGGTAACTTTTCTGAACTGTTAGTCATATGTGTCATAACTGAGATCCTTAAAAAAAGAAATAATTTCGGTTTTATAAAAATAAACAATTTAAAACAAGAAATATAATAGAGAATCAGCAAAAACAATTTCATTTTAGTAAAATAACTCAAGTACAGCGAAAATAATTTTAATTCAGTAAAAATAATTTCAGTTCGGCAATAATAAGGTGAAGTTAAGTAGTTAACATGGCCTAAAGAGAGTAGTATTATAGGAGAGTTATAGCCTTAAGCTATTTTTAGAGTAATAGCCTAAAGCTATTAAACCTATCATTTGTAACACCTTTGCGCCGTTGTCAATCAAGATTCAAGCTTCCATCTTTATTACTTGTTCTTATTCAATCAATGTACAAAAAATTTAATTATCTAGTCTATCTGTCTATTACAAGCCACACCAGAAAACCTCGTGCTAGCAAACTTCTCATGAGACATTCCTAATCAAGGAGTCAAGGACATCTTAATCTATTAACGAATCATGTCCTAAATGAAGGCCAATGGACAGCAAAACCAGTTCTGATCACTTTCCTGGCCGTGCAGTCCCATGTGTTGATTCTCAATTTCAGTTAAGCTGGTCACATACTCACAACTCACATTTCTAGCCATGCTGTCCCAAGTTCCTCAGGACTCATAGAATAGGTCAATGGCTAACTAAGTTGATTCTCAATTTCAGTTACACTTCAAAACTTTGGTAGGGTACATTTTTGGCTAATGATCATACCTAAGATCTAGATCTTGAATTCGATATCAAGATATTTATTATAAAAGTCCTGCACCCTTGAACTATTGAATGAAAATATGAAAGTATGGTACGGAAGTATTAAAGAGATAAGTATGGGCCTGCAGAACAGATTTCAGCAATGCAGAGCAAAGCAGGCAGAGCAAATCAGATTTCAGAATTATTATTACTATTATTATTACTATTATTATTATTATTATTATTAATATTATTATTATTATCATTATTATTATTATTAATATTATTATTAGTATTATTATTATCGCATTATTATTATTATTATTATTATTATTATTATTATTATCAAAAACTTACAAAATCAAACAATTTACAAGAAATTAGTGGGGAGCCGAGACACAATCTGGGCCCCCACTCCTCTAGCTATAGCGAACCCAATCCTGCTGAAAATGTGAGCAGCAGCACAAGCACGAGCACCTATAACTTGAGTCCTTGCGAACGCCTCAACCCGCTTCAGCAACGCAACAGCATCCCTCTCTAATTCCCCCAAAGAAGAAAAGGAGAAAGGAAGAAAACCATAGTCAATAGCCCTGCAACGCGCCTCATACTTGTCTCGCTTCCGCTGAGCCGCAACCGACACAGCACGTCCAGGAACGAAGTTAGACAGCCCAGATTGCGTCAAAGGGGAAGACCCCAACACATACATTAAGGCCTCTGTCCCAGGAATAAAGCAACACATCTGTTGGTCGAAGAGCCCCGTCGTTCCCTCCAGTCAACCCAATGTTAACCTCCTTTCTTGCAGAAATCCCAGAGCAAAAACAAATATCAACAAGGGTATCACGAACAACGTACCAATGTTTAATACCTACCACCTAGCACAGGACACCGCATGATCCCCATAAATATCCCCATCAAAAACCCTTGAACAAGCAGAACACGGTGCCGAAACAGTGCCGAAACAGAGAACAAGGGAACACCCAACCGGTAGCAAAGAACACAACGGTAAGTTTTACCATTCATAGTCTGACCCAAACCTGATATTGGTACCGCTCGCAACCAGGTAGAAGTGTGATCCCTCTTTTGGGATTTCCATAAGGCAACCTGGCGTGGAGATAAGGAGAAAGTGGATTCTACAAATGCAGTGACCTTCGTGAAATATATATCTGCCAATTTTTTAATTGAGGATTTGGGGGGTTGGAAGCAGAGCTTAGGCGAGCACCGAATGGACCATAACAGGCCAAGCCCAAATTGCCCCGTATTTGACTTGGTCTGATTAGTAAGCAACTCCTCTGTTTAGATGGGTGTTGATTTGGCCAGATAGGTTGATCCTGAGTATTCTCCACATGTTGATAGATCAGTTAGCTCAAAAAGCTGAAGAACTTTGCTCCCATAGTTAAGGCCATTTTTTCAGGTATAGTTTAAATGTTTGATAGCACTGGTCAAATAATAACCTCAAAGCAATTGTACAAGTGGGTTTCATTTGACAATATTCCCATACAATATTTTCTTTCAGTCATCCTAATGCTTATAGCCTTAAACTGATACTCCAAGTCTCCAACAGGAGACAATCTCTCCTAAATGAGTAAATGAGGATATCATACGCAATATTTCTTTGTTTGAAACCTTAGTAATATTGAACATTAATGATTAAATCCTTCGACAATGTCATATCTCTTCATTACCCTAATTCTTTTTTTAAACTAAAACGTTGAAAAATAAACCATCACAGTACAAAACCTCCCAGATGACATCAGGAATAAAAAAACAAAACCTCAAGATAGCAAATTGACTCTAAACACAAGCCCTCTTGAACCAAAACAAAACCTGAAAGTACTATCTTCTTTGTGTCAACCATTAGCCTCTGATCCACATTAGCTCCCAAGTCCAACTCTAGGAAAAATATCATCTTTCTTTCCTATCAGCACAAGCCCACACGACCACACCTTATAAAGTTATAATTGGTTCATCAAAGCCTTCAATTTAATTTAATCTTTTACAAAACATCCATAATTGAAGATCACACATGCCTCCTCTAAGGCTCTAGCACACAGATAAAATTAAGTAAAAAAGATCTTTTTCCTTCTGCTTGAACGCCTTAATCCCGTAAGGAAGGGAAAAAGATATGAAAAGATAATCCTTTACACATAGGATGATAAGAGTGAATTCTTGGTACTACTTAGGCTGTTATTATTCTTAGTTGGTTACGTCTTCCTCCTTTCCTTCTCCCTTTTCTGTACCTTGTCTACATCACCCATGGGTGTGTCCTGTATCTCTTAAAACTCATCACCTTCTACAAGACATTCCAAGCCAATGCTTTAATGAATTCTCAAGAGCTACAGCAGAAAACCTCAAGTAAGCAACTTCTCAAACATTCTTAATCAAGAACACATTAATCTATTGACAAATCATGCCATGAATGAAGGCCAATGGGAAGCAAGATCAGTTTTGATCGCTTCTGGTCCCATGTGTCCTCAAGACTCATAGAATAGGTCAATGGCTAACTATGGTGCTGCTGTTAAGCAAATAACATTTTCTGGCCATTCTGTCCCAAGTATTCTCAAAACTTTTAGAACAGGTCAATGGCTAACTATGGTCTTTGATTCTTGACTTTAGTTATGCTTCAAAACCTTCGTAGGAAACACTTTTGGCTAGTGATCATACTCAAGAGCCATTTCTTGAATTATCATACTAAATTTAGATATATATATATCATAAATGTCCTGCACTCTTAAGCTATTGAATGAGAATCTGAAATTTTGGCATGGAAGTATTGGAAAGATAAGTATGGGCCTTTTTGGGATGTGGGGAAATCTTATATAGGAATCTTGGGAAGTAAAGGCAGTCATGACCCATGACAAAGAATTGGCAAGGGACCAAAAATATCGATTAGGCCCAACTCTAAGTATATAGCCATACAGCTTCAAGCATACTTTGGCTCATTGGCTATCCTTGTGTTTTCACATAAATAGTAAATCTACCTTAACACTCAACTCCAAGACATTAGATAGAACTTCAAATCATCAACCAGCTTCCATACATTAAATCCGCAAGTGGATGGATTCGATTGTTACTGATTTCAAGAAAACTTGAATCTATGTCTAACAACCTTTGACTTCCATAGATTTAGTCTGCAAGTGGGTGTATTTGATTGCTACAAATTTCGAAAAAACTTGAATCTATGCCTTATTTATAATCTCCTAAGGCTTTAAGCAACAAAACCAATTCAATTCTCAAATTACCAATGCTTGGATCAAAAACTATTTACATCTGCTAGAAGCACGAGTAAATCCCCCTTATTGATAGAAAATAGTGACACTACTGTCTTGTGCTACTTCCAACAAGACTACAAAGACCCTAACACATGGACGCGAGTCAGTCATGACCCGATGTTAAGGAAAATGGCACGGCTCGACACAGCATGATCCACAAACTCACTTTAGTAATTAATGTACTTGTACTTCACCCTCTCTCTCATTCATTTTAAAAGGGTATAGTATAATGCGACAACTTATTCCAAACATCTTTATATAGTTTATATATACATCGAGTAATATTATATTATTTCCAAACCGAGGGAATAACAAACAACTTAACTACTACCATCCAAAAAGCATCAACGTATATCAATCAAATATATACATCAATCAGCATAATAAAATCCAATAAAATGAAATTAAAAGGAAATAGATTTGAAATACTAACCGGCAGAAGTATGATTAGCCTAATCCATAGCACAATGACGAAAAACTTAGCCTTAATTTGAGTTGAATTTCAACAACGTTTTGGTGCTGAACCCAGAAAACCGATAATGAGAACTAGAAATTGGTAATTTTAACTAGAAATGGCAGATAATTGAAGTAAAATCTGGAAATTTGATTTAGAGAAGCTCAAAAAATTCGAGGTGGTTGTAAAGATCAGGCGTTGCAACTTTGAACAAGTTGGGAAATTTTGAGCTATAGAAAATGGAATGTGTATTGTACTATTGTGTTATTGTGTATATGAAAAAAAATAAATTAACTCGTAAAATCAATAAAGAGTTACTAGGCCTTACTCTCTATACCTTAAATCAATCAATCAAAAAAAAAAAAAAAAAAACTCTCATATTTAGGCTTATGTAGTTGGTAATTATTAAAGAGAGGGAGAGAGAAAGTCTTAGGAAATGATGTCAAAAGTACATAAAAATAAAAGAAAAATGATGACAAATCATTAAAAAAAAGTGTAATTTTGTTAAAAAGTAACTCTTTAAATAGAAGTAGGCCACTAATTTTGATTAACCAAAAATGGAATACAGGCCACTAAAAAAGGGACGGAGATAATATTATTTTTTTCTTAATAGAGCTCCTATAACACTTTTCGATACCAATCACAATTGAGGCAACTATAGATCTATAGGAGGACTAAAAGGATGTGGGAAGTATAAAGGAGCTAGAGAAAAGGAGCATGGTATGTAAAAGTTTTAATTTGGGTCAAAATATAGTAAGGTATGGTTTGAATCTTTCTAATGTAGTCCATTTGAATCTTTCTAATGTAGTCCAATCGAGACTAATGTAACATGGAGTAGTTTGGTCGATGATTAACTAGCTTAGTTAGTTAAAGTCTTGAGGGGTAATATTCAAGACTTATGAAATCATATCTACATCATTTGTCATTGCGGCTCTCGCTCGCTGCACCAAAAAAAAATACTGATTTGACTAACTTTGATCATATATCACACTAATGTGCAAAAAAAAAAAGAGATAATTATCAAGTGGTAAAATCTTGTTAAAATTTTTCTCAATGTGTAACCTTCAAATATGTAATGTTTATTAAGTATAGAAATAAAAAATAAACAAATTTAAAAGTTTTAGCTTGATCAGATCTATATATGTTGGCATATTGATATGATATACGAAATAGTAATTTTTACGAGAATAAGCAATAAGGCCTTCTCAAATAGATTAAAAAGTTCGGTTTAGAAAAGATAAAAAATGCGAACAACATATCAAAACTTATAAAGAGAATGAGATAAGTTGTATAGGTTTGCAAAATTATGACATGATGACAATTTAATTCCATCTTAATGATCCAGTGCTGGTTATTATATCCTTCTAGCATAAACATGTTCCGTATTTTTAGTGCAACAATCTCATATACCCTTTAAAAATGGAGTTTAATGAAAATTAATACTCCCCTCGTGTACAGAAATAAATGTTTCATAACTTATCATTGATTAATTTTTAATTGTTGAACCATGCTATATGCCAACAAAATATGATATTTTGGTGTTCCACTTTATGAGTTATTAATATTCTAATCTAAACATTTGGTGGAAATTGTTTGTAGTACATTGGAGCCTTTGGAGGTCAGAAAATTAAATTTATTTTTTTAATCCTGTTAAAAAAAAAAATACTTGTGTAGTTTTGGTAATTATTCAGTTACATGCTCAATTCTAGTTAGTTAACTCATAAACTCAAACACATACATCTAAAATTGTTCTAGTATATATATTTGGTTCTATACCATCGAAATATTTTTGGAAATCTTTTGACAATATCATGCCGATCAATTGATCGATATATCTATAGCAATTAGCTCAAGAGATCTAGCTAGCTCGATAGGAGATAGACTCATCATCAATTTGCATGAATATTACCCTTTAGCAATCTAACTTACGGTAACAATCACTAGATATAATTAATGTACAACATATGTTATTCATTTCTCCTTCTTTACCCGCGTGACATTTAACTTGCCATTTTCCTATTCTTTTCGAGCCAAAATAATTGTTGTCTTGTTTATAAAACAATTTTTTCTAAAACAAAAAACACTATTTTCTTGATCGAACCTACAACACATCCAAAACTCAATATCTTTAACTTAATAATGACCTTTCAATGTTATAAACGCAAAATATTTAAAAATAAATGAGATTATGAATTATGATATATTCTCTATTTATGTAAGTAGGCAACTGCCAACTAATTTTTATGATTTAAGAAATACTTAATGTTCATATCCTTTTTTTGAAAAAACTTAATGTTCATATTCTTATTTCTTCCTCTAAATACATCCCATATAACGAATGAATGAAGCAATTAATTATCAACCAACTGTATATAAGTTGTTTTGCGTTTCTATGCATCATTTTCAACTCACTCTTCCATCCAAAATTAATAGTAGATTTTCAATCTGATTCTTCCATAATTGTTTCCTTCTCATATGTGCACACAAAACTACTCCATCCAAGTGTGCGCATTCACTCAATTTTTACTTAATTAACTTGACTTGAATTTATTTAAGTTGTACATTGAACTTGGGTGTCCTTCGATGAATGTATCTTTTCTAAAGTTGTCCTATATATACGAACTTATTAACCCTTATTTAAATACGAGTATATCTAAACCCTTTTTTTTTTTTATGAAATAACTGAAAATAAGATGAACATATATAATCGTGCCTTATTAAAGTAGGAAGTAGATCTTTCCTAGAAGGATCAAGCATGAAGTGATATGACATATACATGAGTTGAGTTCAAATTCTGATCACAAATGATATGATTAGCCCCTTTCCTCCTGCCAACCAAGCAAACTAGTGCAATCAAGGGAAGTGAGGAAGCATGGGGTATGGTTATGGGAGGTTAGAGAAACCGTTGAAAATAGCTAAATTAGAGAGATAGATGTATGCCTGCTTGGGTACAAATCTAATACTGCACCTCGCACGTGGTGAAGTCCCAGTTTAAAATTGTAGTCCATCAAATCATATTACTTGTATATATAACTCATAAAATCATAAATAAGTAAATTAAATCATTGTCAAAGTATTTATATATGCATTTTCATGCATGGCCCAATTTAGTTAATGGTTGCATGCAACACCACACGTTCCGTACTAGTACTTCTTCACCTTATCATAAACAATGTAACTTCATCACTCCCTCTCTATGGGCTTATTTGAGAATTACGTAATGATTAATCAGTGGCGGATCCAAGAAACAAGAGTATAATTGATCCGATAACGACTCATTTGGTTTTGCCCCGACGCCCCTAGTTTTGAAAACCATGCAAAACTTGGTTAAATGAATTGAACCCACCCAACTACGTTAATGACTTTTTGTGTTATCTTTAAATATAATAAAGATTTGTACTATTGTTACTTGCACGTTACTAAAGATGATTTATGGAGAAAAATCAAGCATTAAAAACATGCATAGATTTCGTGCATCACACTTGCCATGGAAATATGGAATGTTAAGTTATTAAGTGGTAAAAGAGGCATAATTAATTAAGTTTTATTTTTATTAGAAAAATTAAATGGATTTTAGGCCGTCTTGTTTTGAATTTTCAATTTATTGATTTTTTGCATTTCAACTAATTTATGTGCAATTGTGCACCAATAAAATCTGACAATCAATGACTTTTCGTTCAATTATTGGCTAAAAGTTTATAATTCACGTGTGTGTTCATGAGTCACGTACAACTAATAACATATTAAACCGTACACACAACTAAACACCTTATGGATAATATTGTTGGTCAGGCTAGCTTAGTTTAACGACAAATAACCAATACAAACATGAAAACACATCTTTTCTTTTTTTTTGAGGGCAACATGAAAACACATCTAATTATAGTACAACTAGCAAGATCTATTAAGCAAGTGAACCATTTGAAATTTAAAATCAACCTCCAACAACCTTCAAAAAATAATTAATAAATAATATCATAAGATTATCTAAATGTCCATGCTATATCCAATTCAAGTAATGCAGATTATATGGAAGTACCATGTATAACCATATAGGTCTTTTTCTCACACAGATTGTTATGCTTGAGATACTGACATAAATATCACTAAACTGTGCAGTGTGCACCATCTAATTAAGGGCTAAGGAGAGAATCTCGTCAAAATATAAATAGAAATATTATTTTATTGGACATGCTTTCGATTTCCTGTTTTTTCTCTGGCTAGAAAACTAGCAATATATAGGATCTTTGTTGATTTCTTTAGCGTACACGAGTTAATCATTTCTCAATGGATATTGGATAATGGCCTTTAATTTAGTGCTTTTGAGTGTAATAATTAAAGTAATATGACACAAACCCTTCCCTAGTACTTTAACAGAAATCATGTTATTAAGTTTGAAAATTAATTATTTGGCATTTTTTTTTTTTACACAAAAAACCAAAAACAGGGAACAACAACAACAACAAAAAAAAGTGTTTCCATTATTGTGTTGTCAGCTTTCAAAATTATTATGATTTAAATAAGTTTGACTAATTTTTTATTCATGATATGACATATATAATATGATTTTAAAAACAGAAAATCACAACGATGCCAAACGAACCCTATCTACTCTTCTCAAGTTTAATATATAAGGGATTCAATTTATCTGAAATTATTGATCACGTCATCTTTATTTTAAATTATTAGTCACGTCACGCAAAAAATATATGACAATTTTTTGGAAAAGTTTTCAAATTTATTAAAATAATATCATACTCCCTTTGTTCCCATATAAGTGACACATTAAAATTGACAAAAAGTTTAAGAAAAGTTTTAGTAGAGTAGATTTATTGAATTAATTATTGTAAAGTGAAATTAGTGAAATTTTATATTATTCAAAAAAAATAGTGGTAGTCCATTGTGCAAGTGGAAGGGAGTGAGGAACTTTTCTTATATTAACCCCAAAAGTGATGGGGCATATATTGTGTAAGATAGAAAAACAATTAATTAATATAAGTGGGTCATTGTCATTTTTAGTAATGTGTTAATTATTCAAGTATGTATAAAAATGAAGTGTGTTAATTATTCAGGAACGAAGGGAATAATATTCTTTTAATGATCGAAAAGTATGGTCATATTGTAGGCCATTTTCCGAATTATATGGAATACAATCAAAATGCAACACTTCAATTTTGAACCCGTCGTGTGACCTATTTTTTTAAATTTTTGATCTCAATCTTCCCCTTGTACTTAATTCCTGCACTCTTTGGTCCGGAATCTAAAACGAACTATTCTAAGATGTCTGGGGGTAAGGAAATCACCTTTTTTTTTTTTTTGGTAAAGAGAAACACAAGAGCAAGTGATGTAGATGAAATTTAATCTGAAGTCTTGAATAACACCTCTAAAAACTTTAACCAACTAAGCTACGTAGGTTAATATGCATCCACAGGGAATCACAATTCCTAATATGTCATCGGTGTATTAAATCAATTGATGAAACTACAATAAAAAAAAAATAGTCTCAGGCCCTATTCACTTCACCTTAATAAATAATATTCAGTAAAAATAATTTTAGTTCAGTAAAAATAATTTCAGTTCAGTCTAAATTAGTAATTTTAAAGAAGAAATATAATAAAGAATCTCTAAAAATAATTTGAGTTTAGCAAAAATAATTTTAGTTCAGTAGAAATAATTTTAATTCAGTAAAATTAGTTTCAGTTAAGAAAAAATCATTTAAGCTCAACAAAAATAATTTCAGCTAAGCAAAAATAAGGTGAAGTGAATAGGGCCTAATTAAGTATTACAAAGAGTTAATCATTAGTATTAGGTCAACCTGAAAACTAATTTCAAATGTAGAAAATACATCTTTAATTTGTTAAAGCACATGTGGTAGGCTACATATTGGACAAACTAATTTCACTTCAGAAAAAATAATTTCAGTTCAATTCAGCAAAAATAAGGTGAAGTAAACATAGCCTAACTAATATGGAATACTACTTTTTTTTTTATATTTCGTATATGCTAATACAACGTATTTCTTATATGTAATACGGAGTATTAGTATACTCCTTACTCTTAAATTCTAAAGTACAGTAGCCAGTAGCACCTTAATGCCATATTTAATTTGGAAACAATACTAGGCCCAATTCTTTTGAGCTATTGTGGTCTGCTCCGCTCTGCTCTGCTCTACTGAGCCCTACTCTACCGAGTACTGCGTATTAATAACCTGTTTTGCTGACACCTGCTCTACTCTGCTGAAAAGCTCAAAAGAACATGACCTAAGATATTTCTTCAACATATTTTTTTTTTTTTAATTCCCAAAATATATTGGAAAAATTGCAGGTGCAACAGTTATCCAGAAAAGGTAAGAATGAACCTTTAGAACAGGTCATGTATCCATAAAGATACATTGAAAGCAACAGCTAAAATACTGCCAACTGCTTCTTCTCTGTCTAAATTTCAGTAAATCCCCCCCTTCCATATTTTCAGCCCATTTCTTTGATATATACTTGTAGACAACTAGGAATCACAAATACCTGCACTTTCATTTTTATTTATGATACATACTACATTTTTCTGGCTCAAGATAATTTATGTGTTTGATTCTTATGCAATATTATTGCCCTGTTGCTCAAAATTCCTACACCAGACAATGTTTACAGTTGATAAGAATCTTAACCTTTCATAACCGTTACTAGTATTATTGTTTTTACCCATCATCTCAAACCTCTTGCCCATATATGTATCTCAGGTTTATGTTACATTATGTCGATCGAGCCTCAAATGAAATGGTCTCATGTAATTTATTATGCAAGTCAATGGTCAACGAAATATATTCATCTTAATTACACCGGGTATGGTGTACAGGAGGGTGTCAGGGAAATCCTCCTTGTTAAATTACATGTACGCTGCATAAATTATTGTGAGACATTCAAAGTTACTACTAATAGTCTGTAAAAAAAAGTTACTCACAAAAGTTGCAATAAGTTAAGAACTCTTTGATTACACTAGGAAATTAAGTCTAGTAATATTGAACGAACTTAACTTCTAATATGTTCGTAAACTGATCTTCAATGCATGCCCTAATTTAGGGCTCGATCGATCTAGGATTAGCAGGGCCTTCGAAATTCTTGAGAATTAAAGAAATAAAAAGGAAAAAAACAAAATCAACCTCCAAATACATGTACCTTAGCTTGCTTTTTAGGCGTCTGGAAGTTACAAATGCTTTAATATCTAATGATATGATGTTGAGTTGTTGACTAGACTATGTACATGTCCCTAAACGACTAAAGGACTTTTAATTTTTGATAAAGAAAAACTCATTATACATTATTTACGTGCGTGATAATTATAAAGAGGCAATTCAGCAGTCAAATACGAGATTTGATTTAAAATCTTGACTTTCCGGAATTAATAAGGAGGATATAATATGCACCGTGTTATCATTACATTCATGTAAGATATGATTTAATTTTTACTAATGTTGTAGAATTTTGAAGTTAATTATTGATTTTCAAAGAGTTAGTATTATATACTTCTGGATCATGTACTCCATACTAATTATAATTTAGTTATTTTGCTTAAACCTTATGTTATTTTGCTTAAATCTTGTGTTATTTTGCTAAAACAGTATGTTATTTACTTATTTACTTCAATATGTATAAAAAAAAAAGCATGCAAGAATGAAATAACATGTACTTATTTAAAAATAAGATATATATATTAAAATAATAAGAATTTCATATCAAAATAACATGAATTTTATAAACTTGGAGTACAATGAAATGATCGATGTTGAATAAAAAAAAAAAAAAAAAAAAAAAAAAAATACAATTATAAAATAACATGTACTTATTTCAAAATAAAATATATATAAATTAAAATAATAAGAAGTTAACATCAAAATAACATAAATTTTATAAAACCTGGAGTACCTTGTGCATGGTACTCCAGGAGTAACATAGAAATTGCGTTTTCAAATGAGACGAAAAATCATCATTATTATTATTATTATTATTATTATTATTATTAATTATAATCATTATTATTATTATTATTATCATTATTATTATTATCATTATTATAATCATTATTATTATTATTATTATTATTATTATTATTATCATTGTTATTATCATTATTATTATTATTATTATTATTATTATTATCATTATTATTATCATTATTATTATTATCATTATTATTATCATAATTATTATTATTATCATTATTATTATTATTATTATTATTATTATTATTATTATTATTATTATTATTATTATTATTATTATAGACAAAGTCATATAACCTACAAAAAAATTAGTGGAAAGTCGAGATACAATCTGGGCCCCCACTCCTCTAGCTATAGAAAAACCTATCATAGTGAAGATATGAGCAGCAGCACGTGCCCAATGTCCTGAGTCTTCGAGAACTTCTGGATCCGCTTCAGCAATGCAACAACCTCCCTTTCTAATTCCCCAAGTGAAGAGAAAGAGAAAGGAAGGAAGCCATATCCAATTGCTCAATAACTGGCTTCGTACTTAACTCGCTTCCGATGGGCCGCATCAGCCACAACTCGTCCAAGAGCAAAGTCAAATAGCCCAGACTGTGTCAAAGGAGAAAACCCTGTCAAGTCAACACAAACATCGCGACCACGATATCGATCTCAAGAATAAAGTAACACATCTGCAGGTCTGAGGGCCCCGTCGTTCCCTCCAGACAACCCAATGTCCACCTCCTTTCTAGTTGAAATCCCTGACTGATAGCAAACATCAACAAGGATATCTCGAACAACAATATGCCGATGTTTAATGCCCACAATACCAGCACAAGACACCGCATGATCACCGAAAATATCCCCAGTAAAAACCCTTGAACAAGAAAAGCATGGCATCATGATAGAGTACAATGGAAACCCAACCTGTAGCATAGCACACATCGGTAAGTCTTGGCGTTCATCGTCTGACCCAACCCCGAAATAGGGACCGCCCGATGCCAAGCAGAGGTGTGGTCTCCCTGCTGTGATTTCCACAATGCTGATTGTCAAGGAGTTAAAGAATAGGCGGATTCTGCAGAAGTGGTAACCTTTAGAGTTGGGCACCGTGCCGTGCCTGGTGGTGGCTCGTGTCGGACCGTGCCGTGCCTGGCAGTTCGCGGGTCGTGCCGTGACGGGCCACAATTTGGCACACCCTATCCCACGGCATGGCCCACGTGCCTGTCGTGCTGTGCTGGGCAGCGGGCCGCCACTTAATTTTTTTTTTTTTTATATATATTTTTTTTGAACAACTTATAAAATAAGTATATTTAAGTAATTTTATTAATTTATGTTTATGTTTTTGTATTATTATATTGTTAATGTGCTTTTTATTATTATATTTTTTTTACTCTTTATTATTTATGTTATTTTATTACTAATTTATCATAATTAATTTTATTTTTTTTATTATAATACATATTTATTATAATTTAGCAAAAAGTAATAATGCACATAATTAAAAAATTTACGAGTGCGATAACACACAAATTGATGAATAACTTATTTAATTTTATTATAAGCCGGTACGATAAATCGATAATACAATAATTTATAATGATAAAATCGTACAATAATTGATGAATAACTTAACTTTATAGCTTATTTTATTATATAGGGTGCAATAATACAAAAATTAGCTATAATTAAAAGTATGTAATAATTTAATTATTCTTCTTGTTCTTCTTCGTCTTCGTCTTCTTCTTCTTCTTGTTCATCGACCAATTGCATTGATTGAGAACTAGTAGAACCCGACCTTCCTTCATCGTCGTCGTTTTGTACATAAGTACGATCTTGGCAGCGAGTTTCGGCATCCAACCAATCCTTGAAACAAACACACATTTCAAGTGTTTCGAGTTTTAGTTTTGTTCTTCTATCGTCTAAAACCCTCCCTGATGCACTAAAAGCTCGTTCAGAGGCAGCAGAGGAGACTTGGATAGCATAAATATCTCGTGTCATTGCCGCCAAAATTGGATGCTTCGAGTTTTGTGATTTCCACCATTCAAGGATGTCGAGGCCGTACTTCTCTTCATCATCCATGCCTTTCATGAAGTCGTAACTTAAGTACATTTGCAACTACGAAACATCGCTTTGTGTTCTCCTAGATGATGATTCAGTACCTGAAAACTTAGACATCATGTTAGCAGCTTGTGCAAATAAACCTTTGGCCCTTTTACTTACATTTTTGGATGATTGAGAAGGATCAAATCGAGTCACGGTTCCATATTTAGATTCGTATACTCTATATAAGGAAAAAAATTGATCGGTTACATTACTTTAATTTTATAAGAATCAACATCATCTTCAATACTCATGCATTGAAAATAAATATCAATTAACAAAAATGTGCCATCATACTTTTGCCTAGGATCTAATATAGAAGCAAAAATATAAATCATATGAATAATAGTGTAATATTTACGCCATTTTACCTCCTTCGATGGAATATATCCATCATAATCATGTTGTGATCGGTGTTCATCGAAAAGTTGTGCAAGTAAACATGCATTACTAAGAAAAGAATGAGCATAAGGATTATAAACAGAAGAAAAACAATGTATCATACTATACAAACATTGTAAAAACTGCATATATTTTTCACAATTAGACCAATCATCATCTAGTAAAGCAAATTGTGGAAATTTTTTATTATAATGTCAATGGACCCTTGTACTCGATTGCCCTACTCAACATTTCATAGATGGAGTTCCACCTAGTTACGCAATCCGTTGATATTTTAATAGCCTTTATCCTTTGTTGCCTGCAAAAAGCTTTCCATTCCTAAAATCTCATGTTAGAACTGTTAATAGACAAAATAGCATTTCTAATTTTGGGATAAAATGGACCAATTACTTGTGTTCCATCCTTCACACACAAGTTAAGAACATGACAAATGCATCTAATATGAAGTGCATCTCCATCTAATATGAAGTCGGTCAATTGTGCTTTAACTAAATTTGCACAAAATGTCATAGAAGTTGCATTATCAAAAGTCATAGACATGATTTTGGACCTAAGATTATATGCATGAATAGGTTGCATTAAATGATGGGCAATATTAAGACCGGTGTGGGGGTATTCAAGCATTTTAAAATGAATAATGCGTTTTTTTAATAACCAATCACTATCCAACCAATGACAAGTCACACACAAATAGTGATATCCGTAACCACTATCTCATGCATCAGCAGTCAAAGAAACTCTACAAGTAAGATTACTTAATTCATCATGTAACTTCATTTTGTACTCTAAAAAAGATTTCATGGCAGCCGAATGGACAGTTTTTCTAGAGATATTTTTGTGTTGAGGTTGTAGTGCTCGGTTAATGTAATTGTTGAAGGGATCATTTTCGGCAAAAAGAAAAGGTTGTTCGGCATGTACTAACATTCTCCCAAGTTCATCACTATCTCTCTCATAACTGTAAGCGTAACCTTGTGGGTGGAATTGAGAAATTTTGGGTTGAGTTGAATCACTAGATGGACCACCACATTTTTTTTACATGTCTACTAAGGTGTCTCATCCCTCCCCTGGTTTCGGCCAAGTAAACTCTGTTACATGTCTTACACTTGGCTTTGGATCCATCTCTACTTAACTGAAAAAATCCCCAAACATTACTCTTTCGATTGCTATTAGCAAGTTCCTCTTCGGTACACCATTCTAATGTGTTTGGAATTTGAGTATTTGGAATTTCGGGGGATTGTTCAGTTGACTCGGTGGCATTTGTTTGGCTACATTGGGTAGTTTGATAAGAACATGTTGTAAGCCGTATAAATGAGGTGAGAATTGGTTTACTTGAAATCCCGAACTAGACATATTCCAAGGAGACATATCGTTAAATTGTTCAAATCCTCCCATGGTTTGGGGATGGAAGAAGGGGGTGGAAGTGTTCGGATTGGGCATGTTAGGAGGGGGCATTGAAGTGTTTGAATTTGGTGATTCCCTACTAGTACTAGTACGTTATGACTTGGCTTTCCTAGAGGAGGAAGAAGGGTTCGAATTTGATGTCATGATTAGTAATAATAACAATAATAATATCAACAATAATAATAATACAAATAACAATAACAATAATAGATAATAATAATACAAATAATGATGACAATAACAATAATAATAACAATAACAATAATAATAGTGACAAGAACAATAATTATAACAATAAAATAAATTAATATAAACAATAATAATAATAATAATAATAATTATAATAATAATAATAATAATAATAATAATAATATAATAATAACTTTGAGTTAGATCTTACAACGACGCTTCGATTGCTTTCCGCTAATTAATTTCCCAACTTATTTTTTTTTTATATTAACTTTTATAATTGAGAGAATTAAAGATTATATGAGATTATTATTATTTTTTTTTTTTTGAGAAGTAGAGATTATAAGAGAGTAGAAATTAGAGAATATGAGGTAAAGAGATTAGATGAGTTGTGGAAAAAAAATGGAGGAAGAAGTGAAGTATTTATAGGAATTAGGAAGCAAAGTAGTCGTTAATATAGGCGTTAATATGGCCGATAATACCCATTTTTTGTTGTTGGAGAAATCAGAAATATGGCCGTTTATGGCCGTTGTGCACGGGCCATGCCTGGCGGGCATGGGTCGTGCCTCGTGCCGTGCCTACGGGTTGTGCTTGTTGGCCGGCCTGCGGGCCAAAAGTCGTGCCGCCCAACCGTGTCGTGCCTAAGACGGGCTCGTGCCGCCCGTGTGCCGACACGGCCCATACCCATCTCTAGTAACCTTTGTGAAATATATATCTGTCAATTATTATTATTATTATTATTATTATTATTATTATTATTATTATTATTACGGTAATGCTATCAGAGGCGGAGCTACATTGGTGCACACTGGTGCACATGCATCAGCAATCCAAGAAAAAAAATGAAGTTGAATTTTTTTAAAAAAAAAAAAAAATCTACCAAAGAGACCCGTCATTATAAATAACAGGTCTCTTAGCTGCTAGTAGTAATAATGCACTATTCTCTCAATCACTCCCGCTTTATTCTCGCTGCTTTATTTTTGTAATTAAAAACAATTGGTCTCTAAGGTCATTTTTTTGCTATTCTTTATAATAATGGGTCAAAGAGACCGGTTATATTAAACAACCGGTCTCTAAGGTCATTGTATTTTTTTTATTTTTTTCCTACTATTAAAAGTAAAGGATGGGTACTATTTGTTTGTTAGATGTTATTTCTAGTAACTTTGGCTTGTAAGATGAAATTTTTTAAGTACTATTTGGATGTAGTATGGATTTTTGTGTCCTATTTTTGGATTGAAATCAATTTGGTTGTAATATAATTTTTGTATTGAAAACAATTATGAACTAGACTCGAATTTTTTTTTTTTTGTACTTTCATATGTGATCAATAAATGATGGTGACTCACCATCTCGAAAATCCTAGATCCGCTATTGAATGCTATATGCAGCCCTTATAAGCATTTAATATACTTCCTTTTTTAGTATTAAGTTGGGAATTTATCGACAATTCACGAGTAAATCGGTGTAATAAATGTTTATTTAATGTCTATTATTTTTACTTTTAGCTTCTTAGATGCAGCCCTTTTTCCTTATTATTATTATTATTATTATTATTATTATTTTGAAGTAGGATAGCATAATACCTCAAATCAATTATAGGATACCTAAGTAAAACTTTTATATTATCCTGCCGGCCGTCACCCGTGTGGGATGATGATATGATATATATGATATAGTCGATGTTTTCAAGAATAATAAAAGCAATCCCATTTGCATTACATAAATTAGAAACTAGTGGAAAATTATTTTATCCTCTGTGAGGGATTCCACCATAAATATTCTCTCTTTATCTTTGTTAGATCACCTTTCGCTTTATTAGAGGGAAAAGAAAAAATGGTCAAGCCGTACGATTAAAAAAGACCATCTAAAGCTTAAAAAACACTACTCTTCTCTTAATCATTGCTCTCAATTTTTATACAATGTTCATTGATGTATGAAAAAACGTACTCAATCGGCTGAAATCCTGTTAAACTCTTCTTGATATGTAATTTCAAAACATTAACTATATACTCATATTAATTGTAAGGTGTGTATTTGAAAGGTGTGTATTATTAACCTATTTATTTTCAAGTTGATGTATGTCTTAGCTATCTAGTTGATGAACTTGCTTGTTAAAACTTATTGTAAGTGTAATTTTAGCTTAGCTTGGAAATTCTCTTAAGAGCTTACTTTTTCAAATTTATTAATCTTGTTTGAACATATTTTTCATGAAATGAGGTGAACTGAACATATGAGCATAGTCTTAATCATACGTAATATAAATAAAATAATTATACATAATGTTGTTCAAATTTATGCGTTGAAATCTGTTGAAAAAATCTAACGTGACAAACCTTAAGGAACAGAGAGAGCACTAGAAATAATGTAACGATAAAAGCCAAATGAAGCGGAAAGAGTAATAATAGTAGAAATTCACAATAATAATAATAATAATAATAATAATAATAATAATAATAATTCACAAGATGAAGAAGTATAGTAGCTGTAACGAAATGCATGGAGAACAATAAATGTGGAATGTTGAAACTTACAAATCAACATGGGCATCGCACTTACCCCAAGAAGATTAAAAACAAATCTACTCCCACCCCTCTCTTCATAATTCATACTCTATCTTATCTTTTTATCTTTTATTTTTATTTTCAATTTAAACAAAAAATTTCATCTTCAATTCATCTAGATTTTGGTGGGGTATAATTTGTGAGAAACCCTAAAAAAATTAGTGCACCCATGCATGTACATTCAGTGGCGGATCCAGGATTTGATTAGTAGGTGGTCCCATCATCGTCCATCGACCGCATAAAGTATCAAAAAAAAGTCAAAGCTTGTATAATGAACAAAAAAAAAATTACATAAAAAAGTTCATTTCATAAAGTAATGCAAATTCGTATTACAACTAAAAAATTATTAATTTTATTACAATTGCTCTCGACGAGTTTTCATATTTTGATAACGATTTATAATATCATCCATGCTAACATTCAAAAACAAATCTCTTTCTAAATAAGTAATCAAACAATCATTCAACATTTGATCTCCCATGCTATTACGCAATTTATCTTTCACTTGCGTCATTCCAGAAAATACTCTTTCTACACTTGCCGTTGCAACAGGAAGAATCAACACTAACTTCAAAAGTAAGTAGACTCGATCATGAGTTTCAAACTTTCCCGTCTCAACAAGTTTCGTAGAAAGTTCACTTAGACTTTTCAAATTCCAAAATCTCTCATCATTTCGAACATCAACAATAAAATTTTCAAGTGAATGTTCAAAAAATAATAACTCAGAGCTTGAAAATTCATCGGGATAAAATTTGGCAAGTTGAACTAACTTTCTTTTGTCAAAAGAATGAAATCGATTTGCAGGATTAAAGCAAGACATACACACAAGTAATTCCTTACTTACCTCGGGAAATCGATTTTCAAGTTCTTGTAATTGAAGATCAATGACACTTAGAAAAACTTCAACTCTAAAATGATGAAGATTAGTCACTTGTGGACCTTTACCTCTATACATTCTTCTCCCAGGAACCACATATCGCCCCTCCATGTTTGGAACCTCAATGCTATATTTAGCCATAAAAGAAGTAACTTTTTCCATATGTGAATCCCATCCTTCATCTCTCAATTTTTGCAAATTAGTCTTGGTTACATCAACCATGACCATTGCATTTACAATATCTTGATCATGTTTTTGCAATGCCACATTCAACGCATTTGTAATTCCAAATATATCAACCATCAAGTGTGCCACAAACACAAAATCAAATGACATCAACAAGTGTGTAATAGATTGTGCTTTATTCGAATCAAGTGTATCAGATACTTCTGCAATGGAATCAAGTGACAAAACTATTGAAGGATATAAATCAAGCACATTCAAAATGGTTTTAAAGTGAGATCCCCAACGAGTATCACAAGGTCTACATAAGCCACGTTCTTGATTCAAACCAGTTCCCGATTCAATTTCACCCAAAGATAATGCTTCTACAACCCCTTGACGTTGTTTTTCTCGAAGAAATTCTTTCCTCTTAGGTGAACCTCCCACAAAGTTCAAGAGAGGTGCAAGTACATCAACAAAAAGCCAACCACAATCTGAGTTTTTCTTAGCAAGTGCAACTTGTGTCAATTGAAGTTGATGAGCAAAGCAATGAACAAAGTATGCTTGAGAACATTCATTCAAAATTAGAGTTTTAAGGCCATTGATTGAACCTTGCATATTACTTGCCCCATCATAACCTTGACCTCGAACTTGAGAGAAAGTTAAAGAGTGTTCCATGAGTAATGACTCAATAGCAGCTTTGAGAGTCAAAGAACTAGTATCAGGAACATGCACAATACCAAGAAAACGCTCACACACTTCCCCCTTTTTATTAACAAATCTCAAACAAAGTGCCATTTGTTCCTTATCGGAAACATCGACAGATTCATCAGCAAGAATAGCAAAAAATCCACCATCAAGTTCTTCCAATATTGCTTTAGTTGTTTCTTTAGCACAAGCATTGATTATATCTTTTTGGACACTTGGAGAAGTAAGTTGACAATTACCAGGGGCCATTTTAAAAACAACTTTGGAATACTCAGGATCATGGTTTGAAAGAAGAGTTAATAACGAAAGAAAGTTACCTCTAGACAATGAACTTTCCTTTTCATCATGACCAAGAAAAGGCAACCCTTGGAACAATAACCATTTAATGGTTTCAATTGAAGCTTCTAATCTCTTACGATAGGCACTCATGGTTTCCGCTGTTTGTTTTGATAAAGCGGTGGCAATGCTACTCATTTGATTCATGAAAAAGTTCATAGCAATCACATCATTATTGTGAGCACTCTTGTGTCCACCAACATGCTTTACAATTGTGTCTCTTCTATTCCAACGTCTGAAACCTCCATTAACAAAAGCATCCACTCCCGCTGTGTTACCATCCTTAAATAGATAGCAAATGAAACAAAAGGCAGCATCTTTCTCAACACTATACTCAAGCCATGTTGGCCAAGTATCAAACCAATTAACATTAAATCGACATTTTTTCGGCCCAAAAAGTGTTTGAGGAAACGCATGATCTTTAGGTTGACATGGCTTTCTTTGAATGTATGTTCTCCGCACTAAATCCCTATCATCAGGATGAAAATCACACATCCTTCTTCTTTTCCCGGGGTCTTGTGGAAGATTAATAATATCAAGTGCACTTAACCTTCCTTCACCAATTTGAGCACTAGGATCCGAACCACCTTGGGGAAAAGATTGCCCATCTTCATTTTGAGGGAAATTGTGAGATGGGGAAGAATGTTGTTCACTAGCATGATATAAAGGAGAACTTGGTTCACTTTCTTGAAAGGGTAAATCATTTTGTGGAGGAGGAGTATCATTTTGTGGAGGAGGAGTATCATTTTGTGGAGGAGGAGGATTTAGAGTACGCACTTTTTTAGTAAAAAAACTTGAAATATCTCGAGTTGTTTTTCTTTTCATTCTGAAATTGAAGTTAAATGTTGAATTAGATAAATCATACAAGAAGGTAGGGTTCTCTCAAAGTTAATAAAACTAATAATATTATCAAAAGAACGCTCATTAACCTCAATTTCAATCCATCCTTCAACCCCAAATCTCCAAATTAGCAATCACCATTCTCAATAGCTAATAAGCAAGTTGGACAACTATTATCATTTATCAATTAAACAGAAATAATACTATAAAATAATAGGGCTCAAATGGTCAAATATCGGCCACAACTCACATTCACAAATCACAACATTCAACCTCTAATAAAATCATACAGATAATCAAGTGACGATAATCAAGTCATAAGATTCAAGCTCTAATAAAGTCATACAAATAATCAAGCTCTAATAAAATCAAGAAATTTCACCAAAAAAAAAAAAAAAAGTGAATCGTGATATACATATAATCTGATAATTTTGATAATTAAACATTTAAACTGATGATTTGATATAGAATCTAATCAATTTGCAATGTAATTATGTAAATTAAAAGTTTAAAACTAACCTCAAAACAAAATTGAATTCACGGAGTACGGAATGAAGACCTCACACTCACGCCTGAGCAGAGCTTGTTGCGGTTGCGGGACGCCGGGACAGACGACTGAAGTTGCTGGCGAGGTCGGCGACGGGGTTGCTGGCCAGTGGTTTTGCTACGGTTGCGGGCAGTGGACTGAACTAAGTCTCACGCTGCTCTGTTCTCAGTCTTCTCACGCTACGCCTCAACGCCGCTAATAGGACGCCACGACGGTGAGAAGGAGCAAGAAAAACGGCCGGTGTGGCGGTGAACGGCGACGGGGTTGTTGGAGTTTGGGGATTTCGATTTAGGTGAGTTTGGGACTTAGGGTTTTAATTTGGGGGAATTGGGGTTCTGACTTATGTTTTCATTCTAAAGCAAAAAAAAAAAAAAAAAAAAATTGTGAGTAATGGGATTTGAACCCACGTCTCATGAGTGGTAGGATGGGAAAAAAACCACTAGGCTGCAAGCTAAATCCTTAATACATAGTGTTTTTTTTTTATAAAATAATAGGTGGTCCGCGGACCCACTATGACTACACGTGGGTCCGCCACTGTGTACATCAGTTTCGTACACTGTTCGTATCAAATTGCGTACTCTTAAGTCAAATTTATGTGCATGGGTGAAACAAATTTATAGGACTTCTCCAATCCCTAGTAATAGTCTAAGTTATTATCAAAGTGCAGAAACAAAGAATTTTGTACCTTGAATAATTTATTCACTAGGAGTACTACTAGTTATTGACGTTGTTGGCCTTGACTAGTGATGTTCTTAAATTTGTAGGTTGTGTATAAATCCAAATTACATTGGTTGTCGGGAGGATATCGAATGTTCATCCTCTGAGACCGGAGAAGAGCGCAACTATTAAGCTCCCTTTATGGCGCTGATTGTTTTGATGTAAGCAAGTTTTGCAGATGAGATTTGATATCTAATTATATATTGATGTATATGTCTATACACTCAAGACTAACCAAAAATTTTTTACTAATTGAGATTTATCAAGGAAAATTCTGCCTTCGATGAATGTAAAAACACTGCAACATAACTACATACAAAAATCCAAGAATAATCTAGCGAGCCAATTATGACACTTTGCATCTATTACGTGCGCAGTACTATGGTTTCAAAATTACTATCTAGAATCCAAAGTCCAATAAATTAACCTTAACTAATTGTCTAGAAATGACTAGATTATTCACTAGAACTACGTTACAATTGGAAGAAGTCTCAAGCTTGTAATCTGTTGTATCAATTGAAACTTTAACAAGTGCAAATGAAACAATCGCGAGTATGTGTTTTTAGAATGTATGAATGCTAACTTGAATTATACACATAATGACATAAACACATTGTGTTAAATGTAAAAGGTTTTTTTCTCAGAAAAAAAATGTAAAAGGTGTTAATTATAAATAATTTAATAATTATGCAATCTAGCTAGTACGTATACGAGTATTAATATATATTGGGTATGCGACGAGATGTTAAAAGTGTCACATAATTTTGATAACATTATTGTATAACATACTATAGGATAAGACATTATGGTTTTCAAATAAAACATTTCAAAAAGGATGAGAGTGGAGAATACTCAATTGATTAGAGCTTTTCTCCCAATTCTAAGGGATCGGAAAAAAAAAACATTTCAAAAAGAATGAAGAATAATTTTAAGGTGTAGTTAAAAAATGGTGTGACACACTGATCGAGCTTTTTTGTTTCAGGAGCAATAACAATATCGTTAATAATAAGCCAAATGACATCTACAATGAATATATTTAAACCCCATATTTAAGGAAAAGAAAATACTGTATATACTCAGTCACTCTCTTTCATGTATGTTAAGACTTTAAAGAATTTATGTTTTAAGTTTTCTTACAAAAACATATGATGGTCCTCCACCTTCTCCCTATAGTTGCTTCGATATTGCATTATGTATTACCATGATTGATAGGCAAAAAAATACCCATATATATACATATATATATATATATCATTATAAAATATTTTTTGAAAAAAAAGAGACCAATATTTTTAGCAAATGAGATATTACATCTGTTTATCAAAGATAGTCCTACTTTCCATCTACTTGTGCTCCTTAAAAATCATCTCACTTTTATTTTATTCTAATTTCGAACCGCAATTTTTCTATGTGGCTGGTCAGACCATATCGTTTGACGGGAATTACTTGTAGGGATTACTTGTTTATAGATTACTTATTTAGGGGTTACTTGTAGGGATTACTTACTCAGAGGTTACTTGTAGGAATTACTTATTCAGGGGTTACTTGTAGGGGTTACTTACTCAATCGGTTAGCACGTTTTCTATGTGAGAGTAATCCCTGACCGACCGACTAATCCTTGAATAAATAACCCCTATAATTTACCTCTAACCAAACAAGTAACGCCTGAATAAGTAACCCTTACAAGTAAGCCCTGACCAAACGAGTAATCCCTACAATTAACCCCTGCCACACGGTGTGGCCAACCACATATTAAAAAATTGTGAATTTTAAATGGTGTATTTTTTATTCATTAATCACACCACATGGATCATTTAATTCATTTAATAACACACAATATTCAACTTTTATATTATTCACACAAATACCCCGTATTATTTTATAACCATATATTATGAATTTAAAAATGATATGTAAAGAAAATTATATTTTCAAGTCATATAAAAAAAAAAACTTTTAATAATCTATACTTTACATAATTAAATTATTAAAGTTGTATTTTGTTATGCGTAAAACTCTACCAACGCTTATGATATTTATGAAATAGTGGAAGTATCAAATTTACCAAAAAAATGTGCCCACTTTTCATTAATTTCCTCTTTTTCTTGATTATTATCATCGTTAATATTTACGGAACAATGCCGGGAATATGGTCCTAAAACAACAATAATTCGACAAAATTAAAGAGATACAATCCTAAAACAACAATTACTTTAATATCGAGAGGAGGTACACCAAATCGATCGACGGCAAAGAGACCTACTACGTATTTTAATATTTCGGGTACAATTGTACATTTTTTTTTTTTTTTGTTTTTTGATAGTAGGGTACGATTTAGTGCACGTATAAATAATTAAAGCTCCAATAAACAGATGTAAATTTGGTCAGTACAGTGTACCTTTTTCCAAATTATTTTTGTACGTGGGGATTTCTTTTTCTTTTTTAAAAAAAATTGCTTCGTATTAAAGTTATCATAATTATACTCTATCCATTTTACTCCATAGAATAATTAACACAATTTGATAGGGTATATTAACCAACCAAAAAGTTTGATGTCAATAAATGGAAATGCATCTATGTAAATTTATATTGCCTTTAAAAAAAATGTGGTACTATGGAAACTACGAAGTATGTAATTATATGAAAACTAGAACCTAAGACTTTTTGCACAAACTCAATGCATTACCACTATGACAAAACTAATTTAATATTATTTATTGCATTAAAATTGTATTTAACCTATAAAGTTACTACTTTACCTAATTAAAAAATAATATTATTTTTTTTGATAGGGCAGGTGCCACCCAGGCCCCTTAATAGGTCCTTCCCTGGTAATACTCTCTTCATCCTATATTATAGTGCCTTTTCTCATTTGTTTTTTTTCCACAGGAATGATGGGTGTAATAGGAGAGTGTATTTTAGAATTCATACATTGTATTTTGGAATGGAAAGGAGTGAGTAATATAGAGTACCCTATAATTCATACCCAAAAAGTAATTGTATTAGACATGAACAACATTATGAGACATCCAAATAGGAATTCATACACTGTATTTTGGAATAGAGTGGAGTGAGTAATACAAATTTAACAACTTTAACATGATAACACCTACTCCGTATTAAACATATTAGATTTAAAAAAAAAAAAAGAAATGATCAAAAGTCATTATATATATAGTGCAAAAAGATAATGTGTGTATGTTATTCTAAAACGGATCTGAATAGTGGTTTAGATTTTTTTTTTTTTTTTTTTTTTTTTTTTTTTGAGTAAAAAGAATCATAAAGGTAAAAGTGCAAACAAGATTCAATCTCGAATTTGGTATCAAACCTATAAAAGTTTCCAAATAGGTATCTTCGCTTATAGGATGTGAGTTTATACCAAACGTATAATGGACACTTGAACTACGATAGTTGACATATACTTGCATTAGATGGAATAATTAATCAGAAAACATTTTCATGACTTCATCCTTACCTATGGCTCAAAAAGCAGCCCCTCTCACCTCTCACTAAGACAGCATTATTTGGGTCCTCTTTGTGAGACATTAAATGCCATGGAGCTGGCACTTTTCAAGGTACACATTATATATAGTCCCCTCTCACACATTCCTCTCATATCAGTCACACATACCCAAAACAAATCAACAAACAAAACAAGAAAAAGAAACTTCTTTTCTTTTATTTAAGTTTTAGCTAAGCATAAATAAAAAAAAAAATGACGGGTAAGTTCTTCCAAGTATCCTTAAACAAGTGCAGGAAAATGAGCAGCAAAGTTATACATTCATCAGAGTATGAATGTGAGTCTTGCTGTCAATGGTGTTTTTGGCCATCGTTGAGTTTACAGCAAGAAGCCGAAAAGTTCATCCCTAAGGATGTTCCCAAGGGTCATATGGTTGTATACGTTGGCCATGATCAGAAGAGGTACGTTATCAAAATCACCTTGCTTAAACACCCGCTTTTTAAAGCTCTGCTAGACCAAGCTAGAGACCAACACGACGATTCCACCACACCGCCACGGCTATGGATTCCATGTGATGAACATGTCTTCCTTCATGTGGTCAGATGTGCCCGGTAACAAGCAACAACTGAGCCTCAAGGGGAGAATCATAAGTCATGACCCTCTTTGGTGTGAAAACTGTATGTGTATTTGGCAATTGGCATTATTTGAGGCCTTTTTTTCTGACTAATGTGAGAATGACATTCTTTGTAAGATAATGTAGTGAATAAGATTTGTATGAATAGCTTGTAAGTTAATTATCTATGGCTGAAGTCCTCATTTTTAGACTGAATGATTTCCAGTTGCATGATGATGTACATTTATTCTCTCTTTTTTTTTTTTACTTTTTGTAAAAAAAATAATTTGTTTGCTTTTTTTTTTTTAAAAAAAAAAATATATATATATATATATATATATTGTGGGGTGTGTGGGGGCATTGGGGGGGGGGGGTGTTGAAGAAGAAAATAAAAATGAAAAAACTTGCACAAGTTTTAAGAATAATACTTAATTTGGATTATTGTGGCATAAATAGTTGATACAAAATTTTACAGCACAAAGTAACCTCAATTTTACTGCTAAATAAGAACTCAAGTTCCTGAACAGTAGCAATGCTAAACAAGTAATCAGTCCTGATAGCAGGACTTGTACATGAGGTTAGTTAAAGTCACCTGGTAATTGGTAATGACATTTATAATGTTGATATAAAAGCAGCTATTGCCATGGAACTGAAATATCTTCAATTGGAAGATTCTAAAATCAAATTCACGGCTGCATCAACAGTTTTGGCTAACTCGGTCGCTGCTCCAATATATGT
Organism: Chenopodium quinoa; assembly: GCF_001683475.1. Classification (NCBI taxonomy): domain Eukaryota; kingdom Viridiplantae; phylum Streptophyta; class Magnoliopsida; order Caryophyllales; family Amaranthaceae; genus Chenopodium; species Chenopodium quinoa. Next base: position 663,856 of record NW_018743920.1, on the reverse strand, counting down.
GTGTGGTGTTAGCTTCAAGAGATTGGCCTTTGCTTCCTGCGGCAATTTCAATCCTTGAACAAACTCTTGCATGCTTTCTTGAGTGACTGCCTTTCCCCTTGTAAACTCCTTTAACTTTTCATAAGGCTCTGGGACACCATATCTTCGCATGACCTGTGTATGATGAACGCGTCAATGGCCAGTTCAACTACAAATGATGTAGAAAATCACGTTGACACAACTTCAAACAGGTAAAAGCATAAATTCTATTACTGAATGAAGACTTTCTACTTGACATGAAAGAGAATATGGTTTACAAGGACAAAGGAAAACATAGCTATGTTAGAAAGACAATCAGATTTTACCAACAAGGTGAATTAACCAATTTACACAACTTCTACCCCTCCTTATACAAGAATTTCAAAGTCGTCTGAAGATCTATAGCTAAATTCACGGTCAATTGAGTCAAATCTAGTCTTTCAACTTTCCATACAGTGTGGTGGTCTTAAAAATCTCCCGATGATAGACAACAGACTAGCATGTAAAGGGAGCTGGAATAAAAATCTAAGAAATTCGTAAAATTGTGGCAACTTAAAAATCTTTCTTGTAAATATTAAAGTTCCTGGACAGTTACCAGTTGAGACAATCACAGTCATGCAACTCACCAAGCACATGTAAGCTATACCCTACAGTCTTTGAAGTAGATATGATTACTTGTTTGATGAGCAATTGAGCATAGCCTCAACTAAGTGTCAGGAAATGAAAATAAATGTGGAAGAAAAACTAACCAATAACCTCTACTCTACGTCTCTATCAGTGTAGAGTTTCTCTATATTTTCCTTTTTAGTATGTGGGGAAAGTCCACCAAAATAGGATCTTTTACTAGTTATCAACTCATTCCTTCATGAGAGTACGGAAATATACGAAGATTTTGACACTACAATTATTTGTTAAAAAGTAAAAAGCAGGATCTATAATTTTCTGCCAAGAGTGCAATGGTAATATTTATTATTTGGAGTAAATGCATATGATACAGTTACATACTGTTTGTATAGGCTCTGCAAGTACTTCCCACGAATGGTTCAAGTCTTCATCCAACCTTGTTTGGTTCACCTGTTTGTTCATACAATATCAGATTGAGATACAAAAAGTAAACAGAAGGATAAGTGGCAAATTGGCAATAGTGGTATATAAACAGATGCTTTAACTTCTTAGTTCTTAAGGATTGCAAATCCTACTTTTAATCAAAATGTTAATTCCTTACGTAGAGTAACAAACGCAAATGACCAAAAAGGGCATTAGGTATGTAGAGGAGACCTCATCTAAATAGTATAGTAAGTACACAGTAAAAGACTTAATACAACAAGAAAATATATTAACAGTAAATATGATATTGTAGAGGTGTACAAAGGAGTGCAAGCTAGAGAGGTCCACTAATTTTTAGTAACGATACAGATTTGTTTTTCAATAACTAAAAGACTATGGTCATTTTCCGAATATTCTACCAAGTTCAAAGCAGGAAACACAATCAGAAAAACATAGAAATTATGTAATAGTATATCTGTAGCATCAACCAAATACAGGTCAAGAAACCTCCTTATTTGCTTGTACCAAATGAAACAGTTACAAAGAACACAATGCATGTTTTACTGACCTGAAGCTTTCCAATACCCTGCAGGGTACTTCTGTAGGCTAGTAGGGAGTGCCCTAATCCTTCGCCCATAGTCCGCAAAACAGTTGAATCAGTCAAGTCACGCTGCAATGTATAGTTTGAGTTAAAATTCAGCAAGACAGAAGCAACCAATCTAGAATATAAATGTAAAATTTCTGCTTTCCTAGACACCCACTTAATTCAGATTCAAATTAAGTACAGTGCACCACATCTTATGAAGTCACCTACCCTGCCCACAGCATCTAGACCAGTATTAGACAATAATGTACACATTTGGGCCAAATAACCCCATTCTCAAGAAAAATGATACCAGAGTTACTCTCTCAGAAGTATCCTTTCCAGAAAAGGATCGAAGAGCGGCCAGCCAAAAAAGTTAATATGACTTTACAAAAACTAAAAATAGGACTCGATGCTAGTGTGAAGAAAGAACAAAACAAGAAAGCAACAAGAAAGGAATAGTTCCCATCGTAGCATGGCAAAGGTATGGAGACAAGTTGTAAATCTGGAAAATTCTAGATAAACAGCATTTTGGATATTGCAAGTTTACAAAAAGTGGGATGGAGTTGGTAAATCAAGTCTTTAAGCAATATTTTGCACATTTCAGACCAGAATGCTCTTTAAGATTAAGTGATTAACAAGGCTTTTCAATGTCACAAAAAATGGTTGTAAACTTCAGCCAAATATTTCCCATCGTAGCATGGCAAAGGTATGGAGACAAGTTGTAAATCTGGAAAATTCTAGATAAACAGCATTTTGGATATTGCAAGTTTACAAAAAGTGGGATGGAGTTGGTAAATCAAGTCTTTAAGCAATATTTTGCACATTTCAGACCAGAATGCTCTTTAAGATTAAGTGATTAACAAGGCTTTTCAATGTCACAAAAAATGGTTGTAAACTTCAGCCAAATATTGATCACAAAAAGCAGGACAAAGATGAAATTTAAAGCCCAGGAAACTGCAAGAGCTCTACAGTAGCATGACATAATTCAGACCAGTATGACAAAGCCTGAAGACAAGGAGCATACAAGAATACAACTATGGTGACAAGGAAAGCAAATTAGGTGTATGGTCAAATCTTAATAAAAAAATAACAGGACGTTACCTGCCATCGCGAGATAGGCAACTTCATGCTAAGAAAAGATAGACCAGCATTTGCCTTGCCAAGATTCCCTTCACTATTTTCAAAATCGATAGGGTTCACTTTGTGAGGCATTGTAGATGACCCAACTTCACCCGCCTTAGTCAACTGCAGATGATGAATATTCAGTTTTTTTTGTACAAAGGAATTAATACTCACTAAGTAATTAAGTGAAACTTCTACAAGATTAAAAAAGGAAAGAAAAAAAGTCACCTGCTTAAAATAACCCACTGAAATATAGCCCCATATGTCCCGGTCAAAATCAGTCAAAATATTGTTGAACTGGATAGTTGCATGGAACAGACTAGCCATATAGTCATGAGGTTCAATCTGCAAATGCATTGCACATATATATTAACAAATGTTATAGGTTCAATCTGCAAACACTTGTTATTCTAGCCAATAATTCCATAAAGCACTAATGACCACACGTATCTTCTATCCAACTGGTAAAAATTCAATCTCAACAGATATCTTGTAAATGGATGATGAACATAATAGCATCGTCTGTGACAAATATAGCAATTTGATAGCAAGATGAAATGCAATTTAGGACAGAATGCCATACTGAAATTGATATGACAGAATATCAAAATTTTAACGTGCAATTCTAATCTTTTGAAAATTTGCCTAATGATTTTGTTCTTAAAAACTTTGCAAAATGGATTCTTGTCTAAATTACATTATATAGGAACAGGAGAAAACTTTTGAAACATCTTGAATACTCCGTACTTAATATCTAGTTCATTAAGGACACATATGATCATTTTATTTCCATATACCAAGATCACATAATAGGTTTCAAGATATACCTCATGTAAAAGGTTATGGAGACCTGCAAGATATATGGGTGCCACTACTTATCTACCTAAATTTATACACCGGTGGTTCTGAAATCAGTACCAACTAAAGTATCTTTACAAAACTTCAAGCAAAACAGTAACTACCAAATTGAAAATGAAGATAACAAAACCAACAGATAAGCAAACTAAATATTTAACCTATAAGAAACCATGTATAAAAAGATGGCAAAGTCGTCAACTGTAAATTGCAACTAAAATATTGCAAATGTACCTGAGTGACATAAGGATTGAAAGTTAAACCTAAAGATTGCACAAATTCTTCTGCAATCTTTGGCCAATCGATCTCAGGATATGCAACCATATGAGCATTGTAGTTCCCAACAGCACCACCGAATTTCCCCAATAACTCAATCTGAGATAGTCTCTGCCTCTCTCTGCTTAATCTGACTGCAAATATTGCCATCTCTTTTCCCAAGGTGGTGGGTGAAGCTGGCTACATAATATAAGCACAGAAAGGAAAATGGGTGACTGAGCAATCAGCAAGAGAAGAACATATAAAACATTTAAGGCACACTATTGGAATCAAATCAATCAATTCTATTAAAATGGGGGCAAAACATCTATTTTCACAAATGACAACAAAGTAACAAACAATTAGTTAGATAATCACACTCTTTTTCAGTGGACAGATAGAGTATAACAAGAAGGCACTAGGATGGATATCTTCTATCCGAAAACTAGTGGTTCGCCCTGTCAATCCCCCAGGGCCCAAATAACTCAACTTTCTCCCATGAACGATTTGCGTCAAGGGATTAGTTCGATCCAAAACTTGAGATAATGGATGTAATCCAAAAAAAGATTCAAAAGTTGTTGTTAATGGGGTTGAAGTTACCAAATTCTGAGGAGTCGGTATTAATTTATGCCGAATTGCTGCACATATAGTTCCTCGAACCACGTTTTCAAAATGAACTAGAGCCAATCCGAATTGATCTTGTAAGAGATCTGCGACAGACCGAATACGTTTATGTTTCAAATGATTCATATCATCAAGTGTACCCATTCCAAATTTCATTCCAATAAAATGATCCGCAGCTGCCAATATATCCCGTGGTAACAAAAATGTATTGGTTTCGGGTATATATTGAGGAAGTTATACATGTAAGCACAATTTTGGAGAAAGGCGTGGGAAAAGACATAAAGGTGGGATTACAGAAGCAAATAATTTCAGAGATAATACATTAATCATATTTAAATTAAGAAAGCTCCGCTACCAGCCAAACACATAATTCATGGCTGACACTAGAAGATGCAAATGGCCAATAGTGTTAACTTAGTAGGATATGTGCCTGATCAGGACAATGAAAATGGTGCTAATTGGAAGCTCAGCTAGTGAAATGGCAACGTTGCTATACTGAAGAAGGTTGGGAGTACAATTTCCAACTTCAACTACTAAAAGTGCTTGCAAGTAAGAGTACAGAGGAGGCAAATAAAGTTTTTGTCTCCACGAGATTGAAAGCTCTTTTCATTGTGGATCATCAAAATCCCCATCAATTATTCAATTTTATGTATAGATTGGTCACCTAGAGCTAAAGTGCACATATTGTGTGAATTTCACCATGATTTCCTCCCTTTACTATTTACAGATACACAGGTACAGGAGGTAAATCAGTTCTTGAACAAATTCCTCAATTTCCCATAATCTAGGCAAAAGCCATTGTCTCATTGAGCACCATTGAAAGGTTTACCATGTAAACTTACCTGTCCATGAGTGCGGGAAAGCATAGGAATATGCGCGTACTCCTTAGCCATGTTACATATTGCTCTTATAACTTCATCCATGACAGGAAATAAAACTTTATTCAATGCTTCTTTGAGCATCAATGCATGAGCAAGATTGTTGATATCCTCAGATGTGCAAGAAAAATGAAAAAACTCCAAAACCTGCAATAAGAGCCGAGGATGAAAAAGGTAAACATAGAACAATTTCTTCTAAGGCATTCTTTGCAGTTTCGGTATTATTAATAAAAATTTCAACATCGTTCAGCGAAAGATTGAAATCAAAACCTTAGAGATCTCTGGATGGGACTGGCACTTATCCTTCAGGAAGTACTCAATTGCTTTCACATCATGATTGGTGACTTTCTCAATATTTTTCACTTCCAATGCATCAGCCATGCCAAATTCATCAATCAAACTTTGCATATACTGATGTGTTTCATTAGTAAAGCCCGGCACTTCAATCACTTCAGGAATTTTGGACAACATCATTAACCATTTAATCTGCAGTATGAATGTCAATTATAAACCTAAGATAACATAAACACAAGGAAGAAATGACAATATGAATCAAACAAACAATTTCATCACAATACAGGGCAATAAACATTCAGCTTAAGTGCTTAACTAAACAAGCAAAATATCTCTCATCTATATTAGACTCCTGAAAACTTCATCCATGTATAAACTAATTGATTATGAGTAACTTATTACTATACACAAAACATCTTTTACAACTACTTACCCTACATTAAACTATATAAGGCTCCTGAAAACGTCATCCATGTATAAACTAATGCATCTTATTAGAAGCACATACAAAACTAAAACTATCACACTACAGTTTCATATCACAATAACAGTGCCAATAAAATTAAACTGCATTCATGCACTGCAAAAGAGTAAGAATTTAAACTTCCAAGTTCAACAAACAAACCTCAACAATAACTCGGTATCGAATTAACCCATATTCACTCATAAAAGGAGCCAATTCCTTGACTTTATTCCAGTATCGACCATCCAAGGGAGATAAAGCTGTCAAACTTGAAAGCTCAAACACACTATAATCTCCCTCATTTGACCCCTTCACCTGCCAATAAAATTCAACCATTTTCAACACAAAATAAGAACCAAAAAACTCAATTGATAAAATAAAATTCAGCATATTTAGAACCCAAATTAATTCCAAAACTTCAATGTCAGTAAATTACAAGAAAAACTCAAAAAGTAAAAAACCCCATTATAGTGAAATAAGCAATAAAATTGATTAATCAATAATACCTTAGAAGGAGAAATGGTGGCGTTGTTAGTGGTGATAGCGGCCGTGCAAGAAAAGGGTTTTTTGAGAGAAAAGGAAAAACCCTTTGAAGGAAAAAGGTTGGTTTTCAATGGAGTTTTGTTGGAGGAGAGAGAACATAAATGGTGGTTAGTTAAAACCCTGAAAGTTGAAGAAGAAGAAGAAGATACTGCTGCTCCAAACTCCATGAAATTGAAACTTCAAACCCAGAAATTATGAAACTCAAGTGAAACGAAAGAGTAAGCGTACAAATTGCAGGAATAAATTATGTGCTCTTCTTTTTAAGTGCACGATGAACCTGTACGCAATTTTGGGCCGGATAATCGGGTATGGGTTTGATCGGTTTAGACTAGGGTCAAGAAAATTCATACCAAGTCATGGAGGTGTGAACTGTTAAACATCGCCCGCAAATTCCTACATAAAGCCCACAAAATAAGAGTGAAATGTCACTTTTGCCCTCATACTAAAAAACACACAATTTCTCTCTCTACTCTCTACTTCCACTTTCTCTCTCTAAATTATTTCCAGAGCTATGTCGAGGCGGCCCGGCAAGGAAGTGGCGGCACCGGCGGTGGGCGGAAGGCGGTTTGCCGGCCAGAAGGTAAATTTTTTAATTTTTGTAATTGTTTTTTAAAAAAAAAACCTCCGGCGACGGTGGGGCGCCAAGGGGAGACGCCAACACCACGGCGGAGGCGCCTAGGCAAGGCGCCCATACGGTGGTAACGGCGCCAAGCCCAGACGCCACCACCACGGCTGTGGCGCCTAGCCTCTGCGCCGCCGCCGTGGTAGTGGCGTCTGGGCTTAGCGCCGCCACCACCGTATGGGCGCTTTGCCTAGGCGCCTCCGCCGTGTTTTTTTTTTTAAATTTTTTTTTTGTTTTTTTTTTAATTTTAAATTTTATTTTCGATTTTTTTTTTTTTTTAAAAAAATTTGTTTTTCTTTTTTTTAAATTGTATGTTCCCTTTTTTTTTTATCTTTTTTTTTTTAAATTTTGTTTTTTTATTTGTTTTAATTTTATATTTTTTATGTTTATAATTTTATTTCCGTGACTTGTTTATTTGCTTTTGTGTTTATTTTCGACTTTTTTTAATTTGTTTTCGTTATTATGTTTCGTTATTTACTTGGAGTTAGGCATCTTAAATATGAAATGGCCATACAACATGCCATGTCGTCGTCTGGAGTCCTCGAGATAGTTCTTGATGCCGTTCCTCTGAGTATCAATAGCCTTGTTTATTCTCTCGAACAGTGTATCCAGAGCAGCCGTGGAAGAATCAATCCAGTCCTTCAAAGCTCTATGAGCGCTCTCGACTCTGCATGTCGTAGTGTTCCCAAAATGAAGAACTTGGTTCGTCCAATATTTGACAAACTTTTCCCTCTGAGGTACCCACTGATGCATCACATAGTCTACGATTGGCGGGCACCACTTGTACGCATCCTTTAAGTTTTCCAAGGCTCGATCGTACTCTGCCTCCGTGGTAGCTTGCAGGATCTTCCGCCACTTACCATTTACCAATCTCTCTGCTGAATCTAAGTTCTTGTTGAAAAGGTTGTAGGCTTTGACTTTCACGCAGTTGTTGATGTGCCATGTGCACAGTAAATGGCTCGACTCCGGAAACAGCTCCGCTATAGGGGCAAAAAGACCTCCCTCACAATCACTTACGATGGCCGATGGCTGTACATTTGGGCCGATGTAGTTTCTCAACTTTTCCAACACCCAACGGTAACTCGCAGCCGTCTCATCCTTCATGACTGCATAACCAATCAGAAAGTTCTGGTTCGTTGGAGCCATCCCAACCATCTCAACCAGTGGGAACTTGTACTTGTTTGTCTTGTACGTTGAATCGATCAAAATCACAGATGGCCAAGACGAAATCATATCAGCACAATCAGGATGGACAAGGAACAAATGAGTTACCTCCGATGTGTCTTCGTCAGATTCAAACCAGTAAAGGTAACCACGTGCTTGTGCCTGGTGCAGAAGCTGCTGTATAGGGTTCCTTCCCTCTGACCGTTCAAACCTCAATTTCTGTCTGACGTTGTAGATGTGTCTTCGGTTTGGCTGGTCTTCGGGGAATTTCTCTAACACAGACGCTAATATTTTAGCGGGCTTCACTTGAGCATCACTCATTTCTTTTACAACTAGTTTCGCAGCTGGACTTAGGCCGCTTAACTGCCGATGCCCCACTTTGTATGCTATCAGCTCATGGTTGTGATATCCCCATTTGTCGTAACCCTTCACTTCCCAACCGTCACGCCTTTGATGTTGTCGAACCTTAACTCGGAACTGACACCCACAACCTTTCCGCTTTGAGTCAAACCGAATCGCTTTACTGAAATCTCGTTCTTCTCTTTTGCGATAACGGTCGCATCTCAAAATGCGATCCATTCTACCATCCCGTTGAGATTTATGAGTTGCTACTACTAAACAAAAGCCTGATCTAATTGCAACCTGTTTTGCCCAATCAATCGCTTGTTGAGCATCTTCGAACAGGCCATCATGTACAAAAATCCCACTGTAATCATTTCCGTCTCCACCATAATCCTGTAACAATAACATATAACGTATAAATATAATTACATTAAGATTAAATTAACAAAAACAAACAAAAAAAAAAAAAAAGGGGATTAAATTAAAAAATAAAATAAAAAAAAAAAAAAAAAAAAAAAAAAAAAATATTCCCCTACTGGCGCCTGGCCAGGACGCCGGAGCCACGGCCGGGGCGCCTGGTCAGGACGCCGCCGCCATGGTGGCGGCGTGGTGGCCAGGCGCCTCGGCCGTGGCTGCGGCGTCATGGCCACGCGCCACTACTATGGTCGAGGCTTCTCAACCAGGCGCCGTGACCACGGTGGCGGCGTCCTGGCTAGGCGCCACAACCACGGCATGGCCTTTTGGCTAGGCGCCAGCCACCATTTCGTCCTTACGATGCGTTACGAACCTCGTTTTCCGATGACGACGGCGATTCTCCGGTGATCCTCGGCGATCCGGTGCTGCTCCACATTTTTTTAGTGCGAAAAAATTATCTTCCGTTAAAATTATAAAAAGGGCAAATTTGTCAAAAAATTATAAAATGTGGGCTTTATGTAGAGATTTGCGGGCGATGAATAACAAGTCCCTTGGAATTTTGAGTTGTAGTGCCATGTGTTCAATTTTTTCATATATACGAAGTATGAATTAATTTTTTTGATTATTTGATGCTTGAAAGTTTGGAGTGAGGTAAACCCACGTCTCTAAGGGTGAGTTTATTTCCAAATTCAGACTCAGACTTCAAACTCTGTCACATCAGTTTTTCACTAACTTTTAATTACTTTTTTTATTATTCAGACTTGTGTAACTTACACAAGACTCTTTCTATTATCACACATTATCCCAAGACTCACTCTAAACTCATTTACCCTTCTAAATACTAACATTAATTATTCTACAACTTGTGTTGAGTTGGCAATATATTATTGGCCATGCAAAGTTTGTCAGCTTATTGCCCCCACATGCATAGTCTTAAGATGGGTTTTCATCTGCCAAACCGCATGCAAGACTCATGATAGTCTTTTATGACATTATTGCGAAAGTTTTGCATGAGGCTCTTCTTGACACTCCGCTTCAGACTTGTGATAAAGACACCCTAAGTTTTAAATCTTAGGTCTCGTTTGGTTGATGTAGGAAATAAGTTTCCATGGGAAATTCTAATTTATGGGAAATCACTTCCTTTATAAAAATTCTTAGGAATTAAACAAATGTGTTTAGTTGTCATGTGGGAATTTGTAAATCGTTGGAATTGTGAATGACCAAGGGTGGGGTAGGTAAATAAATTCTAATGTTTTGTGGGAAGTTGAAATTCCTATGAATTGAGACTTCCTCCATTTTTGTTTTTTAATATCAACCAAAAAAATGACTAAAAGGAAATTCATGGGAATTTTGAGTGCCTATGAGTTTATAATTTGCAATTTTATCAAATAAACACATAGCATGAGTCTAATCATTTCGAGCTCAAACCAAAATTTGTGATCCAAACGTTCTTTGAAATTTGTCACAATTTTTACTCAACATTGCCGCTTTATCTTTATGTATATCCTACCTTACCTCGAATTGTTTCTCATAAGCAATTCTTATACCTACAATTGACCTAGTTGAATTAATTTGTTTTTATCTACATATAAGATACACTTAGGGTTACAATGAGCAACCTTGGAATGATATAATTTATTAAAATAAAAATAAAAAAATTATTAAAAAAATATTGAAGCATGGCCAAATTAAATATTGATCGTTACACGAGTTACACCCGATGTACGTGCAATGTAAAAGTTTTAGTTGTTTTGGAATCATAGGTTCGAATTTGAAGTGATTGTTTTCAATTCCCATCTCACTTACATCTTTTATCGTCTCTCGTTTGATTTTCATATCTTTATTGATTGTTCTCCCTTTTTAAGATCCTTTTCAACAATCTTATTTATAACTTTATTAGCCATATTACTTGACTACTTGTGCTTTTTTTCTTCTCATTATTATTTAAAAAAATTGATTTTACTTGTTCACTTTTTTTTTTTTGAAAGCAATACTTATTCACTTAATATTGGTTGAATTTGCATTTTTTTTTTTTTATATTTGTAACATATAGAATTCATAATCGTCATTTTTTTCTAATCTCTTTCTAACTTTTTTTTCCCTTAGCATATGCGTCAGAATCTAATACTCCGTAACATTTACTGCAACTATTAAGGCCTTATTTGGTTGCACCAATATCATGTAGCCACTCAAAATTCCTAGGTATTGCACTAAATGTGAGTTGTTTGGTTAACCAAAATTTTGTAAAATGGAGGAAGTTGAAATTCCTATTTCTATTTCCCACACAATGTGGGAATTAATTTACCAACCTCCCCCTAGGTAATTCAGGAAAATGTTCTATTAACCCATGGGGTTACCAATCCTATGAGGTGGATGCTGACATGTATGAGATGTGGTTATACCTTTTAATTGCTTGAATTATCATTAAATGCAATATTCCATTCATCTTTTCCAATGTTATTTCCCATTTACAATGCAAATCATCTGCCTTAATTTAAGGCATTCCAACGTGTTTTTCCAAGGAGAAACATCTGCTAATCTTGTGTTTTTCCATTCTTCTTATATGTTTTTTTAGCATAATCTTAATTTAGTTTCGAAAATAAGAAGAGTAAAAAAAAAATGAAAAGCTTATGGAAACTAACTGTTATTTTAAAATATGCCCTGCACAACCACAAGATTTGCAGAATCTGTAAATACCCTCATACCTCAAATAGACCCAAATTACCCTATTGCCTTCCAAAGGTATGAAGCACCCTGGGAGTAGGGGAATGGATAAGTCTATCAACAAACGAGCTCTAAGCTCCGCATGAATAGGCAGCTCATCCCCTTCATGATCGATTTCTTCAATGTAACCTACATGCCGTAAGATTTGTCTCGCCCAACTAGGCGTCATGTAGGCAAGAGGGAGCCCATGCACTCTAACCCAAACTCTCGTGAGAGAGAAATTCATTTGATGAGGCACAAAGTCAATTTGATACCTCCTTAAGTTGATTATTCTTCCATCAATGATTGTTGTATTTGCTCGAATAAGACCTTCCAGGTCTTGAATGTTACTGCATTCGAACACGTAGTACGGACCGGATCTATGTGCTCTTATTTCCCCCCTTCTTAAACTATGAATCAGTTCCTTTTTAAACTAGCAAAACTCCAACAGGTTCTCCACCTAAGCTTCCACCTTGGTCCAACTCAGACCCCATGTCATTGGGTTAGTAACCCACAAGGTTAGCAGATCATTAGGTAATTCAAACTTCCTATGAATTATAATTTCCTTAATGCCAACCAAACAAAGTAGAGCAATTTCCTAGAAAACAGATAAGGGAAATAATTTCCCGAGAATTATAACTTATCATGGGAAGTTACTTCCCGTTGCAACTAAACAAGTCCTAACAATATTGTGACAACATTCGCGACTTCTAAATAAATGCAGCATCAATAGCCGCAACTAATAAAACGGTGGTGTAAGCATAATTTGAGAGAAGACTTGCACCCAAAAAAAAAATTGCAGTAAGGGATTGGTCAAAATATGCTCAAATCCAGATAATTTCATGAATTATCGAATTAACATCTAATGCAGAGTAGTTATTATATAGAATCACTCTAATATGGATACAAATCATTTATGATTCATATCATCTTTATTTCCAAATCATTCAAGCCCCCCTTTCAATACTTTTTGTAATATAAATAGAGAACACCCAAACTCTTCAAATCAAATTAATTATAATCTAAAAGTTTCAATTCACCCTTCCCATATTTTTTTCATTTTGACAGAATTTCATTTAATGGGCAAACGAAGGGTTACGTCACCAGTAAAAGTGTTAAACCAATGGTTTCAAAGACGATCTTTAATAGTTAAATTTATTTTGGGAGCCATAATAACCTTGTTTAGTTTGGTGGCATTAAAATTAAGTGTAAGAAATCATGATAATCTTTTTGTCGCATCTGAAACGGTTCATGCTCTTGGGATTTTGATCTTGATTTACAAGCTCTCTATTCATCAATCTTGTTCTGGTATGGTTCAACACTTAGAACCTATTTATCTATTATATGCTTTTTATGTTTATTTTTTGTTACATGCTTGTATATAAAATAAGTTGATATCTTTTATTAAGACTGTTGAGGTGTAAGATTACTTGAATCATGCTTCGTATGATGTATGGATTACTTTCTGAAAATTTTCATTTAGGTGTACCTATACGTATATACTTCGTATAGAAAAGTATTCAAATTATACACTCGTATTTGTTTTATAATGTATTTTAAGACTAGCTTTAAGTCATACTTCGTATAATTGTTTCAACAGGAAAATATGTAATTTATATGCTAACTTGGGATTTATAAATCTTTGTTAATTAAAGAGGAAAAATTTGGTAAATTGTGGATTAATCATTTTTCTAATTGGTAATTGAATAGAGAGATCTATAAACATATTATATATTTTGAGTTTTGTAATGTATGTATTTATGTCTCAATTTTAGATTTGTTTGAACTCCATTCTTTTCATGGATGATGAAAGAAAGTGCATTTTGGGACCAACGAACCTATCGTAGACTCGTCTCTCCAACCATTTAAAATTGACTTTTTTTTTTCCTAGGTTAGTGCATACCTAGTGTTTAGGGTAAAAATACCCTTAGACACGTGGCCCAATAAAGGCTTGCCACGTGTCAATCTTTCAACGGTCAGCAAAGGCCCAATCCCTTTGCGACACGTGTCCCTTGTACCCTAATTGAGGTACAGTTCTCCCTTACTATAAATAGTAAGGGTAGACCTCATTTATGGGGATCGCAATTTAATTCCAACCACACAAAAACAAACAAAAACCGAACCAATTAAAAACGCTCTGAATCGAGAAGCATTTATTGTTCTTATTCCACTTCGAAAAGATACTAATTTACTCTTCGGAGGCGGAACTCCCATCCCCCCATCCGGAGTCTCCGTTACTTGTGCAGGTACAGGCGTAAGAAGGAAGTCTGCTAGGAAATTGTAACTCTCCCGAAGGACACATAAAAAACCCCCAAACATCTGGCGCAGTCTGTGGGGAGAGTACTTTCTAGATGACATCTGAGCCTATACTACCTGGTAAAGGCAATCTGCCTACTGGGGAGGTTGAGGTCCATTCGGACCAAGATACAGCCGATAACTATGAGTTGGAAGCCTACACTGCTGCGGATGGCTCTTTAAGGACCAAGAACACCCGTTCCAAAGACAAGAGGGAACAGGAAGAGAACCAGGCGGCTCCTAGCAAACCAACTAGGGGGCCGCTTGGGTTAACCTCTACCGCTGGAGACTCCCCAGTCTCCAGATACGAACTCTTGAATATGATGAAGAATTTCAAGGGGGAAATCAAGGGTTTCCTTGATAAGTCAGCTGGTCCTCGTAAGGGCCAAGCGGAAGAAAGGTATCATGGAAGAAAGACAATCAAGTCGGTAAAGGGAAGAGCTTCTACCCCTCACCCAAAACCAACGGTGCCAATCAGGCCCTTTGACCTTTCAAGACTTCGGGTTCCCGCGGAAGGGATCAAAAAACCTGTCCGACATATACAGCCGGATGGAACAAAAAAACTCTACTCCGATGCCCGAGTACTCCTGGAAGACAAAAGAACTCACTTCTCTGACTCGGCATCAACGTCCACGTTCCATGACAGCTTTCATACAACTTCAGGGAGGCATTCACAAACCGGCAAAGGGAGTCGGACGCACAAAGAGTTTTCCGCGCGATCCGGTCCCCATGTCATTCAGCCGACACATCTATACATGCCTTTTGGAACACCTTATCAGCAGACGACTCTCTTTGGAGGTCAGCCACCATCCGTCCAGCCCATGGACTGGCAGCTCCGTCTGCAAAGACTTGGGGAACAGCCAACGGCGTTCTCCAGGGAAATTACTGAGATGGCCCAGCCATCAAAAATTAAATACATATTGGTAGGTGCCTATGATGGTACCTCCAACCCGGAAGATCACTTGATGGCATATACAAACCTGATGTATTTGCAGGGTTTGGACGATGCCTCATGGTGTAGATGCTTCCCGACCACGTTGAAAGGGATTGCTCAACGATGGTTTGGTAACTTACCTTCCGGGTGCATCAATAACTTCAGGACGTTGGCGTACTGGTTTACGTCCAACTTCTCGATGAATATCCCTGCCAAAAAGACAAGCCTCGACCAAGGGGCAATACAGCAGGGAGAAAAGGAGGGACTTAGGTCCTATGTCAGGCGGTTTAACCTGATGAGGATCCAAATCCATGGCCTTTCTGATGAGGTCGCCTACACAGACTTCTTCAAAGGACTGAAAGACGGGTCGGCATTTAAATTCGACTTAGTCAGGAAGAGGGTCTCCACCCTCCATGAGGCATTGATGAAAGCGGAAGCGTACATCCAGACATTGGAGCTCTGCGCCATCAAGACATCGTCGGAGTACAAGCGTTCTGACAAGCGGGAGAGCCGGCCTACCCAGCCGGCTAAAAAGGAAGAAAAGAAAAGAAAGGAGGTCTGGGCGACAGACTCATCCGGACACCCCTCCCAAAAGAGAAAGAGATCAGATCCGTACGTCCCCAAGTACGAATTCTCCAAGGATTGCGCCTCCATTCTCAAGGAGGTAAAAGACCGATTGAACCTGGAAAAACCGGCTGCAATGAAGAGCCCTGTCAGCAGTCGGGACAAAAGCAAGTATTGCGATTTCCACGAAGAGATTGGTCACGACACTGAGGGTTGTTTTAGCCTCAGGCGGCTTCTTGACCGCTTAGCTGACGAAGGGGCTCTAAAATCATATTTTCCCAAGTCAAAGAGTACTTCCAAACAAAATAAAGGGCCACAACCGAAGCAGGCGGCAAACCACTCAGACACAGATGAAGATACTATCTTCACAATAGCCGGAGGTCTTACAGGCGGTGGTCCTACCATCCGGGGTACTAAAGACAATATTAGAAGATTGATCAAATCAGTGGATGATGGTCAGACGTCAAAGAGCTCCTTTCCGGAGGTCCATATCTCGAGAAAGACAGGGGAAATGTCAGGCGGCCCCATGATGACCCCATAGTCGTCGAGTGTAAAATTGCCAATCAGTGAGTTGGCCGTATACTGATTGACACGGGAAGCTCGTCCGACATTATAAGCTATCGGTGTTTGGAAAAGCTGAAGTACAAACCAAGCAACATGAATCAGGTTACCTACCCCCTAGTAGGTTTTGGGGGAGGAGTTGTACATCCGGTGGGAATTATTGATCTACCCATCCGGTTTGGAGAGAAGGGTCTGGGCCGGCACATGGTCGTCAAGTTCCTTGTCGTTGAGGAACTGACGGCCTACAACTTGATCATTGGCCGACCTACCTTAAACATCTCCAAGGCCGTCATTATCCCTTCTCTAATGCTGATAAAATTTGAGAGGGATGACGGCACAGTCGGTTCCTTGAGCGGGGACCAAAAGATGGCAAGGGAGTGTTACCTCTCGGACATCAAGCCAACTCTGACCGCAGACGGTCAAGACAATGTTGAAATACCTGATGATTCTGGTCAAGAAACATCTGAAATACCTGCCCCAGCCGGCAAAAAGAGAAAGGCGGATCCACTAGAATCCGTCAAAACAAAGCAATAGCAATCACTATCAGGGGAGAGGTCAGACGACCTCCGGCCCCAGCCGGCTGGTGAGAGCATAGACATCATATTAGATGACAGTCGGCCAGACAAGACCGTCAAAATTGGGACGACTGCTTTGAAGACATTAGGGGCAGACTTGCCATCTCTTCTCAAAGAATTCAAAGATGTGTTTTCCTTTGAAGTGGAAGAAATGCCGGGTATAAGCCCAGACCTTGCTGTCCATAAACTCGCTCTGGATCCTAAAAAGAAGCAGGTAAGGCAAAAGAAGAGGAATCATGGCGAGGAAAGATCTCAGGCGGCAGCAGCCGAGGTCAAGAAACTCTTAGATGCTGGGTATATTCGGCAATGCAACTATCCCGAGTGGGTAGCAAACGTAGTACTTGTAAAAAAGCCGAATGGTACCTGGTGGATGTGTGTAGATTACACAGATCTGAACAAGGCATGTCCAAAGGATAGTTATCCACTTCCAAAGATCGACCACCTGGTCGATTCCACAGCCGGCCATGCTTTGATGAGTTTCATGGATGCCTACTCGGGCTTCCATCAGATACCCCTATGGAAGAAGGATCAGGAGAAAACAACATTCGTCACTGATCAGGGGTTGTATTGTTACACAGTGATGCCGTTTGGATTGAAAAATGCGCCTGCCACCTTCCAACGTATGATCAACTCTGTATTTTTTCACCAAATTGGAAGGAACGTGGAGGCGTACATTGATGATATGATTGTCAAATCCAAACTCCAGGCGGATCATCTAGCTGACCTCCGAGAAACCTTCACCACCCTCAGGCGGCATAAAGTCATGCTTAATCCAAAAAAGTGCGTCTTTGGGGTTGAGTCTGGAAAGTTTCTCGGATTCTTGATTGATCAAAGGGGCATAGAAGCCAATCCGGAAAAGGTACAGGCGGTAATAGACATGAGGTCACCCCGTACGGTTCGAGAGGCTCAAAAGCTTACAGGTTGTCTGGCAGCATTGGGGAGATTCCTCAGCCGGTCAGGTGACAAGTGCCTTTATTTCTTCCAAGCAATCAAGAAAAGGTCGAGGTTTGAATGGGGTGAAGAGGCTGAGGCGGCGTTTCAACGCCTAAAACAGCACTTGCATTCCTTACCAAGGCTGGTGAGTCCCCTACCACAAGAGGCTCTCTACCTGTACTTGGTCGTCTCAGATCATTCTCTGAGTGCCGTTCTCCTTGCTGATAGAGACGACAATCAGCTCCCGGTGTATTTCATAAGTCACGTACTTAGGAATGCTGAGCTCCGGTACCCCACAATTGAAAAATTCGGTTTGGCCTTGTACAAATCAGTCAAGCGGTTGAAACCCTACTTCTTGCCCCATTCGATAACCGTCTACACCGACCAGCCCCTCAAAAGACCAATGACCACCATGGAGTCCTCCGGCAGGATGATTAAATGGGCCGTTGAAATTCAAAGTCTCGAAATCTCCTTTGAACCCAGGCGGGCAATAAAGGGTCAGACATTTGCTGATTTCATTGTTGAAATGACAAGACCATTACAGCCGGACAATACCGATCAAGTCTGGAAGGTATTCGTAGATGGTAGTTCTACAATGGCAGGATGTGGGGCAGGCGTAATTTGTCATTCTCTGGAAGGGGATAAATTCGAGTATGCTCTCCGGTTCAAATTCCAAGCTTCAAATAATGAAGCAGAATACGAGGCCCTGTTAGCCGGTATCCGGATGTGTAAGGCAGCCGGGGCAAGAAAGGCTGACGCCTTCTCTGATTCTCAATTAATCGTTAGCCAATACCATGGTGATTACGAAGCCACCCATCCGGTAATGATTAAGTATCTTCTGACAGTTAAGGAAGAGGCTGGGGCATTTGATGAGTTTAATCTAAGTCAAGTGCCAAGGTCCGAGAATAATCAGGCGGATGCATTGTCAAAACTTGCATCATCCGCCACATGTGATACGCCTAGGTCAGTCTTCTGGGAAGTCATGGAAAAGAAGAGCATAGAACATAACCCCATTGGAGTTCTAGATCGAAGCTCTACTTGGATGGACCCCATCCGGGAATACCGGGTGCCTCATCAGAGGCAGCTTCTCTTAAAAGACGAGCATTAAGCTTCGTAATGCACAAGGGTGAACTCTTCCGGAAGGGTTACCTACAGCCGCTATTCAAATGTGTTACCCCGGAAAGAGGAAGAGAAATACTGGAAGATCTCCATGCCGGATTCTGTGGATCACATATTGGCGGAAAGACACTTGCCAAGAGGACCAGGCGGCAAGGATACTTTTGGCCTACCCTCGAGGCAGATGCATTAGATCTAGTAAAGAGATGTGACAAGTGCCAGAAGTTTGGCCGGCTGATCAGACAGCCGACCACGGATTTAACAGCTATTCACAGCCCCATTCCCTTTGCCAAATGGGGCATGGACATTTTGGGGCCATATACTCCTGCCCCAGGCGGCAAAAGATACATCTTGGTGGCTGTTGATTACTTCACCAAGTGGGTTGAGGCCGAGGCAGTAAAGGGCATCAAAACTAAGGATGTCATTTCCTTCATCTGGAAGAATGTCATCACCCGGTTCGGTGTACCAATGTCAATGGTCTTTGACAATGGCCCCCAGTTTGAAACGTCTGTCCTAAAGACTTGGCTGCAAGATCAAGGGATTTCCCATTATTTTGCATCCGTTGTCCGTCCTCAAGCAAACGGTCAGGTTGAAGCTTTTAACAAGCTCATCTCAGGCGGCATAAAGAAAAAGATTGAAAAGGCAGGCGGTCTTTGGGCAGAGGAATTGACTCATGTTCTTTGGTCTATCAAAACTCCTGAGAAGGGGTCAACCGGTGAAACTCCATTTCTTATGGCGTATGGCACAGAGGCGGTGCCTCCCATTGAATTGTATGAGCCAACACTTCGAATCATGTTATATGATGAAGAGGCAAATTGGGAAGCCATGCGCCTGGCTTTGGATACTCTTCCTGAAAGAAGCGGCAATGCCACCTTGCGTCATGAGATCTACCGTCTGCAGATGACGAGGGCCTACAACAAAAGGGTGCGTAAACGCCCCCTCAAAGTTGGAGATTTTGTTTTACGAAAGCTTGAGGCAACCGGTAGGGCGAATGAACAAGGAAAACTGACCCCAAACTGGGAAGGACCCTACCGGATATTTGAAGAAGTTAGAAATGGCACATACCGCCTGGAAACCCCAGACGGAATGCGGCTGCCTCGTACCTGGAATGTAGATAACTTGAAAAAGTACTACTTCTAAGGATTTTGTAATTTTTTGTGAATAGTATTGAAATGTGAAAGCATATAATTTCCATTCATACAATTGTATTTGCACCTGTCTAGTGCAAGAACACAGAAGGAAGAACACTTATTAAAACCACTGCTCCAAAAAGAGCAGTGATCCGGTGACACCCATCCGGGTGAATCACTGAAGAGAACATCTCCCTTCTGGGTGGAACATTGTTCTAGCGATCCAATAACTCAAACGGCATTTGTCTTAAAACAATCTTGCAGCCGTTAGAAATGATCCTTTGCATCTAGGATTCACCCGGCAAGGACCCAAAAGAGGTCCATCCGGCAAAATGAAATTCCTAATGGGTCACTGTAACCGGGTTTTAATTAAAAAACCACCCAAACGGTTTTACATCCCATCCTATATTTAATTGTACCAGCCGGGGCACGGTTAGATCATTCACTGATCACCCATCCGGCTGCCATGAAACGGCTAACTGTTTACCGTTGGAGTAAACAGTTGGCCATTTCAGGGGCATTTTATTGTACCAGACGGGGCAAGGTTAGATTATTCACTGACCACCCATCCGGCTGCCATGAAACAGCTGCCTGTCGACTGTTGGGGTAAACAGTTAGCCATTTCAGGGGCATATTGTGGTATAGTTACTTCATCCGGCATATATAGAACGGCTGATTATGTTAACCGAATGCGTAGTAAACACTTGTAAAAATGCATAAAAATAAAAAAAAATGCTAATAATAGAGATAGCAAAACCGACTGTGTCGGTTAAATAGATTAATATTAATCTAATGGAAATGTTAGCCGGACCCCTGTCCGGGAAAGATACATCAAAAATACACGGCACGCAGGCCGGTAAAAAAAAAGGAGAAGTTTATGGTTGCTGATGTTGCTGTTGCTCTTGCTGCTGAGGCTGCTCCAACTCTTGAGCTTGCCCAACCTGAGTCTCAGTCGTCTGTTCCTGCAGCTGTTCCGGCTGGTTTCCCATTGGCACCCCATCCGACACTGACCCTAACCCCTTTTCAGCCCACTCGTCGAAAGGAGGAGGGGCAGGATTGCCGAGTACTCGAGCTTCATAAACTTCAGAAGCATACAAGCTAAGTAACGGAGGTTGAAATAGTCAAAGTCAGAGTCCGGATGGATGAGGCCCCAAGCCAGCTTCATGCGCTCCTCGCAGTCGGCTTCATTCTCTGCAATCAGGCGGCTGAGTTCCTCGTTCAACTCCTTTTTGTGGGCCGCCTGAATATTAGTGAGTTGGACCGTCAGCTGGCTGTTCTTCTGGCGGAGGTTGGTATTTCCCTTGTCAGCTCCTTCCAGAGCTCTAAGATCAGCCTGGAGGTTCTTGACCTTAAGTTCAAGTTCATCGACTCTCTTTTTGGCCTCATCCCTAGCCAGCATAGCCTCTTTCAGTAATTCCTCCTGTTGCAACTCCCTCTCTTTAGTTGCCAAATCATATTTAATAGTGTGAAATTGACTAACGTCAATTAGGTCAAGGGCACGCTTCTGAGCGTCTCTTACCTCCTCTTGCTTTTTACGCAAGGGGACTCCGCCCGTCCACCCTGAGCATCACCTATGATAGCAGACGGAAAAAGAGTTAGAAATAATAATAATTACTACTCATCCGGCAAAAATAATCAGTGAGACAAGCATAGGGCATTCGGGTTATTACCTCAGCAAGAAGAGAGTTGATGCGATCCAGGTTAACCTGGTGTACAGCCGGCACCGCCTCCTTTTCAGAACGGGTCAGAGTCTTGACCATTCTCTTGGCGTATTGGTTGTAGTCCGGCTGGCTGGTAGAGTCATCTGCAAAGGAAGGGATATCTGTCAGATACTGGGCATATGCGCCGCCTATATTCATGCGGCTGCCAGAGGAGCCCCCAAACTGGCTTGCTTGAGTTTTGACTCTCATATGCCCAAGCGGCCAGGGGGGGTCAAAGGCAGAGGTTTTACCTTGTTCAGGCTGTGGGGTGTCATCCCCCCCAGCCGCATCTGAGCCAGATCCCATCCGGGTCTGGCCCGCCGAAGCACTCGGCGTTAGCTGCAGGCTCTTCCCACCAGTGGTTGGCCTGGCAAGTGCAGGCGTCCTCTTTAAAGGACTAGCTGCCGGAGGTGGACCCGCCAGCCTTGGAGCTTTTGTAGCCGGCTGGGGTATGTCACCAGCCGGTCTTTTGTGCATGCTTGATAGTGATTTTGGCATGCCTTGGGTTCCGCCCTGAAATTAGGCAAGACAAAGCAATCAGTTAGAAACAAAGGTAGCTCATCATATGTCATCCGGTAAGAAATGGAAGAAGTTTTACCCCAGCATTCTTGGCGGCCAGTGCCGCCTTCTTCCCTTCAACTTGTTTCTTTCTCAGCTCAATAGCCAAGAAGGCCGGTGTCTTTTCAGGAGGCACCATTCTTTTAGCTTTGCCTGCAAGAAGGGAAATTCGAGTTAGAACACGTGTACGCATAGGCAGGCGTCAGAATACCGGATGGGTTAGTGAACCTACTCTTTTTGAACATTGAACTTAGATTGCAAAGAGACAAAAAAGGGCTCATCCCTAAACCATTCCGGGAGAGGTACCCAGAACTTTGGGACGATGATTTCACTACCGTCCTCCATCAGATGGGTCGTTTTGAGGAAGAGACCCTTCTCTATTATTTGGTCCCAGGCCTCAGACGGCACTTTCGGGAGCGCGCATTTTTTGCCCAGCAATGCCGGGTGCTTATTGTATCGCCGCAGCCGGCGATTTAGGGAAGTGGAAGGGGAAGAGACGACATAAAATTTGCTCTTCCAGTTGGTCCACTTTGATGGCTTCTCCAAAGTCATCATATATTCTTGGTTTGTGGTCAGGGTGTACCAGGCATTCCACCCACCCGGAGCCCGGCTGAGGTAATGCATGTGTGCAAAGGCCTCCTAGCTGGGGTTTACCTCCTGCAACTCACACGCGGCAATGTACCCCAAAATATTGACCCAAGAATTAGGAGTCAATTGCCATACGCCCAAGTCATACCCCATTAATATGTCCTTGATACAAGGGTGAAGGGGGAACCGGAGGCTTGCTTTGAATGGCGCCTCATAACAGCCGAAAAAATCATCGGCATGATCTAAGTCGTCTGTCCAAACGACGGCTGCATCAACAGGCGGGACTCTTATTTCCCAGTCCTTCCCAACTGGTTTCCTTTTAAAAAGAAAGGCAGGAAGGGTTGCAGTTAGGGTGACCACGTCTCTCGCAGACATGGTCATGTCAGTCGGATCCCCCTTAGCCGGCCATTTGTAAGCCTCCTCACCAATAGGCTCGGCCTCCAGTACGGGAGCTTCAGATTCAGACCCAGACCCAGACTCTTCTCCAGCAGATTCGTTGCCGGATCCTTCGGCGTTAGAATCAGAGTCTTCCAATATGCTGTCACCCGGTGTGCTCAGACCACCCGGGGAATCTTGACGAGTTTCTAGGGTTTCTTCCAAATGAATTTCACCAGACGATCCTGCCGTCTGGTCATCGTTTGCGGGGCCAGCCAGATCTTCGGCTGCGTCATCGGACTTGTAATCCGGGTCAACTGCCGTCCATCTTATATGAGTCATTCTGTCCTGCACATGAACAGAGACGGTCGGATTCGAGGTAGGTGAAGGTTCGCCCAAATACCCTCAGACGGCAGTCCCAGTCCTAGACTCAGCCGTCCCTGGTGACCGGCTGACCACAGTCGTAGGCTGTGCCGAGTGTATATTGGAAGGGTCCATATCCTATCTATGCAACCGGAAAATTAACTAAAAGAATTGAAAAGGGTACAGGCGGTACCTTTGAAGGTTGAGATTTGCTGAGATGGTGGCTTGAAACCTTCACAGGCGGAAGTCTCCGAATGTGTTTAAAGCTGAAATAAAGAAAAATATATCAGACGTATTTAATGGAAGCTCATTCAAAAGCCCCCCAAGCGGTGGAGTCCCGGATGAGGGTTAGCAGAGATGGAGCGGAAATTGCTCAAGAAACCCCCATACGGTTAAATACCGGATGGGGGCAATTTGAATGACGTTTGAGAAAAAGCTAAGGCTGCTCAAACAACCCCCATACGGTTAGATGCCGGATGGGGGCTATTTGAATGATGTTTGAGAAAAAGCCAAGGCTGCTCAAACGACCCCCATACGGTTATATACCGGATGGGGGAAATTTGACTAACGTTTGAGAAGCTAAGGCTGCTCAAACGACCCCCATACGGTTAAATTCCATATGGGGGCTATTTGTATGTTTGAGAAAAAGCCAAGGCTGCTCAAACGACCCCCATACGGTTAGATGCCGGATGGGGGCAATTTGAAATGAAGTTTGGGTAAGCCAAGGCTGCTCAAACAACCCCCATACGGTTAGATGCCGGATGGGGGCTATTTGAAAGATGTTTGAGAAAAAGCCAAGGCTGCTCAAACAACCCCCATACGGTTAGATGCCGGATGGGGGCTATTTGAAATGAAGTTTGGGTAAGCCAAGGCCGCTCAAACAACCCCCATACGGTTAGATGCCGGATGGGGGCTATTTGAAAGATGTTTGAGAAAAAGCCAAGGC
Organism: Chenopodium quinoa; assembly: GCF_001683475.1. Taxonomy (NCBI): domain Eukaryota; kingdom Viridiplantae; phylum Streptophyta; class Magnoliopsida; order Caryophyllales; family Amaranthaceae; genus Chenopodium; species Chenopodium quinoa. The sequence goes on along the minus strand of NW_018743920.1, from coordinate 639,288 downwards.
TGCTCAAACAACCTCCATACGGTTAGATGCCGGATGGGGGCTATTTGAAATGAAGTTTGGGTAAGCCAAGGCTGCTCAAACAACCCCCATACGGTTAGATGCCGGATGGGGGCTATTTGAAAGATGTTTGAGAAAAAGCCAAGGCTGCTCAAACAACCCCCATACGGTTAGATGCCGGATGAGGGCTATTTGAATGATGTTTGAGAAAAAGCTAGACTGCTCAAACAACCCCCATACGGTTAGACACCGGATGGGGGCTATTTGCATATTGTTTGAGCAAAAGCTGCTCAAACAACCCCCATACGGTTAGACGCCGGATGGGGGCTATTTGAACATTGTTTGAGAGCAAAGGCTGATCAAACAACCCCCATACGGCTAAAGGCCGGATGGGGTTACTTATAACTAGTTTGAGAAAGAGCAAAAGCTGCTCAAACAACCCCCATGCGGCAAAATACCGGATGAGGGTTATTTGCTTATTGTTTGAGTAAAAACAAGTTGGCTCAAAGGGGCCCTATGCGGCACAATGCCGGATGGGAGTATATTGGACCCAAATAAAAATAAAAAAAAAAAATTCAAATTTGTTCTCAAACAGACCCCAGAAGGCAAAACGCCGGATGAGGGAGATTTTTGGACTTGTGCTTAGAAAGCAAGGACTGCTCGAGCCAGCCCCATGCGGCAAAATGCCGGATGAGGGTATTTTAAAATTCTAGAAAAATGTTTCAGATACCTCAGACGGGAAATCCCGGCTGAGGTAGGGGTAATTCAAATTTTTTTTTGAAGAATATACCCAGGCGGCAAAATGCCGAGTGAGGTCCTTTAATCTAGGGGCAAAAAGAGAAAGGAAGCAGACGGTACCTTACTAAATCCGCACTCAGCCGGTAGGCAGATGTCAAAGTTTTTGCGAAAACCGGATGCTCGAAAGTCTTGAAAGTAGCAGCCGGTATCAGAGCTTTTCTCAGGAAATTTTTGAAAAATTTGAAGAAATGAAAAGTGTGGAGGAGAGAAGTAGCTGCCCTATTTATAGAAAGAGGCAGAAGGCAAATAGTCACCTTCTGCGCGAAAATTTGAAATTCAAAGAGGGGGGAAGCAGACGAACCGTCACTTACCCCATGCGCCCTACGTCTGTCACAGGTGACACATGGATTTGCCACATCACACCTGTGAGGGGCAGATGTTTAGGGTAAAAATACCCTTAGACACGTGGCCCAATAAAGGCTTGCCACGTGTCAATCTTTCAACGGTCAGCAAAGGCCCAATCCCTTTGCGACACGTGTCCCTTGTACCCTAATTGAGGTACAGTTCTCCCTTACTATAAATAGTAAGGGTAGACCTCATTTATGGGGATCGCAATTTAATTCCAACCACACAAAAACAAACAAAAACCGAACCAATTAAAAACGCTCTCGAATCGAGAAGCATTTATTGTTCTTATTCCACTTCGAAAAGATACTAATTTACTCTTCGGAGGCGGAACTCCCATCCCCCCATCCGGAGTCTCCGTTACTTGTGCAGGTACAGGCGTAAAAAGGAAGTCTGCTAGGAAATTATAACACTCCCGAAGGACACATAAAAAACCCCCAAACACCTAGATTATTACACTTTGGCTCTAAGCTAAAATATAGTCATTATTACATGCATGTATACGCAGCTGAAATTACCTCGTCGGTTATTTTTAAGAGTTTTTGCCTTTTCAATCAAGTGTATGTATTTACGTTGAAATCTAGTTGATGTCATCTAGTTGCCTTTTTATTGAATTTATAATCGTATCTTGACTTAGAATTATACCATACGTTTTGCTAAGGAGGACAAATTAGGTATAATACGAAGAATCAAAGAATTTTCTAATTGGCAAGTATATGGCAACTGAATAAAAAGATTCGTAAGTAGATTACTTAGAGTTTTGGTTGTGTAGTGTTGATCCTAGCTCAAATTTTCTCAAACAATAATTCTTTTCAAGGATGACAAAGAGACAATGCAATAAAGGACCAACCTATTGGCTCTTTTACTCTCTAACCACAAAAAATACTACTTTCTAATAGAGCTAGTACACATTGGTTCAAATATAAACCAACCTATCTTGTAAATAAGTATAACAATATTCATACCACTTATAGAGTTAGCTCAATAACTCATACTACGTATAATTTGATCTCAATTTAAATTAAGAATAATATGAGTAATATGACAACTAAATCAATACGACAAATGTAGCATAAACAACATAAGTATAATCCAAACTTTATATCTTATTGACATAATCAAATAAATGGTGCTGCTTCCTTTGTATCATAACAGGTGTTGAGCAATTAGGTTTTGATGATTATAAACTAATGATGATTATCTATCTAACGTGTATGTTAAGTTGTGCATAGAAAAAGCAAATTATGCTTGGAACAGGATACAAGGAACCTGAGTAATGACAGGTATATATGTAAGGAACTTGAGCAATATAGGATAAGCAATAGAGGAACAAGAACAACGATAAGTGTTATGGTTGATAAGCATGATGATGGCTAAGGGACCATGAAGGTAACTATGTAAACATGTGTTTACATATGTTAGCTTCATAAGGTAAGTATCCTATACATATATAGGTTATGTATGTGTAGGAGTCTTTTAATTTAGTTTAGTTTTCTTTATTGTTTTTATAAATAAAAAACTAACCTTCTGTTTTACTTTGTTATTCTCAGAAGTTTGCTCAGTTCGTCATCATCAAAAAGGGACAACTTGTTGATCCTTATGAGGTTTTGATGATGATGTTAAGAATTGAGCAAACTTCCATTTAATAAGGATTTTCTAGTGTTGTGATGTTTGCAGGTTCAGTAAGCGTTGAGGGCTGAAGTAGGAATTGAAACAGAGGAACTTTAGAGGATCCATGAGGATACAAGTAAATTTAGAAGAAGAGTTCCAGAAATGGAACTTCCAGAAGTTTCTTAACAGGAACTTCAAAACGGGTTGTAACGACCTGGTTTCGGTGTAATGCTGGGGAAAACCCTAAGATCCAGAATATATCAAGACTACAGGATTCCAGAACAAGAGTTTCAGAGAAGCAACATGAAGACAGAGAAATAGAAGTATATTGCTCTAGGATTCATGTAAGTATGTTGGACATAAAAGTCGGTCTGGAACAAGTCTATATAGAACCAAGGTGAATTCCAAACAGTCAATGAAATTAGAGTAACTGACTTGTCAGGAACTCAGAGACTGTCAGAGTTCAGGAACCTAATAGGAACTTAAGTATGAACGTCGTTAAAAGTCGGTTTTAATGATATATATATTTACCTTATACGTGCATATCTTTTAGGGATTTGGTTTTACTGAATAAAGATATTTATCTTCTAATAAATCCCTTTTGGAAAAAGATAAGATTGTTTAAAAAGTATTTTAAACAAAAAGATAAGTTTTGAATAAAATCTGATTTTATGCTAAGTTTATCTTATTATTATTGACAGTTTTTATTCTTAACAAAAAGATATATTTTCGGAAAACTGATTTTTAGAAAATATCTTTTAAACTTATCTTTTCAGAAAATCTATCTTTTTCAAGATGAAATGAATAATTCGAGTGTACTATAAATATGCTCATATGCATTCATTCAAAGTTGAGGCTGACGAAGTGTAGTGGTCGTGCTTAATGGTTTTATCCTTCACCACGAAGCTAAGTCAGTCCTCCTGGTCAAAGTTCCTATCAGGTTTTTGGTTACAGTACGTCTAGTGAGTTCCAGACAGATCTTGAGTGTTCAACATATTAGTTTTATCTCTTTATTCATAGATATGTATTTAGGGATATTCGATGAGATCTTGTAATGGGAAAAAGGGTTTTGAGTGTTTTGTATTTTGGGGTGAGATTGTGAATTCTCTTAAATTCACGCTTGTGTATGAGTTTGAAATCTGGTAAAATTCGAGTGGTAGCTGTGAGTGCACAGTGAGTGAAAGGAACCTGAGAAGTGTCTTGGGTCACCTAGGAAGTTTCCTGGGTAAAGGGAGAAAAAGGGTCCTGAGAAGTGTCTTAGGTCTGGTAGGAAGTGTCCTATCATAGAGTCAAGTGTCCGTGGCGGAACTTGCAAAGCAAAGGTCTGTGTAATAGGTTGTACTAGGAGAGTTGCCTATTATAGTGGAATTTGTTTATAAGTCCCAATAGGGCCGAGGTTTTACTTCCAGTTAGGCACTGGATGGTTTCCTCGTAAAACTTGCTTTGTGCTTTAAGTTCCTTTACGTTTTGTTTTTAATTTCCGCATAAGTTTCGCGATTGGAACCTACTACCATTCACCCCCCCTCTTGTAGTAGTTCATCTAAAATAACAATTGGTATCAGAGCAGGTGCTCTTGATAAACCGGGTAACCCCGAGGAGCAAGTTCCAGGCTAGGATGGATATCTACAAGGAATGCAGTGAATGGAACTCAACCCTAGAACGTTCCGAATACCACGTGAAGACCAAAGTCTGCTTGTGAAGCAGATGTGATTCAAAGATGAACATCTTTGAGGTAAGTGTCTCGTCTTTGAAGTCTTGATTATATGCATGACATTATGTGTACAAGTTCCTTGTAGTATTTCTAGTTAAATTTTGGATTTTGTTTTGAAAGTTTGCAAATCAATTTTGTGTAACCTCAAATTTGATTTATAGAGTGAAAAGTATTTGTCAGATTTACAAATTGATTTATTTTTAAAGAATCGGTTTACTGGAAATAGTTCAAGGAACGTATTATGTAGAATTATGCATATTTGGTCTCTTGGAACCTGGATTATCCCTGTATGGAAACTTAATTCTTTGGGCAAGGTAATGAACGTATATTTTGAATATTTTCCAAAGAATGACCTTATCATGTGTATGTGTTTTTCTGAATATTTATTATGTAGACACATGATGTTTATTGTTAGTAAAGATAGTTGGTTTAACCGTAGTTGTTTTAATTATGGATTATTAATGTCTATTACTAACATGAAAGTACCCAATATAAATTGGGTAACCAAAGCCAAAAGATGACTGATTTTGCAGGCTAAGTGAGTGGAGACAACTTATTAATAATGATGAACTTTGGTTGTTTGTATATAAGCAATTATGTGCAAATTCCTCTCACTAGAAAGCCTTTATAAGAGGTTTGTAGTAGGTGAATCGACAACATGAATAAGTGTGTAAGTTGCCTATACATCTCTCTGTAAATATTGGTCATGTTCTTTTGGTATGTATTAATCCTTCACAAATTCCAATTGAAATTCAATTCCCTAATCTTATGAAGGTTATTTGTGAATGGATGAAAAGAGAAGTTGTTTGGATGTTTATAATGTATATCATGACAAACTAACTTCTCTTCTAGCTTTGTGCAAGTTATTAATCATTGTTTTGTAGGTTTGTCCATTGAGACAAATTGGTGCGTAAAAGTTTGTTCCATTAGGAGCTCAGTGCTTAAATTGGTTGGAACTTGGTGAACTTGGAATGATAAAACGAATTAGGGATACAGGAATAACAAAGCTTCTATATCAAGGTGCTATAGGAGTTAGCGTATACGTTCCTGTAAAGATTCTTGTTCAAGTTCCAGTTAAGTTCTTATTTGGAACAAAGCATTAATTCCTGTAGCAGACTCTTATGAAGGATAATGAGTTAAGATGATTATCTTTGACTGCGTGTTGGAGATTCATCATTTTGTTGATGGAACGACATCTAAAAGGGAGTATTCTTACAGGAACTTTATGTTTTAACACTTTTATGCTTTAGGTTTTATCTACCTCTTTTGACTAACCTACTGACATTTTAAAGGCACAAAGGAATCTCTTGGGTTGTGAACTTTCAGGTTATATCTTTTGAATGATAATATGAGGGACTTTGACAAGGTGTTGAAGAATTTGAGATTAAATCAACACGTTCCTCTACCCAAGATACAACGGTCTAAAGGACCAGAAGGACATGTTCCAACTTTATGTCAAAAGGAACATGGAAGAGTTGAAGGTTTATAATAGGAGGGAACTTGCATTATCTCGACAGCGAGGATCCAAAAGAGATGATGATAGCCAAATCAAGGTATCTCTTGCTATAAACCTGCAATGGAAGAACTTTGACTTATAATACTAACACGAAAGGTAAAATTTCTACATAACAGGAAGTTAGTAAGTCAAGTTCCTATCCCATTGTGAATATTTTTCTTGTCAAGTTTTTAATGCACATTCTGGTTTTCAATTGCTTGTAACTCTAGTTGTTTTATGGCTTCAAAATGACATCATCAATAAAGAGTGGAAATGTCACATATGAAGGGAGTCAAAAAGGGAACACATCATTTGTGGATCTCAAGGTGATTCCTAACAACAACCTGACATTTCTAGGTTTTATTGAAGATGAGATACCTCTATGCTTCAAACTGTGAACATGTTAATCTTTTCATGCTTGATAAACCTAGTAGGAACTCGATAATAGGTATATGTACATGTAAGTTCCAAACAGGTTAAGATCGAGAAGCATGAGAATGAAACACATGTTACATTCTCTTTCAACATCAGGTAGATGGTAAGCAACACTAATCCATTGGATCTTAGTGATATGGATATGTTTACCATGTGATATGTAGAGACTAATTGAAAGAGATGTCTTGTTTATAAGTAATGAAAGCAAATGAATACTTGGTTTCTTTTCTTAATAGAAGAGATGATGAACTGTTTATTGAAAGTCTTTTCTATCACAGGGTATGTGGCTAAGTATTCATCACTTATGAGATTATAGATCTAACAATGGAACCTAGTTCCAGTCATGTTTAGTGTTTGTTGCAGGAACACAGGATTGTCAACAAGTTTCCAATTTTGAATCATGAAAGACAAGAAGAGAACAAAATTATATACTAATGGTCTTTTCAGGTTCTTTAGAATAGTTTTCAATGTCTCTGGCTACATCATCAACACTGAAGCAATAGATCTTTGATGAACAAGACACCCTATGTTCTACTTAGGGATGTTTGATGATAGAAGTACCAAGGCGATTTATCCATAAACGCCTAGACTAGTAAAACATATAGAGTTGACACTATCATGTTTAATGTGCCATAAGTGAACATATTTTGAGACTAACAGGTTTGTTCCCATCAAACAGGTTATAAAGATGAACTCACAAGTTACTGTAGAACTAACTGAGTTCCTAGTAAAGAAATATGTCACTAAGAATAACAGCAAGGGATAGCTACATATGTTGAGGAACTTTTAGATGTTAAGTTCCAACTCATGCAGCAAAGTTCAATGAACTCAATATAAGAAAGCAAGTTCCAACGAAGTTCCAGAGCTGAGATAATATTTGTTCTGACCAGCAATATCTCAACAAACTATGGAACTAAAGTGTCTTATATGCATATGTAACCAAGGCCGAGCCTCACGACATTGAAGGATTTGAGGATGTAGCTTGAAGATTAGATGTGCAACAGGAACTCGATGAGCTTAAAAGGAAGAAGGTGTGTACTACATTCTAAACCTATTCTAGAACACCTAAAAAGGGTCGGAGATCAAAAAGGGTGTTCTGGAAAAAGCTTGTTGAGTAAGGCACGTGAATGGAACAAAGCTAGGTTGGTTCTTAAAGGAAACAACCAATACAAAGGTATGTATTGTTTTTAAGGAACTTATTGCTCGTGTAGCTAGACTTGAAGGTAATTGAACATTATTTTATCTTGTTGTTTATATGGGATTAGAGTTGTACCACATGGATGTCTTGGATGTCTTTTGTATAACATTTTGTTATAGATGTCTATGTGGAACATACTCTAGGATAGATTGCTATCCAAGTTCCTTCTTGAAAATTGAGCTTTAAAATTATCAATTTTTGTTTTCAAGATGGATTGAGTTATTAGTTGTACTTACTTACATTAATTATATTTTTGGTACAACTAACGAGACATTGTGCATTGATTTTTGCTAATCTATGATAAGAAAATATATTTTTAAGCATTAACCACTGACAATGGAACTTGTGTTAGAAGTGGAAGTTCATATTAGATTCGAAATCATCAAGGAACAGAATAACCACTTCAAGAACTCCAAGGTAAGCCATCATATCAACCTATGTATTAATAGTTACATCTTTATTGATATGAGACTATATAAGATATAAGTTCCTTTCACATGTCGGCATTAGATGAATTGGATTGATATATCTTTGGTATGGATGCAATATGTGAATTTGTGAATTGATTCTCTTATGGTTGTGTCTTGACTTATCATATTCTTGTTTATTGCTTAATGGAACAAGACTCGATGAAATATAACATGAGTATAAAGTATTTTTCCCTTAAGTTATGTCAAGTTGGGGTTCCTATGCATGTTAAACATAAAGTAAAGAATGTGCGCTTATTGTTTATGTGTCACACTTAGTTCTTGTGTTGTAAAAGACATACTCACTTGCCTAATAGTATTAGAGGTCTCTTAATAGAACTATGGGTGCTGTCAAACACGAAGTTCCTAAGTTGCCAAAGGAACAATGGAAGAAACTTTGGTGGAACAAGACAGGTAAGTTCCCAGACCGTTTGTAACTCACTTGTTTAAATTTCAGAGGGAACTAACCTATCTTTTAGTCAACTTTCAAGCATCCACACCATATATCTTCGATCACAACATTATTCTACAACTCTAAGTTGTGTGTCTGTGTTGCATATACTCTAATTGTCTTATATTTAGAAAATTGAAGATTCTTATTCACCCAATTCAATTTCCTCTTTCCGTTCACACACTTTTACTTCTTATTCTTAATTCCCATGTGCTCTAAGTTTGTTGATCATCTTTTTATGATTTTTAATGATTTGATGAAACATAAAAAATGGTGATTATATGTTGAGGAGGAAGTTGAAGATAAAGGAAGAAGAATGGTAAGGGACTCAGGGGGAATAAGGTAGGAACCAAGAAATCAAAATGGTTCAGATCTGGTTGTGGAACTCAAGTGTATGAGTGAGTAATATCTTCATTGATTTAAAATGTGTTATTCCAGGAAAGCATGCAAAATTTGTATAATGACACCCTTTAAAAAATAAAAAAAAAAAAAAGAGAAAGAAAAGGAAAAAGGGTGATCAAATATTTAATTTCCTGGGTATCTATATATGAAGAATGTTGACTATGTTGATGTCGTGTACTCGTATACTTGGTGAGCTAGTGAAGGAACAATAATAAACGACGAAGGAACTTGATTATGATGAAACTGAAATCTATTTAAGTTCCAGTATGGAGAATGTTCCTCAAAGAAGTTGGTGGTTAAGGTAAGGGAACTTGGTTATCAATTGGCAAGATGAATATGTGTTGTGTTCAATAGGAGATTCAAGAGTTTGAGATAAAGTACAATGTGGCGGTTCTCATCTCAAAAGGTTTAAACGAAGAGCACAAATTCCACTTCACGTTCCCTCTACTTATTTTGTTCCATATGCTTCTTTATATATCCTTTAAGCTTGCGCTTTAATTGGTCTATTCATGCAATCCATTTCTAACTTTTTAGCTCTGATCTTTACTTGAATTTTAACTTCTTATTTGTCAAGTTCAATTAAGGGTTTTGAAGTTGGGCCTTTGGATTGTGAGTTGGAAGTTAGTGTGGAAATGGTATCCGTGTTTGAAAAGTGAGTACCTTGAGGCTTTTAGGAACAACAAGTGTTTAACTAGTATATACTTACTTATTATATGGTGGTAGGTGTGACATATGACTTTAAGTGCATATAATTTACGAAAAACAAACGTGTGGAACAATACCCTTTTTGATAATGACAAAAGGGGGAAGAATATGTATGATGCTTATGGTATGCAGTAATTAAGTCTAAAGTTATTACATCATGATTGTTGAAAGTATTTATATATTGATAAATGATGTGTATTGCTAAGTTCCTAACTATTAAGTTCTTGTGTATGTTCTTAACTTGTTTAAATGTTATTTCCTTGAAAAACTAAGGGGGAATAAATGTACAACGATTATCCTTTAATATGTGATGAGCATCAATAGTTTGTCATCATCAAAAAGGGGGAAATTGTTGAGCAATTAGGTTTTGATGATTATAAACTAATGATGATTATCTATCTAACGTGTATGTTAAGTTGTGCATAGAAAAAGCAAATTATGCTTGGAACAGGATACAAGGAACCTGAGTAATGACAGGTATATATGTAAGGAACTTGAGCAATATAGGATAAGCAATAGAGGAACAAGAACAACGATAAGTGTTATGGTTGATAAGCATGATGATGGCTAAGGGACCATGAAGGTAACTATGTAAACATGTGTTTACATATGTTAGCTTCATAAGGTAAGTATCCTATACATATATAGGTTATGTATGTGTAGGAGTCTTTTAATTTAGTTTAGTTTTCTTTATTGTTTTTATAAATAAAAAACTAACCTTCTGTTTTACTTTGTTATTCTCAGAAGTTTGCTCAGTTCGTCATCATCAAAAAGGGACAACTTGTTGATCCTTATGAGGTTTTGATGATGATGTTAAGAATTGAGCAAACTTCCATTTAATAAGGATTTTCTAGTGTTGTGATGTTTGCAGGTTCAGTAAGCGTTGAGGGCTGAAGTAGGAATTGAAACAGAGGAACTTTAGAGGATCCATGAGGATACAAGTAAATTTAGAAGAAGAGTTCCAGAAATGGAACTTCCAGAAGTTTCTTAACAGGAACTTCAAAACGGGTTGTAACGACCTGGTTTCGGTGTAATGCTGGGGAAAACCCTAAGATCCAGAATATATCAAGACTACAGGATTCCAGAACAAGAGTTTCAGAGAAGCAACATGAAGACAGAGAAATAGAAGTATATTGCTCTAGGATTCATGTAAGTATGTTGGACATAAAAGTCGGTCTGGAACAAGTCTATATAGAACCAAGGTGAATTCCAAACAGTCAATGAAATTAGAGTAACTGACTTGTCAGGAACTCAGAGACTGTCAGAGTTCAGGAACCTAATAGGAACTTAAGTATGAACGTCGTTAAAAGTCGGTTTTAATGATATATATATTTACCTTATACGTGCATATCTTTTAGGGATTTGGTTTTACTGAATAAAGATATTTATCTTCTAATAAATCCCTTTTGGAAAAAGATAAGATTGTTTAAAAAGTATTTTAAACAAAAAGATAAGTTTTGAATAAAATCTGATTTTATGCTAAGTTTATCTTATTATTATTGACAGTTTTTATTCTTAACAAAAAGATATATTTTCGGAAAACTGATTTTTAGAAAATATCTTTTAAACTTATCTTTTCAGAAAATCTATCTTTTTCAAGATGAAATGAATAATTCGAGTGTACTATAAATATGCTCATATGCATTCATTCAAAGTTGAGGCTGACGAAGTGTAGTGGTCGTGCTTAATGGTTTTATCCTTCACCACGAAGCTAAGTCAGTCCTCCTGGTCAAAGTTCCTATCAGGTTTTTGGTTACAGTACGTCTAGTGAGTTCCAGACAGATCTTGAGTGTTCAACATATTAGTTTTATCTCTTTATTCATAGATATGTATTTAGGGATATTCGATGAGATCTTGTAATGGGAAAAAGGGTTTTGAGTGTTTTGTATTTTGGGGTGAGATTGTGAATTCTCTTAAATTCACGCTTGTGTATGAGTTTGAAATCTGGTAAAATTCGAGTGGTAGCTGTGAGTGCACAGTGAGTGAAAGGAACCTGAGAAGTGTCTTGGGTCACCTAGGAAGTTTCCTGGGTAAAGGGAGAAAAAGGGTCCTGAGAAGTGTCTTAGGTCTGGTAGGAAGTGTCCTATCATAGAGTCAAGTGTCCGTGGCGGAACTTGCAAAGCAAAGGTCTGTGTAATAGGTTGTACTAGGAGAGTTGCCTATTATAGTGGAATTTGTTTATAAGTCCCAATAGGGCCGAGGTTTTACTTCCAGTTAGGCACTGGATGGTTTCCTCGTAAAACTTGCTTTGTGCTTTAAGTTCCTTTACGTTTTGTTTTTAATTTCCGCATAAGTTTCGCGATTGGAACCTACTACCATTCACCCCCCTCTTGTAGTAGTTCATCTAAAATAACAACAGGGTTGTCACTAAAAACTCAAGAACTAACAGCTATATTTTTAGCTGCAAGACTTGTATGTAGTGTTATGATTGAAGGTGACATTCATACATTTCTCGACTCCTGAACTCTGGCTGCTACTATCTGGGTGATTTATATGTTACGATTCAAGTTGACTTATACTTACAATAAAGAGTTCGACACCATGCCCCTCTACTATGTGGTAATATAATCTTCACTTTGTCTATTACTTAAATTTTGTAATTATTTTCTATTTATACTGTGAGACATTAAAGTATTTCAACAACAATAGTATGATTTTGCTATACTAATTGTTGTCGATTTATTCCTTAACCTACCCCCTCTGCTTTTAAGCGTCTTATCCACAACTTCTTGACCAAAATCTTGTTTGTTGATTTGAGTTGATTAATAAACGATGATGTTTTACAGGTTATTCCTTGTGGCATCCTATCAATATTAGTGCATCCTCAATCGCTTTGGCCTCTTTTTGCTCGTGTTCTCTGGTCGTTTTGTCTGTGCATTGAAGCCATTTCAGTGTTGCCTCAACTTCGATTTATGCAAAACGCAAAGGTTTTATTTTCACTTTAAACCTATTAATTTGTTGCCATTTCATCTTAAATTAGAGGAAGTACATATATACAATACAGTACTACTTATTATACTACTTACCAAATTTTTTATTATGCTACTAAAACTTTGAGAATTTATGCTATACTTCAGATAGTTGAACCATTTACTGCTCATTATGTTTTCGCCTTGGGTATTTCAAGGTTCGTGGGATGTGCTCATTGGATCTTTAAGGTTAACAATTTTCACCCTTCCAATCTACTATGAATTGAATTGCTTGAAATTAATACATTATTAACGTATAATATAATAGTATACAATTAAAGATAAGATTAATAAACTCTGTTGAATATATAGATATACGAGACCGGTGGAACATATCTAGTGTTAGCAGGCAGAGGACATTTTTATATACTGCTAATATTGGTAGCTGAGATTGTTCAAACTTTCATATTGGCAGACTTTTGTTATTATTATATCAAGAGGTAAATTAATTTCGTACAAAAAGAGCTCTTCATTTTTAGATTCACTTACGTTATAAGACCGCTTGCTAAAATTATTTATATCCTGTTTAATATTACAGTGTCGTGAATAGGAAGAAAATGATGAGCTTACAATCACCAGTTTAAAAGTTTATCACCTCATACAAAGTGATTTTGGTGGTCAAGATTGGAAAGGTTAACACAAGGCAAAACTCAAGGGAGATCAAGAACTTTTCTCTCTATTGTTGTTGTACTAGAGTCTAGAGTAATGTTGCTCTTTACTACCTGGACAATTTTCGCCGAAAACAAATGAATAATTACCCTTATATGAGATACATTCAAGAATCTACTTGTGCAAACTTCGTATGACAGTGAAGTAAGGCTTTTTATTTTTTGGTGAACAAGAGGGGCGATGCCCCAACAATGAAAGCTTTGTTGTATGGTTAGTAAAATCAAGTCCCGTCAAAGCAACAATACTTCAGAGGAGTCCGAACAATCCCCTTTGAAAAAACAATAACAGGGAAGAAAGTTGTCATACTCCTATATATTTTCCTTCCTTCTTGACTTACAGGTTTTTGTTCTTACTGCTTCAACCAGACTTTTATTGTAACAAGCTAGCAACCACGTATGTATCCAAACCTTCAAACTAATGAGCGTAGGCTCATTATGGTCTGCCCCTCCATGACACTGTCAAACCACAAGAATACGACTCATCATTAGCCATATCGATTATGTAATCAGCACTCTCAGAAGTAGAGGAGTACACAAACACTTTTCACCTTATAATAACAGATAACTGGAAATTAAGATACTTAAGTTCCCAATGCTTACCCCTTAACATAGTAATAACAGAAATCAGCCAAGATGAATGTATGAACCAATTCAGCAACAAGAGCCAACAGTATCCAGATATGTCCTTGTCCTATAAGCATCAGGTGAACGCCTCTGGTCTCAATAAGCTGTATAAGTTACAATACATATAGTTAGCGAAGGAGACCCTTCAAATGTTACATATCAAGATTCATGTCATGCTAACTAGATAGGCAGCAAAGCGGACACAGGACACTGTCAACTAAAATTGTTGGCGAGGATGAAATGTCTGCTACGACTTCTTCAGAATTCAAAAAACAAATATAACAAATACATAACTGATTCCGAATTTAAAGCCTGAACATCTACTGAGAGAAGTACATGATACTAAAGGGAATGCCATACAAAGATTAAGCAGCAAGTGTTGTTCAAATTAATTTCCAAAGATAAGCAGAAATTTTTCAGGAGTCAGGAAGCTAACCTGAATTATCCAATTAGCACATCCCATGAACCTTGAGACGCCCAAGGCAAACACATAATGGGATGTGAAAGGTTCAACCATCTGCAAAAAACCAATGAAGAAGTTGTGTCACATGTAGCATTGCACAATGCTTCAGATGTTACTCTAATCCTAAAGGCAGTAATCACAATACAACAATACTCCATTGAGTACATTACCAATCATTTTTTGCTTTAACCAAATTCTTTTATCTTTGAAATCAAGCTAAGACTAATACGTATGTTAACGTTATTACATTTAATGCCATGTAAACAATATGTACAAGAGTACTTTTAATTTTAATTTTATAAACTCTCCGCTACTTGCTGCATTGCACAGCCAGTCTGCCACTGATACACAACTGTGTAGTAAGGTAATTTGTTTAAAAAAGCCTCTATAGTGCTCCAGTGTAAGATGAGTTCTTATCAAAGAGAAATCTTCAGCTCTTTATACTGCTAACTTATCATACTATGAAGCTCTCTACCTACCAATTTTACTAAGAATTACCTTTGCGTTCTGCATCAAACGAAGCTGGGGAAGAACAGCAACAGCTTCAACCGAAATGCAGAATGACCACATCCACCGAATAAGCAATGGAAAAGGTCCTGTAGGATGTGCTAATAATGCAGCAACAGCACAAGGAGCTAACTGTACAAAATAAAACAGTAAACATAGATATTAATTTTTACTTATGCGATGAAAACCTTCCAAAAATACCCCAAAATACTAAAAGTGTGAAAGAAGACAAATCATTAATTTAGTATTTCACAAGTAATCATCATTCATAGTTTAGAGTTTCCGTAAAGAGTTTATGTTTTTCATCAATTACCAGTTCAAAGAGTAAAATAAGCAACATCGTGACATTTCCTCAACCATTACATATACTTGTATTGTACATTTCATGAAGAGATGTTATATTGATCTATAAGATACTATAAATATAATCCATCAGTCAAATGCCAATATTACAAAATAAAACAGGTTTATCAAGGAAAAAAAACTCCTTAGTGTCAGATTAACTTCATACTGTTGAACATGATGACATATAAGAAGCAGTTTTCAAATGTGAAAACCTGAAAGGTTTTTCAAAAATAATTATGTACAGAACATACTGCATAGTATGATATTTGCTCATTCCATGATTAGTTTTAGGTACTGCATAAATGTTTTGAGTACTGAGACATACAAACTGAAGAAAGGAAAGGGAAAAAAACAAGGCATTATGGCAAAACCAAGACAAATAGACTAAAAAATTACCACGTAGAGCAGGGGCATATTGTCTAGTTCTTGCAGGTAAGTTGATTTCAACTTGAACCGCATCATATACATCACCCACAAAGTAGCTACAAGGTTCAGGGAATCGAGTACAACATGTATTTGCCCTCGGATTGAAAGGCTGGATAGGAGTCTCACAAATAGATTTATAGCTGTAAGCTCTTGAGTCCTTAGTGATAGACCTATGAAATACAAGCATAAAAAAAATATTATCAGTAATTGAAAAGGGTCATATACTTGCTGCAACCATTGACATGTACTATATGTATTTATGCTCCAAAAATAGCTACTGCATCCAGAACTAATAGTCACAATTCATGGAGTGTTCAGTAGAAAGATCTCACGTTTCCTTAAAAACAAATAGACTAATATTGATTTTCCAAACATACCCCATTTTGCTGGGTGGTGACGAGAGTATGGCCGTATGGAATCAATTTAACACTCAATTTTGGACGGAGTGAGTACAGTTTTATAATATCCTGTAACGCTGGCAAAATTTACTTAAAGGGACAGCAATGTCTTCTGCAGTTACAAGATCAAATGAATGGAGTACTTATATTAGTTGGGTCAGTCAGGTATCTATGTCGATAGATCTGGTTTCTTACAAAACTCACACAGATATAGTGATAATAGAGAGCTCTAAGTTGGCAATTATCATGAGTTCATGACAGACAGATAAATTCTACACTAAACCATTTATCTATTTAGATTTGAGTAGTAATACTATTCACTTGTAAAACTAGTACATTAGTATTTTTGCTGATACAAGAGCAATTTCACATAATCCATTGATCTAGAAAGCGTAAGTCCAGGGACCAGGGTAAAAGCAAACCGAAGATCAATTAGAAATGCTTAATTAATACGAAGGTACAATTCAGAACATGTGTTCCAAGTTATAATATGTCCAGGCCTCCAGGGTTATATTTTGTTTTGAAAACTAATGATCCATTGTTCTAACCCAATTATAATTCAGTTATGTTTTCCCACCTAAACCCTCAATGTAAACATATTTACTTGTTTGGCACGGTGTGTTTAAGGGATGAAAACGCAATTGATCATTTTCATTACCTATTGTTTGGTAGGAGAGGTGAGTAACATACTCAATTTCTCGAGGGTAACCATGACTATCCATTTGTTAAACTTTCCAACTCTCTGATAACAAAATCGTTACTCTCCTTAATCCTCAATTTGATACAAGAGATTCCGTTCCTTAGTTATTGCAAACATTATTCTGTCCCCTTTTATTTGTTTATATTTATACCAAACACATACTACTAAATATCAATCAATAAAAACAAGGAATATGATCTTCAAAACTATTGCTTATCAGTGTAAAGGATAATAATGATCAAATCATTGCTGTCAATATAAGTTATTGTTCATAGTTTATAATCCCTCGATTTATTCCTTAACTTTGATAGTCAAAGTATATGTCTTATTATTAGCTAATGTACCTAATCATATATTGTACCTAGTTATAGTTTGGTGATGTTCAATACTTAAATATTGTACTATATATATATACTCATGTATACTCATCTATATAATCAAGCTTTCCAACATTCTCTTTCTCATAACTTTATCAATCAACAACATCAATCGTCCTTGTTAAATTGTTGTCGTTGTTGATCAAATTAATATAGATATGTTAATAGAATTTTTTTTTTCCTTTAACCCAAATTGATTGGAAATTGAAAGTGAAAACATACCGCAAATCAATATAAGATCAAATAATAAGCTAATAGAGGATACTTAAGGGTATTTACACTATTGCAATGTGCAACATCACATTGTCAATATACTTGCTCTCTTCTCTATTAATTGCAACATTTTTTAACAATTCTCAATGAGTCATTGCACTACTTTAATGATATATCAACATACATAAATAAAACTTGAATATATACATTGGAGTAATCTACATAAAAGTACAAAAAAATCAAAACATTGCAATCAAAAAAGAACGAGAAATGTTACAATTACAGAAATAAATGGGGTGCAAGAGTACGTACCAGAACAAGTCTTGGAGATGGTGAGCTTGTAAATCAAGAGTAAGATACCAACAGCATGAGAAGTTTGAGCAGCAACAAAAAAATGTGCATGATCTTTGACCAATACTTTTAACAAAACAAGCATTACAACCGCAGCAATGGCACCCATACACAGCTTCTCTTTCATAGTACGGTTTCGAACCCATGTACCAATTCGCTGCACCAATGCTGGTGTTTCATATTTGAATTTACCCATCTCAAATTTCTATTACTTGCCTGATTTTCTGGACATAATGTGCAGCACTGTTTGTATGAGGGAGAAAGTGAAACACAAACAATTGGAATTTCCATTTTTAGAAAGTCGTTAAAGAATTGAAGGTGGTTATTTAATCATTTTGTACGAGTCTGAGAAAACAAAGAGAAAAACCCGGTAAGGAGAGGGCCGAGGAATTTTTTGGGTTCAATAGAATGGTTGGGCGGGTTTTGAATTACGACCTATTTCTTTTGTAATGCATAGGATGACATATTTAATATTTGTTAATATGTTGAAAATTTTTACATACAGTATGTACAAAGTACCATTAAATAGGTTAATAATATCATTAATTGTCTATTAAAAAAAATCATTAATTGTAATGGTATAAATATTTTTTTTAATAATATTATTAAATATATAAATAATATATCAAATATTATACCATTCTGAGATATAATAATACTCATAAGACAATCTATATACTCCAATAATATTATATACATGCATAATATTACACGAAAAAAATACAAATGCAATCCTAAAATATGTATATACAGACATCAAATTACTATTGTGCCCTCCTATATGTTTCTACAACACATATGGCCCATGCGCCCAAATGTACCCGTGGGTTTTAGTGTTACAAGACTTACAATGAGTAGACTTGATAAAACCAACTTGATGCTAGTGACTCGACTCACATATAATTGTAATCGTTAATACAAGGAGAAATGATCATTTTCACTTAGTAGATGACCAACATTAGAAATCCTACTTGTAGCTCGATATGCTTCCCAATAAATATGTTGGATATCCCAATTGTCGAACTTAATTGTAAGAAGTAGATGTTTGCTATGATATTCTTGATTTGACATAGAATTCACCAAATTCCTCTAATTGAGTTGATAACTAATAGATTATCACCTTTAATATGTATGCTAATAATTTCTTCTTTGAAAGCTCAAAATTTGTTTTTGTAAAGAGTTGTAACTTTTGTTATGTAGATCTTTAGTGCGCCATAATTGAAAATGCGAGCTTCAAAATTTGTCAACTATTATCTCTAATGATAATTCCCGCTACTCTTTAGTTGTTGAACACTAAGCCTCCCGAGCAACTATGATAGAGTTTGCTTAGTTGGTGGCAATGTATGCTACAATAAAAGATCCGAGTATGTTTGTAGTAAAGGAAAATAATTTACATTATATGGCTCATAATAAAATGTCAAATGTCTTTCCTTATTAAAAAACATAATTAGAAAATAAAAAAATACTTACTCAATAAATACCTAATTGAAGTCAAACTTTGTACTTATTAAACAATTGTATGTAATTAATCTCTTTGTCTTTCCTTATGAGACCATCCATCAAGAACATCTTGATTTTCAAGGGAGTGGATCATTTCAAAAACACCCAATGAATCCAAAATCAATAAGGACAATGACCCATTGTCACGTGATTCACGTCTTAGCCATCTTTAATATTGTTTATACACCAATAATTTGTCTTCATCCAACATATTAGGCGATATATTTCCGTTGTAGGGCCGAGCTTGATGAGGGGACATCTCTACTACTCCGTTATAAAATTGCCTCAACTGTCACCCATAAAATAAAATTAATTAAAATAAAATTAATTAAAATAAATAAAAATGCTATCCAAAATCCAAATTGGACAACAATAATGGTTTTTATTTTTATTTAATTAATTATTATATTTTTGTTTTGCACAGAGTTATATATGAGGCTAACCACAAACGGTGGTCGGGGTTACTTGGTCAAGAGTTACTCGATTAGTCAGGAGTTATTTGGTCAGGGGTTACTTGATCAAAGGTTACTCGATCGATCATGAGTTACTCAATTATGGGAAACTCGGTCATTCAGGGATTACCCAATCAGAGATTATTCGTATGTCAGCCGGCCACAAGATGTGACCAGTCACACAAAAAATACGCTAATTATTTTAACAGGAACTATTATTTTCTTACTGTCATTTATTATTTTTAGTTTTGGGGTAAACATGGCAATATTAATGCAACACGTGACACATCGTCTAACAAGGTCACAACCAATTAAAACCTACCACGTAGGACATATTACATGTTCCAGCCAATAAGATGGTGTCATGCTATACTTGTCATTTTTAATTTTTTTTTTCCAGTACTACTACTATAGCCTCTAAATATCTAATCTCTATGTTTCCTAAATTAATTATGTTGCAAAATTTAGTGCTTCATCAGTATTACGGAGTACTAATTATTCGTCATGCATATTTCATACTGTGACGAGACGAGGCTAGTAAGAATTTACGTATAAGAAATTGTAAGAGATTTGAGATATTAAAAATTTAAGAAAAATTAACTATCGTGTTATATTTTACATATATGTTTCATGGTATGATTTAATGAATAAATATTGAGATCGACTAAGATATCTTTATTCTTTACTTTGTAGTATATAAATACTTGATGTTTTATTCAATTTTAAACAAGCTTTATAGCGTGCCCTTAACCATAAAATTATCACTTCTATATAAATTCGATTTTGTTTATATTTAGAGGTTTAACATCAACAAAACAATTATGAAGTCATATTCTTGAACTATTAGGGAAGTATCCTTCTAATATTACATCTAGACAATAAAAAAAATTTATAATAAAGGAGTATTATCTATTTAATATATTTTCACTTATTTAAACTTATCTTAATAAAAAAATAATAATATTAAAAAAAAAACCTCATCTTATGTTATTTGAACTAATTAAAACCTAATCCGGATAATATAGTCTATCCTACACACAAACTTACCAAACAAAAGGAAAAAAAAAACCTAACCTTATACAGATTACTATATCCGTTTCTTAATAATTGCAACACTTTTATTTTAGGTAGGTTTTATAATAATTGCCACGTCTAAAAAGGATCCACTATTATTTTATTTCTCTCTCCTACCAACCCCAATTTTTATTAATTTATTATTTCTCTATCTTATTAACTATATTTTATATTTATAAAAAAAAATAAAAATTCTTTTGATCCCGACATATAATTTTCCTAAAACTTTATGCATATGCTAATATTGCGAATTTACAATCATTACAATAACAGGGAAATACTTCATTAATTCCATAAAATCTATATTTTAGGTGGACACCACTACTCCATCTCTTAACCATCGAGTCAACTCGTAGATTGATTTAATCTCACCATAAGTTTATAACCCCTAGTCCTAGTCCCAATAAACCTCACAACATAAATATACTTAAATAAATCATCACTCTCTTGTCTCCTTTTCATAAGAGTCAAACAAACTAAACCAATTTCTCTCAATCTCTCTTTCTATTACGGAGTACCAAGTAAAGAAGTCGGAGTGATGGGTGACAAAAGAGCAACTCCGACGGCAGTCAAACAACTGTCGCGATGGATTCGAAGCCGATCTGTGAGACAACTAGTTACTATGGCGTCGATTGCAGCATTCATATTCTTGATTTTACTCAAACTTTTCGTCAAAAATTATACTTATTTTTATATTGCTGCTCAACTTGCTCATTCTATTGGGATTTTAGTCTTGATTTACAAACTCACCATCACCAAAACTTGTTCTGGTAATTTCCCCTTTTTTCAATTAATCCCAATTTATTCAATTTTTGTTATATAATTGCATATTCTTATAATTTAATTTGATTTGATTATTTATGAATTTTGCCTGTTTTATTAATGTTTTCCCGTAATTTGCATACCCCTTTTATTTAATTTAATTTATTTTCCCCTATTCGATTGTAATTTTGTTATTTGAATAATGATGGTTCTTTTATTATTTAATTTTTTTCCCTTTTATTCGTTTTGATTTTCACGCTTGTCAATGTACACGCGTTTGAATTAATAGTTTTCAATCTTATTAAAAGAATTCATAAAGATAGATTATTGAGTTTCATCTTCATGTTCATTTCGTCTTCATAATTGTCTGGAACAGAACCCTCCTCACGTGTGTGTCAGCGTGTTCATAAGAGAATTTTTAAATGAGAAAAATAAATAAATAAAGTCTACTTTTTTAATTGATGGAAATATTGAATATTCTTTAGGAGTATATTAAATTGAATATTAACACTAACTTTTATCTAAAATTTCTATTTCTACAAGTACATGTCTGACAAAATAGAACTTATACTTGTATTTGCTGAATTATTATTTTTGGGTTAAACTTTGTTGAAAATGGAAGAAAATAGGGTGTTCTTAATGCTCTTTATGTTCCTTAGCTTTTTGTTAATCTTGTTTGGATAATTCCAATGCAATAGATTCAAATACACAATCAATATCTGCAAGAAATTATAGCCGTGGTCTCGTGTGGGATCTAGTTTGATTCGTGTAAATTCACAATATTTATGCTTATGTGTACATTGAAAATTGTGCAAAAAGTAAAACAGGATTAAGAGATTAGAGAAAAAATACATTTGGAGTACTCATATTGTGACTATATCCATTAACAATGCAAAAGATTTGATTAAGAAAACTGTCTACATAAATCATAAAATAAAATGAATTGGGTGGAGAAATAGAGAATAGCAGAATTGATGCTAATATGATGCTCATAATATCCTATCTACTTAACAATCAACCAGCAGATTACATGATGATTTTTGTTCATCTATTGTGATACTGTAAATTTTTTCTAACGGAAAGTCGATTCTTGGTTCATTTTTAGTCTATTTATCATACAATTCATATGATAAGATATGCTAGTAATTATGAATTTTAGTAATTATTAGTATATCCTTGTTGATCTTCACAGGCTTATCATTAAAGACTCAGGAGCTTACTGCGATATACCTAATCATAAGGCTCGTGAGTCATTTTACGTTCACACGCGATATTTACATTGTACTTGATTCTATAACCCTGGTTTCTACTCTCTGGGTTATATATATGATACGATTCAAGTTGAAGAACACCTACTTGAAAGAGCTTGACAACATGCCTTTATATTATGTGGTAAGCACCCAATTTTATTTCCTATTCAAATTTAGATCATAAGTAACACATGTCCACGATATATTTAAGTCTATGAAGATTGGTGTAGATTGAGGCATCTATTTGGATTGTTATCTTTTACAGAGTATGCAAAGAATAGTGACACGTTACTTTTGCTGTTTGCAGCTGGTGCCTTGTTTAATTATTGCTGTTATAGGCAATCCTGGATCTGGAATCATCGGGCTGCTATATATGTTTAGTAAGACGATTGAAGCCATTTCAGTGCTTCCTCAGCTGCGCTTAATACAAAATGCTAAGGTGCTGTAACACTAGCTTTAATGTGATACTTAGCAAAAGTGTTAATATCTCTTTTTCATAAAGAAGCTCATTTCATTCTTGGGTAGTTTAGTTGTTTAGTTAAGTCATCTCATGCTTCATTCAGATTAGAGTCTTAGCTCAATTTAGGGACCTATTGAAGTCAGTTTCCGGTAAAGCTGATGTTTGGCTTGAGAGCTGGTGAACTGGTTGGATTCAAGTAAAACGATATTCCATATTAAACAAAGTGTAATAACTTACTTTCACAACGACACATACACATGCTTAAACTTATACCAGGAGCTACTTCATAGTTCATACTTGTTGATAACTTCCATTTGATTCTTCCCAGATGATTTTTTTTCTTATCTTCATGGGAAGAATTATGTAATAACTAATCTTGGTCGAGCTGGATTTCTAAGGTCTTTTCCCTTTGTGATGCAGGTGGTTGAACCCTTTACTGCGCATTACGTCTTTGCCCTAGGTGTTGCAAGATTCTTCTCATGTGCAAACTGGATATACATGGTTAGTATACAACATACGTACTGTCTCAACTCTCTAGTGTTCTCGTAATCTTTCATTTGTTTTCACAAGATTGTTTATGTGCATCTACATCAAGAATTCAAATTTGTATGAAAGTTTAATTAGCTGAGTCGGAGTTTCTTAACAAAGAGTGGAAGCATAGATGTAGGATTGATTGAATACACAAATGACTTGAATCTTGTGATAGCGCCAATTTTATCATGATGCTCCCTTGGCAGTTGGCATGTATGCTAGTATGATAATTCTTCCTATTCTCACTTTCTATTAGCTTTGATCTAATCAGGATGAATCCTCACATCTGGTTTTTGAGAGGAACATGAATTCAAATTTCTAAAACTTAAGAGTTAGGTTGCAAACTAGTGTGCGTTACAAACGCACATCTAGATTGAGGACAGCCACTGTTCTTCCTCCCACCTATGACGTTCTATCATCAAGATAAATGTAGTGTTTTAGAATGAATGAAAAAGATAGTTGTGTATTTGTGTATTTTTGTATTGTAAGTCATGTTCCTGATTTGCCTAGATATCTCGGCTTATTAATAAATTTGCAACTACATACAGATTATTGACACCAAAGGAGCAATATTGACTGGAATAGGGAGAGGACAACTTTATCTGATCGTAATTCTTCTTGCTGAGGTGGTTCAAACCTTCATCTTGACAGATTTCTGCTATTACTACATTAAGAGGTACATCTATTTCTGAATACACTTATGTCGCTTAGCTGCTCTAATGTAATGTTACATCCAACCGCATATATCTGTGACATTAGTAGTTCAAATTGCACTAAACTCCGACATAGTGCTTTTTTTTTTTTTTTTTTAATTAATCTAAATCAATTGCACAAAAATTATGAAAACACTACATTTAAACCACAGTCTTTTTACACATTTAGAGATACTTTCCTAGCTACTACAAGATGAAGTTTAATTTATAAAAATTCTAGCTATTTTGGTTATCCTTACTTTGCATTAGCTACAAAATACTGATTCTAATATGGAAAATATATTACAGTGTAGTGGAGGGACAAAGCATGATGCGTCTACCTTCAATGGTCTGAGCCCGGGATAAGTTTTTGGGAGCTGCAGCCATAATTCTCTTCATGAAGATGCTTAAGTTAGTGAAATGCTTGCCTACTGCCCATCTTTACATATCGACAAACGGACCCTTGTATTTTAGGAAGATTGAGCATCCAATTTGTGTAAAGTACTCTACATGAGTAGTACATGTCAAGAATTAGGGTAATTGAGGTTCCATCTCGGCTGGAAGCAGCCCTGCATATTAGAAATAAAAAAGTGCACTTCTGAATTATCGGTTGGTATATAGTCTAGTCTTATTACTCCCCCTTGCTCTCTATAAGAATAAAGTCTATCAGATGCATTTATCCTTACATTAATCTTGATCTAAACAGGAGTGTGAATGTATGATTGTGTGTTACTAAACTAACGAGTAACGAGTCTGCAGTGTGCAGCCCCTTATTTCTGGTTCTTCTGTGTATGGGCTGATACACTGATGTAGTTTGATTACTACCTCAGAGAACCCATATTGCTTAGACCTTGATCCTCCAAGCTCATAACTCATAACATTATCTTGGGTTACTTTGATTTTTGTCAGAATATTGTCAGATCGGATCAGTTTTTGACAGCCCTACTTGTGTTTGTTATACCCATATTTGACGTTGTGCTGAACACACGTAATACATGTTTGCTATGTAAGTTCTTTTTAGCATGACTTATTAGTAAAATCCGAGCTATTGTTCCCAGAAAAGCTGGTACCTAAAATTCATAAATAGTTGATTAACAAAATGTACCTAGCATTCATAAACTTTGAATTTCCACACTATTGAAATGGATAAGTTGGCGGTGTAGCAGCTTCATAGCATTATTTGCAGGTAGAAGTGGTTCAAGGGCCATTAGTCAATCAACCTAACCATAATTGCCTCACCTATGAGTATTAAACTATCCCCCTTGTCAACTGTACTAAATAATACTCCGACATTAAAATAAAAACTTTTGCGGATTATTTCACATCAACAAAAATAACTTTATTTCACTTGAACAAAAATAATTTTATTTAAGCAAATATAAGGTGAATAAAATAAGTCGTACAAGATGAATTAGGGTAAAAAAGTATATACAAAATAATTTTAAAATTTGCTAAGAAAATAAGTTTAGACAAAAATAAAATACGGAGTATATTTTAACGAAATGCAAATAATTAAAATTTAGATAAAATAATTTCGTACAAAATCAGATAAAGCAAACAGACAATATTGAATGGAAAGGTTCGCCAACTCAGCGTCCTTAGTAATTAGTGATAAAATTTTGTAGTTAAAAGTCGTTTCAAGTTCCATTAGACCATTCCGATACTCATTACTCAACCAACCTTTAAAAATGGGGGACAAAAGAGCGACTCCGACGGCAGTGAAGCAGCTATCGCGATGGATTCGAAGCCGATCTGTGAGACAACTAGTTACCATGGCGTCGATTGCAGCGTTCATATTCCTGGTTTTACTCAAAGTTTTCGTCAAAAATCATACTTATTTCTATGTTGCTGCTCAACTTGCTCACTCTATTGGTATTTTGGTCTTAATTTACAAACTCACCATCACCAAAACTTGTTCTGGTAATTTTCCTTTTCCTTGATCATTTCTATCATTAATTTTTATCTAGCTGATTTTGTAGCCTTCATTATTTGAGGGTCTCCCGTTCATCTCTTTGATTTTGAAACTAATCGAGAATTTGTGATTCTATATCTTCGAAATATTCTCCGGTTATACATTCATTCAATTATTCGATTGTATATTTCTCCATCTTATTTACTATTTACGTGAAATTGCTAATTGATGATTATATATATTTAACTTACAATTTTAATTACCACTTGATAAACCAAGAGATGAACTTGGAATTTCTGGATTTTCCTCGAGGCCGGATTAAAAATGTTGCTTAATCTCATTTATTTTTTTTTTTAATACTCTTCCTGTTTAGACGGTGATTAAATTTTAGTAAGACTGTAAGAGTATTTGTATAAATTATAATTGCGTCTTAATTGGGATAAGATAATATATGTCATAATGCGACAATGTCCACAGAGTGAAGTTATTGTTCACATGTCAATATCATACTATATGTTGTAACACTTGTAACTTGTAACATAAAAAAAACAACAATTGGTGCCCAAGATCACTGCCTTAGTGTCTCACGAGTACCTCGTAAAACACCTTGTTATATTAATAAGATGGTTGATAAAATTTTAAGATAACATTTATATTTGAATGTTAAATACGAACAAATAATTCGTTCTTATAATATAATGGTCTATATTTAGACATACGATATCATATGGCTTATATTTATATGATAATACTTTATGTATTTTTGTTTGTAAATAGATATCTATGTTATTATTGACTTTAAATTATTTTTATTGAGCTTAAATTATTTTTACTCAACTGTAAGTGTTTTTACCAAACTAAAATTAATTTTACTAATTAAAACTTATTTTTACTGATTCTCTTATATTTTTTTTAAATATATTAAATAACAATGCATTTCGTATGTGGTTAGCCAAATTATCTGGCCAGACAAAGTAACCCTTATAAAACTGACTGAGTAACCCTTGTAATACTAACTAAGTAACCTCTAACACTAACTAAGCAGCCTCTATCTATAACACTAATTGAGTACCACTATAACACTGATCAAGTAATCCCTATAGCACTCACAAAGTAACTCTTATAATAGTTGGTGACGTGGTTTGACTAGTTACATATAAAAGTTTGTGATTAAATATGTTATAAATGGATCTTGTTTTAAAGAACTTTTTAAAACAAATTTAACAATGGAAATAGAATTGAGTTATAGGATATTTATAAAAAGTTATGATTAATTATATATATGTGAAATATTAGATTTTTATTGATAATAAAACTTTATACAACAATTTTATCTTAAAAAATCTATCCAAAAATCGCTTACTTAGCATCATATGTGTCACAATAATACCTATTTATTGTCTACGTGGCGAAAAACTAGAATGTCAAGTATCACTATCTCGTGGCCTGGCTTGGAGACCGGCTTTATTTATTAGTGATATGATGTGAGTATGAATTTCATTGTTATACAAATTATTTTACACCTGTAAGGTGTACTATAGGCAACAATTCTAAAAGTATCTAATTTTATTCAAAATTTTGTTTTATTGATTTTTTTTTTTTTTTTTTTTTTTGAGGCAGTTTTATTGATTAGGATGAATTGAACTTACTAGAACTTATTTGATCTTATAATTAGTTGGATAGAATGCACCTTAGTCTAACCATGGTTATGTACGAACGTGGAAAGATTAAGAGGAATAGCCTAGGAGGGTTGGTGTTTAAACATAGAGAATATAATTTTGAAACCTATTTTCTTCAATCATGAAAATTGACATGAACTGTGTGGAGTAAATACCTACACTATTTATAAAGGTTTAGTGGTTATTCCTATTTCTACTTCGTATTCAGGAAGCATTGACATAAGGCGTTCTATATTCATCTTAACTTTTGGTTTGTGACAAAAAGTGGTCCTTTGGTTTAAATGTAGTCTATTAATCATAAAATTATTTGTATATGCTTTCTTCTAGTAATTTGTGTGTGTGTATTCTTGATGATCTTAGGTTTGTCATTGAAGACTCAGGAGCTAACAGCAGTATTCTTAATCATGAGAATCGCGTGCCATTTTATGCTCATACGTGATCTTTATGTTGTACTTGATTGTCTAACCCTTGTATCTACTCTCTGGGTGATCTATATGATACGATATAAGTTGAAGCAAACCTACATGGAAGAGCTTGACAATATGCCTTTGTATTACGTGGTAAGCAATTCTGTTTTTTGTTTTATTTTTCTCATTTCTTTCTATATGTGATCATCATCAACATGCACTATACAAACCACTTTACTATTAAGTACTTCGAATGGTGGTGATTTTGGAAATGATGAAAGATGATGTAGATTACATAATCTAGTATATTGTGCTTATATGTGAGGATCATTTAAAGGCAACTTTTCAATACTTTAATCTACAAAAATTATTTAGAACAACATCTAGCTTATAAAAAAAAAAAAAAAAAAAAAGAGAATGATAGTATCTTATGAATTGTATCAGTAGGCAACTTTTTACAATATTTTCTTTGATCCGAAACTACTTAGCATGTTTAATATTGACATGTTACTGTTTTTATATACAGCTGGTGCCTTCTGCTGTCGTTGCATTGATAGGCCATCCTGGATTTGGAATGAACTTTGGCTTCAGATTCTTCTATATGTATTCTAAGACAATTGAAGCCGTTTCAGTGCTCCCTCAGCTGCGCCTAATACAAAATGCTAAGGTATTGTAAGATTAACTTCAATACTTTGCAAAAATGTCTATAATATCGCTATTTCATGAAAATTTGGAACTTCCTTGATATTTTCCTAAGTGTGCTAGGTTATTTAGTTGAGTCTTCTCATGCCTCATATAGGCTTTAGGTCAGCTAGTTAAGTCAGTTTCTGGTTTTACTCAAGTTTGAGTAGGTAAACCGATTGCGCTCATGACTCGGAAGTATAAAAAGCTGCTTGCAGACTGACACACACATACACTCGCTCACACACACACACACATGCTTATAATTGAAGTGGTGTGGCATTTGTCGATCACATTTGTTTAACGATTGAGCTTTGAGTATAAGTCAAACCAAATTCATCAAGCTCAAGGTTTATTTGAGTTTGAACGTGAGCATTCTTCACTGAGTTGAGGTGGCAATGCCAAAGTTGTATACTCCGTTTTATGCTAACAACAGAGAGATTCATTATTATAAAAAATAAAAAAAATAAAATAAAAATAAAATAAAATAAAATTGGCAATAGTTGCGCTACTGTAAAGATGTGAACATAATACTTCTAGCTTCATTATCCCTGGACATTGGTCTATTTCTATCTCATTTTCTGTGGGA
The DNA here is from genome assembly GCF_001683475.1 of Chenopodium quinoa. Lineage (NCBI taxonomy): Eukaryota > Viridiplantae > Streptophyta > Magnoliopsida > Caryophyllales > Amaranthaceae > Chenopodium > Chenopodium quinoa. The sequence continues at coordinate 609,643 of NW_018743920.1, read as the reverse complement.
TAGCTAGGTGTTAGTCTCTGACATAAGAATAACAAAACACTTCCAGATTTACATTACAAAAAAAAAAAAAAAACCCATATTAGTTTCCTATTTGATGTTTTTAGTTAGCCTGCAGCTCTGTCATTCATTAATTTTCTGCGCTATTTCTGAAAAAGCTTTTGGTTTCTCTCACCCCTGCAAATAACCTTAAGAACTTGTAGTTGGAACACTGAAAGAACTAATGAATACCTGCTTCGGCTAGAAAATTACCGATATATGGCAACTAAGAATCACTTGTATAAGCAGCCTATTCTAAGGCTAGCCAATATCCAAGCTACATTAAAGATACTATACATTACCCCTAGGTGCACATGATCCGATGTGGTAACATTTCTAGCTAGAAGAAAGGGGTCTACCTCTTTATTTCTATCTTCACATAATCTCCACCTCACCACAGAGCACATTCTCCCACTGCCCCACACATACCTAGTACGTCGCATAACCTTCAGAGCTCAGTTTCAGTAAATCAGTGATACCCTTTCGATCTTCATATATCCTTATTCAAATTCTATCAAAAGATAGAACCTATTCATACTCTGTCTAATGTTGTCTTTGCAATATAATTATCTACTTGCCGCACTAGCTAATTTCTTTGTTGATTGGTCCACTGATGCTTTAACTTTTCCTCGATTTTCCTTTGTGTTGCAGATGGTTGAACCATTTACTGCCCACTACGTCTTTGCCCTAGGTGTTGCTAGATTCTTCGCATGTGCAAATTGGTTGATCATGGTGAGGATATCACATACATTATACTGTCTTAAACTCTTAATCAAGTTGTTCTTACATTAAAAATTTATTTGCTATCACATGTTAATTTTTTTTTTAAAAGAACTCTCGACTAACCACCCACCTTTTCTACTACATACAGCTTGTTGACAGCAGAGGAGCAATACTGATGCAAATCGGGCGAGGACATTTGTATTTACTAGTAGCTCTTCTTGCTGAAATAGTTCAAACTTTCATCTTGGCAGATTTCTGTTATTACTACGTCAAGAGGTACATCAATTATTGAAAGTTCATATTTGTCCCTTCTTTTTTTACAAAGTAACATTAATCCAACTGTATACACATTTTGTATAGTTAGTAGTTTGATCATACTAATTATAGCGACACTGATCTTTCTACATACTGTTCTAAATCTATAAAAATCATCTTTTAACTATGTAAACTACTTGAGGCATATACTTTCCTAGCTACTGTAGCATGTGGTTTGCAAATATCACCCCCCCCCCCCCTCTTTTTTTTTTCCCCATACTTTGGTAACAAGAAAATGGCTTTCACAGTGTAATGGAGGGACAGAGCATTATGAGACTACCCTCAATGGTTTGAACTGCAACAACTTGTGTTATCAGAAGGCTGCAACGATTAACTCTCTTCATGAATATGATCGAGTTTCTGCCCAAAGGGTAGAGTAAGACTTTACTCCCATGTTCGCCTTTCAATAGAAAAATGAAGACTTGTATGCTCTCAGTCTCAGTTTTTTTTTCCCTGTTAAAAATAAGGATTTGCTCTGTCAGCTATCAGAAATAAGTGAGCATCCAATTGTGTAATCCGAACCACATTAGCTTCTGTGAACTGTGAAGTAGGGTAGTTAGTGAAGTTGGGTTAGTCATAAAAACTTGGGAAGGTTCAACCTCTTGTATTGTTGTATACTTCGTGTTAGAAATGAAAAAATGCAACTACTGTTTTATACTTTTACTCACTTTTATCCAAGGATTACACTTTACATGATATTCATATTACTCCCTTTTTTTTGAGAGAGATTCTTCACCAAGCTCGGTGATTGAATCGTATATAACAAGATTTTTCTTCCAAAACTACCCTCCTATGAGTCGTCCCTCACAAAAAGAAAAAGTTGTTCAACTCTAAATGTCACGTAGGCCTGCGCCGCGTTTTCCAAATTGGGCTCACACACACCCCCTAACTGTCACACATGGGCTTAAAAATGGTCAGCCCGGCACGAGTAATGACCCCATTGCCCTAGCTGCCCAGGCCAGAGAACCATGCCCACCAACATGACCCAATACCAGCTCCAGCTATCAATTTGACTTCAATAAAATGGCTGACTTTTTTTAGTTTATGGTGATCTTGTACAGCAGTAACTCCCAACTCTTATCATGAAATCATATCAAATATTTTGATTTTATTATCTATTCAAATGAACCTCATTTAAAATACTTTTGGAAGAATTTTAAAGTTTAATTATTTGGTCAGAACACTACTACTCAACCTCACCTCATAATCTATATGTATGTAGTGGTTAACATGGCTTATGGTTGCTCTCTATTATTAAGTCAACTAATAAATCTCATTTATCTGTCCCTCTATTTTTCTCTCATTCTGTTCAAATTATATTACTACCAAAAGTAAAATTGAAGTGAGATTAAATGAGTCACAAGAGGGGGTCAACGCCGATGGTGGGGAGGCAGGTGGCTGGATGGGTTCGTGGTCGAACGATGAGACAGCAAGTAAGCATGGGCACAATTGCAGCATTGGCGTTGCTGGTGTTGTTGAAAACGTTCATGAAAGGAGAAACACATTTGTTTGTTGCTTCTCAAACATCTCAGGCTGTTGGCATTTTACTCTTACTTTACAAGCTCACTATCACCAAAACTTGTTCAGGTAATATATCCTTCCTTAATTTTTAATTTTCTTTTTCCTCTGCTAGAATAGTTTATATTATGACTTCCTCTTTTAATTTGTTGATAAGTTGTGTTATTTATTAATTGTTATGTTAGTTTCTTGTTTGAATGTACATGTTGCAAGAATTGATTGTAATCTCGAATGTAATCATTTCCTAAATCAAGATAAAGAGTTGCTTTCATGATCATTTTATTAATGAACCAATTTTAATGAACTAAAAAATGATGTTGATTGTTTAAGGATATAACACTGATGATTCTTGTTGATCCTTTGATCTTTCCCTTGTCTTTCGCCATCACTCCCTATGTTCTGTGTTTTTTTCTAACAAATTGATCATAGACCGAGGTATATGAGCCATCTTAATAACAAGTATGTGTGCATTAATCGTTGATGATGATGATTTTCACAGGTCTATCAATGAAGACTCAAGAGCTTACAGTGATATTCTTGATTATAAAAATTATGTGCTACTTTACACTCTTGCCCAAAATTCACGTTTTACTTGATTCTATAAGTCTTGCATCTACTTTGTGGGTGATCTATATGATGCGATACAAGTTACAGAACACCTACATGCAAGAGCTTGACACCATGCCTTTGTACTATGTGGTATGAAATTTTGTTTCATGCATCTCGCAATTGTAGACCATAGCATAAACAATAATGACATGTATATTTGGTGTTTACAGTTGGTGCCTTGTGCCGTTGTTGCATTAATAGGCCATCCTGGATGGCAATCCGACATTGTCACCAGATTCTTGTACATGTATTTTACAACAATTGAAGCTGTTTCAGTGCTCCCTCAGCTTCTCTTAATACAAAATGCCAAGGTATCATATATTGATAATTACAGCTTTATTACCTTGCAACAAGTTTGTATACTCTTGATCAGCCCTGAAAGTTGCTCTCATCACAAGCTCATTTCAGTAATGACATGAAAATTTGGAAATTCCTATATGTTGCATTGTTGTAGTAAGAGTTACATCAGTCATGAGTTGAGTTTACTCAAATGTTAGCTGTTCAGAATTAAGTCTTCACCTAAATATAGACAACTACTTGATGAAACCCATTTAAGCTTGAATTTAAGTAGGTAATTAAACAGTTCAGCCTGAATAATTGAAGTACTATAAACTTCTTACACATTACAGGCATGCTGATGCAGGCACAAATGCGTATCAGACTATCAGTAGTAGTTGCTGTTTCTTACTTTCTTGTATTTCAATTTTTTGTATCACTTTCAGACTTTCAGTTAGTTCTTCCTAGCTGAGTGATTCTAAAATTTAACATGCATCCAGTAAAGAATTGTACATGATGGTGAATCCTGATTTCGTTTTTGTAATTTTCTTTGTAATGCAGCTGGTTGAACCATTTACTGCTCACTATGTCTTTGCCTTGGGTGTTGCCAGATTCTTCTCATGCGCGAATTGGATCTTTTTGGTTAGGATACGTACCTACACTTTATACTGTCTCAAATGTTTTCTCTTAACCTCTCTTTGATTGATAACCATGTATAATATTTTGTAATTGTAAACAGCTCATTAATACCAAAGGAGGATTATTAACGCAAATAGGGCAGGGACATCTTTATTTATTAGTAATTCTTCTCTCAGAAGTGGTTCAAACTTTTATCTTGGCGGATTTTTGTTACTACTATGTCAAAAGGTATCCAACTGAACTCCTAAACACTCTTATATGCATCAGTTCACACTAAGTAATACTCCGTACTAAATATCTCCAACTGCATTAATTTGTCGCATTACTGGTTCAAATCTGATCTAGCTATAAACCATACTAGTTTTTGATTTGTCCAGGCATAGTCAGACATATTCTTCCATAGATACTCTAGAATGGTGCATTTGTTTTATTCAATTCTTCGGTCAAATACATAAACTAAGACGAAATTTGGTTTTACAGTGTGATGGAAGGACAGCGAACGATGAGGCTACCCTCAATGGTCTGATTCTGGGATATATTCGAAACTGCTAATGTAATGTGGATCGAGTTTTCTAAGCTCTTATCTTTGTTCCATACATTCTGTGTATTTGGCAGCAAGACATGTAAATGTTTTTGGCCTCAAATCTGCCAGTATAGAAGAATAGGCACCTTATTTGTGTAAATTGTTTTATACGACCAACGCCTCTGTTATATACTTGAGTGTACCTTATGTACTTGAAGTAAGTAAACCCGAGTTTGTACAAAAGTAACAACTATTTTTGAACACAGTGAATGTCTAAGCTAATAAATGTAACAACTATTTTCGATGAATATATAAATCCTCAATGATAAATGAAAGTCACATCTAAAAAAATCACTATCATTCATTAATAAATAACAATGGAAAACAAAAATTTGTCATTCTCAACTTTGAAGCTAGGCAGACCCACACCAACAATTCACATTCACTACATAATTGTAGTGACCCTTAACTCTCCCTTACTGATTTTTTATTATACTTTTTCTTCTACAATTCTTCATTTCAACTTTGACAAATTCTAGTTGTTAACTCTTAAAGTTTAGCAAGTGAAGCAACAATGGGTGACAAAAATGCAACACCGGTGGCTGTGAAGAGAATAGGCAGATGGGTTCGAAGTCGATCGGTGCGAGAGCAAGTGACCATGGGCGTGGTTGCTGCATTTGCGTTGCTTGTTTTGATCAAAGTTTTTGTTAAAAGCCAAACTTATTTGTTTGTTGCAACTCAAGTTGCTCATTCTGCTGGTATCTTGCTCTTAATTTACAAGCTCACTATCACCAAAACTTGTTCTGGTACGTACTCTTTCTTTTATTTACCTCTTTTTATGTTGATACGCCTCATTTGGTGGCTGTGCTTTGTTACAGTTTGCAAGTGTCCTTTAGGCATCATAGCTAATGTTATAGGCTGTGCCACATGATAGTCGGGTTAGCAGGCTAGACAATTTAGAAGTGGGGTGGGGTTGGAGGAAGGAGTAAACATATGCACTTGTATACTTTTTGTGCACAATGTTTATTATGCACTTCTTGAGAAAAGAGTAATCAAGGAAGAAAATGAAAAATACAGTACATTAATTTATTTCTTTTCTAATTCCTCCCTATGTTTATAAATTGGATTATTCACTTTTCTGACCATACTAGTTTTAACCTTATTTTTTTTACTAATATATCATCAATTTAGTATGTTGGTAAATTCATTAAATATTACTCCGTATTATATAATTATGAATATGAAATTATTAATGATTTAAGCTGAATAGTAGAGACCATGAAATTATGGAGTACCTTTTTTTTTTTTTTTTTTTTTTTGGCTTTTAATTAATTGGTGGGGTTCTGAAGAAGCTAAGATAAGGATCCAGATAAGACAAGTGAAGTTGTTATCGTTTATTTAATCAAAAAATACTGGTAATGATAATCAAGATTGGTCCCATCTCATTTGTCACGATTAATAGCAAACTAAACACTCGTGAAACACATGTTTGGAGGATAATATTGTGGGTCACATACATGATTTTTATACTGTGTCTTGGTAACATTGATACCACAATAGGTTATAGTTCCTTAAAGTTATACACCAAGTATAATTTACACAATATTTGGTAGAATTGAATCTTCAATTAATGAAAAAAACAATATAAAAAGTAAACTTATCGCACTACATGTTAATGAAAGGGTTAAGTAATGAGTCTAATTCGTGCATGACTATAAAAAGGAAAAAAAGTGTAAATTTTTAGGCACGGAAGGAGTAAATGATATGGTCTTAGAGGTGGTATATATTTGAGTATTTAACTATATATAATATGTTAATTTGTGATCGAATTTGTTTATGAGAGCAATAGTGGCAGCAATGTAGACGAGATTTAGTAGTAGCCACAGTCTCTCCTGTTGTGAGCTTGTGATCCTAAGTGGAGGTTAGAGAAGATGAACATCTATTAATCACCTTTCCTATCTCCAAATCAAAGACATAAAATGTACTTCCTCCGTTACATATTAGTTGCAACTTTGGAATTTTTTATGTCTCACAAATAATACCTCAAAGTTGCAACTAATATGTAACAGAGGAAGTACAAACAAATAAACAATCAGATGATTTTGTTCATCCAACAGACCAACATTCTAAAGATCTCTAACAAAACATGGCTCCATTACAAAGATCTAGCTCTGTAACACAGATATATCCTTAATTTTCTAGTAGACTAGATTAATGTATCCTTTCTTAATCTTCACAGGTCTATCATTGAAGACTCAGGAGCTTACAGCAACGTTCTTACTCATGAGAATCCTATGTTTTTTCGGACTCTTACGTGAAATACATGTTGTTCTTGACTCCCTTACCCTTGTATGTACTCTATGGGTGATCTATATGATGCGTTATAAATTAAAGAACACCTACATGCAAGAACTTGACAGCATGCCTTTGTATTATGTGGTAAGCAAGTTTTTTCTTGTCCTGTATTCAATCTTTTGTTTTTCGCTTTTTTCGTTTGATTTGTTGCTTTACTTCATAATTATTGACATGAACACACTTTTTCCAGTAGATTCCACTTATAGTTAGCTAGCTAGTTAGAATTTACAGGACTTACCTAAGGAGATTTATTTATCTTAATCATAGGATGATTATATAGTGATTTGACATGCTATATTTTCTGTTGACAGTTAGTACCTTGTGCCATTATTGCAATAATCGGGCATCCTGGATTGCCAGCTGGCATTATCTTGGGGTTTTTGTTCGTGTACTATATGACTATTGAAGCTGTTTCAGTGCTCCCTCAATTTCAGTTACTACAAAAGGCTAAGGTACTGTAATTCCTGTTTTACTTTGCGAATACTTTAGTAATCTCTCTATGTCATTAGCAAACTCATTTCAGAATTCAGATAGTGTAGGGAAGGTTAAAAAATTTGACAGTGGAAGTGACAGTTAAGATGTTAATTAGTTCAGAATTTAATTGAGATGGTATTGAACTCGAAAGTATGATAAGTTTTTTAGGCGCGAGCAGAAATGTTGAATTTGTAGTTATGTGTAATGAATGGTATTGTTGAACCTCTATATTCAATGCAGAGAATGGTCTGAAAAATACAAGTTTTTCTTCTATTTTAAACTGCCTTATAATTATACCATTGTTCGTGACTTAGGTGGTACATTCGGGCCTTAGGTTCATGTTGAGTGCGTATACATTTTATCTGAAGTATAGTTTATACCAAATAATCACAAGTTAATGAATATTCCATGGTACTTATTCTTGGTTTGTATTTTGATTGTACGAGATTTTAATCTTCTGTGTTTTACAGAATCATCTTTACTAGTTTTTACAAGCTCTTTCGCTTATTTGTTTATTGGTGGCCCTTCGTGATCTAACGCGTTCTTTTACTCTTTATCTTTTGTTTCGCAGATGATTGAGCCATTTACTGCTCACTATGTATTTGCGTTGGGTGTTGCAAGGTTCTTCTCATGTGCAAATTGGATAAATATGGTGAGGATATAAGTTTATAGGATAATACATTTACTGTTACACATGCTCTAGTACCTTAGCCCTTTAAATGTATTTCTAAGGAGTGGAAACTTTGAAATGTATGGTTCATGTCCGATTGAAATTTAGATTATTCAACGAAACTTATAGCCGTATATTGTGCATATTACATACAGCTTATTGACAGTGGGGGAGTATTCCTGACGAAAATAGGGCAAGCACAACTTTATATACTGGTGGCTCTTATCTCAGAGGTGGTTCAAACATTCATTTTGGCCGACTTTTGTTACTACTACGTCAAGAGGTACATTAGCTTCTAAACTTTGCGTATGCTTTGTACATTATTGACAGTGTGTATAAAATATATGACAATGGTGCAGTAAATGATCCCATCATTGGGATTAAGACTTTGATGATGTAGTAGTTTATGATCAAAGGTTTATTCCTAGCTAGGCCAAGAGACATAGGATATAAAGATTTGAATGTTGCAATTTGATTTGACATATAAAATTACATTTACACAGACTGATGTCTGATAGACAGCATCTGACCATGTAGACACCATACGACCATATAGCTATACAAATTAATAGGCTTGTTCGACAAAAGTAGTTATTAGCTGCCGTGGTAGTTGTTACTCTTGTAACTTGTCAGCTGACGTATAAGGTAATGGTTTTTGCAGTGTGATGGCGGGAGAGCGCATGATGAGGCTACCTTCAATGGTCTGACTCTAGGATCCATTATCGGGGCAGATAAATAGATAATGCTGGGAGCTGCAACCATGGACTTTGTTCATGTAAATGCTGAAGTTTGTCAGCTGTTTGTTTCATTGTTTACTGCTTCACTGACTCACTTTACAAGCCCGAATAAACAATAACGAATAAGACGTGTATGTATGCGTTGAGTCTCAGATTGACTGAACATTATGTCCTTCAGCCATCACCAACTCGAAAGTGAGCAAATTTATGTAAAATACAGTACTAACCTTGCATACGTTCAAGTGTGTGTATGGTCTGAGTAAAACTGAGAGGAAAAGGGTGAAACAAAAGCTACAAGTATTTAATAATTGATACGTATATGATATTGCTTGATAAAATACAAGGTTTTTCAAGCATACAAGGTTCAATTTGGGCTTTGTGGCCTAAACGCCCCAAAAAACCTGAAATTACTGCTGAAAATTCAGGTCTGAAACCAATTTAAGTCAAAGGTGATCAGCTCTGGATTGTTAATTTCCATTGCACTAATACTGTCTCCCGCCCTTTTACTCACTTTGTAAGGAATTGAATCAGTTGAAAGTTTATTGTTAGACCTAGATAATATAAATCTGATTTAATGAAACTGAGAGAGTATTAGACTTTTCGTCCCTATGGAAAATAGTAAATGTAATCCAAAAATCCATAGATACTCCCTCCATTTTTTATAAAGTGTTCCACTTTTCAACAAACAAATGTTTTTTTTAATTGTCTCAATATCAAATTTAGAAACCCACTTACATTATGTCCATGTTTGGTAAATGGCTATTTGGTGGCTTTTTTATTAGCTTTTGGCTTTTGGCTTTTTTATGTGGTCAAACAGCCAAAAAAAGTGTTTGGTAATTGGCTTTTCATTCAGCGAAAAAACTGGTTTTTAAGCCAAAACAAAAATTAAAAAAGTTGCTATGAGTAGCTTTTTTTTTTGTTGGTTTTTGGCTTGTTGGCCCACAAATTATCTAATAAACAGTCATCAACTAAATTTATCACACACTTTTATAAATAGTCAGTTTAAACAACTAATTTCAAAAACCATTATAAACAACCAAATATTGCAGCTGGTCAAATAAACCAAGTGAATTAGCCAACCACCAACAGCCATTTGCCAAACAAGGCCTATGCTTGTATTATTTCTCTATCTTTCTTTAGACCCCACCATCATTCTATAATATTTCCTTATCTCACATTATACCTAGTCATAGCCGTAGAAGAGGGTGGGGTGGGGCTCGGCCTTTGAACCGTACGTGAGAGGGCAAGGTGACCTCTTGCACAGGACCCCCAATTTTAAGAGGGCCCAATTATTTTTCTATTCTTATTTAATTTATTTATTTTTTGATAAAAGTTGCAAACTGCCTTCTTGTTTCTCAAGCCCACCATATCACTGAAGCATTACTCTCCATTTCTCCAATTTCCACGCTCTTTTTCCTCTAATCCAAGTTTGCATATAATTTCTACAACTTTCCATATTCTTCCATTTATTCAATTTGATTTGTCATAAATACATCAATTTAATTCTATGAAAAATTATATTGCTTATTTCTCCATTCAAGAATCTTTAACAGATTATTTTAGCCAAATTCAACCGATTATTTTTCGTGACAATGGCAGCAATTAGTTTTGGTTTTCCATAATTATTCATTATTCTTACGAAACGGCTAATACAAAACTCGTGGTCAATTAGTCGTACTGCTTTGTGAATTACTTATTTGAGTGCTTTCTGCTTTGCCCATCGTTCGTTCGAGTCAAGTTTTATTTTTTTTTTATTTTTTTATTTTTTGGCATTCAATTATTTTCTTTAATTATTATTTCTAAATGTATTAGTTATATTTTTATCTTTTTTTTTTTTTATCGAAATAAAGGTAGATCGAGTTGTATTAGTTTGAAATTATTACGTAATTGTGTTATTTTTTTTATCACTGACGCATTATTTTATTTTATTCTTTTGTGAAAGTTGAAATTTTCTAAAAGCACATTAAAGAGGTAAAATTAGAATAACCCAATAATAGATTATTGCAACGGCCCTATACCTAGTAGTCTCCAATCTCCATTTGTATTTCTCTCTTACTTTTTTAATTTTTTTATTCCTAATCATTTCACTTATATAATATTTAATAGTAAGAGGAAGGTATAGGTCAAGTGGTTAGAGCTTCCCTTCTAATTTCAGAAGATTCTAGATTAATTCTCACCCCGTCCTTATAGTATTTAATACTCCATTTCGCTCTTCCGCAATTACAAAAAACGAAGGAGGTAATCAACAATTAGAGATGAAAAGAATATATTGTACGTCCATAGGTCCCATCGAAAATCAAAACCTATCAACTTGGGAATAACAAACATGTGTCACATCTAAAACGTGGTCCACTTCCAACATCCTACTCACTCACTCAGTACTCACCACAAGAAAGAAAAATCACACTAGCTTAAGCTCAAGTGTTTCACTTAGTCAACCAAATTAACTAGTTTTCCAAACAGTACACCAACTTTGATCAGTCTTTCTCTCCAAAACACCATTGTTGTTTGGAATAGTAGTATGGGGGATAAAAGAACGGCGACACTAACACCGACGGCGGTGAAGCGAGTAGGAAGATGGGTTCGAAGCCGGTCGGTAAGGGAGCAAGTGACCATGGGCGTGGTTGCAGCAATTATGTTGCTGGTTTTGTTGAAAGTTTTTGTCAAACGCCAAAACAACTTGTTTGTTGTAACTCAAATTGCTCATTCAGCTGGTCTCTTAGTTTTGATTTACAAGTTATCTATCACCAAAACTTGTTCAGGTACTTCCTTTTTCCTTTTTTAATTTCACCAAGTTTTAGCTAATTTTTTTATATTTGATTAATTGTTCCTCGTGTTTGATATCTTTATTGAGTAACTCCCTCAATAAGTGTATATGCTCCTGTTAGATTTTGTTTGATTCGTGTTAATGGCTATTTTTAATATATATATATATATAAATTTTTCTATAAAAATGTTTTGTAGATATCTATCCACTCCAATTGATTTAACTTTTTATTGTTATAACAAGCTAGGTATACTATGCTCTTTTTGGTTCAACTAATTTGAACTTGCTTTCATTAAACACAATTTATATATATATGAGGGCTTTCGGATTAAACAAATAAAAATTATATGGTACTTTATTCTAATTAAGAGTTGTGATACTAGAATTTTTACTTGAGAGATGGTTATATTGACTTTTAAGACTTATTTAAGTCTTGTGAGTCATTGTTTAGGCTTATCATCTTTATCTAGCTGTTGAAAACTAGAAAGTTTACACCTTTATTTATAATGTTAATTATTGTTTATAAGTGCTCATGCTCAACTCTAACAAATGAGGAAGGATGGGAATTGGAAGGAAGAGAAATGGAGGGATTAACAATAAAAAGTTTTGGAAGGAAAACTCACCATTCTCCTCTCCCCTCCTCTTCTCCTCCCTCCCCTTCTTTTCCTTCCTCTTTCTTTATCAAAACACACTGTAAAAGTAAGTTATAAACAGTAAAATTGGTAAAAATTAGGTGATAAGAATATACTTGCAATTAATTTGGTTTTATAAACATAGTGATTTTTTATGTTTTAACCATCAAAGTCAAATGTGACCTATCATTTAAGGACTACGCCACCTATTAGCATAGACAAAGTCTTGACCAAACCTTTAATAGAAATTATCAGGATTTTACTAAAACTATTTGCAATCTGCATAAACCCCTGAAGTAAGCAATGAATTACATGGACAATAAAAGAATGGAACCTCAAAATTAACTAGCAAAGACACATAAATGTGGCAATCAAATGATCTTTGTTCATCTACACCTAGAATTTTTCTAACAAAAATTGTGGCTCTCTAACTTGTACAATTAGTGTATTAATCATACAGCTTTATATAAACACAATCTTCTAATAATATAATCTATATTTATGAATCATATCCTTAATGATCATCTTACAGGTCTGTCATTGAAGACTCAGGAGCTAACCGCTATATTCTTAATCATGAGAATCATAGCTTATTTTGGCTTCTTACGCGATTTTCATGTTTTACTTGACTCACTAACCCTTGGATGTACACTATGGGTGATCTACATGATACGGTTTAAGTTTAAGAGCACCTACTTGCAACAGCTTGATAACATGCCTTTGTATTATGTGGTAAGCCAATTTTCGATCTCTTGCTTAGGCCACTATATATATACGAAGTATATCTTTTGTAAACCTTGTTTTCTTTCTCTACTCAGATTCAGATTTACAGTAAGTCTTTCAAAACATGTTGTATTGTTGGAAACGAACTGTTGTTGTATAAAGACAATGTAGTACTATTTTACTATCAAAATGCACTAATATTTAGCGAATAGTCACTTTTAGAGAACTCTATTTATCTTGAGATCACTGAAATATTTGATAAATCTGTTAAAGTTTTCTACAAGTATATTGCAAACGGTATAGAACATATATATATAGCATGAATGATAGTGACAGATTATGTTTACTGCTCGCAGTTGGTGCCTTGTGCCATTGTTGCAATAATCGGCCACCCTGGATGGCAAGTTCACATTATCTCAAGATTCATGTTTGTATATCTTATGACAATTGAAGCTGTTTCGGTGCTCCCTCAGCTTCGTTTAATACAAAATGCTAAGGTTAGTAATACTTGTCCTAGATTTGATACTTTGCAAATATGTTTCATAACCTCTCTGTTTCTTGAACAAGGCCTTTTCATATATTGAATATTGTATGAAAATCTTAAAATTTCTTTTTCGTTTCAGTAGGAATGTGAGTTGGGACTTGGAATGTTAATAATAGTGAGTTGAGTTAGATCATAATTGAGCTGTCCATTAACAAAGCATGTTTTAGTATGTAGGTAAACAAATTGGTCTCAAGTTGAATGGTATTTAACTCAAAAGGTCTAAATTATGGTGAACTACTTGCAGTTCCAGATATTGGTTTCAAGTTGTGTCAATATTCGATCTTGACACGTAGCTACGAATGTTAACATGAGTTTGATTGAATTTTCAATATTATTAAGAGTAGTTGGATTAGATTTACAATTTGAACATATGAGATTAAGTTTTTTGAGCATTATTAGCAAGCATTCTCTAATTTCCTTGTTAACATCTTCAAAATTGTTGTGTTGCAGATGGTTGAACCATTTACAGCTCATTACGTCTTTGCTTTGGGTGTTGCAAGATTTCTCTCATGCGCAAATTGGATATTCATGGTCAGCATACACCATACATTTCATTCATTGCCTTTTCATGAGATTACTATGGCATTTATTTTGTTCATGCACCCGACTATTCATACCAAAATAAGGAATTAAGGAGGGCAAACATTGAAATCTATGATTGGTGGAATGCATAAATAATGTGATGCTCTTGAATATTGAATCCTGATTGTTGTTTCCCCTGGCGCGTATGTTACTTGCCTATTTAATTCAAACACTATCATGGATCCTGTCAAATCTACCATAGAATCTTTTGTGAATTAGCACACAGGCTCCCCTGCCCCAAGCCCCGGCTCTGTAATGGGCAGGTATCTTGTTAGTGCATTAAGCTAATGTTGATGATGTATATATGCTAACTTCTGATCATTTGGAATGTTTCGCATATTTCTCACTGCGATGAAATGCACACACAAGTCATTGACCTAAGACAGAAATTTATCAGTATCTGCTCTTCTGATCTGCTGAATCACTGTATAAGGTTTTTTTTTTTTTTTTTTTTTGAGGAAAATCACAGTATTACAGTGGTATTTTATTGATGGAAGATTTCTAGTTTGCAGGATTAGTATGCTCTATAATATGTCTTATTGAAACTTGTCTACGGTTTTTTGACTGACTATATATGATGCAACTACATACAGCTTATTGACAGCAAGGGGGAAATCCTGACACATATAGGAGATGGACATCTTTATATACTAGTGGCTCTTCTCTCAGAGGTTGTTCAAACTTTCATCTTGGCAGACTTTTGTTACTACTACGTCAAGAGGTATATAAACTCCTCAACAATGCTTTATATCTGTCCATTCGTTGTTGCAATACTTCAACTGCATCATTTGTCACGCTGTTAGTTCAAATTATACTTGTCATTTCTGATCAATGGGTTTGCACTGATTTTGACCCTTATTCATGGAATTTACAGTGTAATGGAGGGACAGCGCATGATGAGGTTACCTTCGCTAGTGTAAGCTAAGGACATGCTGAGAGCTGCAGCAATAAATTAATGGAGAGATCGACACAAGTTTGTAAAACTCTTGCTTTCTGTGTGCCCCTTCCCCCAACCGCTTTCTGTGTGCCCCTTCCCCCAACCAACAAAATAAAGAGGTAAAGAAAGCATAAGATTGTGTTTCCCATATTCTCTGTATGTATGTGCCGCCAAGATATATCTGTATGCTCTCAGTCTCAGCTCTGTCTGGTAGACTTATAGATTTCGAACTACTTCAGAGTTGTCATCAACCAATTTCTGTTAACTACACCGGCAAGATTATGTACTCTTCTATAGACAATGTCTAATTTATACAGTATATAACCTCGGCTCCAATGAACAATGATGATCTTTAGTATTGCAAAAAAAATAAAAAATAAAAATAAAAAAAAAAAATAATAATAAAAAATAAAGTAACAAAAATCTACTAAAAGAAAAAAGTCACCATCTTCACTCTAATTTAGGATTTTTGGTTATAGTTGCCATTAGATGTCCTAAAGTGGGTGAAATTTCTTTCCTTTGGTTGCCTCTTTGCCTTTCTGTTGGTGGAACCTAATTTCAATATGTTGTGGTTGTGTATATTTTTTGCTTGGGTGGGTTTTAGGTGTATGTGTCTAGGTGTTTTTGGTTACTACTTAATTTACGCATTTAGATTTGTTTGTATGATGTATTTTTAGTTTTCTTTATTGTTTGTTACGATTCTCCTTGCCTAAGAAATCAGTCATAAACCTTTTCAATTACGTGATTTGATATAGCTACCCACCTTTAGTAGCTAGATGGGTTTGACTCTCCTTACCATAGGAGTATGTAACTAATTAATTATGTAAGAAAAGGAACGAACTACTCTTTTCATGAGATTATTTAGATAATAAGATGAGGGATAGTTTCAACTCTTATTAAATTAATAATTGAGGCCATAAAAGGATGACAATTACTTATCAAAATTCTATTGTTTATTACATGATAGACACATATATGAGTAATATGACATAATAGAGTTATATGGCCATCTATGTTACTCGGACTCTTTATTTCACCTCACGTACCCGTGTCAGGCCCTCGACACTCTCGGACATACCTTCACTTCTAATTCAAAATCATGGAATTTTTTCACAAAATAGCTGTGTCGGATATGGGTATCCGAGTCTAAGTAACATAGATGGCCATTGACAATGCATTTTTTGTTTATTTATGAGCATTATGATTTTTTTTTTCACTTGAAAGTCTTGAACTATCAAAAACAAAAATATTGGTGTTACTTGAAAAAAGTCAAGACTTAACATATTGTATTTTCATAGACCAGTTAATACATTGACGTGTATCATGCTCAAAGTTTTGATTTTCTTACCTAAAATATTTTCCAATAGCTGCTCAAGTACTCCCTGTGTACTCCAAACAAGTTCCTAACTATATCTATTAAGCATAACGATTTGGGAAAGAATTGGTGGGATCTATGTAACTATGTTGGGTAAATGCATGTGAAAATGTAAAATACAATTCGTATTTTTATATCGTTCTTCGTTGAGATGAGAAAAAATGGTGGGTTTTGTTGAGTAAACGTGAACGGAAAATGCATAATAAGGGAAAGAAAGTATATACGTATGATATTATCAGATAGGCCCAATTAACCTTAAATTTTAAATAAAAAGTTTATTTAGGACAATTTAACATTGAGGTTACATACTCAAGTGATACACTTGTCTAAGCCCTGGTATGTAATCTAACATTTCTAACCAGAACCAACTTTGTCTAATTACCCTATTTGAAATTTAATCCTGATCCGAAAATAATAATCTAAAGTACGATAAACAAATGAATATACTCCAAATTGATTACATCGCACACTATTAAACAATTGTATCAAAATGCTTGTCAACAGAGAAAAAATAAAAAGCAATTGTATCAAAATAAAAAATTACTCTAGTCTCTTTCTAAAACTTGGTCCACGTCCAACTCACCCGGTCAGCCTAACCACACTATGTGTAATCAACTTCTCTTCATTACTCTATTAATCTAATCTACAACCTTTCTTCTTTTGCCTTTTATCTTGTAATAGTCAACTAACTTAACTAATTTTCGACCTCCTTTCATATTTTCCGTTTACAACTGATATTATGGGGGACAAGAGGGCAACTCCGACGCCGGTGAAGCGGCTAGGGAGATGGATTCGGAGTCTATCCGTGAGAGAGAAAGTAACCATGGGCGTGGTTGCAGCAATTATGTTGTTAATTTTGTTGAAAGTTTTTGTCAAAAAACGCACTCATTTCTATGTTGCTACACAACTTGCTCATTCTGCTGGGATCTTAGTCTTAATTTATAAGCTCACAATCAACAAAACTTGTTCCGGTACTTCCTCTTCATTCCTTTTCGATTTTCATCATTATATACATACTTCCTCTGTTTTCTTAAACTCGCAATAAAATTAGTATATATATATATATATATATATATATATATATATATATATATATATATATATATATATATATATATATATATATATATATATATATATATACATATATATGGTCCTATTCTTGAACATCCTTTATATATGTGGCCTAATGCATGACTCGTTGATCAATTATACTTCGTTCCAAAGTTACTTACCACGTGTCTTCAACTTTATGATTCTTGCTTTTGTGACATGATTTTTTCTTATAGCCGTAAAAGTCAAAATATTGCAATTTAATAAAACGAATTTATGGAATGAAGTACGCATTAATGAATCCTTGCTGGTTTTTAACAGGTCTATCATTGAAGACTCAAGAGCTTACAGTGATATTCTTAATCATAAGAATTATAAGCCATTTTACACTAGTACGCAATATAAATATTGTACTTGATACTTTAACTCTTGGATCTACTATGTGGGTGATCTATATGATGCGTAATAAATTAAAGTACACCTACATGCAAGGCCTTGACAACTTGAGTTTGTATTATGTGGTAAGTAAATACAACAAGTATTTAATTTGTTCTTAATTCACATGCGCAATTTTTTCGATTATTAAAATTTATAATCCTTCTGTCTCAAAAAGATTCCACCAAAAATAACAAGATTTAACAATTAAATGAGGCGAAAAGAGGAGCTACAGAGTATGTACTTCTCTAATTAAATTATATTAGTTGAATAAAGTTGACTTTTGCACTAATCAAAAAAAAATATGTTATCGTGTTATTATAAAAATTACTCGTACTCATTTAGTCATTTTTGTATTATCATATTGCATTTATTTTGTAAGACTTTTAAAAAGAAGTAAAAGGTATTCGTATGAATAATCAATTATGTTACCCAACATCAAAGTCAAAATGTTACGGAGTATATGGAGTAGAAGATACAAATTAAATGAAGTTATTTTAAGCGCGAAAGAATAGAAAAGGCTTTAGAGGGGGAAATTAAAATGGTCGGTCTAGAATGGAAACGTTCTTTATCTATTTGGTTACAATTGATAACATGCCATATGTTTGGTGATGGCACGCAGTTGGTGCCTTGTGCTGTTGTTGCGGTGATAGGCCATCCTGGATGGCAAATCAACTTTTTCAGGGAGCAATTTCAATTTGTGAGGAGACTCTTCTATGTTTATGGCTTGACAGTTGAAGCCGTTTCTGTGCTCCCTCAGCTTCATTTGATACAAAATGCCAAGGTTTGTACAATTACATGTTATGCTAATTTTGATATGCATGACTTCATGATAGCTAACTCATACAGGTATAGGATCAGAAAGAAATTGTACGTTTAGCTAGCAAAAAAAACACGAGAAGTTACATTTTCCAAGAACGAAGCTCTACTTATAAACCAAAAATGTAACTACGAGCATGAAAAATTAAAATTCTAGAAATAATTTTTTTACTAGGGTAGGTCCCGTGCCATGCACAGTAATTGTCAATATTTATCATTAGTTAAACACTATTATTTAATCATAAAAATTTATATCTAATTGCAAAATAGGATAAAAGTTCTGTAATTACAAAAAAAAAAAAAAAAAAAAAAAAAATTACACTAAAGAAAACAAAGGGAGAAGTACATGCATGCACGACATAATAAAAATAACATGGATTATATAACAAAGTTATAGATAGGAAAATATTATTACATAATATTGTGCAAAAGAATAATATCTTTGATGAATATGTATAAATGGAATATTTGTATCAAATAGGTAGAGAAATAATATTGTACAATAAATATTAAATACTTTTCCAAGATGCTTTGGCCAAAAAATAAAAATAAAAAATAAATAAATAAATAAATAAATAAAACCTTTTGGAGGGAAAATTTTTAACCAGGAAATGATATGTTAGTATATAGTTATTATTGATTTGTTTAATGGTCACATAAACAAGCTCAATTCGAACTGGTCATTATTATTTTTTATTTCCTAGTTTCCTTATTGGCTTATATATCACTAATAATGTATATGATCAATTAGACATTTTCCCCTTATGTCTTTAAAATTTTGTGTTGCAGATGGTTGAACCATTTACTGGCCATTATGTCTTTGCTTTGGGTGTGGCAAGATTCTTCTCTTTCGCTAATTGGATGATTATGGTCAGAATGCTATCCATCATCTTAATTATATTATAACTATTTGTATGTTGTATATTGAAATTTGTTTATGATTCCTTCATTTTCCTTACTTATATTAAGAATTAAAATGTATATGTTGCGATTACCTGCAGCTTATTGACACCAAGGGATCGCTCCTAACACAAATAGGGGGGGGGGGGGGGGGACGTCTTTATTTACTAGTGGCTCCTCTTGCTGAGCTAGTTCAAACTTTCATCTTGGCAGACTTTTGTTATTACTACGTCAAGAGGTATGTATACACATATCGAAAATCGTTCATTCTTTTTACTTTGAACAAAATATAAATATCTAAAACTTATTAATGATCACTTTACACTTTACAGTGTGATGGAGGGACGACGCTTGATGAGGCTACCTTCACTTGTATCAGTTGTGTGATATTTGGATATGATGATTGATGAGAGATGTATAAATCATCAATATCATCCTTTTATGTAAAGTACACCTTACATAAGCTACATAAATTGTGCTTTCCTACTCTGAATTGGACACCGTGCTAGAATTTATTATATACACCTGAGTGTACCGTATACTCAAGGTTAGTGTTTGCTCTTTATTTGATGATTAAATAAAAAACAATCATCAAAATGAGAATAAAATACTCATGAGTGTACGGTACATCCGGATATATATAACAAGCTCTCACACCGTGCTAAGGTTGTTCGCCGCATGCACGCCTGCACATTATGATTTCTATGCTAAAAGCAAAAATGTATTTTCATAAGCTTCCCTTAATCATGGTCTCAATATTGTTTTATATACTCGTATATTTCTCATGAAGTACAGAGTGAGCACGTTAGGTACGTAAAAACCAGTTTATGTATATTGAGATGTGAAATTTTGAAAAGCTAAAATGTAGTACTCCGTACAAGATATAGATATCTAACATTTTGGAATACAATATTAGAAATTGTGACAAAAATTTTCCCCGAATTTTATTAAACATAACTTTTCTATTTTTAATTAAATAACACAATTTAAATTTTGACACTATTTATAAATTTTGTTTTGAGTACTCCGAAACATTTATAATTTATATATATATTAAAAAAAATTATAAAAAAAAAAAGTCATGTTAGATCTTGTTAAATTTGTTTCAATATGTATAATAATAAAAAAAATCAATTTTTAGTATTTATACAGTATTATTAAAGATATTTTCAATCAAATTTTTACATTGACAAACACGATAAAAGAATGTATCACTCCATTTCTAATTTAGCTTTAGAACAGAGGAAGTAATAAACAATATTCGACATATAAGCAACTTGCAAGTGCAACAAGGTGAATTAATTAAAGTGGTAATGTTAATCAAGAATTTAAGATGGGTGGGCTCATTCATCAACTTGGCATAGTATCAAACTATCAACTTAAAAATTTAAGATGGGTGGGCTCATTCATTAACTTGGCATAGTATCAACTTGTCCATTGACTCAATTGGTCATGTCACTATTACGGAGTACTCCGTAGAGTACTTTGGAATGAATAAACCACATATCTTCTTTTTTTTTTTACAATGGGGAAAAATATCTACACTGGTTTGTTATGTGCACCTTTTGGCACCCATTGCACTAAATAAACAGAGGAAACCACTTTACCACCTTGATATCAATTCATAAAATCGTAAATAAATTATCAAAAACTAGCTTTTTGACCCATGCAATGCACGAGTTGTTCATAGAAAATTGCATTGAGAAATGAGTGAAGAAATACCAACTAATAATATATTACAGGTGTAATGCCTAATATAAAAAAAAAATTAAAGAAATTAAATTTTTGGGACTTTGATGCAAAATGAGGCTTATAAAAAAGGTAAAGGGGCTAAATTAAAGAGAGAAAAGGAAAAGTCGAATTGAAGAGGGAAGACGAAGTTGAAGTGCGCGTGAGAGATGAAATATAAGTTTAATGAAAGAGTTAAGAACGATAATATGATAAAAAAAATTAAAAATATAAGAAGACATGTGGCACATTGGTTGGAAAAGAAGACATGGAAGTGCAATAGAATTGGGACATATATCTTTTCAGATTGAGTTTTTAAATAATAAGTATAGATATTAGATATAGATATAAATGTGCAATCAACATAACGTACGTATTTTTTTCAAAAAAAAAAATATCATATTACATAAATATTTAATAGTTACAGGCCCATATTTAATAAAAAGTTTATAATTTATTAACAATATGAAATTTAAAAAATTCAAATCAACCATATGAAATTCAATGAAAGTTATGTTGCAATTAAAAAAACGGATGGCAATTTCCATAATGTTAGAAGAGAATAAAATTCCATAAATACGCCACATTTTAATAAAATTCCCGGCATACCGTCCACGTCATCTTTTGTAAACTTGATTTTCTAAAAAAAAAAAAAAGCTTGAAACCGCTAATTGAATTAGTGGTTCATTAAACTAAACCGTTAGCGGTTTATTTTTTAATCCATTTACTCGAGCAAGCCAATCAATATTACAATACATAGAACTGCTAATTCAATTAGCGGTTTTACATGATATGAAACCGCTAATTCAATTAGTGAAAATAAAAAATTAATAATTACACTTATTGACATAGACAATACATTGAGAATTTTTAAAATATAGCGTATTTATAAAATTTTATTCTCTTTTCACATTATTCATGGAAATCACCCACTATAAGTCTATAATACTGTGTAACACTTAAAAAATGAGATTACTTAATCCACGGAGCAAGTAGTATGTTGACCTTTCACAGCTCATCAGTCTTCAGAAGCTGGGACCCTCATACCGTAGCACGCTCATCTGTAAACCCGTACAGTTCATTGAACGTTAAAATACGTACACAACACGTGTCAAACATGCATCACCCCTTCACAGCTTTATCATTCCCCTACCAAAATCCCCAATTTACCCCTCCAAAACGCACATCCTACGTGTACCCGCCAAAAAGTTAGAATTTCATTAATTATTCATCCAAACGCATCTCGCCACGTGTCGCCTGTTCCGTCGATGGGTCATACATCATCGTCAAACTCCCTTGCACTCTTCTCTGCTACTTTGAGCTGTCATTCGTCATCCACGTGTCACATGTCAGGTGGATTTCGATTGTTACTATGGGACCCACTGAAATGGACACGTGTCGACGAGGAGTCTTATGCAGCGGATGCAGCGGGAAAATTTTATTCACGTGCTTTTGTGGAGTATGTTGATTGATGTATGTTGACTAGTGTACTACTTCATTTTCAAGATCCCTACAAGATAAGTATACTGCAATTTCTTTCGTGATTCAACAAAACGAACGACATTCTCCTAAGAGAGTAGGTTATTCATCATCAATTAAGCTAAGATTACCGTATAATGGAGTATTTCTTCATAGTTTTCATAATTCTAAAGAACTGCATCACGTCTTTAATGTGAATTGAAACTGCATTAATTCAAAACTAAAATGTGATTAGGTCATGATCTTACGTTACACGATTAAGTTGTCATTCATCATCTATACGACTATACATCAACTAAGTATTACGTATAATAATGGAGTAATTTTTGAGGTTTTATAATTCAAAAGACTTATATAACTATTTTTTAATATAATATACGTGAGAATATATTAATTCAAAACTAAAATGTGATTAGGTCATAGCTCTCAAATCAAAAGATTAACTTGTTGTTCATCATCAACATCAACTAAAGATTAATCAAGTATATTTTGAGGTTTTATGAGTTAAAAGATATATATCACGGTGTTAATGTGAAACTGTACTTGTTAATTCAAAGTGAATATGTGATTAGGTCATGTAGCTTAGGGTGATTAGGGACTCGTAACTGTCATAAGAAGTAAATATTTTTGCACCATGCAATCAAGTTATAGAATGCTTAAGACTCAACTCGACTCCGATTATAGATGGTTTTTGGTCTTGAATGAACAATAATCTAACTTTCATAATCAACTACAACAATAACATTATACATGAAGTATTTAAATATCAATATATACAATAACATGATTAAAAAATAATGTATGGCTTTGTTTGGTTTGTATTTTTGTTAGAAACTTTTGGATATTGATTTTTGATGTGGTCATAATCTTTTCATTAGCTTTGTTTGAATACATTTGATTTTCATTTGATTCAAGTAGCTTTGTTTGAATGAATTTGACTTTCATTTGATTCAATTAGTTTTGTTGAATGCATTTGACTTCCATTTGATTCAAAAAACTTTGTTTGAATGTGTTTGACTTTCATTATTTGTTTATATTGAATTTTCAGGTGGTTAGAAACCATAGAGTCATTAATATTGACCGTTCATTATTTGTTTATATTGAATTTTTCAAGTCAGGATGATTCTATGATTGTCGTTTGAAAATTTGTGGTAGTCATAGAATTTTTAGGTCAGGCAGTGACAAAATTGATAATACTACAACTTAAATAAATAAGTCAAGTAAATCAACAAATAGCTATAAGCAACAACTAATTTCCAAGCAAGGTTATATATAACTATAATTTCCAAGTGGGGAGATCACTTGCTAGGTTGCTAGCTAGCTAATTTCCATTGTATAACATTATAACAAATAATCGGACATATGATATACTACCTCCGTTTTTTTTTATCTACAACTTTGGAATATTTTATGTCTCACAAATATTCCTCAAAGTTACAGATAAAAAAAAACGGAGGTAGTATTAACTATTAAATTTATTGGGTATATTTTATCGGTATGCAAAACTTTAAATGATGATATCTAATGTATGATATGGACTATTTCTTTTTTCTAGTATTACGACGGATATATCGACTTGTTAGTTGTTAACCATTTCGATGCGTATTGAAATTATTATTTCTTACCTACTTTGGCACATGTATATTTCCATATCATACAATGTGTAGTGGGTTCCATTCTTTCTCTCAATCTGTTTTTATTTATTTCGACATGAAAAGAATTTTTTTTATTATAATTAAACTATATGATATTTATATCTAAATTAACAAGGACAAATTTAAACTGTAAACGATATTTTTCTAAAAATTTAAATAAGTTATTAAGAATATCTCTATGTATTCATCACAGTACAATATTTAAGTTATCGAGAAAGAACTCTAATTATTTGATGCAATCGTATCATTCATTTGCACGAGGAACCTTATAGTAAATACTATCCATCTCAAATTTATTTTCATACAATATGATTTTCACTCGATATGCATTGACGAAGAAATAAACTCACCGCACTCGCAAAATTTTGATTTTTGAAATTAAAAACTAAGGCAATAATAAAATAAATGAAATCAACAAAAATTTATAATTTTAGCTATTTATAACCTAAGAAATCGGGGAATCTGCTTTAGGTAAGAAAGAGTTAGATAAGAGTTAGCTATTTATAACCTAAGAAATCGGGGAATCGCAATTTTTTATAATTTTCATATATTGCGCTTATCATTGTATTATTTTAAGTGCTAATATTATATTTTATTATCAATATGTAAAAATTATAAAACATTAACATTGTGAAAGTATAATTGAGGTGATGATACATAATTATAAAAACGACAAAAATAAATTTTTAGATTATTTCATGCACCTAGAAGTCTAGGGGTGACAATTCGGGTTAGCAGGTCGGGTTCGGGTCAATTTCAGATTGTGTTTACAAACTATCAAAAATAGTGTAAAACTTAATATTATTACGAAATATGAACTTTGAGTCAAATCGGGTCGAATTTGGGTTGTTCGGGTTCAGTTTGAGTCGGATTTGAATTTCTCTCGGTAACTTCGGATCGGATTATCAGGTCAGGTCAGGATTGCCAGCCTAGAACTACCAAGAAACGGAATTCAACTCGATGTCACGTGAGGACAATGTTGGACCTCTTATGCTGCACTTGATTTCAACGCATGCATGACATGCACCTCTCTACTCACTCAATCTGAAATATCATTCTCTATACTCTCCGTATATATGCACCGTATGTAAAACCCTCATCCAATAATATATCATAACTAAAACGAATTTACTCCCTCTAATCATATTTCCAAAGAGGTGATTAAAACTTCAAATTCAATAATCCTCCATCAAAAAACAACAACAATTATAAATATAGAAGAAGTAGAAAGACAATTAACCACCGTTGAAGTTTAGAAGCTATAACAACAACAAGAATACTTGCCACATTCTCTCTCTCCAAACCCGCCTCCCAAATACTTCTTACGTGTTAGCAGCCATCTCTCCCTTCCTCTCTCGTCCCACCACGTGTCATCCTCACCCTAAAATAAAAATAAAATAAAAAAGTCACTTTATTTTTAAACCCCTTCTTCTTCTACCCCATTAAAAACAACCCAAAAACAAAAACGCTTTCCTCCTTCCTTCCCTCCATTGTTATATATTCTCCCATGCTTTTTAGAGAGAGAAACTCTTCATTTTTTTTAGAGAGAGAAACCTTCCTTAACCTTCATCAATGGCGGACGAAAACCCACCAACCGACGAACCTCCCACCACCACCACAAAAACAACACCACCAACCGCCATTGATGAAGATGACTTAGAGCTTAGCCTCTCTCTCCGCCCTCTCAATGACTCCTCTTCTTCTCTACCTTCATCTCACCTTCCTAAGAATGTTCTGGAACCTTCCTTTGTTTCCGCTCCCAACGGTCAGATCCTCTCGAAGCGTGACGCGCAAGCTCTCCGCCGCCATGAAGCGAAGTTGAAGCGTGACTTGAAACGTAAATCTTCCGCTAAAAACGACGTCGTTGTTGGTAATCATCAACAGGAGGATTTTCTGGATGAACGTCGTCGGAAACTTCTGAATTTAGGGTTTCCGGGAGCGACGCCGCCATGGTTAGGGTGGAATGCTGGTGTTGTTAACGGCGGTGTTTGGCCGTGTCAAGGGCAAAATGGTAATTTCGGTTCTCAGAATGACGGCGCCGGCGCCGGCGGTTCTATGTCTAGCGGTAGCTCCTCTGGAATTTCTGATAATTACCAGTGTATTTCTGCCACAGGTAATTTCTTCTTGATTAATTTATTTTGAATTAATTGATTAATTAATTTGTTAATAGTACTAGAATAAAAAAGCCACATGAGGTTAGTAATCAAATGTTATTTTATCAAATAAACAATCATCCAATTGGTGGAGAAAGATAATATTTTTAATAATCATAGGATTAAGAAAGGTAATCCCGATATTATAGTTAATTAATATATATATTAAAGAATGTGTAATTGGGTTTGTTTTAAAATAAATTAGAAGGGTATGAATGACATTGTTGTTACATTATGCTTTAGGTTGATATGATATGACACTGAGTCACTGATTGCAATTTGCAAGTTGTATTAATTTCTTAATTTGGGGTGCAAAGTCATTAATCAAGTTGTAATTCTTAAATTGTGCCAAAGAACACCTAGTTGTACACATTGCTTTAAATTATAATTGTGGACGGTGACGGTGTTGGTGTTCCTAATCAATGACTATTAGGTAATGAATAATGATATTAATCATCCGATTTTGATGGATTAATAAAAGAAACTTAGGAGTATTATGAGTAATGTTTTAGTTCGAGGGTATTCATACAGAATCACAAAGGGCAATTTTATAGATTAGTCTTTGGTTTTAGATTGATTTTGTAGATGATAACATAAGATTGGATTTGTGTGATTATGATTAATGCGCAGATTATAAATATTAATGTATGCAATTAAGGGGAATGCATTGCTGAATTGGGGTTAGATTCCCATGAGTTAATAAAAGAAACATTGGAATACTACGAGTGATGATACAGATTAGTCTTTGATCTTAATTGTTTTCCTCTATAGAGTTGGCTCTGTAGATTGATTTGGAAGATGATAACTTAAGATTTGATTTGTGATAATGATCGATTCTTAGATTATAAATAATAACGTATGCAATATAAGGGGAATGTATTGCAAATTCGGGGTTGAATTTTACTCTCTTGCCGTGACATCATGAGTGACGGCTTCGAGTAATCTAGTATTACCTGATTGTTTATGTCAGTATTCAAGTTGTTCGACCATGGAGATAAGCTTAAATATTGTACATGATTACATATTTTTTGGAAGATTTAATATTGTTAATCAGTATTGGGTTGGTTTGTGATAACCTGCACAGTGCAATCATGTTGACAAGAATGTTGATTTTCTGTTTAACCTGGATTATATTGTAACCAACTCATTTGGAGCCTGTTAAATCACATCTATCTGGTGAAGGTACAAATAAAACTATCAGAAACATGATATCGTGTTAATGTGTAGAGTTTGCAGTGTTTATATTCTTTAGACTTGAATATAAGAAGGTCGATTGTTAACTTTAATCCTCGACGGTTTCAAATTGGAAGAATTGACACAATCAGAGTCAGAGAGGAGGATACAATGACTACATAGTTGATAACTATAGTAGTTTCAACCCATAGAAACATTTTCTAATAAATCCTTATGCTAAATACGGAGTATCCCTGTAAACACAGAATTTTTTTTTGTGTTCTAATCATCTCCATATTGTGGTTCTTCGCCCCATGAAATCAGTCTTTTAGCTCTCTAGTTTTTGGCAAAAATGCTTGTGATGTTTATCCAATGCTTGTGATGAACTCTGTTTCCATATGTGGGATCTATTTGAGCTGACCTTTTGTTGTTAATTGTCCTATGTCAGGTGGAAATAGCAGTGACGCTGGCAGTCATTCAAGCCATCCTCACTCGCCATTGGCCCCCACAAATGCTCCGGCAACTCGTACTACTGCGCAACTACAACCTTGTTCATCACAACTAGAACTTCAAATTAACTGTTCTAATCAAAACCTCTCAAAACCCCCATTGTGCAGCTCATACTCTAACAAGATTGAACTCGTCACGGGCTCAAGACAACTCTCTAAGTCACCAGAAAAACTGAATATGACTTGCCAACAAAATGAAGCGCGACCTAACATTGATGATACATTGTCAGATGGTCATAACAAAACTCTTCAAACCACAATCCCCAAAGAAGCCAAAGGTGAAATTGGGAAGCCTCCAAAACCCGTTGGGCTAATAGACCAGCAGAAACTATTGTTTTCTCAAATGCCTTGTGTTTCAACCACTGGAAATGGACCCAATGGAAAGACATTAACCGGGTTTTTGTATAAATATTCAAAAACTGAAGTGAGCATTATATGTGTTTGCCATGGAGCATCATTCTCCCCAGCTGGTTTCGTGGAGCATGCTGGAGGTGTAGATGTAGAATACCCTCTCAAGCATATTAGAGTGGTTCCTTTTGCCCTTGAGCTAACCTAATGAGCTGTTGAGTATTGCTAAATTGGAGGAAGATTGAGATCGGAAGACTCCTGTTAGTTTTTTTAAGTAGTGCAGGCAACCTTTCTTTATGTAGCATTACAGGGTATAGATAGGAAATTCTTTGTTCTGAAGGTTGAACTTTTTTATATCTAACTGAATTAGTTCATTGGATGTTAATTATAATATTATACTTTTGTGTAATGTTTATCATGAATTCAATTCAGCTTGCCTAATTAGCCAGTTTAAAGCTTAAGGTTCTTAAATCATCTTTGCACACTTTGTTAAAATGGATTTAATACTACAAAAAACATATCGAAAGTGACATGTTGCAATTGTGTATTAGGGAACCTATAGGAGAATTCGAGAACCTATAGGTGATCAAGGTGAATGCGAGCACAAATTCAATTTTATAAAGGTCACATGATGAACATGGATCTATTCTTTGTATTACATGGAGTATGAGCTTGAGTAAGACTTGACTCACATAATAAGCGTCTTACCGTATATTCTAAGGGTACTTGGAGTTGGAGGTGGGGTTTCTCTTAGCTCACTCCCTACTTACAAGTATATAGCCTGAAATATCGGACCAATAAACCCGTAGGAGTTTGAAGTTTGGCCAATATCAGTCTCATTAAAAATACATGCATGCACATTTTTGCGACCGCCCATAGATTTATTTGTACAAACTACAAAGTTAATTTCCCTATAAAGCTTTGCGGTGTACAAGTTCAAGCAATGCACGCAAAATAAAGAAGGGAAAAAGGCATCAGCTTCAGGAACACTGAAACATCTAAAAAGCATATAAACTGCTATATTTAGAAGAACATTATGATGTCTTTTTAATTGCCACATGGTGTTTTTATTTGGTAGTTCCGTCCATATTAATAAATAAAATTTGGTAAATATGGAGTATATCTATCTAAATTTTTTTTTTTTTTTTTCTTCCTTAGGTTATGTGAGACATTTATTTTTAGGCCCAGGAAAGGAGGAAGTAGTAATTGTCTTTGATGAAAATCAAAGATCTTTTTATTATTTATACCCACCCGAATATCATTTTTAGTTTCTTTTGTAGGTCATGTTATAGGCGGCCGATGAAGAACATGTATGGTATTTGCCTATTTGGCATTAATGTGGGGAGGAAAGAATTGATTGTTCTCAAGTCTTAACTAACTTGGTTGGATTTTGATTTCGTGAACAAGTTTATTTCTGCTTCTTTCTATATATACTAGGTGGAAGTCTGTGCGATGCACGGTTTTTTCATCTAAGATTTTTAATTATTTGATTTATTGTATTTAATAATTTCAGACAAAATTACAAAAGTTTAATATTTTTTTTTTTTTACTATAATTTATAATGAATTTATTAATTAAATATAAATAAATTGTAAATATGATATTTTTTCCGTTATATAAAATCTTTAATGTGAAATGGTAAATTTTTAATAATTTAGATCCTAAATCATTATTCATTATTTTAACATATCTTTTATTTCGATAGAATCACCAACCTCGCCCACAACCAATGTACTACATCAATGGATAAATTGAACCGTAAAATGTTAGCCAAACTGAATTGATATAAATTAAATCGTTACATTTATATAAAATAAATCAATATATTTACCAATAAATGAAAAATTGTTGCGATATAAAATCAAATCTATGCATTGGAATTTTTTCATCATCTCCAAAAATAACCAAAGCCATCCATATATTAAGTATACAACATCTAATCGTATGTCATTACATAAGCAAATAATCGTTAAGTATCCTAAATAAATACAATGTAACTAATAATTACAAATATAAATTTAAACATAAGATTTTAAAAATTACCCGGACATTGAAACCTAAAACTAACACAAAATTCGCTTGATGGGGTTTTGTATTGATACGAAATTTTATTTGTGTCGTATAGTATGATGTGTTAGATCTACATGTAAAAAAACATTTAGTAAATAAAACATAAACGTATAATCGTCGAGCATCCCAAATTAATACAATGTAAGTAATAATTAGAAATATTAATTTAAACATAGGATTTTAAAAATTAAGCTAAAAATTACTAGGCAATTGATGACCAAAAATTAACACAATATTACTAACACAAAATTCGCTTGATGGGTTTTTTTATTGATACGAAATTTTGTTTGTGTCGTATGATGTGTCAATTTATAATGGTAGGTATCACAAATTTTAATTTAATTATAATTAACGAACAATTTGTATTTCTTATCATAAATACTATCAAAATTTATCTTATAATGATAGGTATCAAACTTTATTTTAAGTGTTTATCATTTAAATATTTTTTAGTATATTTTTTTTTTTGGATTTCTTATACTCGTAGTATTGAATTAATAAATTTATCTTTTCCTATATTTTTACTTTGTTTTTTTCAGTAAAATAATTTATTTCGTGGATTATAATCTACGTGGCATTAAAATTTTAGATATATCAAATCTAATACGTTACTAATACCTAGGTGGCGACATAATTTTTTAATTCAAAAATAAAATACAAATCTTTCTTCATATTGGTCGAAATAAGTATATTTCTATGTTGCGTTCCGAATGCTCTTAAAAAATGTCTACTTTATTTATATATATTAGATTAGATTTAATCATTATCTTTCATTTAAATCGCTTCTTTTGTGTTTTCATTCCTTTAGTCATGTGTGATTTCATTCCTATAATCATTTGTGATTGAGAGCATGAACAAGTTTCCCAATTTAGTAATTCACCATCTTTTACAGGGTTGGTTTTATTAGTCAACTAGTACAGTGCCCGTGCGATGCACAATTTTAAAAAAATATTTATTTTTTTGATAATTTAAAATAAATTTAAATATTGAGTATAATTGGACTCTAGTATGTTAATAAATGCATCATTACATGTTGTATATATAATTACAGTGATGGTCAATACAAAAATTATGGAATGAATTTTCAATTAACACTATATAGGCGGAGTTAATTTAGAAGGAGTCAGATCAATTTTATCATAAACACCTCAAATTAGTAAATGCCTTACCAAAAAAACTCAATATATAAGTTTTACAAAAAAAAAAAATCAATTATATAAAGCTATAGAAAATGATTAGTTATTTCAAAAGGCTTATGTAAAATTTGACTAAAATTCACTAAAATATGACTCATATACTAAAAAAATATATTAGTGGCACATTATTTAGATAATTTTTCTATTAGAATATCAATTATTTGAATTAAAAATATGTGCTTACAGCTTACTCATAAAAGTATAGTTTTGCTCTAAAATATTATGATTGAATAATAAAAAAAAAAAAAGATAATTACATATTCATGCAATTTTTATGTATGATTAATGCCAAAAATATATAGATGGAAAAATATGTATATATTTGATATATCAATTTTAAATATAATATTGAGTTATCAAAGTTTTTATGGTTGATTGATTTAAACAATCATTCTATGTTGAATGCGATAAATAATGTATACGATAAATTAGTTCCTTTTATTATTATCAATAATTATATACTAAAAGACACACCAACAATGACACATGTCATCTCCTGGTGTGTCTTTAGTTTTTTTTGTTAATTTTTTTTTTTTTACGAAATTAGTGATACAAATGTTATAGAAATATCTTGATTAATTTTTCTAAATATATACTTCCTATTCCTTAAAAATGATATGACATATCTTTTTACAATATTTTTTTGTCAAGTTTTCAGAGAATATATTCTATGTATATACAATATTATACTTCATAATTTACTTATATAGAATATTATACTTTGTAATAACTTAATTATAAGTAATCCCCGTATAATGTACGGGACCTAAACTAGTATTATAATATAATCTAGTACTATAAAGTCTAGTTATTTAAGTCTATTATAATCTTTTATTTTTAGTTATTTCCATAAATACATAGTGAACAAAAAAATATATAGAATGATTAAGAATATCTTTCATTAATATATATATATATATATATATATATATATATAATTTTTTTTTATTTTTTTTTTTTGTTTTTTTTTTTTTTTGTGGAAATAAATTTTGGAGGGAAAAAACTACACTAGGAAGTGACACGTGTCATTACTGGTGTCAGTTTTAGTATTATGTTATTGAAGCTTGAATATACTACGTAGATACGTAGGTACTAAATGTAATTGGTTCATTTTTTTTAATTTTTTTTTTCCCGATGAGCCTCAAGAGCAATACAAATTACAAATGGAGGTGAGAGAATTGAAATGTGACCTATTGTACACAGGCTCTCAAGTCTTAATCCTCTTAACCAATACGTCAAGGACCTAACCTCAAATTTCAATGATTATTACGGAGTACATATTTCAAAATGACATACTTTATTACTACTTCTTCCGTTTTTTAATACGAGTATGCATTACTTTGATCAGAACAGTAGAACATTTGCTGGGACATAAGTTTAACTATTAATTTCCTTAACTGCCTATTAGTAAAATTGTATTCGTATATTACATAATACATACAGTATATTCATTATATTAAAAAGCTTAAGTCAAAAAGAGCATGTGAAATGTATATAAGTGAAAGTGATGCAAATATCAACTACTTGACCCAAAAATTGTCGAGGTTTGGGCAGATTTTTGGGCCCAGATTTTGGGCTAGGGCTGGCCCTTATTTTTTTTTTTTTGGGTTTGCAATTGGTCTAAGTTGCACCCTTATGCAGCTATTTTAGCTGCAACACCAACCCACAAGCCCAATTTCAAACGCGCCTCATTAAAAAAAGACTCAAACCAAAACGAGCCCACCCAAAAACTGAACATATCTTTGAAATGCAGCCCACCCAATATCATTTATACAAAATCGTCACTTCCCAGCTATTTTTTTTAAAATATAATTTTTTAAAAAAAATCGTCACTCTCAAACTTAAATTTCTAAAATTTATTACTCCTCTCTTTGACTTTCTCTCTCTTACAATCAGACGCAATTCACTCTCTCTTCTCCAAAACAACCATGGATATTTGAGATGAGCTGAAACTTAGACTGATTCTCCCAAAAAAGGTAATTTTATGTAAATTTCACTTAATTTTGTTTGAATTTATAGAATATCACTTAATTTTGTTTGAATATTGTTCGATACTCTGTTGTACGAAATTTTTATTGGAATTGTTAAAAAATTTAGTGAAATCAAACGTATACCTTATGTTCATAATATTATTATTTTTTGTTCATATGATAAATATTTTTAATGTTCATAAAATGTTCTCATTTTGTCTGTTTTGTCTGTTTATGCTTGTGTTCACTTTCTGAAATGCATATGTTCATATTTTTTTTGCATATGTTCACTTTCGTTCTTAAATGCTTATGTTCATATTTTGAATCCTTTTGTAAACTTTTTGAAATGCTTATGTAAACTTTCTGAAATGCATATGTTCATATTTTTTTATGTATATATTCACCTTCTAAAATGCTTAATTATGTTCATATGCATTCAAAAAATGAACCAATGCATATGTTCATATTTTGAATGCGTATGTTCATTTTTTAAAATGCATATATTCATATTTTTAGTGCATATGTTCATATTTTTAATACTGATGC
Organism: Chenopodium quinoa; assembly: GCF_001683475.1. Lineage (NCBI taxonomy): Eukaryota > Viridiplantae > Streptophyta > Magnoliopsida > Caryophyllales > Amaranthaceae > Chenopodium > Chenopodium quinoa. Next base: position 575,174 of record NW_018743920.1, on the reverse strand, counting down.
GTATATTTCATAATCATTTTATTTTTTATTTTTTCAATTTTCTTATGTTCACAATTAAAGGCCGTAAATTCAATTCATATGAATTGCGTGTTCACAAACCTAATCAAATTGATCAAAATTCATTACAAAATCACCACAAAAAAAAAATCGAAACTCATACATAGATCAAATTGATAGAAATTAAACAAAATACAATTACAGAGGAGAGAGAAAATGAAGAACGAAAGAGGAAAAAAAAGAGGAGAATAAATTTTTAATGAAAATTATGATCGAAATTTTGATGAAAATTTTGATTAAATTATTATAGGAAAGAAAGGTGAAGAGAAAAGTACTACAATCAATTTGTGTTCATCACTTATTACAAATTGGCAAATTACCCAAAAATTATATATGCAATATCAATTACAAATTTAGAAAATATAACCAATTAAACCAAATTACAAATCAACAACATAAACTACCTTATATCAACAATCTCTTCAAGATTCCAATTAAATCCATCACGAATCAACGAAAATACAAAAAATGGAGGAGAGAGAAAATCTTAAAAGAAGAAGATAATGCCGATTACAGTGGAGAGAGAAAATTTCAATCAAAATTAAGAATTAAGTAAAGAATTTGGAAAAAAAGAGAAAAATTTATGTAAAAATTAAGAAATAAGGAAAGGAATAAAATAGGAAGAAGATTAAAAGAAGAAGATGAAGTAATATATACTAGTACTCCAGTAATACATAGTATATATGTGTGTTTGGTGTATAAAAGAGGGTATTTGATGAGTGGTGCAGCCAGCTAGAATATGCCGTGGGTTTGGCCATCTTAATTTTGGCATGGCCAGAAAATGGCCTGAAATAGTTGATTTTGGGGACATTTTTTGTGCCTGACTTAAGCCCAGTGAAAAGCTTTGACCTAAAATGGGCCAATTTTCCTTCCTATGATCAGGTCTTGACCAAACTCAACGAAGATGCACCTTCTGAATTTGATTTGATATGCAACTTAATACTCACTAGTCACTAGAATCTTTTATTTATTTATTTATTTATTTTTATTTTTAATTGAAGACACTATCACTAGAATCTCAATGGTTGTGTAATACGAAGTAGATAGAATAGTGGGGGTGGGGTTGAAGAAAATCATAAACCAATGAAGTAATGAGCGAGAACAAAGAAACAAGAGAGAAAAGTGGAGTGAAATAAACCGTAATATTTTCACATAAATTTGAAAAAGTAAGCAACATCATACTTCCTTGAGTTCCTTCCCTTTTTGTGTCAAAAAAAAAAAAAAGAGTTCCTTCCCTTTGTCTTTAACTAATTTGATGTTATTCTACACCCAAATGAGTACGATCATTATGGACAAAGAGTCAAAAATACAGAAACGTTATTGAAGATGAGATTAGGCGGTGTGAGTGTGGGCTTTAATAGAGATTTATTTATACACCAGGTGTATGTAGAGGTGGCATATAGTAGGGTAATTTCTTAGCTCATTTATATTTCTTAAAATGAGCGCAACATATCAAATGAGTAAATAAAACTATCATATTGAAAGTAAAAATTAAACATCGTATTTTTTTTTAAATTTACAATTTTATTGGTATAGGGACTGTGAACTTTAAAGCTTAAAGAATACTCCATAAAAATTAAAAAGGAATAAAGGGAATAGTCGTACTAATTTTCTATTTAAAAAAAAATTATTAGTTCAATGAAAATTAAGTAAGAAGTATAGAAGTAACATAAAACACAGAAAAATAAATTACTTCTTTCGTTCTTTTAATATTGCACAATAGAGGTTATATACACTTTTTTTAATAGTGAAAAATGAAGAGAGAGAAGGGCAAAAGTACAGTAAACATCAACAAAAGAACTAAGGGTAAAAAGTAAGGATATATCGAGTATTTGCAATGTGACAAGACTAAACATAGATGCTTTATTCCCCAAAATAGATATAACCGAATAAACCCTAACCAAGTAACTCCAATCACAACATGCCACATATGAAATTCATTTTAATACACCTAACCTTATTTGAAAAATTTCCCAAAATAGCAAAATTAGGAGAGAGAATGACAGCCCAATACACAGTCACACAGTCACACCCCTCGTCACAGTGGATCAGTACCCACACTCACACTCACTCTCCTCCCCCACTCGTCAGTCCCTCTCATAACAAACCAACACAATTATTCCCCCTTCTTTTCTTTTTCTTTATTTATTTATTATTATTTTTACCCTATTTTTAATTCCCCTCTCTCTTTCTCTCTCTCCGCCGCCGCAATTTCCTCCTTCCTCCACCACCTCTAAACCCTAACCACCACCTTCTTCTCGGCGAGGAGAGAGAAAATCCCCCTTCTCAAACCCTAATTTACATTCATCCCAATTCCTCTCTCTCTCCTCGCTTCCCCAATTTTCGTCGATCAATCCTCCCTAATTTACAATTCTCAGGTATTGGTATTCTTCTTCTCTCGAAATCGCGCATTTTTTTTTTCCGATTTTCAGTTTGTTAACCTATTTTATTTATTTTTTTCGATTTTTTTATTGTGATTTTTTCTACATTCTAGGGTTTGCGAAAATATGGCAGCACCTACAGTTCAATCTCAACCTCAAGCCCCTTGTTCCTACATTCCACCTGATGAGGTTGTAACTCCATTATTTTTCTTCTTTATAATTAGTATTTTTTGATTTTTTTTTTTGAAAAATATAGTTATTTTGGTTGTGATTAGGTGGGAAATGCTTTCGCAAGGCAGTATTATACAATACTTCAGCAATCTCCTGCACTTGTTTACCGATTTTATCAGGATATCAGTAAGCTTGGTCGTCCTGGAGATGATGGTGTTATGGGGTTTACTTCTACCATGGATGTAAGCTTCTGTTTTTTCTCAGATTTTTTTTATTGTTTTTTTATTTTGTTTTTGTGGGTCATTTATTGTTTTTTTTAATAATAATATACGTAGCAGATTTTATTATTGTGTACTTGGTAAAGTTATTTTAGTTTTATTTATATATTGCAGTGTGTTGTGATTAGTTTCCACGTAATTGTAGTCTGGATCTATGTGGGAAACATGATGTTTGTTTATATTATTATTGAATTATTAATGCAAATTTGTGATTAGTAGAATTGTTGCCTATTTTTTTTGTTTGTAATTAAATTGTTGGTTGCGTGTGGCCTGCTGATGAATAATCCATGTGGCTGAAGCATTGAATTTCGTGGTTTTTGTTGTTTTTTTTTTCGGGTTAACTGTATTTTGATTATACGGTTTGACTGTGTTTGGTCTTCTATTGTCTTTTGATTGGATATGGTACATATGGGTATTCTGCGAGCGTGTGTTATGATCAGAATAAGTTTCATGGAAGTCTTGTATTTTACTGATTTTAATATGCAATTGTCAAATCTTCTTTTCAGTAAATAGTTCTTGTAATTATGTGGAAAGTGGTTATTGTTTGATATTTGCTCATATGAGCTATCTATTTTTTGCAACTGTCCAGGCTATCAATGCGAAGATACTGTCATATGGAAGTTTAAAGGCAGATATTAAGTTTGTTGATGCGCAAGAATCCTATAATGGGGGAGTGATTGTTCTTGTCACTGGATCTTTGATTTATGCTGATGAATCGAAGCGGGGTTTCATTCAGACCTTTTTCCTGGCACCTCAGGATAAAGGGTTTTTTGTTTTGAATGACATGTTAAGATTTGTTGAAGATGTTCCTCATCAAAATGGGAGGCAAAATGGTAGTATAGCACCAACTGCTCCGATTCATGGTATGAATTGTTTCTGTTTCTATTTGCTATCAGTTTTATATAGGAGTTATGCTTCCTGTCCTTCTGAAATTTCGTGCCTTGACTTTATTTTTTCTTGCTCCTCTTTAGAAGAGGCGCCACCAGTCCAAGAGAATCACGTTATTGAAGAGTCCAATGGTGAAGTGTATAATCCACATGAGAATGGTGTACTTCAAGTTGAGGAAGAGGAAGAAGAACCTGTGGCCGAGGTGGTTGATGAAGTTCCAACTGACCCACAGGTTGCAGTTGAATCCACAGTTAAAGTTGAGGTTGAATCAAATATCAAAGTTCCTGATGAACTTCCAAATGAATCACAGGCCCCTAAGAAGTCGTATGCTTCTATTGTAAGTAGTAACTGATAATCTCTCTAAATATTACACCGTGAAACAATTTACATTCTTACTCCTCCATGTGCTGAAAATTTGTTTTGTCTGGATGTGGAGGGTAACGGAAAAAGCCAGTATAAAGTAAATAGATACTTATTTGTCAATTTTGCAAGAAGTTAACAAGGCTGCATTAATATAGTTTGTAATACTTCATGTTTGAGTTTCAAGCCCAATTTTTGCTCTTAAAAAATCATAATGTATCATCCTATTGGAATTAGTGTATGCTATTGTTTTGTTGATTAATATGACTACTTTAGCTATTTGCTTGTGAAGTATATATAGTAGAGAACATTTTGGATCCTCCCCCCCACCCACCCTCCCTCTTTTCATTTATTTCTTGTTAACTTGGTTTTTGTGGTGTTAAAGGTCATGAAAGACACTCCTGTTACTGCACCAACTCTGAACCTTCCAAAATCTGCGCCTAAGGCTCAAGAGCAACAAATACCTGTGAAAGCAGCTCCTTTGGCAGCAAACTTACCTTCCAGTGCTGATGTGGTTGATGATGGCAATAACCACGAGCCAGAAGGTAGCTTACTTATCCATTATTCCAATATTTCGAACTTATGATTGCTTCATCACGTGACTATGGTTTTCTCTGAAGACAGTCAGTTACTGTTCATTACTTACTGATACTTACTTCACACTGCTTTTTGACAGGTGAGGGTCACTCAATCTACATGAGGAATCTGCCTTTTAATGTACCTTATCTCGTGGTTGAGGAAGCGTTCAAAGGTTTTGGCCCAATTAAGAGTGGTGGCATCCAAATTCGAAAAAACAATGTAGGTTTGAAATTCATGGTTTTGGTTTAATTGAATGTGTTTTTGCCGGTTTGCCCTTTTTTAATTACTAAACTATGAGCTTATATGGATTAGACTTTCAGTTTTGGGTTTGTGGAATTTGAAGTGGCTGGTGCTGCACGAAGTGCCATTGAGGTATGCCTTTTCACCGTCTTGTAATTCCTGTTATGCCTTTTCTTAATGTATTCTATCACTCCTAGCATGGCTTGAAGTTGTCTAAAATAAGTTGTCATTTTGAGATTTTATTTTTGGATTGATTTTTAGTCCGCAGACCAGCAGAACTGCACCCTTTTGTTTTCTGTATTGGAACTTTGACAGCAAAAACATCTTTAGCTTTCTGTTTAAACCTATGAAATAGATATTTAAAAATTGTTTTAAAATTCTAGTTAGTACAAGGTTGCTCTGATTTCTAAATGATTCTATTGAAGTTTATAACTTCAAGCCTAATAATGTATTATAATGTCATTGCTTTGTGCGGAATTTTTTTGGAGCTGAATGGTTGTCAGAGCAGCGTAATGTTCAGAATGGTTGTCAGAACAGCATAATATTCAGAAATTTCTGATAATATTGATATTAATTTCCCTAGTCTGAATTATAATGTAGAGCTTCCCTTGTTAGCTTGGATATATATATGTATCTTTTTTTGCCCTTAAGTTTTATTTTTCTGTTCCAGGCTTCACCCATTACAATTGCTGGATGTGAAGTTGTGGTAGAGGAAAAGAAGTCCACTGGTTCCCGAGGTAAGTTTGGTTTCAGTTTAATATTTTTAGTTGGTCTTATTTGTCTGTTGGCTCGATCCACTGTGTCTCATTCCCTGCAACTCTCTGTCCCACTCTGAAAAGGAGAATTACTAGGGAAAAGGAAGGTTGAAAAATGATGGAGGGACCTGTGGAGTTGATGGATGGTGCATTTTCATTAGGCATGGATCATGCCGTTCCCAGCTCAAAATATTCTGCATCATATCTTTTGTTCTGAAGGTTTACTAATCTGGTTGAGTGATTTCATCTGCAGGACCCATCCGAGGAAGGTTCCCCTCAGGAAGAGGTGGTGGTGGATTCAAAGGTGAGGGAGGTAGAGGGCATGGAGGTTATGGGGGAGGAAGAGGATATGGCCGGGGGGAGGGTAACAGGAATGATTTTGGAAACAGGGGAGGTGGCCGAGGATACCATAACCGTAGTGAAGGGTTTCAAAGGAATGATCAAAATGGCAATGGAGCTGGGCGGATGAGTCGCGGTGGAGGTTCGGGTATCAAAAGTTCAAGAGCACAATTTACACCTGGAGTTTGAGTTATCTATTAGATTGAATAGTTTATTCAGGGGAGCAGTTTCTGCTTGATTTTTTTGTCACTTTTTTTGACAGGAATATTTTACTTCTTTATTCCTCGATTCTAAATTTTGGCCGCTCTGCCTTTTGGAGATACACTAGATAGTATAAGAATGTTGTTGAGTAGAGTACCCTTTTAATGTGCATTGTAGGGGTGATGTAAGATCTAACTTCAGTTGGTATATCTAGCAAGTATTTAAGAGTCTTGCTACTATCTTGGTTGAAATTGTGGTATATTAGGATATTACTGGTATTTAAAATGAATTGACTTTGAATTGATTTTTTGCATCTTCTTTTGTTTACATGTTTTTTCCTCTTTTAGTTATGACTTATTTAAAAAGTGTGGATCTTCTACTTTACTGTTTTAAGGAGCACTTTACTATCGATTCTTGTTCGGCGTTGAGTGGTAAGTATTTCATCAAAGTACCATATTTTATGAACGGCAGGGAGTCCTTGTGATTAAAGTGCAGTATGTATTTCATCAAAGTACCACCTAATGAACAATGGCGTCGACATGTTATTTGGTTTAACTAATGGGTACGTTAAGTCAGTCCTACTGGTATTCGCCAACTGCTAACAGATTTTGCTGCCGCTGCTGTAGAATGTCATCGCAAATTCGCAATCATCTTTAAAGTTAAGGATTGTACAATATGGATTTGAGGCTGAGTTTGGTTCACAAGTTAGTATGAGTTAGAAATTAGAAATAAAATTAGGGCAACATAAGTTTAAAACTTGAATCTTAATACTGTGTTTGCCCTGTTTGTTACTACACGCCCTTTTCTATACCTCGTACCTTTGGGCTTTGGAAAATGTAAACCTGGCAAATTTCTCAATCATACACAAGTTGAGGGTTTTAGGTAAACTCACACCCGAGTTTCCTCACCAAACAAAATGAAGTCTTTATCAATGGCATCAGAAATCGATGGAAGCATTGCACTTTAGCTGTCTGTTTTGAGTAATAAGCTAAGCAGGAGCGGACTTAGGAAGTATGGCTCAATCGACCATAGACAAATAATTAGTCTTAATGTCTTATACCCCAAAAGGCCTAATTAAATCAAATCTTTAGCACAAATGACCATGACTTTAACGACTAATGACAATCTGTTCATCATCAAAGCTCACTTTTTGCCTCAAAGCCTCACAGAACCACCGTAAACATTCTAAACAATTGTAGAGAATATAAGCATTCTGGCCAGCACAAAGAGGCTCCGATTGTAAATTTGGCTGACTAATTGGGCAAGATGTTATGAAGATCTTTCCTCTACAACACAAGTCTCATCAGTAGTCAAAACAGTGCTAGAAAGATGGCTCCCCCTCTGTTTCCTTGTATTTTTCTAGGTTATGATACAAAGTACAAAAATAAGAAAATAATAAATGTACTTGTACTCAAATTTACGAGTAGCAAGTAATTTTTATACCTGTTTCTTTAATACGAATAATAGTACATTAGTATTTGTGTGACTGATGACACAGTTTTACAAAGTTATGTGAACATTAGAGCATGTAATCCACCAAAGAATCAGATAATCTGCTCTGAGCCATTACAGACTAAGGAAAATAATTTCCACAAAAGGCAAAATATGTTACGTATCAAAAATAAGAACATGAATTAGAGCCAGTAATTTATACGAGCAATATATTTATGAGCAAAATATACATTTAGTTGTGTAACATGAATTCTGAACTATAGTCCTGTCAAATTTTACATGAACAAATTATCAAGTTACCTCGATTGGAAATCACAGCTAATTAAAAACCCGAGCTTGAGTGCTAAATCATATGGCATGAACGAATTCTACAATTGACCAAAAATTTCCTACATTGCAGATGGAAAGTAACTAGATTTTCAAGTAAGTGGAAAGTGATGAAGTGAACCTTACGAACTTGACCGCCTTTATCGAGCAAATATTCAGTGAATTTTTCCAAAGAAAAGCAACTAAAGAGCGAAATTGCAACCCTGGACATACTCGTTCTCAGTGTCAACATACTTTGTCCAAAGTGGTTTGAATTGGCCCATGGCAATATCAAGCCACGGCTTCATATTTCCATTGAAGTGCACAACTGCAGCATTGCGGATCTCATCCCAGCTAATGGCTGGATTATAACCAAGTCCAAGAACATGCCATGATTTGTCAAGTGGCTTGGTTGTCGAATAGAATGTGATCAGACCTGGGGGCAGGGTCCCAAGTTTCCACAATGTTCGATTTTCATTCTGCATCAATATGAAATTATTGTTGTCAATAAATAGCACAATAATACTCTTTAACCAAATTTCAGCTAGCAAACAAACAGAAAGACTACATTTTTCGAAAACACCCTTATTAGTTAATGAATGGATCCATATTAAAAAAAGCCCGCAGTTTTCGAGCACTGTCAAGAGGATACAGAACATGGTTCCTCAAGTCACTCACTCAACTTTGGCAGTATCTAACCTAAGACGAAGACTGAATATGCTATCTAAAATATTCTATTCATCTGACTTCAATTTGCCAGGAGTTTTTCTTCTGCACCCAAGTATCAAATTATGAACACACAACCGCATCCACATACACTCGCGCACCAAAATCATGAGACAACTGCAAGACAGGAATTGTAGAGTGTAGACATGTACTTCCTAACACATTACTAAACTATTTAGTTATTGTAACTGGGGTTGGAATCACCTCCTAGAGTGCTTCACCATAATTGTAACTATTTATACATGTGTTACCATCAACCAAGAGAACATAAGCTGAAAGAGATATATAACTCAAGTTTAGATAAAGGCATTCATAACATAATGTCCGCAATCAACAAAGGAATCTTACCATGTTTTGCCAGTAGTGGTATTGCTCGGTTGAACCTTCCTTTCTCCACGCATCCAGATCAAAGAAATTCATACCATATGCCCATGCACATGCTTTCGGATTAAACTTCTCCTTGATCAGGGGATGTGAGAAGTTCATGTATTGAGCATATCTGTGAAATGAACCGAAGCACGTTTCAACAGCTCCATTTACTTTCCCATCCATATCTATCTCCCATAACCCAGTCAAATCTTTCTGCACAACAATATCATCATCCAAAAACAGAATTCTATGTAATTTAGGATACATCTCAGGCAGATAAAACCTTAAATGGTTTAACATGGACAAGTACTTGGGGTTCCTAAACTTCATATTGGTAGTATCCTTCGTGGCATTCTCAATTTTGTTCTCAAAGTAAAATTTCTGCAAATTTGCAGACTCAAGTTGCTTAAGAACTGGCACATATGATGAGTTTAAGAAAGTGTAATCCTCGTATGCCTTCACCTCAATGTGAGCTCCACTATAATCCTTCATTTTCATCATAACCTGCATTGCCCCTAGATTCATCCTGTCTGTCACAACATGGAACACATGTTTAGTGGGGTCTTTTGCATTCTTCACCGCCGAATTTACCACCACGGAAGCTGCAATAACATTATCCGAAAATATTGCATAATGATATAAGTTAGGATCCTCCAATGCAGGCATAGGAGCTTTGCCCTCATCAGAATACTTCTCTGGCTGTGCAATTCGCTCTTCCATCAACCTCATGGATAAGCAGTGCAAGCTTTTAGGTATAGACTTTGCAGCAATCAAGCTTGAAAATGCTCCTTGCTTCTTCGCCTTGGTTAACTGCTCATTCAACCCGAAAATTGTGTCCTTTAGCTTCTGAATCTTAAGCTGATGATCAAAAGACTCTTTGGCTTCAGCAATCAATTGCCTAGTGACCTTGATCCGCTCCTTAACCTCCTTCTCAAATTGGCGCAACTGATACTCATCGATAGAGAGAGCATCGGACTCAAATAGAGCACGATAAACAGGCCTACTTAAAAGATCCGTGTAGTTTCGTGAAAGATCAGCAAAGATCCTCAACATCTTAGAGTTCTCAAGTTTAAGCTTCCTGGCATATGATGCATATGCCAAGACGAGATTCCGGTGATCATCAGCTTGCTTTTTAATTTGATCAACACGAGGCTTTAACGGATCGGATTTAAGTGCCAACACCGATCTCCGAGTCGATCCACCACTAATCCAGTGAGCATTATAACCCTAATTTCACACCACATAATCAATCTATCAACAAAAACTTTTTTTTTTTCAAATCAAAAACGAAATTACAGCCTTCAATCATCTTAACAATAAAACAAATCAATCGCACTCCAATCTCATGCCAAACCTTTCGCATTAAATTTACAGCAAAACAATTTAGCAAAATAAGCAATAAAAAAACGACTAGCGCTATAATTATATTACAATTACTCATTAAATAGCAACCTAGAACATTAATAGAAAAAAAAAAAAAGCAAATCAACAAATCAGTGCAAATTAACACGAAATTAAATGAAGCAAATGCGGCATTAAAATCGACAACAGTACAATTCAGATCGATTAACACTAAAATTAGCAACAAACAATGATCGATCTCAGAAACTTGATTAAGTTTAATAACAAAAATTGCAAAAAACAGATCTAAATCAAACAAAAAAAACTTACAGAAGTGGCAACATCGGAGTAATCGGGATTATGAGTGAAGACGAAGGAAGAGAGAGAAAAGAAAAGAGTAAGAGCAATGGCAATCGACGAAGCGAGGAGTTTATAGGTGATCACCGACACTCCATGCCTCGCCATTGTTGAAGCTTCTTGGTAGATTCCACCTTGTTGTTCAACCAAGATTGTAGAGGGAGAAAGTGAATGTTTTCCAGAAAAAAGGTGTTTACATTTAGATGAGAAGCAGAGGAGAGAGAAAGGAAGGGTTTTTGCGGAGGAGAGAGAAAATGGAAAGAAAAAGGGATTGATAGTTTTTCGTCGGTGGTGGGAAGGGAATGAGCGCGGGGGAAGAAAGAAAGGAAGAAAAGGGTGGCTTTCTTTGCCTATTTCTGTACAGCTAAGAGAGTGAGGGTAGAGTGAATCAGTGAAGTGAGGTTTTTTTTTGGATTTGTTTGATAGGTTGTTAGATAGCATTAAATCATGGTTTTATTATAATAATAATGATGGTTTAGTGGTTTACCTGTTCTGGTCTAGAAAACGCGTATAGTTCAACTCCATAGAACATACGAGTACCTACAAAGATGTGATCTTTATTCCTATTGTGATTCTTGAGATTGGGTGAAGGAGGCTTACATGTAAAGCCGAGTCAGGTTGATGATATGTTCATTTTATATAGTGATTTACCCTTGTCACTTGGTCATAATTAGGAGTATTTTTGGCTCTTCGGAGTCACTTTTATTACTAATATGTGTTTTCTAGTGTTTTCGTAGATTTGGTACTGTTTTATAGGAAATTGCAGATTTGGAGCATTCTCCCGGACTTATTGGAGACGCTACGAGCATTGAAGTAGGAGCGCATTCACTTGATCATTTTCCGTAGCCCAACATCCGTTGGAGTTTTCAAACCGGTAATTAAGGGCTCGGCGAAGAAGAGTTCGAGGCAATGGACCGAGCTATAAAGACCCAAGGAGGATACCCGGATTTGGGCCAAGAGAAAATAGCCCAAGCCGAAGTTGCTCCCTTGCCCAAGAGCCTTCGCCCAACCGGGTAGTGCTCGCCCTAAGGCGTACGGCCGGGCGAGGCAGAAGGAAGAGAAGCGTCCTTGCTCGAAGGCGTGCCCGACCGGGCGCGAGTGAAGATCTTCTCACCAAAAAGGCGCGCCCGGCTGGGCGAGCTTCCGCCCGACCAGGCGCATGTTTCTGAGGGTGTTTTGACGTTTTTAGTTTGTTTTTAATTAGGATTTTTGGAGCTTAAGTATAAATACGTTTTGTTAAGCTAGATACGGGGACGTCATTCATTAGTTAAAATTCTCAGATTTTAGTTTTAAACTTTTGGGCTAACACTCTTGTTTTCTCTCTCTACACTTTTAGTTTATGCAATTCATATTTCCGTTTACTTGGTAACAATTTCTTCCCCTTTTATTTTCAGTAATTAATTGCTTTGATTAATTATGTCTTGTTTATTTGCTTTGCTTTGCTTAGTTTAGATTTAAATATGTGTGAGTATTTTTATTTCTAGGGTTGTGGGGATCCATAAATAATATGAAGGGGTAATTTACTATTGTTGATTGTCAATGCTTTGGTTGATTTCTTATTGATTGATTTAATGCTATGCAATTAGAATAGGCCTGGTTTAATTGTATGAGTTAAGCAATATTGATTCGAGATTCGAGAGATGAGAATTAGTATTAAGGCTTTGTTTCAATAGGCAGGTTAATTTATAAACGTTTAAGTCAAGATTCGAGAGATGCGATTTAACACCGGTAGATTAATTCTGTAATTGTAATACGTAGCGAAAGCCCTTTATGATCTGATTAATTGATGCATTGATAAGTGATTGTTGTGTTTTACCCTGAAATATTATTTATTGGTGAACCTATACCCTAGGATTTGATTTATTGATTTCTCCCTTATTTGATTTGATTTAGTTTTTCTATTTTTCCCTTAGTTTAATTCTCACAAAATAATAATTTGGCTACTTAATAGTTTAGATTATATTAATTATTTAGGTATAAAAAGACTTGTTTCCCTGTGATTTCGACCCTACTTCCCTATCTGCTTTAACTAGAGGAGTTAGGTAGTTCTTTTGACTAGGAGATACGACTTTATCCTGTCAGTTGACCTGAGTGAGGTCAAACCGAATAGCATCTACTTTTAGACACAAATAGATTTTTTTTTATTTTTTTTATTTTTTTTCCCGTTGCTGATATAAGCGACGAATTTTTTATTTTTTCCCGTTGCTAAAACCAGCGACGGAAATAAAAATCTGCTGCTAAGTTCAGCAACGGAAAACAAATATGTCGCTAGTCTCATTTAGTGACAACAGTTTTGCCAACGTAGTAATTCCGTTTCAAAATCTGTCGCTACTTATATTTAGCGACAGAAAAGTACAATCTAGCAACGGATTTGATCTATTGCTAAATGTCTATTTTTTTTAGTGTTTATTGATGGAAATTTATGCGTTTTAAAAGAAGATTTCAATTTTTTTGTCTACAATCAACTAAAATAAATTACTACCTCAAAACTATAACATTTTTTTTTCCTTTTTTTTGACAAGTGTGAAAATCTGATTACGTTTTCATGGCCTGATAACAAAGCAGGGAGGACAATTTAAAAGTACATTAGGGGAAGACCAATGGAAGGATTCATTAATGACATCCATGTATCGATTTCATACACGTCAAATTTCATTATCGAAATGACAATATCATGTTTTATACAAAGTACACAACAAACAGTTCACGTTTCACAGACATAATAGGAGAACTCCACAATCTTCAAATATATTTTTGGCCAATGCAAGACCAAAAAGACTGCTTTACAAGCCAACATGGTAACACCGAATTGATTAAATGGTTGTTCAATATGAAAAGAAAAGCTAGAAGTAATCTGAAAACTGTTACTGCGGTGGAGTTAAATAAAAATCCAAACAGAGGCTTCACATCAAATTGCCCAATATAGGCAGCAAATGGTATCTTCCACAATCAACTGTTATGGATTCTACATCTCTCACAATTCAGAATATAAGTTATGATGCCCAAAAGATAGACTAATAGTTATGTGATTGTACGTACATTTTGAAATTGAACATAATTAAATCAAACAAACACACCAAACTAATCTTCTTGCAAATCTTCGATGAGTTTGTGATTGGCAACTGATAATACCAGTCCATAGACAACTCATGAGACACACACACAAAAAAAAAAAAAAAAAAAAAAAAGGAACTCACTTCTTGCCGATCACTAACCTTCTAGTTCTTCGTCCCTTTCTGGTGCAGATGGTTGTGGCCCTAAATATTTTTCCCCTTCCGTAGGACAGTGGTTGTCGAACTGAATAAAAATTTCAGAATGAATTCCTGAAAATGGTAGTATTCCATTTTGGCCATAATAACCGATCTAAGATAAGAGAAATGATGATGTAAAAAGCCAAAGGAGGTGATTTCAGTAAAGCCATCATGAGAAGCCAAATATTAGGCGCAAGGTCATGGTCAAACTCCAAAGAATTTATTATGGTCGAGGAAGGTTGAATATAGTTACGTCCAATATTAAAAGGAAGTTGAACGAATATATCACTGATAATGGATGAGATGACATCCAAAAGGCTACGATCATTTGTCTAGTTACGAAGCACAAGTAAATAAACTACACCTTTTTTAATAACCGGGCTAATGCGAATTTTTCTAAAGCGCTGAAATAATATATGAGTAGTATTGGGATAATGAGGCGGCAATTGAATATCAAATATGTGACTCCATGTTCATATGGAATATTGGAAGGACCAACCACCATGATTGAGAATACATCAGGCCGTTCTTTTTCATGTTCTCATAAATACAGAAGTTTGAAAACTTCCTATATTATTAGATATTTTAATTTTCTCCAAATACACTTGCGCGGGATTGGGTTACGAAGGAGGGCCCATACGGACAGAATAGGATGGTTCATCTAATATCTCAAAAACATGACATCTTGCGTTACTAATGACTTCTAACTAGTGGCGAATTTACTAAATTTTATAAGTGGGTTCAAAATATTAAAAATCAACTTTTATTAGAATAAAATAAATTTATTGATATAAATCATTAAAAAAAACACGTAAATATATTTTCTTAATGACTTACTAAATAAGAAATAAAAATGTATTTCGTTATTAATTATAATTTTGTTTTGTAAATCAAGGTTATATGTTTTTTATGTTCAAATATATAATACGGTAACTTTAATATTTTAATATAATTTATATACTAAATTTAAGCTTGTATAATGCATAGGTATTATAGTTGAAATAAAATTAATTAATAAGATATGAAAAATTAAATAAAACAAACAATATTAAAATTATTTATGTATAACAAATTACGTGTAACTACATAAATATTATATTACACATAATTAACTACATAAATATTATATTGCCTAAGTATAAGATCTTTGAGAATGATGGAGTTACTGAACAAGAAAAGGCAAAAGCCTTAGTGTTACTAAGGCATCATTTGCATGAAGGCCTTAAAACTGAGTACATGATGGTTGAAGATCCCAAAGAATTATGGGATTGCCTTAATGAAAGGTTTGGACACCACAAAAAGGTGCTACTTCCTAAGGCATTATTTGTCTGGACAAATTTACGGTTCCAGGATTTCAAATCTGTATTTGATTACAATTCAACCATACATGAGATAGTATCTATATTGAGATACTGTGATCATCCAGTCACCGATTAACAGATGATTGAAAAAACACTCACTGCCTTTCATGCAAGCAACATACTGTTGCAAGAACAATATCATGAAAGAGGTTTCAAAAGGTTTAATAAATTAATGAGTGTATTGCTTGTTGCGGAACAAAATATTGATCTTTTGTTGAAAAATCATAATCTTAGACCAACTAGGTCTTTGGCCACTCATCATGAGGCAAATGCAACAAGTTCTTATCCACCCAAGGTAAATACACGAAGAGGTGGACGTGGAAATTACAACGGCTGTGGAAGAGGCCGAAGACGTGGTAGAATTAATTTTCAAAGAAACAGTAATTTCAAAAATTCTGAAAAATAGAAGGGACAGTCATCTGGAAGCCACAAACAAACTCTATCAAAAGGAAAAGACACATGTTACAAATGTGGCATGACAGGACATTGGGGACGTACTTGTCGTACGGCCAAACATTTGGTAGACCTTTACCATGCTTCTGTAAAAGGCAAAGAGAAAAATGCAGAAGCAAATTATGTTAATGAAGAAAATGCTCCATGTCCTACTCTTGATGTGTCCGATTTCTTCATGGACAATGCTGAAATTGGAAATGATTTCATATTTGGAGAAAATAACAATACTTAGATAACCCATCTACTAATGTAATATATACTATGTTTTAATGTATTTTCTGTTATGTACTGTATTTTAAATGTCTAGTCATGTATTTTTAATTTCTATCATCAATAAAAGTTTGTATGATATTATTCTAAACTAATCTCATATTTATTTTATGAAGATATGGATATGCCTGAAGTTGGTTCCGAATATCAGTGCCTTTTGGAAAGCGGAACAACACACACTATCTTGAAGGATTGAAAATATTTTTCGCAACTAAAGTTGTTTCAGGCAAATGTAAACACTATTTCCAGGTCAGCAAAATTAATTGAAGGATCTGGAAAGGCTTGTATAATGCTTCCAAATGGAACAAAATTGATAATCAATAATGCTTTATACTCGAGTAAATCTCGAAAAAATCTCATAAACTTTAAAGATGTACGCCAAAATGGCTATCATTTAGAAACAATGACAACAGGTTAAAAGGAGTATTTATGCCTCACGGCAGGAAAATATGGCAAGAAACACATTTATGAGAAATTGCCAGCATATTCTTCGGGGTTATATCGTATAAACATACGACCCGTGGAAATCAATATGATGTCTAACCAGAAGTTAGATGACAAACATTTGATTATTTTATGACATGATTGTTTGGGACATCCAGCAACTGGGATGATGCAAAGAATAATAGCGAATTCAGTTGGACATTCAATAAGAAATGTCAAAATTCCTCGATCAGATAAATTAACATGCTCTACATGTTCACTCGGCAAATTGATAATAAGGCCATCTATGAACAAAATTGCTACTGAATCCCCAAAATTCTTGGAAAGAATTCAGGGAGATATTTGTGGGCCAATTAATTTGGCATGTGGACCATTTAGATATTTCATGGTTTTAATTGATGCTTCTACACGATGGTCACATGTCAATCTGCTTTCAAGTAGAAATGTTGCCTTTGCAAAATTACTTGCCCAAATTATCAAATTAAGAGCACAATTCCCAGATCATACAATAAAGAAAATAAGACTCGACAATGCTGGGGAATTTACATCCCAAACATTTAATGATTATTGTATGTCAATTGGAATTGATTTTTAACACCTAGTAGCTCATGTTCATACACAAAATGGTCTAGCTGAATCACGAATTAAGAGATTACAATTGATTGCAAGACCATTATTAATGAGGTTAAAATTGCCATCATCTACTTGGGGACATGCTATAATACATGGAGCAGCGCTGATTAGATTGAGACCTACAGCTTATCATAAATTCTCACCACTACAACTTGTTTGTGGTCGAGAACCAAGTATCTCACATCTAAAAATCTTTTGTTGTGCTGTATATGTTCCCATTGCTCCACCCCAACGTACAAAAATGGGTCCACAAAGAAGGCTGGGAATTTATGTCGGGTTTGAATCCCCCTCAATAATTAAATATCTTGAACCATTGACTGGTGACTTATTTACGACTAGATTTGCCGACTGTCACTTTAATGAAGCAGTATTCCAAGCCTTAGGGGGAGAGAAAGTGGACCCACGCAAGAAAGAAATAGAACTTATTTGGAATGCAACACAACTGATGATGTTAGATCCATGAACAAATATGTGTGAACAAGAAGTCAAGAGAATTGTTCATTTACAAAGTGTTGCAAATCAATTGCCTAATGCATTTGTAGACACAAAGAAGGTGACAAAATCACATATACCAGCAGAAAATGTCCCAGCACGTATTGAAATCCCAACTGATAATAAGGCCATTGAGAATGAATCTCAAGCACGCAGAAAGCGTGGGAGACCACTTGGTTCAAAAGATTCTGAACCAAGGAAATTGAAAAGATTGGATGGAATAGAAAATGAGACTAATGATGTTCCCCCGTCAGAAGGTCAAGAAAGATCAAATGTGGATGAAAGTAAAGAAAATGATGATAATCCAAAAGGGGATGAACAAGAAGACAACCTTACGGGGAATGAACAAGATGTTCAAAACATCGATAACAATGAAATTTCAATGAATTACGTCTCTACCAAGACTCAGTGGAATAGGAAAGATGTTATCGTGGATGAAATATTTGCAAATTCTATCGCAATCTACATTGTGTTTGATGAAAATGATGTTAAGCCAAGAACAGTGGAAGAATGTCGACACATAAGTGATTGGCCAAAGTGGAAGGAGGCAATGCTGGCTGAGTTGAAGTCACTTGAAAAATGAGAAGTTTTCGGAAAAATAACTCTTACACTAGCAGGTGTAAAACCCGTTGGATACAAATGGGTATTTGTGAGAAAACACAATGAGAAAAATGAGATAGTTAGATACAAGGAAAGACTTGTAGCCCAAAGATTTTCTCAAATTCCAGGGATTGATTATGAAGAAACATATTCTCCAGTAGTTGATGCAACTACATTAAGATTTCTGGTAAGTTTGACAGTCACAAAAGGACTGCAAATGCGATTAATGGATGTAGTGACTGCGTATTAATATGGGTCACTCGATACAGACATTTACATGAAAGTCCCCGAAGGACTAAAACTACCAGAAAACCACAAGCCTAGACAATTACTTTCCATAAAACTAAAAAGGTCACTTTATGGATTGAAACAATCTGGAAGGATATGGTATAACCGTCTCAGTGAACACCTTATGAGAAAAGGGTTCAAGAACAACCAAATTAGTCCCTGTGTTTTCATAAAGCGATCACAATCAGGATTCGCTATTATTGCAGTTTATGTTGATGATTTAAATATCATCAGAACCCCAAATGAACTTGAGAAAACTTCAAAATACTTGATGAAAGAATTTGAGATGAAAGACCTTGGAAAAACTAAATTTTGACTTGGATTGCAAATTAAGCACTTGAGTCATGGTATTTTTGTCCATCAATCAAACTATACAAAAAGAGTTTTGAAAAGATTCTTCATGGACAAAGCAACTCCAATCAACTTCCCAATGGTTGTTTGTTCTTTGAGTATGAAAACGATCCATTCAGACCACGAGAAGAAAATGAAAAAATTCTGGGTCCAGAAGTACCATACTTAAGTGAAATTGGAGCCTTAATGTACTTAGCTAACAACACTAGACCCGACACAACTTTCTCTGTAAACTTGTTAGCCAGACACAACAATGCACCAACATATAGGCATTGGAAGGGAGTCCGACACTTACTCCGGTACCTACGAGGAACACAAGACCTTGGTTTATATTATCAACCGAAACAAGATGCTGCCCTCATTGGGTATGCCAACACTGGATATTTATCGGATCCTCAAAATTCCAAGTCACAAAATGGATATTTGTTCACTTATGGAGGCACCTGCAATATCATGGAAATCAACAAAGTAGACATTGACTGCAACATCCTCAAATCATGCAGAGTTGATAGCCCTTTATGAAGCAGGACGAGAATGTGTATGGCTAAGGTCGATGATTAGTAATATCCAATAAGAGTGTGGAATGAAAGCAATAACAGAAAATCCAATCACCATCTTTGAAGACAATACAACATGCATCTCTCAAGTAACTAAAGGATATATTAAGGGAGATAGAACAAAACATACATCCCCAAAACTATTCTTCACACATGATCTGCAAAATGATGAGGCAATAGATATCCAGCAAATTCAGTCTTGTGACAACCTTGCTGAGCTGTTCACCAAATCACTTCCTTCCAAGAAATTTGAGCAATTAGTTCATAAAATTGGAATGCGACATCTTCGTGAACTATGCTGAAATCAAGGGGAGTATTATATGCACTGCACTCTTTTTCCCTTCGATCAGATTTTTATCTCACTGGGTTTTTCTTGACAAGGTTTTTAACGAGGCAGTATATCAAAGCATATAATACTTTAGCTATGGTTTTATCTCATAAGGTTTTACCTAGCAAGTTTCACGAGACAACCCATACTCCATTTCATGTGAACGTTCAAGGGGTAGTGTTGAAGATAAATACAAAGTGAAGTTCACATGAACTTCTCTAGTACAATATTTGGTAGCAAACTTAGTATAATAATTGTATAATAGTACAATTGTGCAAATAATTGTATGACAATATTTTGCCTATAAATAAGTTCACCATTGTGAACTATATGGAGATGGCAATAAAAATTAACCGCAACAATATTTCTCTACTTGTTCACTCCTCTATTTTCAATATCATTCTATAGTTAGAAAGTCACCTTTTAACATATATATATATATATATATATATATATATATATATATATAATGCCTATAATAAAAAAACTAGCGGTGAGTTTGACTAGCGTTTTCGAAACTTGCGACACGCTTGTTGCTTCGCGACAAGGTCATGAATTCCGGTGGTTTATCTTTGCAAAATATATCCGAAAATGCCTCTAAATATGAAAGATTAAGGTTTATCGCATGAAAAGTTCTATTCAATCTCAAAATCTTGATCTTATCTTTCGGGAAGGATGAATTAGAATCTTCTAGAAGATTTTAGCTGCCATGGGTTTAGGAATATGAGCATTGCGTTGTACTAAAAGGTGGGCCTAGGCTCAGTTTTATATTTTGGCCATTCGGTTTAAGTCGGATTTGGGCTTATAATATATATTGTTGGAATGCTTTTTTCGAGCCCCATCCATCCAAACAATTATTGAACTGAGAAAACGGACCAAAATACTGGGTTTTGGACGTTTACTATGATTTGGGTATGAAAGGGATATTTTTTATTTTGTTTTGGCTAAAAGGCACGAAATGAATATTTTTGGATTTAAGGACACGAAATGGATCTTTTTGGATTTAAAGATATTTTGGGTAAGGTTAGAAAGATGGTCCAGGCTTAAGGAAACTTTGCGCGACCTTTTGACTCTTTGCCGAACTCGTCAATGAAAATCGTGAAAGACATTCATCACTGGGTTTGGTGTTGGGGAGGCACAGTCAGGTATCTATAGTGGGCTTTGTGGGTAATTTGAACGGATTTGCATATCATACAAAAAGAAACCACAAAAATATAGGCTTCCTTCCGGTCCAACAACACCAATCCGTAAAAGACTGAGCCTTTCTTAGCCCGTATGCATATACCTTCTTAGTTCATCAAGCACATTAGTTGAAGATTGAAGATATGAAGTTGACTCAAAAATATAAGATAAAAAATCAAAGACCATCTTAAAAGGTTCTAGTATGAACTCTTCCTCTTCCTACTTTTGTGGCATGTATTCCACAATATTCCATTTTCAGTAATGGAGGTGAGTTTTTGAGCATCGAAATTGAAATCAGGGCATATTGATATATAACCCTCATACACTCTCTTATGGGCCGTTTAATTCGCACGGGGTAAACGGAATGGAGTGAACAAAGAGAATGGAAAAGAATAGAATGAAAATACGTTATATTCTTTATGTTGTTTGTTTTAAAAACAAAGGGAAATAATCCCACCACCACACAACCACCACAAAACCACCAATTAATTCACTTTCCACCTTTTCCAGCCACTATCCATCCACCAAACCATTCGCCACACCTCCCTAACCACTCGCCAACCTTCGCCGGCCCTCCACTGCCCCTCGCCGGCAGCCACGCAGCTCTCCCCTCCCTCGAAAAACATCCCTCAGCCCCGAAAAATCCTAGAAACATCCCTCCCCCGAAAACATCCCTCACTCCCCGTAAAACCCGTCGTCCGGCCCTCCCCCACCCTCGAAACCCTAGCGCCTAGGGTTTCGAGGGTGGGGGAGGGTCGGCCGGCCGTTTAACAGTGAGGGGGAGGGTTATGCGTGGGTGAGGGAATGATTTTGAGGTGAGAGGAGGGGCGGCGAGGTTCTGGTGAGGGGCGGCGAGGGTCGGGGGATGGCGGAGATATTCCGGTGAGGGGCGGCAACGTTCCGGTGAGAAGTGGGTGAGGGCGGATAATGTGGGTACGGTGGTGGTTGGGGAAAGGGAATGGGAAAGGCTAGGGGGGTGGGGAATGGGAGTAGAAGGTTTTTGGGTAATCAAAGGGGAAAGGGAATGATAGAAATGGAAAAAAAAAAAAAACAACAACAGAGGGAATGATTCCCATTCCCTTTCCCCACTACAGCGAACCAAACGACCCCTTAGTGTATTCCACCCCAAACTCTAATGGGTGTCTTGCACTCTCGACAGCACGAAAGCTCATACCACTACATTCAATCTTAATTTCTTCATCACCTCGTACTAAATACCAAATATAAGAGCATCATTCTTTGCCCCATAAAATCAGCGGATTAGATCCAACGAATCCCCTTCTCTTTCACCAATTCCTTTAAAAGAGGAAGAGTTGCAGTGGTATCATCAGACTTTGATCTGTGTTATTTAATAAGAAAAGGTATATGATGTGATAACAACTATATAGACTTTATGTATATGTATATGACATAAAACACCAACACAAGTTGGTTCAAGTAGTAAGCAATGTGATGTCGCTTAAAGGAGGGAGACTCACCCACCATAAGCCAGGTGTAAGACTCGGATCAGATTTGGATGTATTATTTAATTAACTACTTTTTTGGTTCGTACAACGTACAAGCTTATTTTTGGTATTATTTAGTTATAGTTTTTGTAGTATTAAGCGTAATCTATATTTCTAAACGAACACATGGTTGAGTATCGTTTGATAGTTATTTTGTGAGCAATATTTATTTTCCCTCGCGTACAATTGATCTATTCAGAAGACAAATAGTATTTCTAAAAGTAGTTTATGTTTCTTGTTTTGTGCAAACTAATTGATGGGATAGAATCATAGAAGTCATAGAACACAATTAGACAATTAAGACATACTATTAAAACAATGTTCAAGACGTGTTTAAGGTATCTTGACATTGAACATATAGAATGAAAATGAAGTAATTAGTAATTTTGGCATCCATCTTCACTTGATATTTTTTTTTTTTGCCCTTCCATCTTTCATATAAGAATAATAAAGGAAATTTTGTCAACAGCTACCAATTTAAGTCTTTGTTTTGAAAACAACTAGCACTACCACTCTTAAATTTCCGGCAAGAATCTCCGGTGAGTGGGTCCCACTTTCTTCCTTTCCCTCCAATTTGACCATCCGAATTTACCTAATTACCCCTCTTTTATTCCAGACCCAACTACCTTCCCTTCTCTTCATTGAATTCCCGCCTAACTCCCCTATACTCTCCCTCATCTCCATTTTCAACAACCTTTGAAATTCATAGAGAATATTCTCACCACACACTTTAATTTAGCTTAGGTCATTGAATTTGCCTCACTATTCCTCACGTTTTCTCTCTCTGTCGCGGTGGTCCAAACTTTCAACCAAATTGGAGTTGTCGTTTCTACTTTGGGAAAGCTGGATGGAGAAGGGGAAGATGGTGACAGTTGCTGAAGGACAAATTCCACCTGCAAATACATGGATAACAACCAATTAATAAACCCTAATGTCGATAAATCCATTCAATTTACCCAAAACGCAAAAAATTGCGAAACCCTAATTTCCCCAACTTCCCCAATTTCCCCAATTTCGAGTCATTAAGAACCCTAATTAGCATATAAAATTCTCAAATTACCTGATGAAATTATCTAGAAATTATTCCTCTTGCTCAATTGTTGAAAAAAGGAAGAAATTTGGAGAAAAAAAATAGGAAATTTTGTTCAATTGGAAAACGAACATTAACTGTTATATAGAGAGGAGAGAGAAACAAAATTGGAGGGAAAGGGATAAAGTGGGACCCACTCACCGTAGATTCTTGCCGGAAATGTAAGAGTGGTAGTGCTACTTTAACTTTTTACAAGTTTGTGGTAGTTGTTTTAAAAAAATAAAAATTTAAAAGTAGTTGTTTTCAAAACAGAGACTTAATTTGGTAGTTGTTGACAAAATTTCCACACTAACCGAAAATCTGTATCAAAACAATAACCAATCAAACCAATTAGTACCAAGAAAGGCACAAATAAGAAAAAGCTGAACCAAGGTCACCAAATCAATAACAAAGAAAGAATTTGAAGAGGGTATCTCCAATAATGATCACTCTTAAGTAACCTAAAATAATTATAAATGGAACTTTCTCAATCCTCTATCTTACTACTAAACTCTACATGCACATAATCTTCCAATATTAATCACAATTTTATCTTAGCCAATCTTCCACTAAACTCTTAAGTAGGTACTCCGTATATAAACATAATAATTAGTACTAATTAGCTCGCTCATCGTATATCTTATCAAATTTTAGCAAAATACTTCTAAAATAATATTTCCAATCACAATCACAATTTCAATCCCCAATAATATTACAGCTTAATTAGGTTCAAGATACCAAACTTAAGCTACAATAATCAGAATACTTATCAAGAATGTTTCCTTAGCCAAAGAGCTTTACCTCTAGCAAGCACCTTCACATCAACCGCACTACACAAACATACAATAATTTCCCACAATTAGTAATTGGGGTTTCAAGTAAAAATTATTCATGATTTGAGGTAATTTCATGTATTTTTGAATTTATAAGAAAAAAAATAAGATAATAATTACTCACCAAATATGAATTTGAATATGCATGTGAATTTGATGGAGATATTTTCTGTTAAATTAAGGCCATGTTCACTTCACCTTAAAAAAAATAATATTAAGTAAAAATAAGGTGAATTGAAGGGGCCTAAATAGAGTTAGAATTGCGTTGAGAATCGATCACATGATTCCCTAAAAACGGGAGGGAAGGTCTAACCACTTGAATCATCCCTCACTCTTAGAAGCCAAGAAGTTCAACACAGACTTTATCATGGACTAGAATTGTAATTTGTAGAAGTGTACTAATTTTATGGATAATGGTTAATAACAGTATTGTAATATCTAATCTAATTTGATTGTTAATCAAATTGTATAATACAAAATTTAATCCAATAAAATTTTTAAGTACAAGATAAAGCTAAGGTGAACGAACAGGAAGTTCTATCTATCTATATTCTATATGATAATATATTATAGATAATAGAATTATTAAAATATTTTTAAGAAAAAATAAATAAATAGCATAGTGATTACTGATTAGTGGAACACAATATACTATTACCCAAAAAAAAAATCAAATTCTATTAACAATATACGAAGTACATTCCTAATTAAACCAGTTTCCATATAAAAAGTTTTAATCACTAAAATTAAACCATACGTATTAAAAAATTTAATAGATATAATAATTTCTTTCATTCTTAAATTAAATTAAATATTTATGAGATATAATAATTACTTTCTTAAATTGTTTAAAGAGGCTTTTATTGGATTATTATCGATTAATTATGGACTTATGGTACAAGAAATTGAAAACTTTAGTATATTGTAGAAGATAATCAAAATAAATTTATGGATATATATACATGAACCAAATCCTAAATCAAAACGGATTAGGATTGAATAACCAATAAACATCCATACTACTTGATTGCTTATAAATACCCCTTCATAAATCACAAATTCATCAATCCTCACCCTAATCTTCAATTCCCTCTTTTTAGCTAAACTGTCATAGCCAAATTTGAAGACTAATTCATCATTCATAGCTAAACAATGGCAAGAACACCTTCAATCGTGTCGTTCGGAGAGATGTTGATTGATTTTGTACCGGATGAAGCCGGTGTTTCGTTGGGTGAATCTCGTGGATTCATCAAGGCTCCTGGTGGTGCACCTGCTAACGTTGCATGCGCCATCACTAAGCTCGGTGGTACCTCGGCCTTCGTAGGAAAGGTAATATAATTCCCTCACCCTTTTACCTTCGATCATAACTCTTAAACTTTTTGCAACCTTATTAGCGATAACATTATTCGCCTCTTAATCCTTTCTTTTTTTCTTACCTTAAAAAAAAAAAAAAATTTACGATAACATTATTATTCCGAATTGAATTAGTTGATTGCTAGTAACACAATAAACAAACTATTTATCGACCATTAAATTAATATTATTCTAGCTTCGTAAATATTTTTGAAACCTAGTGCTGGAGAAAGATTAATCTTTCTTTCTTTTTTTTTTTTTTATATTTTATTTTAATTAAGAATGTTGATAAATTATTGTATAGATCCCGTAATTTTTTTGTATGTATATTTTAAATTAAGGCTCAATTAAAGATTAAAATATTATTTGATTAATTGATTATATGTTTGTAAAATATTGTGTCGATTCGCTTGATCAGTGAAAAACCCTAATTGTACGTGTACATGTATTATATTCTCCTAAGTGTTAAATTCACTTAATTCGCGAAAATTTCTTAAATTGATTTCATGTTTCATTTATCTAATTGTGTTATAGGTTGGGGATGACGAGTTTGGTAAGATGCTCGTGGACATACTCGATAAAAACGGTGTAAACACCGAAGGAGTGTGTTTCGATAAGGTTGCTAGGACTGCCCTAGCATTCGTTACATTGAAAAAAAACGGTGAAAGGGAATTCATGTTTTACAGGAACCCTAGTGCAGATATGCTCTTAGAATCATCGGAGCTACCTCTTGACCTAATCAAGCAAGCCAAAGTGTTTCACTATGGCTCGATAAGCTTGATCACTGAGCCTTGTAGGTCAGCTCATATCGCGGCTATGAAAGCTGCTAAAGAGGCAGGGGCTCTCCTTTCGTATGACCCTAATTTGAGAGTACTTCTTTGGCCTTCCCCTGAGGCTGCTAAGGAGGGTATTATGAGTATTTGGAAAGAGGCTGATATCATTAAGGTTCGTTTGTGGTCTTTTATGATAATAATCTTAATTTTAATTGAAGTTGAAGTCTTAACTAATGTTTTGATTGTTATAATTAAAATCTAAATTGTTTTTTGTTTGAATTAGGTGAGTGATGAAGAGGTTGAATTCTTAACCGGTGGAGATGCTAGTGATGACGAAGTGGTGAACAAATTGTGGTTTGACGGCCTCAAGCTCCTCCTCGTTACATACGGAGAGAAGGGTTGTAGATACTACACCAAGGTAATACTTGTTCATATGTTATACTCCCTTCGTCCCTTAATTAGATGCCTATTTCTAGCATTTATTACTACCATAAATCAAAGTATAAAACTTTTGGCTAAGGAAACTGATTATTGGATGAAATTTGAATAATTTGCAGGATTTTAAAGGATCATTGAAGGGTTATTCGGTATATACCGTTGATACAACAGGAGCAGGAGATGCATTTGTTGGTTCTTTTCTCTATTCGCTTGCTAAGGATTATTCAATTTTGAAGGTAACATTAACAATTTTCAATCTTCGATTTCTCCTATATCATTGCTCTTTGTACCATTACTAATTTATCTTCATATATTAATGAATATGATGAATTGAAAGTTCTCTAACATATTTGTTTAGATATCTTTTGGTTCTATTTTTATGTTGTCAATTAATTAATTAATTTTTATAACAATATTGAACAGGATGAAGATAAGCTAAAGGAAGCATTAACCCTGGCAAACGCTTGTGGAGCTCTTTGCACGACCCAGAAGGGTGCCATCCCCGGTCTTCCAAGTTTACCTGCTGCACTTGAGCTGATCAAACAAGGAAATTGATCCAAATTCTATTTTTAATAACAATGTGCTCATATGAATAAGACTAGTTTTAGTGTTTTGTTTAAGTCCGAACAAGTGTTTTATATTTTGAAAGGCTAGACAATGAAGATCCTTTCTATGCTTATTTATTTCTCGCATTTGTCTTTTACACACAATCTCATGATTTTCATTGTTATTTAAGAGTCTAAAAAAATAGAGTACACGAAGTTAATTAGTATGTTGCATAAGCTTGCAACAACAAAATCGATTATCAATGTGTATGTTTCCTGATCAAAGTTTTAAAGTAAGATGCCTTTTTTTAGATAAAATTAAGGCGACATCATAATTTATCCGATGTATAGTTACTTTTGCCATATCAAAGGGGAAACACAATCCATAATTTACCTTATTACGAGTATTTTATTTGGGTAAGATGAGTTTTCTTACAAATAGCATGAAGATCTTACTCGTTTGGGGTGAGAACTGAACCCCTCCTACCGGGATGGAAGGAGGGCCAACGCCATACGGCCTAACTTTTATTGATAGCAAAGCAATAATCTGATAATTAACCAAAAAAAGAAGCAATAATATGATGCTAAAACATCCTCAAGAGTAACAACCAACCCAAAATCTAGTGGATGATTTGGTGTACAATTCTTAATGGATGATTTTACAAACCTTTACATGATGTACAAACTTTATTCACAAGAACAAAACATATTTACTCACTTTTTTTTTTTTTCCTTTGGTGATGATTTTATTAATTTCTCAAATTAACACATTTATTACTACTTCGTAATTTCGTATACATTACCAAATCAACATTAACCAATAATCATACAAAGAAATATAAAAATATTAAAACAAAAAATAAAAAAATAAAATTACTTGAACCCTTTTTTCCCTTGCTTTCTAACATGATTGTGCAAAAATCCAATCCCCTTAAAAGCCTTAGAAAATTTCATCCCCATACTTAAATTCATCTTCCCAGCAGACAACTTCAAAGCTTGTAAACAACAAAATTTACCATTATCTTCATAATAATCATCTTCATCTTCATTAATCATCATTAAATCCTCCATTTTTTCTTCCTTCTTCTTTCCTTTTTTAGTAACCTCTTCAACCTTATTAGGTTTATTAATCTTGTTTAACAACTCTGTTTCATAAGTTTCCCATAACAAATCCATACCTTCTTCGCCTCCTCCGCCATTAACAGCTGCTTGATTACTGCTCCCATTATGCCTTTCTTCGAAGATTTTACATGCCAAAGTTCTCCTCCATTCTTTTTCTTTCCTCATAGACCCAAAACTCCCCATATAAGGTTGCCCACCAAGTGTTTGTGAAAATGTCTCAGTGATTTTTTTCTCATCATCAACCTTAAATGACCTGCTTTTTGGTGTTTTAATTGCCTCGGATCCTATTTTTGACTCAACTTTTTTCAATTCTTCTTCTTTTTTAACCTTTTTGGGGTTTGTGCCAGCTTTTTCTCTCCCCATAGTCAAACTTTCACACAAATCCCCTGTTTCTTTTCCCACAATTGAAGCATTTTCCTCGAAAAATTCAACTACGTATTCTTGAATCTTCTCAATTTTTTCTGGGGTTTGTTGAATTTGTTCAATCTCAACTGGTTTTTCTTCAATTGTGGGAATATCGAAGACAACCTTGTAAACTTCAAACTCTTCAATGTGGGTTGCATTCTCATCTTCATCCTCTGAATTTGGCCGTAAATTCTCTGAAATTGAGTTATAAGCTGTAAGAAGTAAACCTTCTTTAGAATTGATGATTGATTTGAGTGGAATAATAGTAGTGAAGAGTGACAGAAGAAGAAGAGAAGTGGTGAAGAACAGAGGAGATAGAAAAGATAAGAGTTTGAAGAGGTAAGGGGAGAAGAAGATTAAGTAAGAGAAATAGAGTGGGTGAGATAGAATAAAAGAGCAAAAATTAGTGAATTTAGAAGCATTCTTCTTGGTTTTTGTGGTAGATTTGGTGTTTTGAAAGCAAAGTTCTGTCATTGTTGTTGAATTTGGAGAATGTTTGAAAAACAGAGGAATTGAAGAATATGGTGCAAATGAAGGTTTTGGGATTGATTTTTTTGTTTAGTTGTGACTGTGTTTTGATGGATTGGTCATTGAGAGAAGAAGAACAAGATGATGGGAGTTGACAGAGAAGTGAGAATTGTTGGCGTGAATAAAGGAGAGAGAGTGGAGAGAGTGAAGCTAACTAACTGATTGGAAAAAGTGGATGATTGTTATACTCGGTCCATAGTGGATTACTTTATCCATATTATAATCAGTATATCGATTTGACTTTATGCACTATTTATATACGAATATTAGCTTTAACTTGATTTTGTTTTCATAAGTACTTAGTACGAACGTATATTTAAAGTCTTAAGTAACTTAACCAAAGTAATGCACTTATTTAAGTACAGAGGCAAGTAGATTAGTACTCCATAGCTATTAAGTATTAATTAATAATTTTGGTTTGTTTGTATTTGTAATTACCGCATCACATCAATTTTCTTTCTTCCTTTTTTTTGGGCAAATTATATCTTCTTGTAGCTGGAATCTTTGAAGAATTACAGTGTGATGATCTAGATAAATGAAAATAAATAAATTAAACAATAGTTGGTGAAAAGGTTAAAAGAAATGTATGTAAGGCAGTAAGGGTATGTTAAGATTGTTAACATCGTCATAGGGGTAATGTTTTTGTCATCTAATGTTTGAAAGGGAAATCTGTGTTATTAACTTGTTAGTCCTTTAAAAATTTAATAAGTGTTATTCAATTATTCTAAATGAGTAAATCTTCATCACTTTATCCTATCATTTTGACCTCTTCTTGTATTAAGGAAGCCAATGCGACAATCTAATTTTACGACCTATAATGCACATATTGCTCCACATGTATCTCGACTTCTCTAGTATGGAATAATTTAATTCGAATAGATCGAGCTTTAGCTAGGTCATCTAAAGGGTAAAATAAAAACAAATTTAAAAGCTTTCAATTCCATAAAGCTCAATATATATATTCGTTTCGTTGCAATAGTAATAAGTAGCTTAGCATGGTGAATGTATGTGTGTTACATGTCTTGTAATTTTAAAATAGTGGCATTTATCGTTTTCTTACCTCAAAATAATGATGAATAATTATCTCGGTGATTGAGTTGGAGAAATCACATTATAATACTTATCTCATTAATTACTACCCCAATAATCCATTATAAGAAACCCAAAACCGGAAATTGAAACTAGGAGATGATTTATTTTGGATCAAAATCATTCTCTCTGGCAGTTCATCATAATAAAGCCTGAACACCAGCTGCTCGACCACATGTTCTAACTTGAATACCAACATAAGCTACATAACTAACCATGAGTGATAACTCAAAACAATCAACTTTCTGACACTTCTTGGATAAATGCTTTGGGCATTCCATAAGTTATAAATACCATCTTCATCATATCCCAAGACCAAAACCACATTGACTACTCCTTATGACTTCTTATATGTCTATATAACTATGCTGAAGTAAGTTTACGACTTTGGCTTTGGTTTTCTTGTTGCTTGTATTTAAGCTAGACAAGAGAGAAAATTTTAAATGAAGTCACATCTTGCAATCAATAAATAATTATCCATATTTCAATCTCTTCTAATATACGTAGTAGTATAGTCTTATTATTGATGATAACTTTTCTTCCCGTTTAAATATATATACTACCTCCGTTAATTATTATGTGCAACTTTGGGGCATTATTTGTGAGACATAATATATTCCGAAGTTGCACATAATATTTAACTAGATAATATATATATATATATATATTATTTTTTCTCTGTGAAGCACGTATTGTAAACATTTAAGTTCCATCCACAAACACATAAAATTTTCTCAATATTGACATTGACATAATGCATCAGATTACTACTTTTTTTTCTAGTGCTGTTAAATTGAGTCTACACATGTTAATGTAAAGGATAATCAAATTATTATTAGTTATTGTGAAAATTGTGATCCCTTGATTTACTCTTTAAATTGATAGTTAAAGATATCACTAACTCTTAGCTAATGTATCTACACAAATGTATCTAGTCATATTTTATTGCTTACTCATGCACTATATGTCTATATATACTCTTGTATACTCATCAATATAATTAAGCTTTCCAACATTCTCTTTCTCATAATTCTATCCGTTAATTCTTTAAGAAACTTCGTTTAAAGGGTTTTTAATTAATTTTAATTATTTAAATAAAAGATACATGGTTCTTATAAGTATCCCCTATTAATTAATCTTATTTTATGTAATAGTTCGTGCTATTGATTTTGACACTGTCTTACTGATTGATAATGTCATTTTTGGTTTTCTAATTTAACTCTTTGAAAATATTATATATTTGTATATATGCTTACGATTATAGTTTTAGCTAGGTTGGATTATTCAATTGAACATAGCCTTAATTTGTAATTTTAAGATGAAAAGAATATGTGGTAAAGCATATGGTGGTTACCGAAATGCCACAATTAGGGGTAATAATCATGACTTTATCTCAATCAACCACCATCTAAGCCCTGGCCATCGGGGTTTTGGTTTTTAAATAGTGAATCCACATGAATTTAGTAATCATATACTTGTCGACAAAGTTTTTTTTTTTACTTCATAATTTACATAATATTACATACTACTCCCTATATATAAGATTATAAATTGTACAATGAAATTCATATGAGTTCAAATAAGGGGTAATATGTAATAATGTGATTAAAACGAATCATAAGACCATTTCCAAGTTCAGATTAGTTCAGTAAATTTTAATACACTTATAGTACTTTTTTTTTAATTATTTTATTTTATATATATATATATATATATATATATATATATATATATATATATATATATATATATATATATATATATAAGGAGAATGACCTACCACAAATTAGAAAAACGCCAATTACATGGGTCAACTCTAAAGAGCAGAGGGGTGAGTAAGGAATCCCCCAAGCATGAAATTATTTGAGTATTTTATGTATGGGTATGGTCAATGAACTATGAATTATGAAAGTCTTAATTGACCATGTAAAAACTAAACAAATAAATCAATAAAGCTTTGTTGTAATGAATTCTTTTTAAAATTTAGAAAATTTTAGAAAATAACATCACAGAAAAACAAATTTTGATTATAACACCAAAAAAAAAAAAAAAAAAAAAAAACCTTTTATTATAACACCACAAAAAAAACTCACAAATTTGATTTCACTACCACTTAACGGATTTTTGGATGGAATCTGTTAATGGAGCCCATAATTTGACACGTGTCAATAGCTTATAGGTTTAAAAAAAATGAATTAATAAAAAGAAAAAAAATAAAAAAAAATGAAAATCCCTTAACCCAGCTAGCCCCACCACCGGCGCCACCTTGCCTTAGCCGCCGACACCGTAACCCAGGCCGCCGACACCCATCTCCCCCGCCAAAACCGGCGAAACCACCCCACGCCGCCGAATTTTGCCTTCCCCTTCCCCGAAAACCACCCACGTCGCCGAAATCCTCTCCTACACCAACCCAAAAACCGCCCACATCGCCGAAATCCTCTCCCACACAACCCAAAAACCACCCACGTCGCCGAAATCCTCTCCCACACCATCATCGTCGCCGAAATCCTTTCCCCTACCCAAAGCAATGGTCGAAACCCCAACCCAAAACCGCCCTCACCTAAACCCTAACCCGTTTCCAGAAACCGAATTAAATCGGGGCTAAGGCTGAGCAGGGTACGACGTTTAAGGGTTAAGGTGGTGCATCATTCAGGTGGTCGGCTGGGGGAACCAGCAACGACGGTGGGCAAGGGGAACCGACGCAAGTGGTGAGTGCGGTGGCTAGGTTAGGATTTTAGGGTTTTTCATTTTTATTTTTTTTTGTTTTTCTTTTTTTTCTCGTTTTTTTTTAATCCAATATATAACTGACACGTATACTATGTGGGGTCCACTAACGGTTTTTGGATGGCGTTAGTAAGTGGTGGTGAAATCAAATTTTTTGGTTTTTTTGTGATGTTATAATAATCAAAATTTGTGTTTTTTTTGTGGTGTTATTTTCTAAAATTTCCTAAAATCTATTCATTAAATTAGGTCCAAAATTTATGTAAAGAAATTAAAAATTGTGCAACCACTACGTTTCACATCCTGCCTATGTAACTTAATCATGGAGATCGTTGAGTTGTCTAATGCTTCGTTTCATATAAAAGGAGTCATGTCCGACAAGATGTTAATCAAAGTGTACTCTATTTTTTATACCACATTTTCCTTGGTAGTATTTGCAAATGATTTGAATAAATAAGAGGATAATCGAACTTGAAACAAGTTATAATGTTGAAAATAATGTACTTTAGTTATTGTGAGACATACAATCCCGTACCCTTAATGACAAATTGACAACAGCATAACAAAAAATAATGATTATATGAGACTCAAAGTTGGGATTGTTGTGTATTAATCCATTATTATGATTAATAATAAACTTAATATTGTTTCAGATCATCCTTAATTTTAAATGAAATATGTGTCATTTAATGATATTCAGTATTAAGAACTAATTTAATATAAGAAGATCTTACTGGATTAATTAATAACCTATAAAATGTGATCAATTAATCTCTTACGACATACGCCGCTGTACAAAATTGTAAATCATGTTGCCTCATTAAAGGTTTATTTATTTATAGTTTTGATGTATAGTTTCGTGCTATTTATAGATTAATCAGAGTCACTTAAGAATCTATTTTTTTTTTGGTAAGAGTCATTGATTCAAGCTTTACACTAAACATTTAGCTAATAACAACCTTGTAAAATTACCTTTTTCTTGTTCGTTGTAGCAAGATAATTTCGCCATTTGTTATTTAACTAATTAACTAGCTACCACTTAAAACACTTTGTATGTGTTACACAACTTACACCCCAAAATAAATCCGTATCAAAGAATTGAATGCACTTGCATTAATAGCTTAACTTATTGAAAGCCAAAGGAAAGTAAAGATAGATCATCATAAAAGAAGAGTTACAAAGATGAGATGACTAACAAACAACTTTAGGGTTATTAATAGAGTAGAGGGTGGATGAAAATGATGGAAGGATTTGATGCTAAAAAGTGTTTGGTAAAGTTGATAAGAAGAAGATAGCACTAGCACATGGAATATCAATAATAATGAGTAACGACTCTAGTGCATGCTATACTTGATATCATTTTATGCTTTGCCAATTTATTTAATTATAATTTAATTATTTTTTATTTTATTTTTTGCTCTCTTTGTTTCTAACCTCTTAAATTTAAAAGGGTCCCAAATGTTTGTTTAATTTACCTCCACTTTTAGTTGGTCCATAAGGTGGTTTACTCATTAGTAAAAATCTATGTTTTTCTTTGTTTCCTTCTCTTATGGGACATTTGTCCTCTTCGGTTTGACTAATTTCTACCTTTTATTTCTTATCCTTTCTTTTTAGCTAGGGGTAGAGGTGGCCAGTGGGCCGGGTTGGACCCAGCCCACCCTAACTCGCACGGCTGGTGGGTCACGTGGGTCCGACCCGGTTTCAATCCGGCACAGCCCGGCACAGCTCGGATTTAATCCGGGTTGTGTCGTGGGTCCAAAATTTTCGACACAACCCATTTCAACCCAGCTCAGTTTAACCCGTTTGATTCGACCCAAATCGCACAACCCGTTTTGACTCATTTAATTCGACACACCTAGCCCGTGAACCCACCTAACCCGACCCACCTGGCACAACCCAGCCCGCACGGCCCACCCGCACGAATGACCCACCCAACCCGCACGAGCCAACCCACCTAACCCGCACGCATGACCCACCCAACCCGCACGCATAACCCACCCAACCCGCACGGCCGGCACAACCCGCACGGCCCGCACAACCCGCACGGCCCGCACAGCCCGCACAATTCGCACGACCCGCACGGCCCGCACGGCCTAACATCCATTTTAAAAAAAAAACGGCTAGTTTTTTGTATCTAACGGCTAGTTTTTTGTATCTAACGGCTAGTTTTTTAAGTGTATGATCATCCATTCTATTTTTCCTATAAATACCAATTCCATTTCACTCAAATTTCCACACAAATTCAAGCTTTCTTTCTCTCTTACTTAAAAATTCTTATTGTTCTCAAATTCTCAAGTGTTATATAGAGTTATATTTTTGTTAAAAAAAATCTCCTTAATATTATTATTAGTATTCTTAAGATTCTAAAAAAAAAAAGTTCTTCTCCATATTATAATTAGTAATCATACAAAAAAAAATGAGCTCAAGAGGAGGAATGGGAAGGAGTCAAAGTGGTGGTCGAAGTGGTAGCCAAAGGAGTGGTGGTGCAAATTTTTCGTATGAAATTAATACGGAAAATTTAAACCAATTTGTCAATGAATATGGAGATTATGGTTTAGGAGATAGGCAAAATATTCAAACGTCTCCACCACAACATTTCTCCCACGAGTCCCACCAATCATCAAGTTCAACTATGCCACCTCCATCGCAACCAACATCTCAACCTTCATCTCAAGGTAATTTCTAATTAAATTTTTATTGTTATGAATATTTAAAAAAACTATTATTAATGATTATAAAGTTAGTTTAGTTTCCAATTTTCTATGATTTACAATTAGTTAATTACCATGAAAAATGCGTTTAAATAAGTATAATTAAAATATTTAAAATTTAAAAGCTTATTTTCATGAATAGCATTTAAAAATTAATTTTAATAATTTGATTTATGAAAGGTGGTGGCGGTGAAAGTAGAGGTCGAGCACATTTTTCTTGGGTGTGGAAACATTTTGAACGAGTTGAGGTCACACCCCCGGGATGGCAACCTGGTCAACCAAAGAGGTTCACGTGTACATGCCTAGTTTGCAAGGCGCTAGGTGCAAATGTCAAGTCATATAATTGGAAAACGGGAGATGGAACCGGAACCTTGAGTCGGCATTTGCAAAATAAACACGACTTGTTCGAAAATGGCCCCCGTCCTTCGGGGGGTGGCGTCCAAACACAATTGGGTGGATACATGAACCAACCCGGCGGAGGTACACCTTTCATTTATAATAAAGATAGAATGATTGATGAAATGAGTACTTTAGTTATTGCTAATGAATACCCTTTTAGTTACGGTGAAAATGCAAACGTTGAGCATTTTAATAAAGTTGCATTACAACCTGCATTTACTCGTGTCCCCCGAAATACCCTAAGACGTTATACACAAACTTCTTATTATAAGTATAGGAGTGGTTTGATTGAATTATTTCGTACTTTTGATGGTCGTGTTAGTTTTACAAGTGATACATGGACTTCTAGTTTTGGCGAACCTTTTCTTTGCATTACTGCTCATTGGGTGGATGATGATTGGTTTATTCAAAAACGTATACTATGTTTTCAAGCTATGGAAGAAAGGCATACCGGTTTTAACATCAAAGTTCGTATTTTGGATTGTTTAAAAGAATTTCACTTGAATAATAAAGTTTTTTCTTTGTCTCTTGATAATGCAACTGCAAACACAAAGTGTATTAACTATTTGAAAAATGACTCCGAGTTGAATTTGTTGTTGGGTGGTAGTCTCTTGCATGTTAGATGTTGTGCTCATATTTTGAATTTGTCTGTTCAAGAGGGTCTCGCTGAGTTGCAACCATTGCTAAACCCAATTAGAACAGTTATAAAATGGATTAGGATTACTCAGTCAGTTAGAAGAAAGTACATAGCTATGTGTAAAGAGAGAGGTCTTAAGAAAAGACAATGGTCTATTGATACCCCTACCCGTTGGAATTCTACTTTCAAGTTGTTGAGTGATGCTATAAAGTATCGTGATATTTTGACCCAACTTTACAATGAGACTCGTGTTGATCCTACTGAGTTAATAACCGAAAGTCATTGGACTAATGCTTCTTTTGTTCGTGATGTTTTAAATGCTTTTGATAGTGCAACTCATATTTTCTCTTATATTTATGAGCCTAACGTTCATTTAGTCATAAT
Organism: Chenopodium quinoa; assembly: GCF_001683475.1. Taxonomy (NCBI): domain Eukaryota; kingdom Viridiplantae; phylum Streptophyta; class Magnoliopsida; order Caryophyllales; family Amaranthaceae; genus Chenopodium; species Chenopodium quinoa. The sequence goes on along the minus strand of NW_018743920.1, from coordinate 537,652 downwards.
TGAGTGTGTTAAAGTTGTTCACACCATCGAAGAGCATATGAAGATTGATGGACTTCGTCCCGTTCTTGATAGCATGAAACGTAAGTGGCATACTTATTTTAGTGAATTTCCAATCATTTATGGAATTGCTGCTATTCTTGACCCCGGTGTCAAAGCTGAAGGTTTGGAAAATCTTTTAGAATTTTATTATACAAGTTTAAGTATCGATTATGATGTTAGTGAATATATTAACAAATGCAAATCTGTTTTGGGAGACCTTTATGATCATTATGCATCTATTTATGGTTTTGATTTGGCAACACCAACTACTACTAGCACTTCCGATTCTAGATTTGGTTTTCTTGATAAAGTTATGAAAAAAAAAACACAAAGCATCTACATCATTCTCATCATCATCTTCTTCAACACTTGCTATTAATGATTATTTGTCATATCAACATGAGACCAACAACAACTTTCAAATTATAAAATGGTGGCAAGAACATAAAAAAAGTTTTCCTATATTGGCGAGAATTGCAAAAGATATACTTGCAGTTCCCGCTTCATCTGTTGCTTCCGAGTCTGCTTTTAGTGCAGGTAGAAGAGTGTTAGATGAAAAAAGATCTCGCTTAACTCCGGAAAGCATTCAAATTTGTGTTTGTAAGAAAGATTGGGATCAAGCTGAAAGAAGAACTCAAGGTTTAAAGGAAGACGAAGACGATGAAGATGATCCTATGATGATATTGGAGTCGTCAACGGATGATGCAGCTTCCGGGGATGATGATGCAACAAACATGGGTGGCTAGAAAAGTCTAAATCAGGTACGCTAAGAACTACGTGGGCTTTGATTCTTTCGGGATACGTAGGCAACTTATTTTTCGAAAATTACAATTTAATTGCAAAATTAAATTTTAGTTTTCTAAAGATAGGTCCAAGTCCCCCCCCCCAAATTTCAAAAGAAGTACAATATAAGAACTACGCTGGCTTTGATTCCTTATTTTATAATATAAGGATACGTAGGCATCTTAATTAAGAGCAAGCCATCAAATTGTTAATTTTGTAAAAATTAAAACACCACACAACCCACCCGACCCTAACCCACGAACCCACCCGACCCTAACCCACAAACCCACCCGACCCTAACCCACCTAACCCACAAACCCACCCGACCCTAACCCACTAACCCACCCGACCCTAACCCACCTAACCCACAAACCCACCCGACCCTAACCCACTAACCCACCCTTCGACCCACCCTAACTCACTAACCCACCTTGACCCGTCTAACCCACGAACCTAGCTCGACCCACCCATGACCCGTCTAACCCACAAACCCAGCTCGACCCACCCACGATCCGTCTAACCCACAAACCCAGCTCGACCCACCCACGACTCGTCTAACCCACGAACCTAACCCTGGTGTGTCCAACTTCTCCGACCCAACCCACGACCCGGCCCACCCTACCCTACGTGTGTCGTGCCGTGTGTCATGAAACCCCAACCCGCGACCCACCTAACCCTAACCCAGCTCGCACGACTCGCACGGTGGACACCTCTAGCTAGGGGTATTCTTTTAACTTTTCTCATTAGAAATACTTTATGGTGCAAGAAAATTACAAGTTACAACTACTAGTTATTACTCCGAAATATTTGTCAAGTAAATTTGTGATGTTTCTCTATCTAACTAATCAACGACACCTTGATAAAATCAAATATTATGTTGATCAGAAACATAAATTAACTTTAATCGAAAACCTAAAATTCTATCAAAGAAGCATGTGTGATAAATAATACATGAATGATTAATTTTTTAGTTCTCTTCATCTAAAACATGGAGATTTGGTCTGATTTTAATAAGGTCTGATATGGTTTGATATAAATTTTTATTATCTGGTCTGGTCTGATTTGATTTAATAATTTAACTAAACTTTGATCACATTTTACTATTCTAAAAAGAAAAACATTATCAGAATGGATCTTGTAAGATTCATCTCATTATCAACTTTTTAAATATTTAGTTTTCATAATTATTTTTAATACGCAATTAACGATATTTAGCAATAAGTACATGATAATAAAAAGTTCTAATTTGATCTGATCTGAATGTTTTTGATCTGGTCTATCTGATATAAATTTATTAAGGAATAAATAATAAATATCTAAAACAAGTTGAAGAGAACAAGTTGTATAAGCCACTATCTACACTACAAAGATTACTTGTAGAGTTATACGAAATATATATGTTAATAAAGAATCTTGACATGTATCAGATGTTTGCCCATTAAAAAATAATGTATTAAATATTTAAATGTATGCAAATCCAGTACCCTTGCATGCTCTTCGATTACCATCATATTGTTTGATGTTGTAACGTTACAAATGCTTGTTTAGATGTAAAGTGTAAATGCTTGTCAATGGTTAATCGTTTAAAGCCTTTTTTTAAAGAAGATCATAGGTCCTTACCAAAATGTTTTTGCCCTATATAAGGCTATTCACGATAATATCTTATTAGTTCAGGAGATACTGAATATTTTTAATAAGTCAAAAAATAAAACAGGTTGGTTGACACTGAAATTAGATATGGAAAAAGCTTATGATAGAGTTGAATGGGATTTCCTTTGGACAACTCTATCGGCTTTTGGTTTCAACGATACTTGGATCCGTAGGATAAAGGGAGTGTTACCTCTGTCTCCTCATCTGCTCCTATTATCCCTTGCCTCTTATTTGCAGCCAACAGTTTATTATTTTGCCGTGCTCCTTCAGCGTCTTGTTCTCACATCCGAAACATACTTAGTGAATTTTCGACCATGTCTGGTCAAATGATAAATTTTCACAAGTCCTCTATTGTTTTTTCTAAATTAATCCCTTAGCTTCCTCGAAAAAAAGAAATTTGGCTAGTTATTTCAATATGACTCCAAAGTCTTTTTTGGATAGATATTTGGGGTTTTATTTACAACCCGGTCTATTACGAAACAAAATTTCGAGCATTTAGTAACTAAAGCAGAGCAGAAATTGAACAACTGGTCTTCTAATACAGTATCCAAAGCTGGGAAGACTGTTCTCATATAGAGTAATTTGGAAGCTTTACCTTCTTTTTCTATGTCCATAACCCGCCTTCCTAAAAGTATTACTACCTCATTGGATCAGATTAATAGAAATTTTTTTTGGAACAGTCCCCACAAAAAATGGAATCCCCATGATTTCTTGGGATAAAATTTGTCATCCCAAAAGTTATGGTGGTTTAGGCTTGCGTAAGATTGAAGCTATGAATTCGGCTTTTTTAGCCAAATTAGGGTGGAAAATAATCTCAAACCCAAATAACCTTGGGTACGTTCGGTTGCCGCTAAATATCTCACTAAACAAACCTTCTTTGAGTATAGGCCTCAGCCGAAGGACTCTTGGATTTGGAAAAAGATTCTTCAAATTCGCCCTCTTCTTCTTAAGAGACTTCATTGGAAAATTGGTAATGGCACTAGTGTTTTTTCTGGTTGGATAATTGGTGCTCTTATGAAAATTCTCTATTTTAAATTTAGATATTTCAAATATCCACACTCTAGATCTTACTGTGGATCAATTTATTACGGACTCTAATGAGTGGAATGTTACGACCCTATCTCTTCTTGTTCCTGATAATTTAGTCCAAATTATTCAAGGTATCCCTCTTCCTTCCTCGTCTATCCAAGATGAACCTTGCTGGGGTTTGTCTAATACTGGAGATTTTATTTTAAAATCTGCTACTTGGTTAGCCCACAATATATCTTCCCACACTAAGTGGGAATTTGGTTGGATTTGGAAATTAGATATCTCTCTAAAATTGAAAATTTTTGTTTGGCAACTTCTTCATAACGCTATTCCTACTAAAGCAAACCTTGCTCATCGTCAGTTGGACGTTCCCAGTACATGTCCTTTATGTCATTTACATGCTGAAACCCAGGATCATTTATTCCTTTCATGTTTATTTACTAAACAGTTTTGGACTGCTAACCCTACTACTAATTGGCTTGGCCATGTTCCTCTCGATAATAATTTTTATCATCTTTTCAGGAGTTTACGTGGGAATTTTACTTTTTCTGTGATTAAGATTATTACTTCTATGTGGAGTATTTGGAAAACTAGAAACTCTATTGTCTTTCAAAACATGATTTTCTCTTCTATGGCTATCTTATCCCGTGCCCAAAAAATCTTTCACATGGAAGTTCCGCTCTTGTTTGGATCCTATGGATAATCAGTTAGCTCCTTCTCCTTCTTGTGCTAATCCTCGGACCATTCGGATTTCCAAGTCTCCTCCTCATCATGGCGTTTTTAAGATAAATTTTGATGGTTCTTTGCGTGGTGGCTCAGGTGTTGCAGGTGTGGTTATCAGAGACCACTTGGGTAATCATATTTGTAGTCGGTCTTATAATATTGTCACAAGTATGCTTCTTATTGTTGAGGCTAGTGCCCTTCGCAATGGCCTACTTCTTGCTAGATCCCATAGTTTTTCTCATATTTTTATTGAAGGGGATAACTTACTTATAATTAATATTTTGCAGGGTAAAGCTCAGTGCCCGTGGAAGATTCAGTTGCTGCTGGAAGATATTAGGGAGCTCCTTTGTCTTTTCTCTTTCGTCGAGTCCAGGCATATTTATAGAGAGGACAATAGAACAGCAGATTATATTGCTTCTTTAGGTCATTTCATGCAAACGCACCAGGATATTAATTCTTTTTTAGATAGTAAATTTTCTTTTTTTATTACTTCAGATTGGTTGGGTTACAATCTTAAGAAAAGACTAGCCTAACTTCTTGTTTCTTTCCTTATATATATATATATATATATATATAATAAATATATATATATATATATATATATATATATATATATATATATATATATATATATATATATATATATATTATATATATATATATATATATATATATATATATATATATATATATATACGGGGAGGTTCCGCTAAAAACAGAGCTTATGGTGAAAACTAAAAACAAGCAATCTTAGCCATTGCAAGTTCACTAGATGATCTGATGGTGTGAAACAACCCAGAGGTCACTATATATAAAAATAAGGTAATTATATCAAGTTATATTAATTTTGATGACATTTACACCGAGGCCACTATATATAGAAATAAGGTAACTATATCAATTTTTACAATATATACTTAGAGGTCACTATATATAAAAATAGGGTAATTATATCAATTTTGACCACATTTACATAAAGGTCACTATATACAAAAATAAGGTAACTATATTAATTTCGACCACATTTACATAAATGTTACTATATACAAAAATAAGGTAACTTTATCAATTTTGATAACCCCATTGGAGGAGGAATCCAACGCCTTGGCCCGGTACGGGGGGCAGTACCTATATGTTGGGGAGGGTTCTTCAGCTTTTCTCACTCCTCTGTCCACCGTAGCACACGAGCCTTTAAGACAGCAACGGGAGTTTCTTTCTCCTAGAAATTTTCACATTTCTATCTTGCCAAATCCTCCATATTAAAATCTAAAAAGAACTTACATTAACATATTTTTGCTAATAGCAGTGGACTTATAGCAATGGAACAGCTACACTACAACAAAATAAGATCAATTTCCTTCCAAAATTGCAAACTTTCATCATATATCTCAAATCAGTACTACTGTAACACAATTTGGATATAGTGTACACCAATACTAGACAAATATGGGTTGTGACCCCTAAACTAAAGTTGGCGTTTCCTTATCTTGCTCAGTACCCTTGTCCTCATCGCTTTGGCTTCCAGCATAACCATTCTGTGACATCTTGAGCTCAGATGGAAGATTTTTCCTGGCTTTGCGGCTACCCTCGATCTTCCATTGATCCCACACCTTTGTTTTTGGAGGTGGGGCAGTATCTCCAATGGGTGCAACCAAACCTGGTGTTGGAAATCTCGCTCAATCGGTGAAGGCGATTCAACCCAATCCCACTCTCCGACGACCAATTACGGAAGTCAATCACATCTCTTCACCGATCTCATCTTCTTCGTTCACCCCTACCCCCGAACCAAACTTCGGTGATAAACCCATCCTCACAAACACCGATTGTAACCCCCACCATCCTAAATAAAAAAAAAATAGCAAAATCGCAAATTAATCAAACAAAAAAAAGCAAAAACCCTAAATTGAACAGGAAATCGAACAAAATTGAACAAAATCGAACAGGAAATCGCAAAATCAAACAAAATCGAACAAAATTGATGAAAAAAAGTCAAAAAAATTGATGAGCAAAAGTCGCAAAATCGCACTGGAAATCGAACAAAATTGATGAACAAAACACGCAAAATCGCACAAGAAATCGCACAAAATTGATGAACAATTTTAGAGAGAGAAGATGCGTGAAGGAGAAAGAAGTGAGGGAGTGTATGTCTAATACACGAAGTTACTAAACCCCAAAAAAATCAAATCGAAAAATCAATTTGGTATTTCCAAAAACACGTATATAATACCAAATTAAACAAAAATCATAAACGAAAACTCACTTTTTTGAAGCTATTGACGAAGATTGAACCAAATTCCTCTGTAATTTGATGATGTTCAACATTGATATTGAATTGGGAAGCAGAGAGAATGAAGAAGATGGTGAACGTAATATGGAGGAGAGAGAAAAATAGAGTAAAAAGTAGAGGAGTGGATGGATTTTCAGAAATCAAGGAACAAATCCCACGGTCAAGAATAACTATCACACGGATATAATCTCCTCCGTCAGATTAGAATTCAATGGTCTAGATTACTTGTTTTTAGTTTTCAGCCTTAGACTTGTTTTCACATGATCCACTCCCTATATATATATATATATATATATATATATATATATATATATATATATATATATATATATATATATATTAGTCAATATTTGTTTTTAGGAGAATCTCTAAATTTTTTTGAAAAGAATGAAGATAAGTTTAATAATATAGAACATGACCTAGTAAGAGAAATGAAATGTTATGGTAGATCATTTCTTAAGAAATGTTTTTTCTTATCTCACGATCTTCTACAAATTAAATTGGCAACCGACAATTCAAATCATTGCAAGTCAACTAATATTTGTTGTTTAAAAGAATCCTCAATGAATTACATATAAAAAGAACCAGAACCAAAAGTCCAAAGTTTTGCTGATAAACACTTCTTTTCAAGGCCATCTAATAATTAGTTGAAATTAGGGCATGATAATTAGAAGGGTAAAAAAATTCATGAGATTCGAAGCAAAAATGGCTTGAGAAAACCACCCACTCACCTACCAAAGTTACCACTGTAAAAGTTGATCATTCATCATTGTTGTGGATGTCCACAGTGATTAAAATGCTCTTCCTAAAGTAACTTAGAGTCATAGAAGCTGGAAAATTGGCACCTCCATCTGGTTATACTCTCTTTTGACTAATAATCAATGAATGAATAAGCAACAACTACCATTTACCTCACTTTCAATTCTCTTTAAAGTTCACACCCCATGTACAAATGTTTGTTGTGAACATCCATTATGTTTTCGAGTAAACCTAAAGTTTTTAATTACACTATACTCAAGTTTATTTTTATACCTCGTTATTCATTTGGATTTTGCTCAACTCATTTCGAGTCATCCAAATGCAATAAATAAATAAATAAATACATAGCCTCGAGTATACTTATCTCTCAGTTTATCCTCGAAAATCTATCGATATATATATATGTACACTCCATTTCATTTCGTAAGCTTTAAGGGACAATGGGATACATAATGTCCATGAACTTTCTAACTTCCTTATATTTTTTTTCTATACAATCTAATATCTATTGTGAGAGAGCATGCATATTTCCGGGCATGCAATACAATAACTGAATAACTAATAATAATATTAAGGGAGGCAGTCTCATACAAGTATTTCGGAAAAAAGTTGCATCATAAGGACTTTTTTTTTTTTTTTTTTTTTCTCAAGAGCAATATTACTTTGATGTTTTCCTTACCGAATTAACTCCTTATTTCATTCAAAAACATTAACGAAGTAGTCAACCTTTAACTCCTTTCATTCGTGTATTGTCTAACTCTTACGGAGTAATATGTATTTAAATAGCTATCATTGACAATTTGACATGTAAGGTTTAGTCAATGGGCAAATGGGCAATTAGCTTTACAACGCATAGTCGTGGGCTCTAGAGGTGGTAGTTTGTTAATTCTCATCGTTCTTCATCGGCAACTCGAATTACATGACTTGTGACCCGAACTTGATCCAATACTAAATTTTATTATTATTATTATTATTATTATTATTATTATTATTATTATTATTATTATTATTATTATTATTATTATTATTATTATTATTATACATCCAACAAATTATTATTAGTTTAAAATAAATGTGATATCAATTATGATACAAACATAGAAGTTTGACGACAATAACAAATATTTACTTATCCAAGAACAATAGATATGAACGCCTACCCTATGACAAACCTAGTCAGTGTAGGTTAGCAAGAGTAGGATTCACATTTGAATTCAGATTCCTATTTTTCAACCACCTAAAATTATCATGAAAAATTACAAGTATATGTTAAGTTGATAAATTAAACAATTAAATTTGAAACGGTAGCACAAAGGATTATAATTGTATTATATAATTGTACGTATATTTATACAATGTACTTCAAAATGATATACTTTCTAAATTTGCATATTGAAAGAAACAGCTGTCAACGGGCACAAGAAATTCAAAATAATCATTATATTTCAATTCATGTGGCTCTTGGCACTTGGGATATATGTGGACAACCTCGGGAATATGTAACTCAGGAGTCAGGACGGAGGTGTAAATTGTAGTCCAGTTCCCTTAGAGAAGGTAAGGATTATAGCTTCAGTAATGGCTAGAATCGTACCTAACACCTTGGATCACGAAAGCCAAATATGTATATTCAAATTCTCCCTCCTAATCTAAAGGAACTGTAAATAATTAAGGTTATTTGTTGTTTAAGATTTTTAAATTTTGTACCCGATCTAACTATTAATAAGGGAAATAAAAGAACTTTCCACAAATCAAGCTATTCTAAAGGGTTAAGTAATATGTTTGGGATTATAAAAATATATGGTGGATTTATTCTATATATCAAATTCCTTTAGTGTTTATAATCCTTGTTATTGTTAGTTTTAGTTCAATTTAGTTATTACTTGTTTGACTGTTTCTAATTCTTAAACTACCCCCATTCGTTTTATTTCGTTGCTAGCATATTTTTCATGGAATCAACCATATGGTCCTACTTCCACTAATTACAAGTTAGTAGTTTTAGGGTATTTATATAAGTACTGTATTGATTTGTTTGCCTTTTAACACGACAATAACACATCAACTATTCGTACAATCGACTTATTATATATTTATATAAAATCTTATTAAAATCATATTAACTTTCATAATATCAAACTTGTATAAATTTTAGCGGTTGGAAATTGTAAAACTAACCAAGTAACAATTGTTTGTGAGGAATGAACCACTAATTACACCTGTATACATGTGTTGACAGCATAAATAGGTAGATTTTGGTGTAAGTTTTTTATTTGAATTTCATAGAAAAGTTTGTAGGATTACAGTGCTAAGGGTTTACATTGTTTTGGTTTATACTTAAATTAAAAGTTGACAAAATGACTATTAGATTATTATTACCTCCTCCGTTACTAAATAATTGTACCATTTGTCTTCTCAATTGTATAAGACTTATAAGAGGCAGGGTTCTTAGAAGTTAGAACAGAAAGAAATAATCAGATATTCTTTTTTTTTTTTTTTTTTTTTTGAAAAAATAATCAGATATTTAAAAACTTCAAAATCAACAAACTCACAAGAACTTTTCTCACATAATAACAAGCTAAAAGTTCTTTCTTATCCCATTTCAAATTATAAGCTGCTACATAAAGGAACAATTCATGTCACTACAGCTATTACATGCTAACATCAAACAGTTGTCCACCAATCAGCTCAAAAATTACTCATTCATCACAGGCTTGTTCTCACTAGCTTTGGGTCTCTGCTCCTTGGGCTTATCCTCTGTTTTCCTGCAAGTCCAAGTAAAACTCATGGTCATAATTTAGTACGGAGTACTAGAGTACAAAAGTGGGGGCGAACCAGAAACAAAATAAGGAGTACTCAAAACAGTCGAAACTCAAATTTTCAAAAGTATAAGACTGGAAGTATATTATAGCAATGATACATAGCCCCAAAGTTCTCCTATATCCCAAAAATTCATTGCGCTTCGGACCCCTCTATACTAAGTTACAAAAAATTAATCAAATATACAAGGAAGATATAAGATACAGCCACAAACTCTGAAATGCATGTCCAGCCCCTGAGATGTCTTCCACTGGTAAAAATACACCAGGCGAATAGCCCCAATTAAAAACCATCCTTTTAATCCTATCTCATCAGCTATGAAGCCATTATTAACTAAGTAAAATCTAGCCCAACCAACCAGTAGAAGACCGGATAGACCCTCAGTGTAGCAATATATGCATTCAGCATGCAATTATAAAAGGAAAGAGTGCACGCAAAAAGTATGGGGCTGATATATATTTAAGAAGTCATCTTTCAGACCACACTGAAGAAGCATAAAAAGAGTTGGACCTGTTTCCATATTTCACACAACATACAAGGCTTTTCCTAATGGATAATTGGGCATGAAGAGATCTCAAAATTCCCACAAAAGCATATCTGATCAACACCAAAGACCAACCCATGTTTCTGTTTTGCAAGAAATGTGAAGGGGGAAACACATGATACAAGAACCAATTGAACCCTTCTTAGACCTCATGCCTTTCAATATGTCTAAGATTCTCATAGGGTTCCCACATAGAGGCATGACGCATGAAAAAAAATATTTAGGACTACCAATACTTGAGAAACTGACAAGGACTACAATAACTACAAATGGCTAAATACAAAACACAGTACTACAAAAAGGTTTTTCTGAGTTGAAGTTGAAAGCGTGAAAGAATGATATGTAGATTACAGTTGCTGCTCTAAACAATAGTAATACTAATTAAGCATGAGTAACTATACAATACAAAAAGCACACTACTCTTAAATTTCCAAAGCAGATCAGCTTTGTATCCAACCAACTACTTTTAACATTCTAAAATGTAAAGCAGGCTTCAAGCATCATGCCCAAAACGTATGCATGCCTGAAGTAACTCACATAACACACAATCTTGACAAACAGCCACATGAATACCTTGCCAGGATACGATTAAACAAAAGGGTGGGCATAGTGGCAAGGGACCGGGTCGATTAAGAATTGTAAAAGTGTAAAACAGCACTTGGGATTCTTAAAGCAAGGATATTATGACTTTTAAGGGTATAAGTGATTCAAAATAATGGAATGGTCGGATACCTTATTACCTTAATGGGCAACAATGTGATCAATTATCAAAATCTAGGGAAGATGATCAGAGTCAGAAATATTTCCTTTTGTCTTCCAGACTCTCACACCCATAACGGAAAAGGTGGAATTTAGTTTTACGCAGAATCCATTTCTAATCAACCTCTGAAAAAATAGAGTCAAATCAAAATTTTATTTAACTAACATCAGTAAGTTCAACAATTTCCACAACCATTACAGCTTGCCTTCTCCTCACATTATACGAGTAATGATTGATTTCTTGCGACTTTGAACGCGATAACGAGCAGAATGTAATCTCATTGTTGGACGACTACACACTAGCCACTAGTAGTACCATGAACACCACCAAGTGTACCATAAGTCTATTTACTCGGCTACACCGTGTCGAAATTCTACACTTTCAGCGAGTCCTAATAACATTCTCAGCTTCAAAAGACACAACTCCTAATTTCCTATCAAAGTTCACGGTGATTCTTATAACAAACCATTGATGCCCAGATTACTCGAATCAAAATATACACAAGATAAACAACAGAATAAATACAAGCTAGCATTTCCATGAATCAGCAATAACCTCACCATTTATAACACATTACAAAACCTAAATCCTTCTACAACGAAAACAAAACCCTAATTTCAGCATTTCAATCAATTTCTTCCACACATTTAAACCTAACAATCAATCAAAAACCATTCTAACCTAAATTTCACAAAAATTAACACATAATTAACAGATATAAACAGAAACAAAAAAAAAAGTCCCAAAAATTTCATCAACAAAATCAAAGAGAGAGAAAAGAGTACCTCTTATCAGCAGCACCACCCTTCTGGCTGAGGAAAGAACGGAAGAGATGAGAGTTAACGTCGTAAATCATAGTGTTTGATTTGTAAAGATGATGTTCAGAAACCCTAAAATGCGATTTTCTCTCTCCTCTGAATTTTTTCTGGAAAATTCGACAATTTTGCGGTAAGGTTTTGTAAGGTTGACGACGAGGTGGTTTTTATATTGAGAGCTTTGAAGTAGGTTAAGGTAGTCGGGTTATTTTTAATTAGGCCTAATCCACAAGAGTTGGCCTTTATTAACAATTAGCCCAAACCATTTTTTAGGGATCAACATTAGCTCAAACCTTTTACCTAGTCACCCCATAATGGGGTTTTACCAATTTTGTTGTTACCCTACCCAGTGGCGGATTTAGGATTTTCGGTTAGGGGTAGCACCAACCATTAACTAACTAATGAAACAAATAGTACGGAGTGATAGACAATCTCTCTCACCCTAAAGGTTTAGATTGAAGAGTTCTTTTCTCTCAACAATCATCACAAACCCCTCCTAATAAAAACTTGTTATTACTCGGTAGTCGGTACTATATTATAAATGTTTTGTAATTGTGTTTATTTGAACAAAAATCATTGTCAATAAAGAAAATGGAGTAAAATGATATTGAGTTATGAACTATTTTTTGGCTCAAAAAAATTACGCAGTATTATCGTTTGAATTATAATTACATTAGGTAAAAGCTCCTAGTCATATATAGAAATATTCTTTCTGATTATTGATAAAACTAAAAGCAGTAAATAAGGGAGTAGTATGTCTCGAACCCATGACCTCCCAAAAAAAGAGAGAGAGAGTGTTTTATGCAAGTCCAAATAACCACTAAACCAACTTCCATTTAATGTATATGTTGAATATCACAGAAAAATTATACTATAATTAATTAGAAAACGAAATATAAAAAAAAATTAATTTTTTTTTTAAAAAAAAAAAAACAGGGGTAGCAAGTGTTATTCCTTGTGCCTTCATAGATCCACCAGTGACCCTACCCTGATTCGTGGAAAATAAAAACATAGTTACGTATAGGCGGTATCGCACAAATAATGTGAATGATAATTAGTTTAGTTGGTTAATAAAATTTAAAATATCATAAGAATGATACATAAAATTTGAGGTTATATCTTATCCCAAAATAAAAACATTGTTCTAATCAACTTATAAAATCAATTACCAGTGAAATTGGCTCTTAGACTAATTGGAAAACTTCCAAAAAAACCATCACATCAACTATGTTTCGGCATTGTTCGATTTTTCCACTTATTTCAAGATAAATGAGTTCAATTAAGATTCAACAAGTTTTGGTAGGGTAAGTTTCAACACCGCCGAAGAAAAGAAAAAAAAAAGTAGGTTGCAAGAAGAGGTGTGGTGGTGAGGGCATTCCAAGTCTAATACTCCCTCCGTGTTTTAATAAGTGTTACACTTATCAAATGCCACCATGTTTTAATAAGTGTTACACTTCCTTTTTTGGCAAAATTTACATTTTAATATTATATCTTTCTCTTCTCATGGTTCCCACCCAAACCCAATACTACTTTTTTTATTATTTCTTTCCTCTCACGTTCATCACTTTTCAATAAAATATTAACCCCATTATCTTTAGTTCAGTTAAAATACGTAATAAGTTGTGTTAAACTCATGCCTACAAGTAAACTAGGGTGAATGCCACATGGCTTGCCCATAACCTCAACCTACATGACACATTGGCGGATTTATGTGTGTGCACACTGGTGCATGTGTATCACAAGCCAAAAAATCAAAGAGATCAGTTATTATAGATAACTGGTCTCTTTGCTACTGCTACTGAGCGTGAAACTAGCCCTAAAAGTGTAGTAGCAATATAAAAGAGACCTGTCATCTATATAACAGGTCTCTTTGATTGTTTATAAGTAAACAGAACGGTTTTCTTTATAACAGGTCTTTTTTTTTCTTGTTTCTATTTATATCATTTTATGTGTATAATTAATTTTTTTTAATTTTTTTTCCCTAAAGCTTCTCAATTAAGTTAAAAAAAAATCATAAAGTTAAGTAATACGAGTAATTTTATAGTACCATTTAATATATTACTTGTACAACTTTCGGCTTGTAAGATGAAATTTTTACTTATTACTATTCGGTTGTAGTATGGATTTTTGTGTCCTATTTTTGGATTGAATTAATTTGGTTGTAATATAATTTTTGGATTGAAATTATTTATGAACTAGATCCAGGGAAAAAAAAATTGTACTTTCACAAGCGATCAAAAATTGATGGCGACTCACCATCTCGGAAATCCTGGATCCGCCCCTGAGATGACAAATGGTCACATCGTTGGATGTGGAATTTAGATATCTCTCCTAAGCTCCAAATTTTCTTGTGGCAAATTCTTCATAATAGTCTAAGCGTTCGTGATATCCTTCACAAAAGAAACATAATTCCTTCTAGTGATTGTGGTTTACGTAATCTTTATAGTGAAACAATGAACCATCTATTCCTCTCTTGCATACATTCTAGAGATGTTTGGAATCATACCATAATTAAGAATTGGTTGGATTGCACAATTTCCTACAATGATTTAGTTGAAGCACTTTTATGCTTAAATAAGCACAAACATACCATTAGGAAATTTATCTTCCTTGTTTGGAGTATTTGGAAGGAGCGTAACTCTATACCTAGAATTTACCACTGAGCGCATTTTGCGTCCAATAAGTGGCATTACAGCATTCTCACGGATACCTTTTTTTTCCTCAGGGTCTCCTATCTGGAGATCCCCATCTACTCCGCCTCCTCATTCTCCAAAAAAACTCCATCATGGTTACTTGGGAGGCACCATCAACAAATTTCTACAAACTCAATTTTGACGGTTCAGTAGTCAATAACTCAGCAGCAACAGGGGTCATCATCAGAGACAGCAGTGAAACAGTTTTAAGAGCTCGAACTTTCAACCTCGACACCACTAAGGTTTTTATAACAGAGGCCTTGGCTCTTCATAAATGCATTCTTCTAGCTCTTGAGTATGGGATTAAAAATATTCCAATAATTGAAAGTGATAATCTTTTAGTAATTAACTCCGTAAAAGGCATCTAGTCAACACCATGGCAAATCGATCACATCATTAAAGACATTTGTTCCCTTCTTGGCAAGTTCGATAATTGAAGCATTCGTCATAAATTTCGGGAGGCAAATCAGGCAGCGAACTGAATAGCAAATGTTGGTCATTTAATTAGTGATAGTATGAATATTGTTCCTTGTAATGATTCTTCTCTAATTCCCATCCTTTTTTCCGACGCATTAGGAATTTTCCTCGTGAGGAGGGTTTCCTAATGTTTTATTTTTTCTTACCATTAAAAAAAAAGTAAGAAAAAAAAAAAAAAAAGTAAACTAGGGTGAATAAAATAATAACCTGAATTCCTCGAGAGAAAAAGCCAAAAAGGCCAATTACTAAACATAGTAATGTCTATATGCGCCTCATCATTTTCCACATCTTAGATCTTTACCTCATTGACTCACTATTGTTCACAAGATCACAATTCACATCTCCTTCAATTCTCACTAGTCCATCTTTCCATTGACAAAGAAATTAAACAAATCCTTACCATTTACTTCTACACTTACACACTAACACTTGTCAACTCTTCGTAGAAAGTGTACGTCCTAGAAAAGGTATTAGAGTGAGAAGAACGTAAGAATATACAAGTAGGAAGAAATCATGTAATCGTTTTTAGAATGAGTAGAATAGTTGACTGATAGTAAAAGGCCAACAAAACAATTCTTTAGGCACTAATCATTTTATACCCTGATTTTATGAAATTAAAAAGTGGAGAGGAGAAAAATAAATAGATAAGTGTAATACTCAATTGAAGAGAAAAGGTGTTGGAAAAATCAGACTGCATTTATTCTTATGTAGATGAATAGTGAAAAATGTCAACATTTCATTTATTTAAATATAGAGGGAGTAGCTTGTTGCTTTATTTACCGTTTGCATCATATGAAAAATTTGTAAATCCTCTTCTTTCACTACTTTTTTTTTTTTTTTTTTTTTTTTTTTTTGGGTGTATTTCCCAGCCTTGTGTTGCAATATTAACGGAACAGATAACATAGCTGTGTAATTGGTATGCACAAAATAAATGTGGCATATATAAGTAAGAAATTTCAATGCAAACTAAACAAGTAGTCATAATAAATAAATAAGGCAAAGGTGGCAAAGACTTGGGTTTGAGGTGGGAAGTGTTATCTCCACACGCTTGTATGGCAGAGCACATACCCAATCATATTCATCTATTCCCGTCGGTGGCCGTGCTCTTCTTAGCTCCTTTCTATTATTGTCTTTCAAAGTTCATATATTATGTCCATATTTTAATTTTTTAAATAATGTTTTTATTTTTATGTTTGTAACTACCCACCTATATGGATAAATGTTATTGGTTACATTATTAATTTATTACTTATACATATTATTGTAATTTACCTCCAACATACTTTGAATTTATTTTTGTTAATAAAATGACTACATTGTCTTATCTCTTTCTTCATGGGGTTTTGCAATGTACGTGCCTTATCTCAATTGGTTAATGTTATTTGTTTTTGGAATGAGAGGTCAACAATACTTTGTTTTATTTAAGGTTATATTAAATAATCTTCAGAAACTTAAATTAATAAGATCATAAGGATGTTATTGGTTGATTATGTGGAGGTCAGAAAGTCTCAGCCAATAATAATTCTGGTGCCCTTTGTTTTCAATCTCTATATACACAATATGCATTTTTTCTCTCAAAGTTAACAATTATTTTATAATGATAATTGTTCCATTAAAAGTCTTTTGAATGATGTTTAGGACTTTGTTTATTTCTCGTGTTATCTTTACATAAGCTAAGTTCACAATTAATGAGTTCAAATGGTTGAATTCAAGTAATTACAAAAAGGTTTATAAGAAACACACGCCAAGCAACACTAACCAACAACTTGACACAAACTATTGGGTGCGGCAGTTCGCACCCAATGTTTTGTACGACAGACATTATGTTTCCTCCTTTCTCCATTGTTCTTCACTTTTCTTCTCTCTGAAAATTGCAGAACCTTTTTCTCTCCTCTTTCTTCTCTCTTCCACCCGAAAAACTCCATTACATGTTCATTTCTCTTTTCTTGTCGGAAGATGTGAAGCAACGAGGCGAAATTGGTGGTGCGATTGGTGGTAATTTGCATTTAGTGGTCCGATTGAATCTAAGGCTACTAATTTTTTCAATTTTTTTAATTTTCATGTGTTTGTGGGCGTTTTATTCTCGATTTCTGGATGTTTTGTGCATTTTTGGGTGGTTAGGGTTGTTTGAAGTGGTTGAATTTGGTTGTTTTATGTTGATGTTGGTGGTTAATTAAGGTTGTTTTGGGTGGGTAAGGTTATTTTGGGGTGGGCAGGGGGTTGTTTTCGAGAGTAGGCTGGTTGTTTTCGGGGTGGGATGGGTTTTTCGGGAGTGGTCTGGTTGTTTTCGCGGGGGATGTTCGCTGCTAGTGGCGGTTTGATGGTGGCTGGGTGCTGCTGTTGTTGGTTGGCAGGGGAGTGTGTTGCGGTTGCGACGGTGGTTATGGTGGTGGCGTGAGGATTTGTGGTAGTGTGAAGATTTTATTTGTTTGTTGTCAATGAGAAACCCCATTCTCATTTGAAACAGAGAGAAAGAGGGGAAAGAGGATAAAGAAGGAAATAAAAATATATTGTATGTTGTTAATCATATTAGCCAACAAATGACGCATATCAACCATTAAAATGAACATATAAGCTAATTGATGTCTAATATCAGTCAACATTAGGGACATATCAGACATTAATAAAAACGTATTAGTCAACTCAAGGAACATATCAACAAACAATATATAAGCCAACAAAAGGAACATATCATCCAACAAAAGATGCATATCAGACAACATAAGGAACATATTAGCCAACAAATGAAGCATAGCATCCAACAAAAGGATGAAATCAGCAAACAAATGGATGAAATCAGTGAATAAAAGTACTAGGTAAGCCAACAAAATAAACACTTCAACCAACAAAATGAAACATATAAGCCAACAATTAAAATATACATATCAGCCAACAAAATAAAGATATCAGCCAACTAAAGAAATATACCAGTCAACTGATCTCTGATAACAGCCAACAAAAGAAACATATTAAACATTAAAAAAAAAAAAAAAAACAAAACATATCAGCCAACAAAAGAAATATAACAACTAGCCAACACAAAAAACATATCAGCCAACAAATGAAACATATCAGTCAAGTTTGTCGTACGCATAATTTGCGTACGGTAGCCCGCACCCAATACCTTCTCACTACTTAATACATCAATTGTGCAAATAAATGAGTAATGTGTGATAGCTAAAGCTAGCTAACCTTGAATGTCATAGCCACCATACAAATTTTAATCCTAGGTTGTGACAACATGAAGGGTAGTTAAGGGAGTGTTGGTGAATTCTTGAGTGTTTGTATGACAATTCCAAGATTTTTATGTTTACTATACTCGGTATTAGAGTTGTGACTTGTGAGTAATTACAAAGTAATTATATTAATAAATGTGTTGGCGCACACACAATTTATAAAAATGTTATTATATAAAAATTTATCGCGTAAATCACTCTTTCAAAATGAAAAATAAACAAATACGGGGTATTAGAAATAACATCCACCAGGGCCACCAATCCACCATCCACTAAACAAGACCTACTTTCCAAAGATATAAAAGTTGTATTCTACCAAAAATATTGCCTCTCATCAAAGAAAATTGAACTTGATCATGATTGAATAATTTGGATACTTGTCAAAATTTGGAAACCACACAAAAAGTGCAATATGAATCCCATCCTTCCCATTAAATATTCCCATAATAAATTTGGTAAGTCCTTTAATATACAAAATCTTAAAAGATAACCAATAGCAAGATGATACAATACCAAAATATATGGGCAATAAATAAATTTGCATGGCAATATACCAAAAACTCCCCTTAAATTTGGTCCTCAAATCTTTCCATAATAGGTAATCACAATTTCAAGGGTAAAATTGGTCATTTAAATAAAATCAACCTTAAAATACACCTTTTTCTTTTTTAATATTTTTTTTATTTTTTATTTTTATGGGTTTATAGAAGCATACACATACGTTCAACCTTCTTATTCTATCATTCATCAACCTCTCCATAAAAATAGGGATTTGTTAAACATCGCCCGCGTTTTTCTACATAAAGCCCACATTTTTTAAAAATGTTGACATTATTGCCCTTGTTTTAATTTTTACCGAAAATAAAATTTTTCACTCATAAAAAATGTGGAGCAGGACTGGATCGCCGAGTGAAACCGAAGAGCCCTCAACGTCGGGTAGATGCACCGTAGAGACGCCGTTGACGCCGGAAAAGGAGGTACGAAGCCATCTAAAACCACGAATTGGCGGCTGGCGTCCTGCCGGGACGCCGTGACCGTAGTGGTGGCGCCTAGCCAGGACGCCGCCACCGTGGTTCTGGCGCCTGGCCAGGACGCCGCCACCGTGGCCGTGGCGTCTGGCCAAGACGCCGCCGCCACGGTGGCGGCGTCCTGGCCAGGCGCCACCGCCACGGTGGCGGCGTCCTGGCTAGACGCCACCGCCACGGTGGCGGCGTCCTGGCTAGGCGCCACCACTATTTTTTTTTTTTTTTTTAATTTAATTTAAAATTTGTTTATTTTTTTTTTTGTGTTACAATTTTTTTCTTTTTTTTTTTGGTTTTTTTTTGTTTTGTTTTTAATTGTTTTAATTTGTTTTTGTTTTTAATTTATTTATTTTTTATTTTTTTTTTTACAATTTTTTTCGTTTTATGTTTTTTTTTTGTTTTTATTTTTTTGGTTTATTTTTATTTATTTAATCTAAAGTTTTGTTTATGTTTTTTATTTTTGTGTTTTGTTATTTTTTTTTTTTTGAATACTTTTTGTTTATTTCTTTGTTTGTTGTTTATAATTTATTATTGTTTTTGCTTTTGTGCTAATGTTGTGTCAAATGTATTAATTTAATCTACTCTTATGTGATTATATTTATATGTTATTGTTGCAGGATTATGGTGGAGACGGAAATGATTATAGTGGGATTTTTGTACACGATGGTCTGTTCGAAGATGCTCAACAAGCGGTTGATTGGGCGAAACAGGTTGCAATTAGATCAGGTTTTTGTTTAGTAGTAGCAACTCATAAATCTCAACGGGATGGTAGAATGGATCGCATTTTGAGATGCGACCGTTATCGCAAAAGGGAGGAACGAGATTTCAGTCAAGCGATTCGGTTTGATACAAAGCGGAAAGGTTGTGGGTGTCAGTTCAGAGTAAAGGTTCGACAACAGCAAAGGGGTGACGGTTGGGAAGTGAAGAGTTACGGTAAATGGGGGTATCACAACCATGAGATGATCGCATATGAAGTGGGTCATCGACAGTTAAGTGGCCTAAGTCCTGCTGCGAAACTAATTGTAAAAGAAATGAGTGATGCTCAAGTGAAGCCTGCTAAAATATTAGCATCTGTGTTGG
Organism: Chenopodium quinoa; assembly: GCF_001683475.1. Classification (NCBI taxonomy): domain Eukaryota; kingdom Viridiplantae; phylum Streptophyta; class Magnoliopsida; order Caryophyllales; family Amaranthaceae; genus Chenopodium; species Chenopodium quinoa. The sequence goes on along the minus strand of NW_018743920.1, from coordinate 516,941 downwards.
AGAAATTTCCTGAAGACCAGCCAAACCGAAGACACATCTACAACGTCAGACATAAATTGAGGTTTGAACGGTCAGAGGGAAGGAACCCTATACAGCAGCTTCTACACCAGGCACAAGCACGTGGTTACCTGTACTGGTTTGAATCTGATGAAGACACATCGGAGGTGACTCATTTGTTCCTTGTGCATCCTGATTGTGCTGATATGATTTCGTCTTGGCCATCTGTGATTCTGATCGATTCAACGTACAAGACAAACAAGTATAAGTTTCCACTGGTTGAGATGGTTGGGATGACTCCAACGAACCAGAACTTTTTGATTGGTTATGCAGTTATGAAGGATGAGACGGTTGCGAGTTACCGTTGGGTGTTGGAGAAGTTGAGAAATTACATCGGCCCAAGTGTTCAGCCATCGGCCATCGTCAGCGATTGTGAGGGAGGTCTCTTTGCCCCTATAGCGGAGCTGTTTCCGGAGTCGAGCCATTTACTGTGCACATGGCACATCAACAAATGCGTGAAAGTCAAAGCCTACAACCTTTTCAACAAGAACTTAGATTCAGCAGAGAGATTGGTAAATGGTAAGTGGCAGCAGAGATTGGTAAATGGTAAGTGGCGGGAAAGGAGTGCGTTTGAGTACATTCGTGGTCGTGGTCGTGGTCGTGGTCGTGGCCGTGGTCGTACATCGTCATCAAGTGGTAGTCAAACTTCTTCGTCGGTGAATATGCCCGGCACCGGTACGGTACTTTAGTTTAATTTACTTTTTAGAGTGTTTGTTTAGTTTTCTGCTAACTTGTTAATTGTGTTTTTTGATGTGTGCAACAGGCAGAATGGACATTGAACATTTTCCATATAAAGACAGGATCCCTAACATCATGATGCCGTTCCTGGACGGGTGGAATGATGTGGTTGCAGATGGTAACTGTGGATTTCGGGTTGTGGCTGATGTGTTTCAGATGGGTGAAGACAACTACGGTTTAGTGCGTCAGTTGATGTACAGTGAAATCGCCTCAAACCGAGCTGTTTATCGCCACGTGTACGGACAGGACTTGGATAGGTCTCTGCAGCGTATCCGGTGGGGAGGAGGACGTTGCGGTCAAAATCATTGGTTCGACGCGCCCCTTGATCTCTTCGCCGTTGCAAACATCTACAAGTGTGCAGTGATGCATTTCGGCCTTGGTTTGCATGGTCGAGCTTACTATCCGTGTACCACGGTTCTGCCTTGGTGTTCGCGTGAGACCGTCACCAGACCGGTAAGAGAGGTTGCTATTGGATTTCTGGGGCCGTCATACAGACATTTCATCCGACTGGACCTGTCACCCGATTTTCCGGTCCCACCGATTATACCAACGTGGTACACCATTCGTACAGCAAGCGTAGAGGGCTGGGATGCGTTATATCATGACCGGGTGCAGCAGTGGAACAATCTAGTTGCCTTTTCTATGTGACCTAATATTGCTATTGCTATGTTTTTCCCATTTATTTAATTTTCGGATTCTAATTTTCGTATTTAGTTTTCCCATTTAAATGTGAACCTGTATTTAGTTTTCGTATGCCCACTAATTACAACTTAAAATAAAAGTTATAAAAACTAAAAATATAATGTCAAATTCTAAGAACTTAAAATAATAATTATAAGAACAGATAATGTTAACTTTTACAAACAACTAGGAAAATGTTTTATAAATGCACTGCCGACATATCAATAATCTCTCTGTGACGCCCACTGCCACTGCTCAAGGGCCCGTTCCAGTTCATCAATAACAGCTCTGCCTGTTGCAGTCGTCATGTTGTCCCTCTCCTCAAAAAGTCTGTGTCCCAACTGCGTCATCTTTCCCATCCACTACACATAACAAAACACATAAAATTCAATAACGACGTATTATGAGACGTATTATATGAAAAAAAACACAACTACAAATGTTTTATGAGACGTACCGCATCCACGGCAGTGGGCGGTGGCACATCATCATCATCGGCGTCGTCGCCGTGGTGGACGTCTCTGATCAACCTCGGGTGCGAGTGCCGGTTGTACCACTCCATGTAGTGCTGGTCACACATGGCAGCCACCCCAGTTGGCGGCCGCTGCAACTGCTCAATCCATATGCGGGCAACCATCGGAAACTGCTCCCACGTGCCAATCATGCTTGCCGGCCATTGGACGACGTACTCCTTCAACGACGCAGATCGGACGGCCTTACTGGGCCATGCTGGTGGAGGAGGAACAACTTGGACATATCCAAGCTGGCGAAGACAGCGCTGCGGCATGTACGCCTCTACGATCTCACGATACTGAATCAGTCCCGTGTAGAGGGTCCTGGGTACCCTATTACTAGGGTTCTGGCCGAAAGGCATCCAGTTCACCTGCACATTTTTTAAAATTAGTAAGATTCATACAATAAACACATCAAACTATAAAAGTAGAAATAATTTAAACACTTTACCTCTAATGGGGACATCCTGTCAAGCAATAACCGTATCGATCGCAGGCGGTCAATGGACTTCTTCTCGACACGCGGACTCCACGCACAGGCACGTGGCTGGCCATCCCCAATAGGAACCGGGTCGCGGTGTGGTCGAAACGCCGGGAAATACTCGTATATCCACGTCTGTAACAACGTCATACATCCAGTGATACCTGCCGCATCAGCCCGGCTCGAGAATCCTAACTGGCGATACATGTACGCTAATGTAGCCGACCCCCAAGAAAACTGGCCTACTCTGTCGGGCTCACACGCGTCAACTATGTCGCGTGGCCTGAGCTTGTTTCCGCTCTTATCCGGAAACAAGGTACACCCGAGAAGAAGAAAAACATATGCAGCCAGCTGTGTGTCCTGCGTCCTACGTGAAGTGGGGTGCAAACATCGCTGCAAAACTGCTGCGATCTTAACACCGCCGTGATCCCACACACCAAGTGCCGCTGTGTACAGCGCAGCCCTATCCACCGCCAACAGCTCCGCCAATAAATCTGCCTGATCCGCATCTGTGACAACAGATGCTCGGTTTCCCTCTACGGGAATCCCAAGGATGGCCTCGACGTCATGCAACATGATCGTCATCTCACCGAACGGAAGGTGGAAAGAGTTCGTGTCCGGCTGCCATCGCTCAACGAAAGCCGTGATCAGCGTCGAGTCAATCCTCTCATGCATGGTGGCAGGAAGGTGGCTCACTCTAGTGGCCCTCAATCGGCCGACCATCTCGCTCTCCTCCGGCCAAGCCTCAGCCCAACTACACAAGAAGTTACAAGTCCTCTCCCGGGTTTGGCATTTCAAAATGCCGCTATCCAAAGCCCGCTCTTGGTCCTCCCAAATACGGGTAGCGATGTGTCCTAGAAAGCTAGGAATCACACTCCCGTCTATAGGTCCCCCAGCCACCTCGCCCCTCACCACCCAAGAATCATTAACGGCCCTCGACCGTTTTCTGCTAACCGCAGACACAGTGGACGCAGATGATGTGCCAGATCTACTAACAAATCTACCATCTCTACCCTTACGCACGTCTACCCTACGCGTCTCATACACATCATCAAGCCTCTGACTGAATGGACCGTAATCATCATATGGTCCACTCTGATCGTCCACATCCTCATCTGCATCCTCCTCCTCCTCCTCCTCATCACCATCATCATCTTCATCATCCTCAGAATAGTGCACCCGTTCTCTACGAGCCGAGGCCGAAATACCACGGGATCTAACGTGTCTGGGCCCCGAGCTCTCCATTGAGTTCATCGTACTTCTCATAATGTCCATACTCTTCCCAGCCCCAGAACGAAAATACGATGCCTAACACAAAATAACAAAACATGTAATATGCAATATAAACATGTAATATAAACATAAAAAAAGTAATTAAAATAAATAAATAAAACAATATACATATGATGGAAAATAAATTAAAAACATTACAAAATATTAACAACCTAAAAATAAAAAAATTAATAACCTAATAAATAAATAAATAAAAAATTGGAAAAAACAAAGCAAAAAAAAAAATTACCCAAAAAAAACAAATTGGAAAAAACAAAGTGAAAAATATAAAATTATAAAAACTTAAAAAAAGAAGAACATCAAAATTTTAAAAAAAATTTATAAAAAAAAAAAGGGAACATAAAATTTTTTTTAAGTAAAAAAACTAATTCAAAAAAAAAAAAAACAAGAACAATAAACAAGAACATAAAATTAAAAATTAAAAAAAAAAAAAAGAGGAACATAAAATTTTTTTAAAAAAAACCAACAAAATTTAAAACAAAATAAAAAAAAAATCAGAAACATAAAATTTAAAATTAAAAAAAAGAAAAACAAATTTAAAAAAAAATCAAAAAAAAAATAATTATTTTCGAAAATTAAATTTCAAATTTAAAACCAAAAAAAAATAAAAAGGCGGCGGCGCCTAGGCCAGACGCCGTGCCGGTGGCGGCGGCGTCTAGCCCAGACGCCACTACCACGGCGGCGGCGCCTAGGCCAGACGCCGGTGCCGTGGTTCTGGCGCCTGGGCCAGACGCCACCGCCACCGTCACGGCGTCTGGCCTAGGCGCCGCCGCCGTGGTGGTGGCGTCTGGCCTAGGCGCCGCCGCCGTGGTGGTGGCGTCTGGCCTAGGCGCCGCCACCGCCTCCGACCTTTTTTTTTTAATTTTTAAACACAAAATTAATAAAAAATACCTTCTCGCCGGAAAACCGCTGTCCACCCGCCGCCTGTGCCGCCACTTCCTTGCCGGGCCGCCTCGACATCGCTCGGAAAGTTTTTTAGAGAGAGAAAGTGGAAGTAGAGAATTGAGAGAAGAAATTGTGTTTTTTACTTTGAGGGCAAAAGTGACAATTCACTCTAATTTTGTGGGCTTTATGTGGAGATTCGCGGGCGATGTTTAGCAATTCAGTAAAAATAAAGAGTCCCACCGCACCACACTCTTTTCTCACACATTGTTTGTGTGCGTGTGTTTGCGCGCGCCTCCTCTCTCTCTCCGCCTCCTCAACCACCACCGCCGAACCACCTTCCTCCTCCTCCTCCTCCTCCTCCTTTCCTTAAACAGAGTATAAACCCGAATGCCGCGACGATAAGGAGAAATCTTTTATAGCAGATAGGGTGGAAGGTGGTAGATTGCATGATCGACCCTCAACAACCTATTTTTTCTCTCTTTATTACCCTTTACCACCTTCCACAATTTTTTTGGTAATTCGCTTAATTACAAAAAAAATTTAAAATTCACAACCCTACTGCCCTACAACCCTTAATCCTTTGACTGGTATGGAGTAAATTAGTTTAATGTTTATGTGATTTTTGTTTATTTTAATCTATTTACATGTTTTTGATGATTAATGATTATATTCTGTGTCAAGTATTCTTGGATAATATAGTGTTTGCTAATTTTTTTTTGTTCATTAGTGTAGTACTACATTAATTAATTTAATGGGTAATCACCAAGTTGTTTAGTTTTTGTGTGATTTGATCATATACTCTGCATTTGATTGTGTTTTTGGGGTCTAATTTTGGTATTAGTTTCTCTGTTTTTTCAATGTTACAAAGGTGGTAGGTTAGCCTAGCTTGACTTGGAGAAGACTTAGAATAAAATCAAAAAAGGGGTTGTCTTTTTCTTTGAAATCCACTTTTCTTGTTTAGGTGGAAATATTTTTGTTCATGGAAAAATAAACCTATAGGAACCTTCTTGCTTTCTTCGTTTCGACTCGATTTTGATGTGATTAATGGTTTATTTACTTTACAATTTACATCAATTCTGATTCTGTTGAGTACTTTTCCTCTTGTACTTTGCCTATTCTGTGGGAGTTTGAGTTTGAGTACTTGTTTTTACATTTGGCGGCCCTATGAATCTGATCATCTGTAAAGGTTCATATGTTAAATCATTCTTTAGCTCGAATTTGTCCAAAAATTGCTCTTCTAGTTACATATCATACTAAATAACTAACTGATTTTGTTTGAAAAAGGGGAAAAAAGTGATTAAAAGAAAAGGCATATGCTGGAGCCGTAATATGGCTTTGAATTTGGCATCTATTTGTGCCTTGTATTCTGACAATGTTCTGAATTAATAGTGTATTCCTGTTATATTGCTGAAGGTATTTCTCACTTATATTGCTGCTCTACTTTACACAGATAAACTATGGTGAGCTTACGAAGGCGCAGGCTCTTGGGACTTTGTACTGGTATGATTGTATAGAACTTATGTGGTTTCAAATTTTTGACACACGTACACTTCACAATGAAGAGTATTGATAAGTTGGTTTGTGTTGCCTTTCAACTAACACCAAGTCTAAATTGTGTGACATTGCTGCAGGCACCGCAGAGAATTCGTTTCTTGCTCCATTCCCTACGTTACAAGACGAAAATGCCTCTGAAAATGCTACATACAGCTCAAACTCTGGCAGTGTGTATCCCATTACTTTCAATGATATGAATTTACGCATTGAGGAGGTAAGTTATATAATGACATATGACTAACTCGTTTATCTTATTGTGTATTTGTGTGTAATATATGTATGTTGCAATTTTTTTTATCAGAGGAGTGATCCATTGGAAGAAATGGAGCCGGTAACAGCTAATGATTTCGGCTCTTCCAAAGATCAGCATATTCAACCAAGTATTATAGGTTCAAATTTGTCAAAAGAGCTGGATACTCAACCTACTATAGGTTTGTCTGCATTCTACATGCTTACTATAAAAAAATAATAACATCCATAAAAGATTACTATAAAAGAACTATAACATCCATAAAAGATACATGTAATTGTAGAAGAATAAAGAGTAGTTAGAGTGATATCTTGTTGGTTGTCATTGTAATGCATTCTTATTTCTAGAGATAGAAGTGAAACGACGAAAGCAGCACCGCAGAAGACGAATACATAGTGAAGAACAATGTGCCATGACAGGGGTTTACTTTAAGAATAAGAAGTGGCAAGCAGCAATAAAGGTTGATAAGATACAAATTCATCTAGGGACAGTTAGATCACAAGAAGAAGCTGCCCATTTATATGACAGGTTTGTGCATATATATATATATATATATTGATCATATAAAAATACAAATATAATCTTAGTGGCTTTTTAGGTTTCTAAATGGTACATAATCATCTACAAGCTTTCATAAACTTCCATTTTGATATCTATACTGGAGTAGAAATGAATGAAAATATATGCTCACTAATTTAGGTCGAATTTGTCGTATAAATGATGATGACAAATAGTTCATTACTCGAGTAATAGCGTTTTCATATCTTAAGCAATGTATATAATGGGATGATTGGGATCTTTTGTTTAAAAAGAAGTACTAGTATGGCATTTTTTATATGGATTTTTTGTGATGTATAGAATGAGGTATCATTTTATTCCATTTTTGATGATTTATTTTTAAAAATGTACCCTCATTTGGCCCAACACAACTTACCTATATTTTAATAGCCACTTGAACTGTTGGGTGATTAACGGCTACTTATTTCCTAAATCTACATGTATAGTATGTATCGGTGTATTGGAGGATATGTAGGTGAATACATGCCACAAATAATGCCCAACACCACTATTTATAGGTGATGTATAGAGGAGGAAGAAGTGTGTGGAAAATTCTACATGCTATATAGATTGCCATATAAATTTAGAATCTTTATGACTATTCGCCAATTTTAAATTATTCTACAATTCTCTATCAATTTCTCAATATACGAGAATTTTCTAGAAATTTTAAATACCTCGAGACATAATTAATTGAACTTATAGAATTTGAGCCATGCTAACCCAACAAAATACACCCTCATTTGGCCCACCACAACTTACTTACTTGCAATATTTAATGGCCATGAATTGTTAGGTGATTAACGCCTACGTATTTTCTAAATCTATGTGTTTTCTAATCTTTACATTATCTTTCATGTTGCCTTTACAATGTAAATACTACTCGTGTTAACATCTTTATGAATTGGGGTGTCAACAAAATTCCTTTTAAAGTGTCAATTTTAAAGACTAAGGCATCCTTGTTTCTGTGCAGAGCTGCATTTATGTGTGGGAGAGAGCCCAATTTCGAGCTCACAGAAGGCGAGAAGCAACAACTTAGAAAGCTTACATGGCCTGAATTTTTGGCGATGACACGCACTGCTATAACTAACAAAAGTAACTACCTTCATGATTTGGGGTTTTAAAATTGGTTGTTCTTTCTTTTTCTACTTTTAAGTCTTTACTGTTTCTGATAACCTGTGTAAATGAATGTTTCAGAAACTAGAAGAGGGCGGGTCACCGGAAAAGCAGCACCTTCATTTCAAAACTCTGTTGAAGGTGAACAAGGAGCAGAGGGATCCTCAGCCTCTGATGATGCAAATCTAGACTCCTAAATGTTTTTTTTGTAGAATTCGTGGCTAAGCATTTGTCGAAAATTACTCTCGATTTAGCAAGGCTGGGAGATATAGAACTTACCTCTGCTGCCAAGCAGATAGTGATGCATAGATTTAGTTTAGCGATTCTATACAGTGATAGATTTACATCAGATTTATTAGCATTTTTGTTGATTCAAATGTATCTAGCTCACCTCACACAGTTAGTAGTTGTTCCATATATTCAGAATTGATATTCAATTACAATTTCAGGCTTTCAGCAGGTGTCGAACTTTTGGCTCTAAGTCTCTAACAGCATATACTTTATTTTTTTCATGCCATTTCTTCTCCCTGGAAATGGAGAGCAAAGAGGGGTGATGGGCAAAAGCAAACAGATGAGAACGCCCGCAGAGAAAACAAGGATCACATAGGGGGTAGATTAGAATGTGTTTTGCAATGGGTTCTTTAGTTTGTTTCACTCGAATTAGCAATTATGAAAAAGCAGTTAAACATCCAAAATCAGCGCGAAAAAAAAAATCAAATAAATGTAATTAATCTATTTTAGAGCAGACCGGCACAAACAGATGCAGAGACTGCTTTCTGCTTCAGTTATCACTAACTCACTGTATTAATTGTTAACAAAGAGCTGGATATGAAGATTCATACAGCAGCAAATGCAACTTCAGCTTCAAGACAGTACTTTATCAACATAGCTAGAGTAAAAATATTGACTACAGTCAGATTACAAATGCAACTACACCATCTATCCTACAGTCGTGATTGCCACTTTCAGCAGTTTCTACAGCATGCTCTTATGTGACATTCTGAATGTACCCTTGGCTTGAGTAGTAAGACCATGCTTTTAAACAGTTCAAACAGGAGGTGGAAAAATGAATCAAGTCAAAAGCTTAATTCTCTTCATATGGTATCCGTCCGGCATATGAAGCATATCAAGCCGCTCAAATGTCAGCATGCTGCACATCAGCTCGGGAATGCATGTTATGTCAGCAACCACTCTAGACTATTTCACAAACGGTATGCCTGAAGGTACCCTCTGGGCATATTGTCCATAATCATTTCCAAAAAAGCGCCTCAAGTAATTCTCTTCATATGGTATCCGTCCAGCAAAGAAACGCCAAACTACTAAGGCAAATGCTATGGTTGATATGGGGTTAATGAGAATAATCTGAGTACCTACTGACCAAATAAGAAAGCCAGTATAACCAGGATGGCGTACGAAACGATAGATACCATGGGTTATCAGTTTATGATGCTCTTCATGCTGTATTTTGATGAGGTGTGTGAAGGACCTTCCAGCTGTCAATATTGCCATTTTGCGTATGATTTCACCAATCACAACCAACACAAGACCCAAGTTGCTTAACCACCAAAATTCCTTTAACCTAGGAAAGAATGAATATTCGACCAAATATTCTACCAGTGAGAAAAGCATGGCAAGTATGTAGTGCTTGCTTATCAAGAGAGACTTGAGGGTCACGTTCCTTTTCCCATGAATAGTGATGGCTAGAAAATATTCAGAAGTGTGAAAGAAGAAAATTGCTAAAAACATTTGTGATAGCTGTCTGCTAGCAGTATTGTGGAACATATCCATTCCTATAAAGCAGGCTAACATGTAGAATTGACAATCTTCAATTATAAAAGCAATGTATGCAAGTCTTGCAGAGAACAGAGCCCTAACTTTAACTCCAATACCTTCTTTAAATCTGTCAACAAGGAGAAAAAAAAATGTCAGAATTAAGATTTGGTGCTATATGAAATCCAGACAGTGGAGAAACAGCCATGGGATTGCTATCTAGATTAGAAAACTGATATCCACGGTAAAAGGCACCTAAACTTACAAGGCAGAAACCTTATGAGAGGAAAGTATAGCAGCCACACATGAATGCCAGAACAAATAAAACATACATTGATAAGCATAAAATTGTTTCAAATTTTGATGCTTTTTAATAGGTAGGGAAAACAAAAGAAGGGCATTCAACAGGCCCTCAAATAAAAATATTTTAACAGAATTTATGTAATGTGAAAGCATTGGAGTTACTGTAATCCCTATACTTGAGTCTCTGGATATAGAATTTTGCTGAGCTCCAATGACACTTTTAAATGTGTGCTATCTTAAACTCCTAATTCTATCTTTCATTATTTTTATTTGTTAGAAGCTTACCTATATTACTTGGATACAATAATAATAATCATAATTAAAAAAAAAAAAAAAATCAGTCATGTTGCTTTTTATTTATGAATGTGTGCTATCCTAAGCTCCTAATTCTATCTTTCATTTACCATTTTTTCTTTACATAGGCTAAGGTAGGTGATGATATCAGTCACGTTGCTCAGTTAGATATAATAGGCTTCATAGTTGTGTATACATCGATATCACAGCATCCCAACACCACTGAAGACTCATTTTCTGTGGAGAGGTAAAACAGGGTATTCCATAGGTGTGCTACTGTGCTTAATCAATTACTATCCAGTTTGCAAAATTAATCATACCAGGAGTAGTACTACTAAGGACTAGGTAGCTGAGTATAGATTAATGGGATAGGAAACTTTAAATGCAACACTTGAACCCAGTTCAGTAATTTGGTAACACTTAAATGAACGAGATATGCCCTAAACTGGGCCTAAAGCGCACATGAAGCATTAAGAAAATGGAGAGCTTTTTCTAAAACCAACATTTCTATTACCTGAACTTCATTTTTAATTGATCCAAATAGTAGTCAAATGATGCAGAAGCCTGACTTAGGCTTGTAATACAAAATCTAAAACATGAAACTACTATTTCTTATCGTATGCAAACATGAAACTACTATTTCTTATCATATGTGGGAATGCAACATATATGGCTTCACCATTCATTCAATTTAAATATGAATAGAGAACGGTACTCTAGACTAGTTTGCATTTAAAATATGTACTAATAATACCATCACAATTTATGAACAGCATCCACCATAAAACACCCAGATTGTGATTTCCTACATATAAGTGAACTCTTAACTGCTCAAACAGATCAAATCAACTGAAGCACAAGCAATATGTAACACCCTTTCTGGAAACCAACCCATTAGACCATCGACGGAACAGAGACAACTACATGACTATAGCAAGCAAATTATTTAGGCTCCATTTTAAAACATTTCAGGTTTGTCTACTTGGGCTATGGGCCCCTTCCCCTATGGCCATATAGACATTATATGTTTTTAAGCACCATATTCAATAAAATGCTTAACTTTTATCCCAAAAAAGAAAAAACACACTCACTAACATACACACTCGCATTAAATCTGTAGAATCACAGCATATATTATGACGTGATGGAGCCTTAAGATCCCGAAATGCAACTAACAAAGAGGTGGAGATCCTTAAAAATTCAAGATTGGCGAGATCTTAACAAAAGATTGAAGGTGATTGACTTAAACATCTTGAAAGATCCGTTCAAGAAAACATGTAGAGACGTTAGGTGCTTTGCTTCTTTAGTTCTTTCAACCTAAGCACTTAAACCTACCCACTCCATTGAGAATTTAGTAGTTATGGTACTATTTGAGAATGTTAGGAAAAAGTTGTCGCCATTCCTAATATGGTATTGGTTTATCATTAGATTTCCCAAAAGGCCACTACTTAAATTATGTGATAGTGAATTGTTAAAAATGACATAACTAATGTGAAGGATATTTCTTTAAAACTATGCCATATAGTCTCAAGAGGGATTGGGACAGTGTCAAAACTACTTGTAAAAGAGGGAGTATTAATTATCTAGGATGCTTTGATAGCTTCACCCCTAGAATAAAGTTTAGAATTTGATGCCTTATCATCAACATCAAACCACACATCCACCCATATCAAGAACTATCCCATTATGAACAATAGGGCCATAAGGGAGACTTTCAACTGATTTTCCATTCACACTGCCAAATGAATTACGAAGGTTTTCATCAACAATGCGGAGCACAAGATATAACGGACACCTATTCAACTATTAAGTACAAAAACAATGTCTAAAATAACTTTTCAGCAAGTTCTGCAGAACAAAAAACTCCGGGTACAGGTACAGCAATCAAACACACAAATATTAACATGAAATATCCAACATTGCTCGAAAACGAGCCCATCGAATAATCACAACTAGGCTCAAATTCCACAGTGCACCTCTATTCTATGTGTTACCTCATGGGATCAATCATCTCCTCCACCCTCAACCATAAAAGGACCAGCATAAGCTATAAAGCCAAACAAAGGGTAAAACACTTTCCCTTTAATTCAAGTTTTTGGTTTTTCTGAATAATTGTCCAAAAATGCAAATTACCCACATAAAAGCTCTAATAAAGGAGGAATTAAGTGCTACAATTACCCAGTATTAAGCATCATATTTATACAGCACCATATTACTTTTACGATTCCAATATCATAACCAAGTAATACAAATATCAAAAAACAAAATCAAGAGTGCAAAACCTAAAGATTGCATCTTGAAAAACTAATCGTACTAAACTAGCTGAAAAACCCCAAATCCAAATAACGAAAATCAAACCCAAAAAATGAGGTTAATTTTTCTATCCAACGCTTAAAGAAAGAGGGAGGAACAAGAGAACAAACCTGGATGAACACCCTATGCAAGGATGATACTGAGATTTGTGATTTCGCCTTGCAAATTTGAGGGCTTCCTATAAATTACCAATTTTTGTACATCAACTTTCTGGTAGCTGATTTTTTGCAATAATGTTAATAAAATAAACAGAGAAAAAGCGAAGTAGATTAAGTGACTAATTGAGTGGAAGATCCTTATAAAACGATGAAACAAGTGACTGAAAACCTCTTATAATCGACACCTTTGACTTTTTTCACTATTTTGAATCTTTGTTTTTTAGGATTGTATAAAACACAAATTTTATCATGAAATATATGGTACATAGATATTTACATAAAGTTTTATAATATTAATTTTTTTTTACTAATATTTAATCATATATATCTGAGGTCAAATTGATGTATTAGCATTTGTGTCAAGTTTGACAATGTCGATATTTTAGAAACGGAGGACATACTAGTATAAAAATATAGAATAAGTAATTAAAGACAAGGAATATTAATTGTCATGATGGTAGGAGTAAAAAAAAAGAGCTAATCATCACCATATAAGGTCAACTTTATTAGTGATCTTTCAATACGAAGTACAACACAAACTATTTCGACCCTATTTGACATGTGGATTAGTTAGTACGTAAGTACGTTGACTCGATACAAATTTTCATAGGCATCTTCCAAGGTCCAACCTATTGGAGCATAAGCCAATTCAGCCTGACCTGTATCTATCAGTAAACCGAAAAAATGCCTTTTAATCTTAAGCACCAAATGACTATTTCAGGGTCCCAAATATTTCATTGGAGATTACTAGATTAGGTATGTATGTCGTAGATTATATATTGATACATGCAAGAAAGTAATAAACTCGGCCCTGGTAATTTAAGATTACAAGCTTCGTCCCCGTTGAAACCACCAAGAGTCAAATTGGAATTATGTCAAGAAAGGCCAAGGGTTGCTTGCCAGTATATTGTTGGTTATTGCCTTATTGGTTAAGACTCGAAATAAAAGTGTTTCTTTTGTCTATCTGTTCACGTAATAGAGAGTGAAGAAAGCACTTCCAGAACATAAGTTGTTCTCCTTTGCAGGTTTGAAAAAATTTCATAGTGGTAGTGACCTAGTTAATTCTAGCTATCTGGACATCATTCAAGCTCTCATTACAATCAGCAAATTTCAATTTCCTCTAATGCCGAGGTTTAGGTAGTAGAGAAAATCATAACATTGCTACGCTTGCAAAAAAATAGGGGGGCAGCTGTATGGCTTGCATAGTTACGATGACTTTCGACTAGAGCTAGCAAAATGGGTAAACAAGTTGGGTTCATGTATGGTTCTATATCGATTTCAGGTTGTTCACCATATACATTTAAAATACTTATGATCAGTTGGTTTGATATATGTTCGTTATTATATCAAGTTCAGGTTTCTCTCGGTAACTTTGAGTTGGATCCATATTGTGTTGTCATATCGTGTCCAAGATTGCCAACTCTAATTACGAGTCTTATAATCAAATTCATTGATTGCTCATGTTATCAAGGTTTGGTATTATCCCAACTCCAAGAGTGCATATAGTTCAGAAATTCGTTAACAAAAATACTCCCAAGAGTATAGCATTACTGCATTTAGGGTTTGATGGCAGGGTGGGTAACATGAAGTAAAAGGAAGGATTTTGGAGGTAGGGAATGTCTATTGTGAGTTCTACAAACTAACAAGAATAAATATAGATGAATTTGCACCACCCAAACAAAGAAGAGAAACATCAACTTGGGTGAGGTCGTTGGAAATCAATATTTTGAAAAATACAGAGCATGACAAGCTTTTCTCAATTTAGTAGACGGGCAATAGTTCATGAAAACAGACCAGGATAATATTCATAGTCGAGTACCATATCATTACAATCTTGTAACTCTACTCTAACCCACCAAATTCACCTTGTGATACTACTATTTATAAAGAGATGAACGTTCTTCATTTCATCTACCACTGCCTCCACAAGCTTGATCAGCTAGTATCAGACTTGTCAAGAGCTGCAAGAAACAATCCAGTTTAGATAGCTTGTAAATGAAATATTACCTAAAACAAATTACAGATAAAACGACTATGGGTTGAGTGATAGTGTGACACTAATACTCAGGTGTTGACTGGCAGAAACAAAATAGGGTATTGTGCCACCGTATCCAACAGCTTAAACTTGCCCCAACCAAAGGTAGGAGGTCATATCAGGTCATGGAAAAATGATATTATCTTCTACAACAAAGCCAAGTCTTAACTCTGGAGTCTTTTTTGCACACTTGAAGCAGGAAAGAATATTTGATAGTGTCATCAATTATAGGAGATGTGTTTCCAATTTCCACATAAAGAAGTTTAGATTTTACACTACTCTAGCTTCAAACAAGCACATACCATCAAACAAACACCTTGTCTAAAATTTTCTGTAAGGCAGATTGCCAATCAAAATTAAGATCCATGTCAATGAGAAGATTGAGGATAAGATGACCTCTTATACAACTCAATACAAATAGACTACAGATAGAGACAATTGCACAACTAAACCAAAAGGAGTACTCTTATGCTCTAAGACAACAAACCAATAAATTATGATCCACTCATTGTTATTAAATTTAGAACACTTAAAAGTCCAAACCAAATATTTCATTGGATTCCTTTGCGAGTTTACGTCTGCATATAACCAAGCCCTTAGAATGCACATGCCACATGGTATGCAGATATATACATGAAAGTGCTCTGAGTGCGTAAGTGTAAATGCATGTGTGAGCAAGGGAAAATAAGAAAATTACTGTTGTAGTTCAAGAGCTTCTCAATCAAATCAACATGGGTCATGAGCATCCTCCTACAACAATAGCGGACCAGCCCCAATGCATCAAGGGCATCCCTGTGCAAATGCAATGCAGTCAGCAACCTCTGTTATTTGTAACCAATACTCTGTACTATTAAAGAACTATGAGTTTCAACCTCTACGGGAACTTCAAATCATGCAGGATTTTGTATAAGAAACAGAACGGCAATACAAGGATATTGTCAAATCACAAGACTACATGAAGCCTACATGATTATATCAACAACCATGTCTCTAAGCTAACCTCTCCCCAAGATCCCAAGACAGACACAAAGAGATAAATATGTTCTTTGGGCTCTTCCAATTTTCCAGGCCTTCTTAGTATACTCATACAAGCAACTAAGCAGGCGAACCTTAACTTGGTAAACCAACAAGACTATGTTAGCATACATTAAACAATTATTACATTTTCAAGCCTCGGTCTCTCCAAAACATGCAATACACGCACATTTGGAAAACAGGGGGTTGCTGACAGAAGAATCAAGGAAAGAATGATTTGAAAGTGGTAAAATCGCAACCACCCAAACAAAACTTACAAGATAATGAGCAGAAATTAGATAGTCATACTATATAATAGTGGAAAAAATAGTTCGTCAAAAGCAAGGAGGTTCTTGACAAGTATTTCATCCCATAATTTGGGATTCAGCTCTTATCCAGTAAAACTGGAATCAGCTTCACTATACCTATATTCTAACGAGATTTTTATGACAATCCGGTTCACACCCCGATTCGATTTTGGAGCCAAAGTTTAAATTATAACAACAAAGCAAAAAAAGTAACATTCATTCACATGCATAATTCCATCAACAAAAGCTTAATTAGTCGAACAATTAACCTAACTACATTCAACCAATGCAAAATATGAATTGCGAAGCTCCAATACCAGAAACTCAAAAACTCATTCAAAATCATACACAAATTTGCATAAAATAAACTCAAAACTAATCCAAATACTAGCTGTATAAGCAGAAATTAACCCAATTAAAATAGAAAGTGGGAAGAAAAGTAGAAAAAATACCCTTCAGTGTAATCAGCTTGAAGAAGGTCAAGGTAAGTGTCCCATTTATTTCCGATCACCTGGAAAACATTCAGTCCCAAAATTAATAAAATTTTTTTTAAAAAAAATTAGGGTTTAAGAAAAACCCTAAATCAAAAATTGGCCAGCAGATAAACCCTAGAAAAAGAAGAAGGCGCAAAGACAGGAAGAGAAAGACGTAACCTTGCCACAGGTGAAGCAGCGAACAGGAATAATCATTTTGAGCTTCTTTCTCTCTCTTCTCCCGCTGCTTCGCCTCTTTCTTTAGGCTTATGTTGAGGATGCAATAAACTGCGGCTTCGGCGGTATATAAACTAGTTCTCGTTGGAATTCCGCGGTATGTCAGGATTGGAATAATATGACTTTTGGACGGTCTTTTAAAATTCTAAAAATAAAACAAATTTTCAATTAGTTTAAAATAAAATGGCCTTTGACAGATATTTGTTCTACAAAAAGAAAAAAAAGATCATTAACTTGTTAAATTAGACATGTGTCTTACTATGATTAGTTAGAATTGAATTATTGGTTTTACTCAATATATTGCTATTTCAATTACTAGGTTCGTTGTTGCATTGTCATTGTTTAAAATTGAATTATTGGTTGAACCCAATAATTACTAATTCAATTAGCGTTTTATCTTCAACTTGTATAAAAATTTGATATTTGCAAGTATGAGGTGTCACTCGACTCACCCAATCGAAACCGACCTAAGCAAAATACGATTTAGATTTCCACGATCTTACCGAACCCAACACAGTTACTTGCATTTACACATTTACTTGCAAATGTTGATGTGTACAATAATTTATTTTTATTTTTTTTGGTTCACATCCCTTCTTTTTCTTACCAACCCTTGAACCTTGTCCTTGTGCAACCAAGCAAATGATTATGCCAACAAGACACAAGGAGGGTTGGTGACGTGCACAATAGAATGGAAAAGTAAGTAATAAAAGAAAACGAAGCAATTAAGAAATTTTGATATTTTCTGCCATTTCTATGGAATTTGCTCAAAAAAAATGAAAAAATTAATAGACACAATATAGAATTTGTTCAGTATCATAACTATCATTATCAAGATTTAGCTAAAAGTTACATACACCATTTGTTTCAAAATTAATATCGTTGATCGACACATTTGTTTACACACAAACCCAATTCAAAAGGGTTTTAGAAGACTACAAAAAATGAATCAGTGTTCCAGAGGCTAAAAAATTACAAACAGCACTAAACCAAGTTTAACTAGCAAATCAGATTTGTCCGAGTTTGGATTCAAAATAAATAAATTGTCCGTGTTTCTCATCAAGGTTGTGCGGTTGTGCCTAATTATAATTAGTATTAATTCTGCAACTAGACCCTTTTTTAAATCAAACTTTCCCAAATTGCCGGAGATTGCATAAACTGATCAATCGGAACCAATGTCAACTCCTTTTTGCCTCAAGAAGTCCTTCGCTTCGATGACATCCTAGAAAAAAAAGGGACAGCAACTTAAGTTATAATAACCGCAAATACACACACATACACACACAAAAAAATAAAAAATAAAAAAATAAATAATAATCAGATAGGGACTTCGCACTTTGGCAGATGCAATACTTCAATACAGACTTGAATATGCAATTTCTAGCAATAAAAACAAGTATAATAACATGCATGATATGCTTCAACTACCACCATAGGCATAGTATCCTTCTCCTCATCATACTTTAAAAGTACAGGCTAGAAATACCCAAATTCCTTCCAGCCTTTATTTTTTATTTATTTATCATCCATTAATTTGCGTACAAATTGTCCATGTGTACATAAGGATATATCTCACTAGGACAATTATTAATCCACAATTCTTGACAAGCTAAAGGCTCTACACAGGCTAAATGATGCGCAGCTAAGTTGCCCTCACGGTTGACATAGGACCAAGAAATAAAGTTAAAGGAAGAACAGACATCCAAAACATCTTCAAGCACATTATCTAAATCCGAAAGGAAGATAGAGCCCTTGAAAAATTGTGAGATTATGATGCGGTTGTCAGATTCAAGAATAAGATCCTTAATGCCATATTTATGAGCCAAACGAACTGCAAAAAAATAGCTTCACATTTAGCAATCTCAGGGGACCAACAACCTCTCATCTATCTTGAGCTTGCAAATATTACAGCACCCAAGTGATCCCTCGCCACTGCAGCAAGAACAACCCAGTTGCCATCCTTGAGAGATGCGTCACAATTGACTTTGATCAGCCCACTGGGAGGAGCTGCCCATACAGCCGGGTTCTTGCGCTTCCCCTTCACAACACCCCCATAAATCTTCTTATTATACTTGTTATAATCCTCACCAAGCTGCAGCGTTTTCATAATAATGACATCTTACTTATAATACTTGTATAATCCTCAACAAGCCGCAGCATTTTCATAATAATGACATTATGAGTAGTATCCTTATTGCTGAAAACTTTGTCATTACGCTTCTTCTAGCCTTTAGTTACTTCCCATACATTTAAATATTTGATTTCATGCAAAATCTTGAACAAAGCTATAATTCCTAGGAGTACTTTTTTCTAAGGTTGCCTCTATAAGCGAAGCTCTTGTTGGGAAAAATTCTAAGTGCATACCAGTGGCAAGATCAACCTATACTGAGAGCATCCGGTAATCAAGAAGCATCTAGAAAACAAAGGCAGTTTATACTTTTGTTTCCAAGTAATTCCTGTATAATGGAACTGTACCTATTAAGTGAATTGAAAAGGTTTTGTAGTAAAAAAAAAAAAATCATGGTTAGATCTATACTATAACTTCAAAGCCGGACAACAGTATGCAGCATTTAGATATTTTGGAAGAGATGAATTTTGATGTTAAGGTTGGGAGAAGGGGAGAGCTGTTAAATAAAAAGCATCCCTCATATCTTGCTATCCAACCAAATTATTAAAGGCTTGTTTGGCATCGTTTTTTGTTTTCAATTTTCTGATTTTTTTGGAAACAAAAAACCACATGTTTTCACTTTTCTGTTGTTAGTTTTCATTATTATCATGATTTTAATAAGTTTGACTAATTTTGATTCATCAAATGACATATCAATGATTTTGAAAACCAAAAAAATAGAAAACCATAGTGATACCAAACGGATCCTAATTTCCTACTTAAATAAAAGTCACCATTGCATTTCCAACAAAAAGAATAGATATCTTTTCTCATAAAACGCAAGAAAAATGAGCGTCTGCTTTCAGCAATTTTAAGGCCTCGTTTGGTTGATAAATAAAAACATGAGAAGTTGAAATTCCTAGGAATTGAAATTCTTTGGAGTTGTTTGGTTGACAAAATCATGGGACGCAGAAATTCCCATGAATTTTCACTTCCCACAAAATGGGGGTATTTAATTACCTAGGGAGGCTTAGGTAAGTGGAATTTCCCATGGGAATTTCCACTTCCCATGGTTAACCTAACACAATTTAGCATTTCCTAGGAATTCCAATTACATGGGAATATACATTTCCAAGGAATTTGCATTTCCCACATTCAACCAAACGAGGCCTAAGTTTAGAAAATTCCAGTCCCCTTTGAAATTCTCATACAAGAGTTGCCTCTCTAGTCTCTACCCCCATCCCATGTCCTTTTTAGATGCAAAATAAGGAACGAAAAGCTTCACTTTTAGGCCAGAATCAGGAAAACAAAAAATAAAAGAGGGGTTTAAAGATACCTGTTGTAGCAACACTGCTTCTTGGGGGCAGGTTGGAAAGCGCATCAAACCGATGCCAACCATCAATAGGCCATAGCATGCCAGTGATATAATCAAGTATAAAGGCAGCTGGAAAGCAGAAAGAAATGATAATTGAGACAAGTATTAATCTTGTAAAAGTGCAAACAGCAAAGGAGAGTCATATAAAAGACAAAAAGTCCACACAGAACAGGTAAATACGGAGACGCACCAGCCAAGTCTGGCTTTGTGGAACTATTGATGTATGGAGGAGACCAATCCAGAATGCAGCAATGGCCACCAGTATAGACAAAATCTTCACAATATGCTTCATTTATTTAAAAAGAAAATGCTGAGTCCTGAAAATGAATCACCATGCAGAGCTAATTTCACTCAGTAGATGAAACCATTATTATGTCCTTTTTTTCAAAAGGGAGAAGAGGGGGGAGTCAAATTGGTAGCTAATTTTACTCAGTAGATGACAAATCAGTTAAGAATCATTAATCAAGAATTGCAGCAATGGCCAACAGGATAAACAAAACCTTTAAATACAATTTATTCAATAGTAAAAAATCCTATGTACTGTGAGAGAGGAGGGCAGTCATATTAGTAGTTGATCCCCCCTCATTAGATAAAGGAATTTGTAAGTAAGATTGATATAGAAGGATACAGGATAATAAGGCATTAAGTCATTCAAAGCAAGCCACGGTGCATAAGACAAGCCAAGGGACACAGTAAGAGATAAACCACTTGGTGCTTAAATATGGACACAACTTAATGAACTGCTGCCATCAGATCCTAACAAATTTTCACAGTCATTTTAAGAAATGAACTCAAAGCCCTTGCGCAATGTTCAGATATCATCATTTGGCAGCTCAGATTGTGTTAAGTTCTAAAGAATAGCAACCCTCTTACAAATTACAATCCCACATGAGATCCCAAAGCAAAACCGTCGCTGATTCTAATCGATAAATCTAGGAATTCACATAAGTTGATACAGGACTGAGGGAAAAGGACATATTAAGATAACTAGATAAGCAAGCCAAAATACATAGGACAAGATATAGTCGGAAATAAACCACATAATGGCTTGACGCTAATTATTGTCAAAAATCAAATAAACTGCTGCCATCAGATTCTAACAAATTTTCATGCCATTTTAAGAAATGAACTCAAAGCCCATGCGCAATGTTTAGATATCATCATTTGGCAACTCAAGATGTAACTCTAAGGCTATAAAGTGGTAATATTCTCTCCTCATCCTTATAATTGAACAGAAGTACAGAAACCTAAATTTGTCATAGAAACAATAAGCCTCGCAGCGTTAACTTTGGTATCAAAACTTCAAAATTTTGACCAATACAAATCCGAACTTATGCTTTATGAACTCTTCGTGGCAATCATAAATTCAAATTGAATGACCATATAACAAAATTTTCTATCAACACAAATTCCAAACCATGTTCTAAACTTCTTCATTTATAATCATATTGTTGATGTCAAATGCTCAGGTTGTGAACATAATAAAGGTTTTTATTTATATTAGTTAAGTCCTCATTTGAAATAAATTATTGCACAGAAATCCATATTTAAAGGGTCCAATTAGCCAATTTCAAATGATATCTTAATATGCTTTAAGCAGTGATACAGTGACTATTCTCCCAAATCACCCATCAAGTTTCTAGTCTTAACCTGAGTAGACAAATAAATAATAAATAGCTTACATGAATAAAATCACACGAATCAATAAAGAGCACCCAGTTATAAGTTCATACAGATCAAATTCTTATCACCATCCTTTTGACATAAAATTGGGAAATTTGTCACCGCCATCAGATAATATAGTCATTTTTCTTTACATAGCCTCATCAATAGATGAGTTCAAAGCCCTTGCGCAGTATGTATATTTCATCATTTGGCAGCTTCTAACAATTACTCAACGAACATGTCATAAAAAATAAAAATAAATCTCAGACAGGCAAAACAACTGAAAACAAATCACTAGGTGGTCGTGAAAAACAAGTTTCATGTAAGCAAGGCTACCATTATTCATAGAATTAAAAACTGTAAGAAATAGAATCAGGCCCGTCCCTGAGGCAGGGCAGGAGGGAAAAGAGATCTAATTTCATATTCAATTATCTCATAATTTTAGGGATATTCATAATTTTCTTTTCTTTTGGTTATGATGTTTCATAATCTAAGAATTTAGAACCATTAGTTGAGATTTACGAACCCTAAACTTAAAGCACTGATAGCTAAATTAGATTAGATCAAATATAAACCCTAGATTGTGAAATTGATATGATGATAACAACAACAAACAGCTTACCTTAGAAGCTGCTTCAATGGGGGGATACCAGAATTAGATTCAGCGGAGAACGCTTCAATGGAGAACGTAGAGTCGCGCTTCAATGAAATAACTGAGAGAGGTAGGAATGGAGGCCTTGAGCCCTTTTAAAAGCCATGACCCGCTACAGTTATAACATGGGTTAGATCCGTCTAATAAATTAATAAGGCGGGTCTTTATATGATCATTTAATTAATAAGGGTTTTAAGTAAGCCTGTTTTAAAAGTATTGATTTTCCTTGATTCTTCATTTCTCAAATATTATTTTCACACACTAAATCTTGTATCAATTATTTGTTAGTTTTTTAGATTTTTTTTTTAATTTTAAAAATAGTTAAAATTACATTAATTAAACTTAGTTTACAACGAACGAAACAGTAAAGTAACATAAGGGGTTTTTTTTTTTGTTAATGACAATGTAGTAAGCAAACGGGAAAACAAAGACTACTTCTTTTCTCTAGCGCTACAAGTTAAATTATGAGTAGTCTTAAAATGAATACAACTGCACTTAGAACTAGAATTACAAATACATGAACTATTATTAAGCTTCTTCCTTGGATGTTCGGAGAGATTCATTACCATACCACCCTTCCTCTTCGTACCTGCATGAAAACTGGACTTAATGTTAGAATAGGCTACATTAAGAAGCACACTCTTCTTCTTCGAGCCCTTTCTCTGGTTCTCCACTTCTGCAAATTGGGATTGTTGGCCATGGCTTCACAAAAACTTTTTCTCCTTGACTTACTCTTGAACTTGGGTGATGAAAAAATGTTGTCCTTCCTAAGAACTGGCCCACTGATGTTGTCTTTCATATCTAGGTCACGGACTTAACGCTCCTTCAATTCCTTGTTACACTCAGCCTTTTGTTGCAGATGAACATAATTGAATTTCACATTAACAAAAGCATTCTCCTCTCCATCAGATGATGACGACTTTTTTGGACTGGTGTCATCATCATGGGTAACACTCGAAGTGGGTATCGAGTGAGAGACCGCTGCTCTCAAACTATGTTTATGGGGGCCTCCATCATGATATGGTCTTTAGGAGTGAGAGTACGTACCCTCAACATAGACATTAACTGTGGTTGATAGAGCCACAACTCTTTCCCTTGCCTCAATTTTTCTAAATCTGCAGGGGCAATGCTCAAGTATGAAGATGGTTTTTTCTGATTGGTAAACGATACCTTAGCTTCTGGAAGGCCAAGATTTGAACAAGGCCTTGATTTCGAGTTTTTCAACTTATCAATATTCAAGGGGTCTCCATCTCCCTTTGAATGTGACTCATGACTGCCAGCTTAGTAATAGAACACTCCTCCGTATTCTTCTCTTCCTTGGACTCTACAAGTTTTTTGCCATAGTCCATCATTCTTTCATTGGGTAGACTTTTTTGTTCATCAACACACTGTTGGGGGTGCATTCTCTCCTCAAATCTTAACTCCTTGCCATCAAGATTTTTCCCAAAGCTAACTTGTTCCGGTCTTTTCAATTTCTTCACTATTTCTTTGTTTTTTGGTTCTATCTCCATTGCTAACTTGAAATCATCAAACGCTTTCTCCAAAAATCCCAACTTCTCTAACGCTACTCCTCTCCTAAACAAGGCCTTCACGTTCCTTTTATTGTACTACAAAACTAGAGAACAGGAAGTAATAGCAACACTATACTTTTTGAGTTTAATTGCACTAGCTGCAATATTCAAATGCAGGTTAATAGCAAGTTCTTTTAGCTTAAGACTAACCTCATGCATATGAGCATCTTTACAAATGGCACAAATTATAACACATAAGCAATTTGATACCCTTATTGTAAAGCACAAAAGCAGAACTAAAATCATTCAATTTGAACAAGGAATTCGCCTCTTCCTTCAGGCCGGACACATACAAGATAGCCCTTTCTGGACTGTTGGTTTCCTCAAACATCAGTATCATCCTCCTCCAACTCATCTAGGTGATGCAACATTAAAGGTCCTAAACTTAAAAATTCTCCCATACCTTAAAAATACCCAAAACAGCAAGATCCAAACTACAACGAGCTAAAACTGCACAAGCAAGCAACACAGATGCAGGCTGAGAAACAAACAAAGGGAGATAGATTCAATGAACTTAAAGAGCACCTAGTGACGGCGGCCACCCACAGATTCTTCGAGGGAAAAAATCGGAGCCAACTAAACTCTGTGCTGCCCTTTAACAAAAAGAAAAGCTCGCCGGCGACCTACGGAGGTCAGCTGCTGCCGGCGAGCTTAAAGCCGTTGAAATGGCAAGGGGGAGGAGGGAGCAGAGTCTACGAGGGAGCAGCTTGTCTAACCATTTGTGGACTATTTCAATACTTTATATCATTAGCCCCAAACTCAATGGCCAAAATTAAAAGTTGAGCTTCCTAAATCAATGTATATGTAAATTAAAAGAGAAAATAATTCTCTTAAGTTACTATAAGTATAAGAAACCCTTACACAATACCAACTAAGGTCATTAACGATATTTACCTTTAAGTTATTACAACAAGTGAGGATTAGAGGTTAAAATGGTATAAAACTAGTTTAACCCCTAATCCTCAATGACACTAATTATATGATAAGTAAAGATATGAATTGATGATATAGGAAACCATAGAATTTGCAAGACTTGCATAAGTGATGATAATAATTTTCATGAAAATAATAGTTTTTGTAACAATTTGATGATACCACCCTTCAATTCTTAAGCAACTAAAATAATTGGCATGGTTAATTTGAGCAACTTTTGTTTTCGCTTTGCAGCTCCTTCACTAAACACAAGAATTACCATTCAAAAAAAAAAAAAAAAAAAAAAAAATTATCTTGTTTTGGACTCGGTAATTCTTACACCACCAATCCTCACAAAGTTAAAATCCCCCACTATATGTTTATCATATTGAAGGGGTTTTCATGCAGATTTAATGAGAATTTCATATGACGTTTAAGCAAATTGAAGTCACTAAGGCCTGTTCTTTTGAGCTTCTGGCAGAGCAGATTTCAGCAGAACAAAGCAGAGTAGAGCAGATTTCATTATTATTATTATTATTATTATTATTATTATTATTATTATTATTATTATTATCTCAAAAAAGACAAAGTCATACAACCTACAAAAAAATTAGTGGGAAGTCGAGATACAATCTGGGCCCCCACTCCTCTAGGTATAGCAAATTATTATTATTATTATTATTATTATTATTATTATTATTATTATTATTATTATTATTATTATTATCGCATTATTTTATTATTATTATTATTTGATTTTTTAAGATTTTTTTACTCTTTTTATTACATTAGAAAATGTGTAAAATAATATAAAATATTAATTATTATCGTTAAATATTAGTTATTATTATCAATTAATATTATATATTTATTATTATTATTATTATTATAAAATATTTTTTATTATTATTATTATTATTATAAAAAATATTAATTATTATTGTTATTAAATATTAATAATTATTATCTATAAATATTAGTTATTATTATTATTATTATTATTAAATATTAATTATTATTTTTAAGCAGAATAGAGCAGAACAGGACAGAGCAAATTTGAACAGAGCAGAATAAATTTCAGCAAAGCAGCTCAAAAGAACAGGGCCTAAAGCTGAAATTAAACTTAAAGGTAAACATTCCTCGCTCATACGAGAAGACAGTATGTTTCAACCTTTCAATGAGGCTTCGACTTTCAATGGATGCTAAAAGAATAATGGCAGATGAACTATACCTGCTTTTGAGCAGGATTATACAGGTCCAAATCTAAATGAAGGAAATACAGTGGGACGGAAGGAAAAAAAAAAAAAAACCAGTTAAATCAAAATAAGAATGATCGTAATTTAGGCCCCGACCCAAGGGCATTGCTT
Source organism: Chenopodium quinoa (assembly GCF_001683475.1). Classification (NCBI taxonomy): domain Eukaryota; kingdom Viridiplantae; phylum Streptophyta; class Magnoliopsida; order Caryophyllales; family Amaranthaceae; genus Chenopodium; species Chenopodium quinoa. The sequence continues at coordinate 490,262 of NW_018743920.1, read as the reverse complement.
TACTTCAACACAACCTACAAGTTTACATGTTGATGATAAATTAGCAATCTTAATTGATTAATTGATTAGAGCCAATTGGTAACTTTTAAACTGTATCCCACCATAAGCAGTTGCTTCTGTCAATCAACATTTCCTGCTGAAACTTCTTTATACACTAAGCAAAGTATCTTGGTGGTCATGCTGCAGGTGATGAAAGGCTAGATTCTCAGTTCTCAAACATAGCCAAAGCAGCGAAAGCAGTTCAAACACAAACACTATCAACTTTCGCGTACAGGGTTTATGTATGAGCCAACCAGCTAATTTGGATCTAACTAGGATACACATGGATTTGCCTAATGCTAAACAATCTCAGGAAAGAAGAGACACGAGAGAAACAAACTCCAATGTTACACGGTTCTTGGATCGCGTATTGATGACAAAATGTTCTGGATATTTTCTCAGCAACATCAGCAAGCCAGCCCACGGTTTTCCTTTAGAATCTGAACTTGTAAAGTCTTCAGATGAGAGATACCTCCTTACACGGCTATGATGCCAAACACTACCATATTGCTCCATTAACTGCATGATATAGTACACAACAGTAATTCAACAAACAAACAATATATACCATAACACATAAAGCAGATATACGTAAAACAAATATGATACAGGATGAAAATAAAATTTACTACACAGTAGCAAATAACTGAAAAACTCCCGCAAAACTGTAAAACACCAATTCCTATCATTAGTAAAAGACTGAGGTGGAAGGGAAAGGTAATTTGAGTAGAAGACAATATGAGATGATCAGTAACTCAAAAAAAAAAAAAAAAAAACAACAACAACAACAATTGGTTGAAACCTAAGGATAGTTGTGCAAATATCCATCAGAATGTCTAATTGCTGCTTATACACAGATTTAACCTCCCCCAAAGCCCCTCTCTATGCACGCCAGCATACAAACACTTGATTCTTTGCTTGCAATGCTTATCAAAGCTGCCAAGTCCCATGTATATGTATGACTAGTATGAGCCATTGAGAATTATCAAATCCAGCTATGACGGAATTTTAAATTTTATAATACAAGATGTTTCTTCTAATCCTTTTTGCTCCTCTTGTCTGCAAGGCTTAAAAATTATGCCAGGCTAATGTTTACTCATACAGTCATACTAATAAGCCCTGCTATGCTTATTTTAGAATTTATGAAAGGTACAAACATTGTAGCGATAACTATCTTGGTCATAATTGAAACCCTGACGAGACCCAATATCAAACTAAACAACTGAAGTCAATAGTAGTGCTAGACAAAGAACTACAAGTATTAGAAAATCATTAAATCAATGAGTATTTAGATAAACTAGTGGTTTTTCGAGCACTGCACAGGTTCTTTGTAGACTTTTTTTGAGTGGTGGTGGCAAATGAAAAAATACTGGATGGTGAGAGGGTTTACTGATAATGAGGTTGAAGGTGACTGATAATGAGGTTGAAGGTGATTAAGAATTAATAAATGTGATAGAAGATTGTAAATTAAAACATAGAAATTCATTTCTTTTATTATTGAAGAGAAAAAGAGGCAAAGAAAGATAGTGAAGTATATGGTTTATCCCTACAGGTAAATTGTTTTAAGAGTATCAGTGTAAAAACTGTATATGACAACTCCCAAAAAAAAAGGTTTACGGGATTGTGAAACATAATATTGGCTCTACCACTTACAAAATACATACTAGCTCGAGTAATCCAATAGACCATATACTACACATCTAGACTCGCACACTGCTGACATATGACATCCAAAAAAGTTAATCAGGAAGTAATTCCACCTCTTGAATTCTGCAGAAATGCACAAGAATGAACCCAAATGCAAGCAAAGAAAATCATTTATTATATTAGGCTCCATTTGTTTTGATGGAAAACATTTTTCATAGATATTCTAAAGAAAACAATTTTAAAAGGAAAACATGATTGTGAAAAAGGTTTTCCTTTGTTTGTTTGATTGTAGGAAGACTTAAGAAAATAAGGAAAATGGAAGTAAAGGGAGGAGAAGGATAGAGGAGAGAAACTAGAGAAGTGGAATAAAGATGAAAATCTTTCATACCTTCTTGATAAAATGTACATGCTTTTCCTTCATCAATAAGCAACTTTCTACCCATGAGAAAATTGTTTCCACCCTTTAACAAAACAAACAAAGGAAAATGGAGAAATGGAGGAATATCGTTTTCTAAGAAAAGGTTTTCCGCCAAAACAAACGGAGCCTTAAAATTCTGATTTCCTACGTTAGCATCATATTGGTACTGTGCTGAGTACAAAGCAAGTAAAGAAAAACATTTATTATAAAAGAATCCAATAAGTCCTAAGGATTTAAAAAAACATTCAAACTTACTGATTATTCAAACAATGAGGTATTTCAATATTTGTACTAAAACTAACCTCGGTATGAAGTTTCTCCATGGGCATCCATTCACCTGGACCACACAGATCAGACAACACTATAGCTACAGATGATACTACATCTTTCTCCTCCAATTGCATAAGTTGTTGATTGTCAGCTTCAGGATCAACTCTTGATCTTCCATCAGATTTCTTTTCTGCGATATAAAGACCATCAGTAATATAACAAGCACTTCAAGGAGATCAATAATAACATAACCATGCCTCTGTCCAATAGGTGGAATCATTTACATATATTTAACACCGAGGATCCATACAATAAGCAACACAAAGTTTCACATGGAATTCTAGCTTCCTAAAAAGCAAAGATTCATTGATTGGATGGAAAACGACTTACTAGATATAAAGAAATGGATAGGGTGTACAGTAGTAGTGAAACAAGTAAATGTATAACACTAGTATCAGACAGTCACTCAAAAATGGAAAGGGAATATATAAGCAAAAGTTCAACAAAAAGATACTGCATACTACTTGCATACGAGATTTTTTGCAGCCCATCTCACACCTCATATTAAGTTAACATGACCATGGTTTCAGGGTATCCATAGAATAATAACATATGCTCAAAGGTCAAAACCTCTTAAGGTTCTTATAAAAAAGACATTATCCAACATATTTTCAGGGACACAACAGCAACATGTATGGTACCAAAATCTGTTGAGTCCAAAGTAGCCTCCTAAAACAAAAGCCGATTTTAATCCAAAATCATTTGACAAAACGTCTGCGTTGAGGAGATCTGGGTCTTCTACCCGGTCTTATAATGTACCAACTAATAAGGTAGAGATAACAATGGAACAGTCCTCATTTCAAATTAGGCTCTGTCCTGATGTTGCTCTGACAGCCTATGTTACTTTGACATGGGAATAAGGATCCTATACAGCTGCTATCCAAGAATCCAATCCTTGGAGCAAAAAAGTTCAAGATATGGGACCCTGCTCTAGACACAACGACACAAATTCCAGACAGTCCTCCCATTTCCATAATCTCTCTCTTTTGGAAGTGTGTTTGTTATATCCAGCTTATGTGTGGATCCTAAAAGAATCTTATTAAGTATGGATTCCAAGCAGGTTAAATAAATATTTAATGGTTTAAGCAAATTTTATTTTCCAAAAGCTGCATCACAAATCGCAATTATTACAGACATATTCCCTGCTTTTATTTAAGCTAAAAAAATTAGGATCACAAAAACATAATAGGTCAGTTTTTTATTTAAAACATACAATTTGAAGCTATTTTACCTAAATTGCCCCGACCCCTTGTGAACTGTGAAACCGGTAAGGTGGATTATGTGTATTGGTAATATTTGGCCCAACTTACCAAAATACGTAGGAAAATGCAATACATATTAAATTGCATACTAGCAAATTAGGTAACACTAATTCAGTGATTCCTAGGTCAAAGTTCAATATTATAGACTACTATACTTTCAGTAATATATATGGGGGGAGGGGTTATCGTGTGGGATCTGATTAGATTTGTTTCAATGTGTGTAAAACACAAATTTTTACAAAATGAAAGATTTTCATGATCAATGGATGTGACTTAGAGATAGTAAAAAAAACTATATATATTGGAATTTAAGTAAGGGGCAAATATGGATGAAGTAGACAGAACCATATATATTGACCTGTGGCAGAACAATCAAGATCCTCTCCGTCCATAAAATAAAACTAGCACTATAAAATAAAATAAAACTAGCTTGGTATCCTACCCTCAATATTAATACAACCTACGTTTTTTATTAGTTGACACGTTTTAAATATAGCACTATTCACATGCTTCCCTTTGATCGTGTTTTTTGTAATTTATACGTAATGAAAAATATATTTATGTGGGATCTTGTTAGATTCATCACGATATATATTTTCAAAGTATCAACTTTTTATAATTTTTGCTTAATGGTAGTTAAAGATATTAATGGTTAAAATTATGCATTGGCAAACGTGACTAAAGAAATATGTCAACTAAAAAGAAATGGACGAAGTATAAAACAATAACATAACTATTAATATATTGGATAATCATAATTTAAGTTAATATTTTTTGAAAAAAAAAAAAAATCATCTTCCTCTTTCCTTTATTAGCTATTGAAATCAAATTGAGATGATCTAGATTGAATAAATAATAATTGAGTAATTGAAAATTTGTATCTTTACGTTAATTTATTGATTAAAATGTAATTATATTTATTTTTGGACATAATTCAAATAATTAATTTGTTAATTGTCAATGATTCTTTGTTGATTAATCAATCTTTCCTTTTTCTCTGTGTTAATTGATTGATTTTAAATTAATCAATCGTACAATTCCATGTGACGATTCATGTTAGCCGACCCCAAATCATTTTGAGACTAAAGTTTTGTTGTTGTTGTTGTAGTAGTAGTATCACTATTTTGTATTTAAAGAAAGAGGGGCATTTTGGTCTTCACAGGGGGACACCACAACCCCATGTCTTGGCTTATATAATAGAGATAAAAGGGTAAGGGTGGAGGGGGGGGGGGAAGGGGGAATCCTAAAAGCGAAACGCTCATGCTCCACTCCTACATCATCCAAAAAGTGACTGTCATTTGATTGCACAAGCTAATGACCCACAATGTAGTTTCCATCTTTATGGCTAACAAAAGCCCCAAGGCAATCCTTCAAAAAAATTTCAATTGCTTTTTTTGTTAAAAAAAAGTAATAGTTTCTTTTTTGAAGAAAAAAAATTATGATCATACATCTAAACTCTCTTTTAAGGGTCATCAAGCACAAGTGGCCATGATTCATGGTTTAGAGTCATTCTTATAGCTCACATAATCAATTATACATGTTCACAAGGTTGTACCCAACATTGGAATAGGTGTGAGATTTTAGACCATTTGTGTTAAGTATGACAAGCCAAAAGTCCAATACAGTTAGTGGAGGCCAAAGACATGAGGTGAGTTTCAAGTTTAGGTTGTGAAGGAATAACGATGACCAATAAAAGGCAAAATACAGGATGTACATCCGTGCACTCTTGTACATGTCCATAGAGGTAGGAGGCAGAAGCCTGCAGGAAGCTACTAGGAGCAGGCTAGCCGATTTGCACAAGTTTGTCTAGTTGTTTAGGACTCTGGCATTAAAGTTCATGATTAATTATAGCTAGACTGAGATAATATTTAGTTTCCTATTATCCCTATGTTTTCTATATCTAGTTTAGAATTTTCTTTTTTTATGAAGAAGGGATAGGATTACAAGTAATATACATAGTATTTAGTTTCCTAAAATCCCATTGTGTTTCATTTTTGCTAATCCTAACATTTTAAACTTTTGAAGCCAAGAAAAAGTATCAAAATCAATAAAATCATTTGATCAAATAAGTATGGGATTCAGACCTTTAAAGTTAAGTAGGACTGTAGGAGTATTCCAAAAAAAAATTAAAAACTACTATAAGCTGATTCCAGTGTCCAAATTTGCTAACAAGAAACCAACTTGGAAATTTTAGATCTTTACATGTAAATGGACTTTAATTCTGCAAACCTATCTCCCCTTATGTCTTATCCTGAAATGTTTTACAAGAAATAATGTAGGAGTGTAAGCAATGTAGCTCCACCACATACCTCAGATTGCTTTGGCTCTTTCTATGTATATTCATCTATATATAATGACCAACTTAGTGCACTACAGGGTCAAGAACTTGAAGAAATAGCTGTAATCAGCATGCTACCCCCAGCATGTCTTCTGATCCCTGAAGAGTACATTATGGCATATTTTTGGTACCTATGACAGATTGACATGTTAATGCGTCATTCTGCATTTCATTTCCAATAAACATCTATGTTTAAAAAACTCTATTAATTTGTTAACCAACGATGCAAGTTCATATATATAGCATTGAACTATTGACATAAAAAAATGTGGATCCTATTGATTTTGTGAAAAGAAAAAATTTAGGTTATATAGATACTCCCCCCCACCCCCTCCCCCTTCTTTTGTTTTTTACTTGCAACATACCCTCTTGACACGTAGTTTATGTAAGGAATTATAGAAGGTCAACGGAAAACTTAATTAAACAAACTTAAAACCTTAATGATCCAACCCTTCTTTCTGAATGTGATTTTATTAATTTATCCATTTTATAACCTCTAATATCCTCCTTAAAATATGTGCCAAAGACACGTTGCAAGTAAAACATCAGAGGAAGTAAAAGATTTGCTAAAAAGAAAAAAAAAAATCATAGTTTAGGACTAATTCATGGACCTGAGCAAACCAGTTCAGTATGTTCACTTGTGCTCGTTAACAAATACTCTTTGGCTTCTACACAGGTGTGGGCCAAAATATTTGTGTCAATTTCATTTAAGCTTGTTCTTTTCAATTTATTTCAGAAACTTATTACAATTTTTTGTCAAAATCAGATTTGACTAGAGCTTTAAATCTCTGATCACTTATCAGAGGATATATCTTTTATTGGGCATTGATGAAAATTACATATTTGGAGGCAAATCTATTAAATAGTGTAATTTTGTATACATTTGTGTAAAAATACAGCCAAAAAGATCTAAGACAGACCAAACCTTCTAATAACTAGTTTCAACCTAAACCAGCAAGTCAAAGAGCAGCTTTACATCTTTATTATATCACATATTTCGTGTACATCAGATTTTTTAGCTCAAGCTTAGGGTAATATTCATTTCCTATACGGACAAATGTTATATAATTTGTCCTATACAACAATATAGAGCTAAAAAAGTTGCCAGCTTATTGCCATGTTGTAAGAAATTTGTTTAATGTATAAAGGTCGTAAAGATTTAGGCCCTATTAATATAATATAAATTAAGTTCAGATAAATGAAGGCTAAGAAAAATAGGGAATGACAATAAATTTTAAGGCTTAATATCAGGAATGAGAAATGATTTTTCTCGAACACTCAACTCAAAAGCAAAGCGCACTAGTCACACAATACCACCATTCCAATTAGTGGTCCATTTAGATTCCAAACTCATAAAGATAAATTCAAACATTTTTTATTTAAAATCCTGAATAATTGTGTAAACATTGACATGAAACCACATAGAACTTTCCAACACACAAGGGTTCAGGTGAAACCAGATTAAGGGTTGAATGTTCTAGTTAATAAGCAAAAGATTTCAAGATGTCTAGGCCAACTCAAACCTCAACTTTATATAAAAAGTATACACCTATAAAAACTTCATAAGCTCTCATAGTCAACCATCACCAATTCACCACTACTTCCTTCTGTGGGAAAAGTACGTAGCGGGTCTTATATACACTAGAGTCCAGAAATACAATTTCTAAAAGAAATAAGAAAAGGATTGACAAAAAAGGCAATGAACCTAGGTGGAAGCATTCGACAGAGATCGGATAGACTTAAAAAAGAAAAAAGGCGCAGCGCAGCACTACTGCAACAGATAAGAAATGCAGCTTAAGGGGAAACAAAAATTGTCAAAGTCAATGTTTAAAGCAATTTAAACAATGTTGTGGTTCACTGAGAATGTACATGACCGGGGAATAAAAAAATGTCAGGATACTAGCTCTCAAATCAAGATACATTGGTTGGAAACACCTAGCCAAACACTCCACAATTTCTTATCTCTGGTCCAGTATCAGATGGACTTAAAGCTGCAATCACAAAGTCCCATAGACACAAGCTATGACTGGCTGAGGCAATTTCGAGACATGACAAAAGATGCTAAAAACATGGGTGTCGTTCGCAATGGCAATAAAATACTATGGCAGATTATTGGTCATTCTCAAAAAATCACATTGCTTACATCTTATATAAGTTGTATTTTCACTGGCCTAGCCTCGCTGCCTCAGGACTACATCAGTAAACTAGGCAACAAGTAAATGAAGTCAAATAGCTGACCAAGATTCAGAGTTCATGGTGGTCTGGGAGACTGAGACACAATTTTAACTACTGAAAATTTGGTGTTTTAATGAGGAATGATGAAAAGGGTCCTAAACCATGATAATCATCTCCACTTAACAATCAATTCTCCAAGCATCGGACAGGTTGGCCCCTGGAGGATTCCTTTTCCACAAATGTAGACAAAGTTTAAAACTTTCAAATCAATTCATCTCCATAGTCATACGTCACAATCTTAAGACTCTTAACCCCAACCACAAACTCTCACATCTAAAGCAAATACTAGACTTCTATTGATAAATTCAACATGGAAGATGGTGTATAGATGCAATGCTACCAGCCAAAGAAAGGGGAAAGGAGAGAGTGAACTCAAAGAAGCATATGCTACCTAAGAGAGATCAAGAACAGAGGAAAGGGGATAAAAGAACCTAAATAAGAAGCAGGAAACAGATTGAAGTATTGAACACAATTGACACAAAAGGAATACAAGAGAGAGATGCTGCTTAAATATTTGTAAACAATATACAACGAATGAGATGAGAAGAGAAGGGAAAGGAGAAAATAGTCAGACATGGTGATGAGGTAGAGCTTAACAAAGTCAAACATAGCACAGGGTAGGAGAAAATGAGAAGTGATTCTAGGAGCAATTGGCATATAATTAATGATCCACACAACAAAATTAAATCCAAGGAATTCTAAATCTAGTGATCATCAACAAACTGTACACAACCAAAGATATGAAATGTGGTCAATTACTAGACGCAACGCCTCCTACATCCACAAAAGAGAATCATAGATCTCTCAAACATATACCATCACAACAGCATAGCACAGACCCAATATCCACAACATAGTCCAGCCTAAAAACAAATAAGACACAAGATGAATTATATAGGGATGCTAAATCATTCTATTCATTGCCTTCATCACTACTTCTTCTCAACTTAATAACTCTAACCCAACAACCCAATATCAAGTTAAAAAAACTCCTACTCTTCTTTGCAAGAGACACTCCATGCCCTTCCTAGTCAAAGCCCAATACAACACTTAATTAGACCCTTCCTCGACTTCCTAGACTCACAAGTCACAACCTTTACACTCTCGCTACTGAAACAAAACCCATTCATCCTTAACTTAACACAGTAATTCAGCATACATTCTCCATAGAAGAAACCTAAGCAACTACATAAACATAATCATACAACTAAAAATCAAATTAAATCATACAACACCAATAACATCCCATCATTAGCAATTCCATTAATTTCCATTTCAATTTCATAATATCACATCAATAAAACCAATAGTTGAAACAATCAAGTCCAATAAAACTTCCAGTAAATTTGCATAATCAACCATTCATATTCAAATACAAAGGAAAGGGAAAGAAACAAATTACTGACCAAGGGTTCCAGAAAGCCCACCTTTGCCACCACTACCACCACCATACCCATAATTATCATGCCCGCCCCCGCCTCCGCTACCATCACCATACCTCCTCATCTTCTTCGACAACCCAACACCATCCTCTCTCCCTCCACCATCCTCCTCCTCATACTCATCCACCGCCACGCCCGCTGCAAAATACTCCTTCATCCTCCCCTTCCTACTCCCCCCTCCACCACCACCACCACCACCATACCCAGTATTCCTCGCCGGAACAGCCGGCGGCGGAAGAGGACTGTTATACACATGATGACGTGGAGCAGCGGACCCACCAAGAATATTCCTAACAGGCAACAAAAAGTAGAATTCCTTATCACCGATCTGAAGAAGATCCTGCGAGTCAAGCTTCACCGGAGCATTACCAGGAAGATGAAGAACGCCTTCAACAAGGCACCCATTTTTGCCGAGAACTTCTAGGGCAAAACGACGTCGTTGGAAGTCGTAGAAGATTCTAGCGTGGTGGCGAGAGATGTTCATTCCGCCGCCTAAGGAGGCTAAATCGACGTCGACGGTGGATTTCTTGGAGTTTCTGCCGAGAATAATGGAGTAGGTTTGCATATAGTACTCGAAATCTTCGCCTTGTAGCTTTGCAAAGCCTGCTTCGACGTCGCTTCCCCCGCCACCGCCGGCGGTGGCTACGGCGGTGTGCGCCATTGATGAGATGAGTGATGGGTTTGGGGTAAATAGAGAATTAGGATCGATCAAGGGGAAAATTTTGACAAAGGTATCTAAATTGATCTTTTACTTTCAGTTTTATAACACCAAAAAAAAAAAAAAAAAAAGAAATAATTTATATAAGACCAACAAAAAAACAAACATTTATAAAGTCTCTGGAGTCTGGATTGATCACTAGTTTTGCTATTCAGAAAAAAAAAAACAAAAAAAATTGATCACTAGTTTTAAGTTGGGCTAGTTTCAGTTTTGAGTATTTAGTTTCGGGTTTGTCAAAAAAAGAAACGTTCATAAAGTATTTGAATTGAGCATTAGTTTTAAGAGGGAATTGAAATTTTGACAAAGATACCCAATTGATAGCTATTTTTAAGTTGGGTTAGTTTTGGGTTTGAGTATAACACCACCAAAAATTTGTTTTTTAAAAAAAATCATTTATAAATCTCCCGTCAATTTTAAGTTGGGTTGGTTTCATATTTGAGTATTTAGGTGCTTGACCATTAACCAGAATGTTGGATTGTAAGTTAGTTGATGGCTAGGTGGAGGTCATCTATCTATATTTTTACTATTTCAAAATTTGGCAAGTTTCGGTGTTCTAATAATGTAAATTTTTGGTTTAAAAAAAAAATTAATGTAAATTTTTATTTTTATTTAAGGAAAATTTGTCGAAACAAACCTTTTTGAAAGCTATTTTTTACGAGAAATAACCTTTAAAATTTTTAAATGGCAAATTTAAACCTTAAACAATTTTTTTTCTTGCAAGATGAAACCTTAACTTGTATTTTGGCCTTTGACCAACGTGTTTTGCGCATTGACTATAGCGTGCGATTCACATGCTTTTTTTTTTTTTTTTTTTTTTTGCTCTGTACACACCTTCTTTCTGTATTTACATGTTTTCCGTCCCTTATTACATTCGAAAATTCAATCAACAATGAAATTCAATGAAGAAATGCAAGAAAGCAAAGTAGAAATAGGAGAAACAAGAAGAAGCATGTGACCCGCACATTCCAATGAACGCCGAAAAATTAGTTGATGATTGGAATACAAGTTAAGGATTCATCTTGGAAAAGAAAATTAGTTAAAGGTATGGATTTGCCAGAAAAATTTTAAAAAGTTGTTTCTTGCAAAAATTGACTTTTAAAAGGTTTATTGTAATAGATTTTCCTTATGTAATTTCCTTAAACAAGTTTGTAATTACTAAATCCAATTTAAAAGCCAACATAAATATTTACTCTAATAAAACATTGAGGCTAAAAGAATATGTTTCAAAAAAAAAAAAAAAAAAAAAAAAAAAGCTCAAAGAATAATCATAGCTTTTGATTATTTTTTGGAAAAATTGCAAACAAAATAACACAACATTTGGCCAGTTCTTTTTTTTTATTATACATTAATAATACAACCTTTGGGGGTATTGAATTTAAACAGGCAAAAAAACTTGTAATGTGCTGAATAGGTTACCATGACACGTGTCATAATGTAATTGGTTTTAAATATTTTCTAAAAAAAATTAGATTTTTAAATTTTAATTAACTTATAATTAAATTTTAATTTTTTGATAAAATAATCTTAATTAAAAAAAAATTCTCACCCACCCCTCCCCACCACCCTGCCACCACCACCTCTCCAATTAGTACAATATCAATATTATGACAACTGATATTTAAAATCCATTAAAAAAATAGCCAAATTAGAAAATAACACCTGCTAAACACCCCGATTTTGATATTAACACCTGTTAAAAAAAAGTTTTATTATAACACCTACAAAAATCCCAAAATTTTGGTTTCACCACCCACTAACGGACTTTTGGATGGAAACCGTTAGTGGGGCCCGTCATGTACACGTGTTAGCTGTGTATTGGTTTTAAAAAAAAAAATTAAAAAAAAAAAAACCCTAACCCCCTAACCCAGCCAGCCCCACCACCGGCACCACCTGCCCAGCCGCCAGCATCCCCTGCCCTCACATAATCTGGCGAAACCAGCCCCAGCCCAGCCCTACCTTCGGCATCCCACCACCTCATTTTCACCCCTCTTCCCTCGAAACCACCGCAACCCCATCCCCCTTCGTCGAAAACACCACAGGCTTGGCTGCTTCCTTTTTCGATTCGGCTTGGCTGCTTCAACGATCATCATCACCATCAATATTCACCGTTAATCCATCATCACCATAAAATCGTGGCCGTTAGATTATCAAAACAAAACCGCAGCCGCAGTAGGGAATTGATGGTTCGTTAGATTATCAAGGGTTTGCGAATTGGGCTGAATTAATTATGCTTGTTGCTGCGATTTGTGGGGCTGCCAATTTCGATTGGTGCAGTTAGCGGTTGTTGACGGTGGTTGAAGTGTTGGTGGCGCTATAGGGGAGCGACTGTTGCAGCTGCAGTTGGGAATTGATGGTCGCAGATGGTGATAGCTTTTAAGTGCGGTGGCTGAGGTTGGGTTCTTGGTGAGGCTAGGGGAGGGGGTCGGTTTCTGGCAGGAGGAGAAAGAGGGTGGTTTCAGGTGAGGGGCTGGGCAGGTGGTGGGATGCCGGCGATAGGGTTGGGCTGGGGCTGGTTTAGCCGGATTATGTGAGGGCAGGGGATGCCGGTGGCTGGGCAGGTGGTGCCGGTGGTGGGGCTGGCTGGGTTAGGGGGTTAGGTTTTTTTTTTTTTTTAATTTTCTTTTTTTTTAAACCAATACACAGTAACACGTGTACATGGCGGGCCCCACTAACGATTTCCATCCAAAAGTCCGTTAGTGGGTGGTGAAACCAAAATTTTGGTATTTTTGTAGGTGTTATAATAAAACTTTTTTTTCAACAGGTGTTATTATCAAAATCGGGGTCTTTAGCAGATGTTATTTTCTAACTTGGCCTTAAAAAACTGATATTTATAAATTAAAAAAAAAAAAAAAAAAAAAAAAGGTTATGAGCACTTTAGATACTATGAGTAGCTATTTATAAATAGTGTTTAGTGAGAAATCAAAGAATGACGCATTCGTACCTGAATATGAGGACAAATATAAATATAATGGCCGGGTATAGGTTTGATACAGCAGCAACTTTTGTCGCTGAAGATAGTAGTAAACCTACCACTGTTAGGTTACTGCCACACTGCAATTTAATACAAGTTTAATTAATCCATCAATCATAATATAGTTATCGTGTGTTGATTTCTAAACATACAATACATTATACTATCCCTAAATCAAACTTGAACACCCATCGAATTATCAAATTAAACTATCAACCTTGCCGAGTTGCCATACAATTACCTATTAGGTCTCATTATCACTATCCTTAAAGCATCATCACTTATTAAAAAGAAGTCCAAATAGCACAAAAGTATTAAGTGAGAAAATGTTATTAAGAATTAAGATAATATGAAATGGATGGGCCTAGACAAATATAAAAAAGAAGGAGAAGAATTTAATAAAGTGTCCTATTCCATTGGAGGTAGGTGTTGATATACATACCCAAAAAATCCACATGGAAATGCTAATCCAATAACCGTCTGTAAACACTTGATTGTGCCTTCCAAAAAACTAAACCCAATGATGAGTACCTTTTATGTCTTTGATTATCGAGTTAGGTGAAGAGTTAAAAAGTCTCGTGAAGTTCCTTTAGCCTTGACCATATTTCTAACCTTTCCTAAAATGTTTTAAATCAAAATCATTCATTTTGTGTCTTTTGAAAATCATCCATTTCGTGTCCTCTTTATAAAACGTCCAAATCAGATTTTTTTTTGGTCCATGATATTGGTCCATTTATTGTGTAGTTGGATGGAATTTGAAAGAGCTTTCCGATGATATATTATAAGTCCAAATCCGACTTCTAACGAATAAGTTATTGCCAAAATACTAAATCGAGCCCAAACTGGACCAAGGTCCACCTTAATACGACCCAATGATCATGTGGAAGGTCCAATACCTTAATCTCATTCCTAAACCAATTAGGATTCATTAGGAACTTCTAGAAGTCTCTAGAAGGTTCTAATCTATCCTTTCCGAAATATAAAGATCGAAGAGTTTGAAATTGAATAAAACTCCTGTTTTTGAAAGTCCTTGTTTTATTCAAATTCAAATACATTCAGATATTATTTTTGTGCCTCATAATTTTTGTCCAAATCTTGGATGGTTGGATAGCCCTTAAAATTATCTTTCCAATGATATATCATAATCCCAATTCTGAGCTATAACGAAAAAGATATGAATGGAATACCAAACTCTATCCAAACCTGACACTGTTCTGCTATTTCAATCATAACTTTTATTCTACAAAATATATCAATCTGATTCTAATTGGGTTGGAAATTAGACTTCCAGAACTTTTCGACAATATATTATTTATCATATTTTGATTTCTGGATCAAAAGTTATGATAAAAACAAAAACAGCAAAATTGCAGGATCATCGCGCCGCGACAAGGCTGTTGCACCGCGATGGAGCCTGTTTTACTTTGATTTGATTTCTGACTCTTTTCTGATCCTTCGACCCTCTTTTTTCCTTATAAATAGAGGTCGTTTCACCCCGTTTTCAATCATCAACAAGCTTGATCACCAACAATCATCATCTAATCCCCTCTCTAATACTTTCTCTCTCTCTTCTTTCTTGATTTCTTAGCCTAGCCTAAACACATCCTTGACACTCTCTTCGATTAAACATCATACCTCCTTCACGAGCCTTGAATACTCTAAGTCAATCTCGAAGCTGCCTTCGACCTCGACGTGAAAGGTTGATAGTTTTGAGGGTTTGGTCCCAAATTTATATTTCAATTCTTATTTGATTTATTTGGTTTATTTGTTTAATCTTTCTTGAAGTTACTAATGTGTGTATTGTTTTGATAGAAAGGGATACGGAGCATCAAAGTAAGTAATTCGATTACTTATTTATTCTTTTGATATAGAAATCATGCTTAGAATATTATTTTAATTCCTAGTATCATGTTAGGATGTCTTTATGATTTCTAGTATCATGTTAGGATGTTGATTTTGATTCCTAGTATCATGTTTAGGGTGTTCTTAATATTTCTAATATCATGTTGGTTTCTAGTATCATGTTTAGGTTAAAACTTTGATCTTTATTATTAATGACACGCTAGGGTTTGTTACTAATCCGTTTAGTATCATGCCTAGGATCTTGCTAATTAATCATGTTTTGATGATTTTTATAATGATGATGATTGTTGTGTCAATTAATCATATGTTGCTTGATTATTCGTGATTGATTGTTATTGCTTGATCACGCCCCTTCTTGCAGGTTTAAAGTGAATTTGTACTTGAAATCACGCCTAATAAGATAATTAATAATTTGTTTTAGGCTTAATATGGTTTTAATTCAAGTGATCACCAATAATAGATTTATTTGTGCATTAATAATCAACCAACGTAGATTAAACACGTTTAGGGCTAATTTGAAGTATGTATGTTGATCGGAAAGCGCACATGAATATCATAAGAATTAAGTAGAGGCCGATTTAGTGCGGGTTCAATCTATTTTAGGTTGGATTTGTACCATCATCCCCGAATAACTAGTCATGGTTCCGAACCACTATGGAGTTAGCGATCTCCGTGATCGTGAATGGGGTGTAACCTTCACACCCGTGAAACTTGTTGGCAACTCTTCTTTCTCTAGCTTCCTTCCCTTTGGACGCCATCATGCATAAAAGCATGATCACAGTGGGGCTCAAAGTTGATGTTTGAAAAATTCCCTACACCGTCCAAGTAAGAGAAGGCTTATTATCTCTGTTATCTGGATTTTCTCTCTTTATATATATTTGGAATCACATTATATAGTTGAATAGTAGATAATAAATACTAGCTAGAATTTTATTTTTATGTGCTGATTATATGATTACTCTCAAATGGAAATTCCTATCTTATAAACTTTACTAATAAATAAGGGTATAACTTTGATAAACACAAACACTAGGTGTCAGATAATCTAAAACTCCTTTATTAGAGTGATTTCCATTGATCAATATTTATAGGGTTACATTGAGAGTCCTAATCATATTAGGTAACTAACAAGATATGTAGAGATATCATAAAGATATTATTATACAAAATATATCCTAAACCTAGGAGGAAAAAATTCTACGGATATTCTCTATCACACCCCCGCAGTTGGAGCAGGAGAAAATCGGATACTTAGACTGGATCTAAATCCTGCTTTGAACGGAGAAGGATATTATGGTAACCCATGATCAAAAGAAACGGTAGCAATAATGTGTCGGTGATGATGAGAAGAAGCAACAACCACAATCTATGTAGAGGAGAAAAGAGCGCTGCTAGGCTTGAGGAGAAGAGCCGGGCGCAGGCTGTTGCAGATATGCAGAAAAAGAAGGTATCAACCATCATCGAGGAGAAGACACTGCTGTAAGAAATCACCATTGAAGAAAAGAAAACAAGGGTGTTGTACCGATGCGTTTATGATCCCTTGGGCTGACAATGTTGTTGTTGGACTGTTGTGGCACGCCAAAGGGCTGCTGCACACGGTTAGAAGAAGGTCCATCTCTTGAAATTAATTTTAGTGTTGTGTGGCCAAATTAGAGAACACCATTAAATCTAAGAGAACAAATAATAATGTCACGCAAATCCACAATAGACAAGACGGAAGTCTATAAGGCCACGTTGGGAGATTGTGGAAATTATGGTACAACATTGAGTGGATAGTATGATCCACATACAAATTCTAAAAAAACTTTGAGAAAGGAAAAAAAAAAGAATTTATATTTGCGAGTTTGCGGAAGCATTAAAATATTGTGATATCCCGCCGGTGGGTTTAATTATCTAACCCACCGGCAGGGTGGAAATTTTTGTATATGATCCCAAGATCTCACCTAAGCTCTAATACCTTGTCAGATAATCTAAATCTCCTTTATTAGAGTGATTTCCACTGATCAATATTTATGGGGTTACATTGAGAGTACTAATCATATTAGGTAACTAACAAGATATGTAGAGATATCATAAAGATATTCCACTAGTAGAAAAACATAAATGAGCACCGAGAGATAAACACCGGTTATTAAGAACCAGTGCGAAAAAAACAAGGCGGGAGTTAATGAAAGAGTAATTGCACCGGTTCATCAAACCGGTGCGAACTTGAGTTAATCGCACCGGTTCGAATGTTAATGTAAAAAAAATAAATCTCGCCCCTCTTCTTTCTTTCTCTTTCCTCGATCTTTGGTTCTCTCTCATCTGCCTCTTTCTCTCATCTCTGGTTCTCATTCTCAACAACCATTGTTGCTCTCCTTCGGAAATCGCGGTCAATTTAAGCTAAGGACAACCATCATCGCCGCCGCCGTCTATTTCCTGAATCTACAATAATGGATGCTCTCTCTTGCCTTCTCTCTCCTCAAACTCGCAGTCACATGCAATCGAAGCCATAGCCGGCCAAATATCGAAGTCATCGCCGTCCAGATCCCTCAGCCACCGCCGCTTTCCCTTTCCTTTTCTCTCTCCTTCAATCTCCTTCTCCATCACTGCGCCGCAAGCAACACCATCGATGGCTAGGGTTTTCTGAAACAATATTCATTCAATTTATGCAATTTATCTCCTTTTACATTCAGTTTTTGTGAAATTTCACAATTATTCTGATTTTCCTTTTCATGTTCTGTAACTTGATGTTTAAATTTCAATTTTTGCCGATTTATTGATTATTTGTGTGCTACTTTGTAGAGGATTGCGATTAAATGGTGAGCTACTACTTGATACGAATCATCGAGGCTCAATTGAAATGAGGTACTCCTTGATGTTTAATTCTTGTTTCTATTTAATTTTTAAGATTTTATATTGAAGTGTGCGAATTTAACTTCGATTCAAATTATAAGTACTTAAATTATAAATTTTCTTTGATTCTTCTTAAAATTCAATTTCTAGGGTTTATGTGATTGATTCTTTGTCAGTACGCATTATTGAATTGTATGCTATGCAAGTGACTGAATGATAAATGTTTGAATGCTTTGTTGTGCGGATTTGGTGCCTTATTTTGTTTGTAATGGTTTTGTGAGTATAGTAGTATCCAATGTGATTTTGTTAATAATTTTGGATGTAAATTCATATGATTATGGGGGCTGCAACGCACTTGCTTGTGAATTGGAGCTGCTGAGATGCGTGGTGTGATTGTGCGTTGGTGTGGAGGCTGCCCATGTATTTGAATTATGGGTACCCGAAGTATTTGAGTTGTGAGTATATAGAGTATTTGATACTTGAAATTTCATTAGTTTGATTTGTGGATGTATTGTGAATATTGTATTGGTTGTCATTTAATTTGATTTTTTGGGTAAATATTTGTTTGGCTATATTTTGATTGATTTCTTGATTGTGGTATGGGTATATTTTGATCAGTTTTGGGTTTCTTTAGATTGAATATGCAATTTAAATCTCATTTGGTAGTGGATGGTGGATTACTTCATTATATTTTGTTTCTAGTTTATCTTCTTATATTGCCTTATTGTGCCACAATTGTTGAGTTTCTTGCTAGTATAGCTCGAATTTAAATTTTGGGTTTTGGATTGATTTTCTGAGCTGTGTTTTTGCGTTTATCGAATGACTTGAACCTGCTGCCCTGCTTTCCTGTTGCTACCAATAGTGAACCCCTGCTGCTGCTACTTTTGCTCTGCTGGAGCTGCTGCTTTTGCTCTGCCGAGATTGGGGGCAGGTGTGGCTTTAAGCCTATGTTTTTATATTAATTTATACTTGTTGCCTGCAGCTGTGGCTTCAATATCTTCTGGAAATGATTACTTTGTTGGGAGTATTCTTGCTGAAGCCATCGACAAGATTAGGGCCGATGGTTTATTCTTTTGAATTGGGTTTGTGTTATTTTTGTTGTTGATTTATTTATTGTTGTGAAAAAGATTGATTAGTAATGTGGGATTTTTTTGTAAAATTCGATGATTAGTATTGTGAGTATTTTTTATTTAGCAAATGAAATAGGTTGCTTTGTGAAATTTAGAAGGGGTGAGATTTATGAAGTATTTGATGAATGGTATTGAACTGTTGATTTAAAAATTACAAGGTGTGCTTTGGGTGGTTGTTTTGAAGTAATTTGGTCTGGGTATGCTTTTTATTTCCTGTTTCACACTTGATTGGTGTTCTTTTGTTTGTTTATTACTAATTTTGTCATTGCTCTGTAAACTGGAAAGACAGTTGATCATATCTTTGATCAAAAGTTTAAGGTCTTGATGTAGTACTTGTGATTTGGCTAATAACTTTTATTCATTTTGCTTTGGGTATGTAATTCATTAGGGTTGTTGAACTTAGTGCTGGGGTTGCATTTTTATTGGTTGCATTTATCTGGCAAGAGTACTTGTTGCTTTAGAGGTATTTCAGTTTTGAGGTTATGATTGAAATATTATTATACAAACTTGTTGATTTAGGCTCAAAGTAAATTAATGGTTTACATCGAAAGAATCAGAAATTAAGTTTTGATAATTTATTTAGTTGTCATTTATAGTATATATGGGGAACCTTATTGTAATTTGGAGGGCTTTGATGCTTTGTTAATAATAAAGGCATGTACATTCAACCATTCTAAATTTTGGGCATCTTTCATTATTACTATACCTTGCATTCTGAGCTTAAATTATGGGTTTTGGATTTGATTTTCTGAGTCGTGTTTTTGCCTTTATTGAATGACTTGAACCTTCTGCCTAGCTTCTCTGCTGCTACCTAAAGTGCACCCCTGATGCTACTACTTTTGCTGTGCTAGAGCTGCTACTTTTGCTCTGCTAAAGCTGCTACTTTTGCTCTACTAGAGCTATTGCTGCTACTTTTGCTCTGCTAGAGCTGCTGCTGGTACTTTTGCTATGCTAGAGTTCATCCATAATAATGCAGCCTTTTTCTTTAGAGTCATTATCTCTAGTTTGAGCTGTTTTCAGCTTCTTGTTCAAATCGTTAAGTTGTCACAAAAGAAGGAATGGAGGGTGATAATGGAGGATGGAAGGAATGGAGGGTGACAATGTTGTTCTGCTACTATGCAATTCTTTGCTGCTGCTTTTGTGCTGTTGTGCTGCTGCTGTTGCTCTTTGTGTGTAAGTGGATTTGGTGAAGTCTAAGGGTAATTTAGATGAAACTTTCCCATATACAGAATTTTATTTTATTTTATTTTATTTGTGTGTAACCTTGTATTTTATTTTATTGGACGAAAATTGTAATATTACAGCCTTATTTAATGAAAATATGTAACTTTATATATATGTTAGTGTTTATATATCAATTTAAGTGAAAAAAATGCAATTTTATTTTATATTTTATTTTTTTGGGGCATTAAGCGCACCGATTTTAAACCGAACCGGTGCGAATAATCTCACTTATTCGCATTCCTCAAATCTAAACCGGTTCAAAACCGGTGCAAAAAGCTAGTTTTGAACCGGACCAACCGGTGCACATTTCCCTTTTTCTACTAGTGTACCTAACTACCATATCAAATGGACTTTTAATACAAGGGTCCACAGATCATTGGTAATTATTGATTATAATTATTGCAAGTGTAACCCAGAAGTTAATATTCTTGTTTTGTTGGCCGAGTTGACGGAGCAATTTGTTGCACATGTTTTATACTTATACCACCAAGTATATAAGATTATACTCCTGTACAATATCACAAATTCACAATGAGCACCGACATCAAAACTCACACGAGTCGACATTGATTCCTTTATATTCATTGAAATTTTTTGAAGTAACTCTTCTATGACATTCTGTACTCTTGGAAGATTGTAATTTATGGGGGAGATAACGTATTCTAGTCTCATTCCGTCAATACGAACTCATTCTGAGGTATCACAATCTGAAGATGGATAATATTTAGGAATTGTAGAGTCATTAATTGGACAGTTGGAAGTTAAATTACATTTGAAATTTTAGTTTAAAATTTTCGTAAATCATATTTTAACTATAGATCAAAATGTAAAGGGACCACAAAAATAAAGGCGTCAAATATATTCCTTTCAGCTAATCGATGTATAGATTCTATTGTACATCAAGTGTACATCTATTAGCTCCCCTAGTGGCTTCCTTTGGAGCTAAAAATTGTCATAGTTAGCTTACATTCTCATTGTAAATTCTCAAGAGTGTAGTCAATAAATACATGTGAAACAACGAAGCAACTTTTATACTGGGTTTATTATGTTGGTTAGATGGTCACGTAATAAGATAAAAAAAAGTGTAGTAAGAATTAACTTTTCTGCTCATTGAGTTGTCACTCACACAAACAATAAGGAGGAGAATTTTTAAAAATCATTCAAAATACTTAAATACATATGACATTTGTAAAAAGGAAGGAGAAATGAATAAAGATTATAGGAATTTCAATGAATATATATTTATACGTACTTCATATTATAGTGATTATACTAGTTTGGAATTCAATTCTATTCTTAAACATCCCAAGCATTTCTCTTCTACCAAGTACCAACAAAGGCAGGGTTGCTATCTTTATTTAGCATGCATGCTTCTCCATTGTATGAAGAGCTTTTTTGAAGAATTGAAAAGGTTTTCAAATGTTTCTAATCAATGTCTTCAATGATAAAGAATAATTGTCAAACTAAAATGACAAAGGTTCGAATTTGGTTCTTTTTAGTTTAGTGGATATATAGAATTAGAGAGAGTTGAGTAAGATCGTAAAACAAATGATATTGAACCACTAGTTAATACGGAGTAATTGTTTAATTTCCCTGTTTTAAAATAATTACACTATATTGACTTTTGATACTATTTATTTACATTACTTTGACCATATTGTATAATTTACTAGTATATATTACAAGTAATACAAATATAGAATTGCTTTGTATTTTTTATTTTTAATGGAGCAAATTCAGTTAGTCAAAATGACAAAAAACAAGGTCAAACTTTCAATCTCATATACTACGTATAAGATTTGAAATAATTCAAACTTATTTTGTACCACTAACAAGATTGTTATTACCATCCTACATTCCTACTACCAATTATTCTTCAAATACTTGTGCAATCGATTTTTATTCCTATTCCACTCAAAGTCAAACTCTATCTATCTTCAAAATCCAAACATACTAAACATTTAGCTATTTAGAATTGTACTCCTTTGTATTATCACTTTTTGACACAAACTTTTGTTTATTCCTATTTTACTTTAAATCGAAATATAATAATTACTTTAATATCGCATTACTTGTCTTTTAAGCAACTTTCACAAATATTGCATCACTTTTATTTTAGGACAAAAAATATCTATGTTCACACTACAAATACCCAACATACCCTTACTTCTTCACACCTATTTTTTATTTTATCTTTACATTACATGGACAATTTTGTAATTTTACGTTCTTTTCTCTTACTTTTTTCAACTACCAAATTTTATCTCCAAAACCCCTATAATGCAATAAAAAAAGAACGAAAGAAGTATATAAAAATTCAAAAGTCCTTGATGTACTAATATTTCAAACTCTATCTTCAATTGTTCATCACTACACATCTTAATTATTTGTGACAAGAAAAGAAAACGATGTAAAATTCAGTTTAGTTCATAGCACGTCTCACTCTTCAATACTCACGTCGGTACCCTTCACTATCCAAATCCTAATCAAGGTCAAAACTCACAATCCCCTTTCTCCTTTCTTCAGTCTTCCTTTCATTTTTTGCCCATGAATTTCAGAAAACTTAAAATAAAGTTTCAATTTTTATCTACTGTAAACATTCCCTAATATTCCATTATTCTGCTGCCTTTATTCTGAATATTTCCTTAAATTAATTTTCTTCTTTTCTCTTTCCATTTTAATCCCAGTAAGTCCAATTTGAGCTGAAAAGGGGATGAGAGAGAAAATTTGACGAACTACCCATTTCTCAAAATGTCCCAAATTCTTTGGATCTAACCCTTAATTTGAAGGCCTACCCCACATTGTATCTCAAAAACCCCATTTCAATTTTTGAGTTTTGGGTGAAAAGTTGGCTAAAAATGAGGGTGTTGAGTGAATCCTGGTGTTTTTGCAATGGTGGGGGTAAGTCTGAAAGACTTAAAGCTGCCATTTTTACTACTAAAAGCTCAGCAATGGCGAAACTTTCAGCTTCCTCCGCTTCTTCCGCCTCTGGAAGCTCCGTCGGTGGCGGCGGAGAAGCTTCTGGAACTGGGTTTTTGATTCACCGGAACCTTCTTCTGACAACACATGCCAACATTCCTTCTGTTAATGCTGCTGAGTCTGCTGAGATCCGGCTTCAAAATGGTGTTCCTGCCACTCTTGTGCCTCACAGGTGAAACTTCTTATCATTTTTTTGTTTGATTTTTTTGGGAAATTGATGTGGAGTTTTCTGGGGTTTGTTGTTTGAATGCAATTTAGTAGTGTCAGTAATTTTTTTGTTCTTAATTGGGTTGTACATTTACCAGATTTGAGGATTATATTCACTATTTAGTTCATTAGAGTGTTAATTGAGAAGAAATGATTTGATGATAACTGTTGATTGGAATTTGATGAATTTATCAGTTAAAATGTGAAAGTTGTAGGTAAATGTAAAAAAAAATGCAGATAGTTTGGTGTGGTAATTGATTTGCAAATTTGTAGACCCCATCCTTTTTTTTAACCTTATCAAAGTTTGTGAGTTACTATAGACTTTTTTTTAGATAATAATTTGTATAATTGATTGCTTTTGTTCAAGTTTGAATATGAATTAAAAATTCAAAAAAGAATCTTGTGCTTTGTGATTTGAAATTTAGAGTTTCAGGATGATGTAACTGATGGAGATCACATTTTGTGAAGCAATGATTTACAGTAGTAGAGCTTGTGCTTTAATTTGAAAACTTGTCAATTGTGATTATTACGAATTACATTTTCGTTACCCTTTACGTCTATTAAGTATGATATTGTGTTAGGAGCATTCGAATATCGGATGTGTACGATAACTATGGTAATCATGTGGTAAACTATGATGTCAAATCAAGAAAGGGAAAATATTCTATTACTTTGGGCCCATCTGTTGTATATAGAATAATCTGACATACTTTTCAGATCCTAAGAATCCTTGCTGGTCATAAGTCATGACAGGTTGTACATTGTGAGTAGGTAAGTGCTAGAGCATGTGATAAACTGTGATGGCAATGTTTGACATGTAAGTGGCTGGATTTAGTTGGTAAACCAGGTGTATAATAGACGGATTGAGAATTCCAGTCCAATGAGCAGATAGCAGGTTTGCATTAGACCAGCTCAGTAGAAAGGAGAGGTTAAAGGAGAATCTTAGTTGTATTGACTGTTTAGAATTCAATTTTTAGTATGATAATTGGCTGTTGAAAATGAAGATTGATTATGGAATTTATTGTTTTTGAAGACATAAAAAGCATGATGGAAAGGTTAAAAATGACCTTATGACGATTCTGTTATATAAGGAGATGGTCTGGGATTGATGTGTTTGTGGAGCTATTTATGATGTAATTATGATCTTTGCTGAGGTTGATATAGAATAACTCGGGTTGATAAAGCTATGGAGGAACTCAAGAAGCTTTCCTAGTTTCCTGGCATGGAAAATTAAAAGATATGTTGGAGATTCAGCTAGTCTTGGAAGTTTTTGATTTAGCATATCTAATATAATTGGATATATAAGAATGCACATGGCCACAATGTAGGTGAAATTATGGCTTGTTCTGCTAATCTTGGAGTGATACTTGGAATGCAATCGGTTCTATAAATCCTATTTATTGATGTTTTTCCTGATGGTAGAGGTTCCGAGCAATGTTATTGTAAAGCTTATTAGGTGTATGCATTTTTGGGATTAAGGCTTCGTTGTTTTTGAATGTAGACTTGTTAGTATCATTCCTTTACGTCGATTGAGTTGCAAACAATTGATGGAGTGTGCCTTTTCAGTATATAAGCAGACCTTATAATCATCCTGGTTAAAGGTTTTGGGGAGAGAATTTCAAGACTTTGTGGTTATATAGGCTTGATTCCTGTTCAGGTATTTCTTACCTGGGCTGTATGTTTTTAACGAGATAGAGAGATGGGAATAGCAAATGGGATCCCAGAATGACAATTCCCATGTTTGGTTGGTGGGATTTGGTTAAAAAGAAACACACACACACACACACACACACACACACAGGGATGAGATTAAGATGTCTTATTATCTTTTGATTGCGACGGGGTTATTAGAGTAGGAAATCTAACTAAATATTAATTGACCAATCTGCCATATCTGAAGGAGGGAAAATATTTAATTAGGCTGTTTAGTAATCTCATTATACATTCACAATATTTTTCATAACAAACCATATAGAATGACGAAAATCTCTTTGTAAATTTCTTAATATCACTCCCATATCTATTTCCGTCATTACTCTTTAACCTCCAAACTACTTGTGCTAATTAACAAGTAACCAAACACCCATATATGGGTTTAGGGACATTACATGGTATGTTAACTTGTTTGAATTGAAATCTACTCCCTCATATTAACATGTCCCATCACCTCAATTTGATGTTTTGCATGATTTAACCAAACTTTATTTCATAGATCATAATACACTACTTATTTAGGATACTGGAAAATAAAAGATATACACTAGACTGAGAATAAAATCCAGGTTCAAGTTATGGTTTTTTGGCTATTTCTTTTTCAAATAACCTAGTGTATTCATCTGTATTCTAAAGCATGATTGTTGCTCTCTTGGAAGAAAATCAAAGTTACTTTCTTAGAAGGATTTTGATTTATGAATTGTTGGAAGCCGCTTCTGAATAAATGGAAAAGAAAATTTAATAGATTATCCATTTATTGGATTTTAAAAGAGTATGATTAGATTTAAGGACTTACGTGACGAGGAGAGATATATGAAACAGTGAAATGTAGGCTATTTTTTTTAAAGCTTCGAAGCACATTGGTATTGAAAATTGCTGGAGAGACTAGTTGACTGTTAGTTTTTAGGTAAGTGAGTACGATGTATTAGGAATTAAAATTATAAATGTAATGTAAAATATGTTGAAGATTTCCTAATTATCTTATCCGTGGTGATTTCCTTATTAGTTCATCTGCTCCGTTGGTTGATGATTCAAACTATGAGTCTATGACTAGAAGATACTGTCATCTATTCTATTAACTTTCGTCTGCTCCGTTGGTTGACGATTCAGACTATGAGTCTATGACTAGAAGATACTGTCATCTATTCTATTAACTGATCCTTTATTTTTCTAACTCCAAAACTGCTCTCAGGTTTTTCATCACCAGTTCTGTGCTTGATCTTACTATCGTGGGCTTAGATACCATTGAAGGAGATTCAGTTGCACATGGTCAGCAACCTCACTTTAAAGTTTGTTCTAAACCAAACCTTGAATTAGGCAACATTGTATATCTTCTTGGGCACGCAGAGAAAAAAGAACTGTCCGTGGGAGAAGGGAAAGTGGTTATAGCTACAGATAATCTCATAAAACTATCCACTGAAGGCTTTACTTGGAGCCCTGGATCTGCTGGTTTTGATTCGCAAGGCAACCTTGCATTCATGATCTGTGATCCAATGAAGCTAGCCACCTCACCAAATACCAAATCTTCTTCAACTTCATCATCCTCTTCAGCATCTTGGAAGAAGGATCTTCCTATGCAATTTGGCATCCCGATGCCTATCATCTATGACTGGCTAAATCAGCACTGGGAAGGCAGCCTTGATGACCTAAGCAAACCAAAATTGCCACTGATGAGGCTGATGTCAGCAGGCCATAGGAGTGAGCATTCTTGTGCTTCTTTTACTATGAGGCAAGTTTTCAAGGCAACTGAAGAAATTGAGGGAACCACATCATCATCAAATACCGTATCAAAACCTAGAGACCAGTCTGGACAAGGATGTTCTGCTGCTGGACACAATGTTGAGGAGGAAAAGGTAGTCTTGCAACCACATGGTAGCACCACTCACCTTCAGGGAATTCCAACTCCAGAAATCTATGAATCACCAAAGGTCACTGCAAATCCTGTGAAGAAGAACGAAACTGCACAAATCCAACTCTTAGATATCAACTTCCCTCCAAGAATATTTAAAGCCCCACCAACCCAACCTTCAAAGGATCTTCTCCCAGGCTCAGGTGAGAATTGTGTGAATGAAGCTCCTTTACAAAGTTCATACAAAGTGGAAAGAGAAGAGGAAAACCAAATGAAATATAAAGAGGCTGCAGTGATGGAGGAAACTGGCTCAACTGGATCAGTGGGTGATGCACAGAGCGAGGTGCAGTCTAGCTGTTCACCAGTTGGGGTCTCAGGAGTGAGAGATGCAGAGAGTAGTGATGGAGAGACATTGTATTCAGCAGAAACTGCCGAAAGCAGAAATTATACTAGCCCTAGGGAAGGGAAGTTTCAGCCTGTTGGGAGGAGCCAAAGTTGTGTGAGCTACAATAGGTGGGGTCCTGTTCACAGGAATCCTGTGGCTCGAAGAACATCATCCTTGGAACAGCAGAGAAGTTTTATGCAG
Organism: Chenopodium quinoa; assembly: GCF_001683475.1. NCBI lineage: Eukaryota > Viridiplantae > Streptophyta > Magnoliopsida > Caryophyllales > Amaranthaceae > Chenopodium > Chenopodium quinoa. The sequence continues at coordinate 462,476 of NW_018743920.1, read as the reverse complement.
CCGAGAAAGACTTACTCACAAGGAGCTCCATCTCATAAGACAATGGACTATTTCAGTCCTACAGTCTCTTCTATCATGAAGAAGCGGAACAACGAGCAGCAACAGCAGCACCCTCCACCGCCGCCACAGCCAAGCAGGCCTCGGCCAACTGCAGTAAACTCTTCGCCTAGGTGGAATTTTTGATGTACCTACAGATTGTGAAATGTAGAAGATAAAAGGATATACGATAAAGGTATTACTCTTCTTTTGTGGTACATGAAAAGTGAAGCCGCTTGCAATTGTTCCATTTTCTTACTCTGTAAGTTGTAACTAATTTGTTGTCACCACCCTTGTAGACAGGCACCTCTTATATAATAAGAAAAATATTAGAAAGGAATGTTGTAGCTCCACTGTACACTATCAATTACTCATTCTTCATGTAATACATAATTACATATGCCTAAGATTGAATTGCAGCTATTAGCCATCGACAGCTTGACACCAATCAAAATGTTACATAAAGCATTGTATGTTTTATATGCAGCTCTCGTCACATCTTATCATCAACTAAGCTAGCTGACATGAGGATCGTGAAATATGGACACATGGTACAGTTTAGTACCTCATGTCCTCATCGGTCTCCCAACCTTGAGATTAGAAGATCCAATCCTCACCCGACCCCCTTCCTTAGGCACAATACCACATTGGCTATCTTAAGAGAGAGACGACAAACTAGCCGGCAAAATTTTTTCATACAGACATTAAATTAGCTGTTCTACAGACTTTATTTTGTTGCATCAAAATTTTTGATAACAGGACATATAAAGGTAGTAGCATGGTCCATGTATTGATGTATACCGTTGTTTAAACTGTCAACTACTCATGTTCAGATATCTGCTATGGTATCAACAATTCAACATGATTATAATTTTATGGCTCTACTATAGACACGAGCATATCTGCATATAAGCTGTACAACAGAAAGCTCAAAAATTCTTTATCCACTTGTTATGCATGTAAGGACACCAAACCTGGGTGGTCCCTTCATTTTTTTTTTTTTTTTTTTTTTTTTTTTTTGGCATATATAATGATACTAAACCTTAAGTTTTTTATGTGAAATAATTGGGAGGATTTGGATAACATGCACATGATCTCTTTGTGGGACATTGGGGGTACATGAGGTCTCGGCTTATTAAAAAAGATTGACGGTTTGTTTACAATAGGTTATAAATTCGAATTTCTCCCTCTTTGATGATTTGTAATGCCCTTGTAACTCATTTGGATAAAAAAAATAAAATAAAAATAATAAATAAATAAAAAAAATTATGAATAGTGTTGCTTTTGTTGGGAAGATAAGGAATAGCAAAAGGTGTGTATTTGGCAAAATTTTTGCTAAGAATTTTAGTTGCTGATTCTGAGGTTTGTTTGTTTGTTTTTTTTTTTTTTTTTTTTTTTTTTTTTTTTTTTAATGTCATAGATGAGAATAGTCATGTTATCATTTGCAAGTTTTGCCACCTTATTATGTTCTATGAATTAACCATAATCCAAACTAATGTGAACTTAGGTTAGAAAGCCTCAATTAATGGTCTATTAGCAATTGATCACACAAAAATTAATAGCAGATAGGAACTAGCAAGAATGTAGCTCGTGCAAGGTGGGACTGCATATCACTCAAAGTATCAATCATTTTGGAAAGACGTGTTAGCGTTTTAAAACAATTAAATGATGTGTTTTATTATGAATAGACTGCTCATATAGTTGAAATTATTCTTTTCGGGTTTTCCTTTCTATATTAAGTATCATTAAACATTAAAGTGTTTAGATTTTAAAAATGTATGACCATTTGTTTAACATCCTCATACGCAACTATTGTTTCTAGATGATTAATCAAGTAGATCTATGTTTAATTGTTGTGTTCCAAGCACAATTTCCTTCCTCCATACAACTACTTTGACACAACAAATTAAACTAGCGTTAGTCGAGACTTTCAAGTTCAAGTAATAATATTCTAGATGCAAGCAAAGAAAGAGGAAAGGGTCGAACACAAAGTTTGGCAAGACATATGAAAGCATTAGGTCAAGTAGAGTAGATATTAAGGGCTAGTAACTACTCACTGAATAACAACTAACAACCTTTGGCCTCAATTTATTAAAGGTGTTACTAATAAAATGAGAGGTAAGAAAAAACTAAAAAGCAACTCAATTTCTTAGATCAAATTAATCAAAGCAAAATAAGTTTCTTGTATGATTAAAATTTTTAAATACCCTAACTCTTTTCTCAATGTCCTTATAGCTTATTTAGACTTAATGATATATATTAGGAAATTGAAGATCTTCGTGAGACGGCCGCCCAAGTGAGAAGTATTTGTCTAAATTTAAAAAAGAAATTTATTGTTGTAATGAATTGAATCTAGGTACTCCGTAACTCTTACTTTTCATGATTGGACTTATTTGAACATATTAGTCAAGTTAACACGGTTAATTATTTGTTGTATATGAAAATTGATTTATAGATGTTGCATAAATCAACTTTTAATACTCATCAATGATTAAGCTTCAAGGTGTTTTTCTCACATCAAATTCCTCCTATGATGCTACAGAAAGAACTTGCTTTATGATATGCAACAAATTTTCTAGATTACTTCAAAAAAATTAACTTTTATCGGCACATAAGCAAAATTATCAAACTTGTTTTAAGCTACGAAGTTCCTACAAACTTTAAATTTAAGTGACACATAAGTAAAAAAAAAAATGTAATGAAAGATGACTTAATGGTTTAAAATTAAATATAAAAAATTATCTTTCGATATTATGAATTTTATCAAAATATTTGACAAATGAGATCGTAGAATTAAATAAATTTATTAATAATTAAAAAAAACATTTAGAGTCCAAAGAAAAACTATCTTTTTTATATAAGAGAATTTATACTGAAAAGAATTTATACTAAAAAGAAATGGAAAAAATAGTTAGAAATAAGATCAAAAGAGATATACAAGGTTAGATAAAAAAGAAGAAAGGATAATAATTATAAAAATAATCAAGTAAGCTAAGTGTGCATTAATATTTTTCTAATTCAAAAGAGGCATAGAAGTGTTAGAACCAATAGAAACAAGAACATATAAGTAACAAAAACAAACTAAGGAGGAATAAACCAAGGCATAGCAAACCTTGATCGTTCTACTAAGAGCTAACGGTATATAAACACATTTATTACAAAGTAGTTATTAAGAACCTACTCAAGAATTGAGATCGAATTAATTTTTAAAAATTTCTATTATCCCCTCAAATAAACTCTAACATAAGTACGTAATAATTTAATTATGAGTAATTTGTTTTAAAGGGTTGACTATGAGCAATTAAAATTGACACTTTTTTTTTAGAAAGTAAAACAGTGTTAAAATTGACAATTTGACATGGATTGTAAATTTGCAAAAAAAAAAAAAGAAGGGAAATTCTACATGGTGGTCTCATGAATTTAACTTTTCTACGTGTAAGACAAACTTTTTTCCAACTCTCTTCAGTGGCACCAAGGTTTAGAAAAATTGATCATAATGACATTTTTTAGGTTTATGGCTAACCTTTTCAGTTAAAATGGTTAACCTTTGATTTTTTTTTTATTAAAAAATGATTTAAATTATATTTTAAAATAATAAAATTAAAAAAAAAAAAATCCAGTCACCCCACTAACCCTAACCTTGTCGGAATCCGGCCAGCTACCAACTCCCGACCACCGAACCACCTCCCAGCCAACTCCCGACCACCGAAACCACCTCCCAGCCCAACCCCCGACCTCCAATTTCCGACCAGCCCACCTCCTTCCTCCTCCTCCATAATTTTCGACAGCCCATTCCTTCCTCCCTCCTTCCTTTCTCTTTCCATTCACTATCCATTAATTCCAATCCCCTCCACCCAGCCACCCACGACCGACCATGCACCCCTGCCAACCTCCCTTTATTGTCCTCAATTTCTCTCTCTTCTTTTTCAATTTCCGGTCGCCGCCTACCCTCTTTCGACACCGAAATCTCATCTCGCCCCCCTCGAATAATAGAACCCCTTTTTCTATTTCCAGGGTAGTCGGAAACTGGACAAGGGAGGGGGAGGGGCAGCAGCGGTCAGCAGTGGGGTAGGGGTGGGGGTGGTCGAAAACTGGAAAAGAGAGTAGGAGGGGCCGCAGAAGGGTGGGGGTGGTCGGGGAAGGTGGGTGGCTGGGTTCGAGATTGGGAGAAAGAGAGGAGATGGAGGTAGGGGATCGAAGGCCGGCGCACCGACGAAGGTGGAGCTGGGCGCTGACGTTGGTAGGGGTGGGGGAGAGGTGGCTGGTGGACGTCGGGGGGAGGGGTTGCTGGGGCTGGGAATTTTTGGGAATTTTTTTGTTTTTTTGTTTTACTTTTTTTAAATTTTATTATTTTAAAATATAATTTAAATAATTTTTTAATAAAAAAATCAAAGATTAACCATTTTAACTAAAAAGGTTAGTCATAAATCTAAAAAAGGCCACTATGGTCAATTTTTTTAAACCTTAGTGTCACTGAAGAGAGTTGGAAAAAGTTCGTCTTCTACATAAGAAAAGTTAAATTCATAGGGCCAGAATTTCCCAAAAAAAATTCCTGAAAAGAAAAAAAAGAAAAAAAAACCCCAAAAGAATTTACTGTTATTAATATCGATCACATGCGTAAATGTAAAAAAACCAAAAAGTTTGCTCCTAATTTTATGGGAAACAAGTAGACTTTTCTCACCTGCATCTTTTTTATTCCAATTTTTATTTATTTTTAATTCAGTTGCACAGTTGTAGTGACTCCATCGTCCCAATTGTAAAAGATAAATTTCAGAGCCAAAAAAACTAAAAATAAAAACCTTCTTCGGTTTTATCGAACTTAGTCTAAAACCCACGAAAAATATAGGCTCAAATTCAATTTGTTCACAAATAGAAACAGAGAAAAAATCACTGAAAATTTAAATCAGAGATCATAAATCACGATGTTGAATCCATCATGCAATGTAGTAAGTGATAAAATTCAATCTTTTACTCAATGCAGTTTCTGGGGTTCTCCCAAAATCCTCCCTAACTTGAATCGTCGCCGAAACGTTTCTTTTCCGTGCTCGAAACGCCCTGATCCGTCTGTTTCTGTTTCAACGACGACTAACAATGGGCTCACCCAAACTGAAAACGGGTCGGGTTCGATCGGGTTGGCGGACCGGCTCCGGTTGGGAAGTTTGACTGAAGATGGGTTGTCTTATAAGGAGAATTTTATTGTGAGGAGTTATGAAGTTGGGATTAATAAGACTGCTACTGTTGAAACCATTGCTAATCTTTTACAGGTATATCTCTTTTTAACTTGTTGGAAATTTTTGTTTTTGTTTGATTTATTTTTTTTTTGTTAAAGTTATGATTTTGAGTGGTGATTAGTGGATATTGCATTATGGGTTTGATTTAGTTTGGGGTTTTGAGTGGTAATTTGGTGAATTTTGTGAAATGGGTTTGATTAATTGGTGAATTTGGATTAATGGGTTTGAATGTATGATGTAGTTTTGGTTTATGAGTGTCAATTGGTGAGATTTTAATTATGGGTGAAGATTATGTTTGATTTTTGAGTGGTAAAGTAGTGAATTTGGATTAGTGGTTTTGATTAAATGTTGTTTTATCAGTGTTAAAATGGTGAAATTAAAGTAGTTAGTTTTATGAAATTTTGCATTATGAGCAGTAATTTGTTGAATTTTGATTAACATGTATGATTAAATTTGGTTTCTGAGTGTTAAATCAGCTAATATGGATTAATGGATTTGGTAAAATTTTTGGTTTACGAGTAGTAATCTGGTGAATTTGGAATCTTAGGTTTGATTAATTTTGGCTTTTGAGTGGTGAATATGGTAAAATAAGCTTTATAAATTTTGGTTTAGAGTAGTAATTTGGTGAATTGGAATCATGGGTTTGGTTAATTTTGGCTTTGAAATGGTGAGTTTGGAATAATGAAGCATAATTGATCTTGGTTGGTCCATGGATTATTGATCAAGTTTTTGAGTGGTAAAATGCTGAATTTTGGATTGCTGGATTTGATGAAGTTTTGGTTTATGAGCTGTAGTTGAGAAACTAGGTTAATGAGTTTGTCTAACTTTTGGCTTTTTACATGTTTATTGGTAAATCTGGATTATTTGGCTGTTAAAATTCGTTGTGGTAATTGCTGAATTTGGATTAACAAGTTTGAGCGATACGGAGTATGAATTTGTCAGTTATTAGATTAGTTCCCGTGTCATGCACGGTAATTTCCAATAACCATTATTAAACTACGATTATAATTAGTTTTTTTTTTATATAAACATTCTAAATATATACTCCCTCCGATTTTTTTTAATTGCAACTTTGGTGTGATTTGCGGTTCACGAGGCAAAAGTTAAAGGGCATGTGGTAGTGGGGTTAATTAAAGGTGATTAAAGTTTTTGGAGAGAGAATGTTTGACCCACCCCTTAGGAAAGTAGTGGAAAGTAAGGGTAATATAGTAATTTTGAAGGTTTTTGTTTACCCAAAATAGAAATAAAATAGAAAGTTGCATTTAATTTTGATCGGACTAAAATAGCAAAAGTTGCAATTGAAAAAAATCGGAGGGAGTAGTTGACAAATTTTGATTATTATAAAGGATTACAAAAGATATGTTAGATATAAAATGACGTAGAATAATTTTTTTTATAGCTATATAAATATTTGTGTTAAACGTATGCCAAATCTTTTTTTTATTTTAAGTAATTATATTGTATAAGATTAGGGAATTATTTTTGTATAAGATTTATTTCTTTAATTGAATTTTATTCAAAAAAAAAAAATAAGTAAGGACACACCAGAAGATGACACGTGTCATTGCTGGTGTGTCTTTTAGTATATTGTTATTGATTTGTTGTTTGGGTATCATTCAGGATTCATAGATGTTGGAATTCTCTCATATTTAAGATTAATATATCATATGGAACAACCTTCTTGGTTTATGATCTTGATGTAAGACAGTTTTATGCGTTCGATTTGAGCCTTGGGGACTTGAATTTGGCAGTTTATCCTTAGAGGAGATTTTTAAATAACAGTTTTGCTGGAATTTTGGTGACATCAGTTAAAATAAGCTTGATTAAAAAGTTTCTAATGTATGCTTGTCCAGTTGATTCTTGATAGTGATGTCATTTGCAAGGAAGTTTGACGTTTTACTTTTTGATCTTGTCAATGGTCATTTGAAGGAGTGGTCTTCTACATAAAACAATTGGGATCATGACTGTGATTGTGATTATGGTTCACAGAAGCATGAAACTTCTTATGACTGTTACACCAAGAGCTTAGACATTTTATTTTTCAAGGAACATATGACAAAGATCTTTGTTGATGATTACATGGAAATATTAAATTTGGTTCATGTAGCCGACCCCACTTATGGGATTAAGGCTTTGATTGATTGATTGATTGATATGACAAAGACTGTTGTTACCCGTAGTTCAAGAGATACTGAACTTGAATTATTGGAAATTTGTATTCTGTAAATGCCAAATTTTGAATTAAGACTCATTTGATCATGTCTTTGATTATTCTTTAATCTGTGTTATAGTCATCGTGTAACATTGTGCTGGTAATCCTTTATGCAACTTCCGTGAACTGATTCTTCCTTGTCATTTTCTGATATCTTCTACTATGCATAGATGCTTGATATTGGTATCACTTTGAAAAACAACTATTGTTTTAAAAGTGCTGTTAAGATATCTTTTCTCTTACAGGATATGCTTTATGAAAAAACACTGTATTCTGTTCCATTTTAATGTTAGAAGGGGTCTTTGTGATGTAGGAAGTGGGGTGCAACCATGCACAAAGTGTTGGATTCTCAACTGATGGATTTGCAACAACCCCTACCATGAGAAAGCTTCATCTCATATGGGTGACTGCACGCATGCACATTGAGATATACCGATATCCAGCTTGGTATGTTTACTTTTGCTATTGCTGTTGAGGTTTTCCAGGTCATGTTATTCATTGACATGTCTTATATGTGGTGCAGGAGTGATGTAGTTGAGATAGAGACGTGGTGCCAAGCTGAAGGAAAAATTGGGACGAGGCGTGATTTCATTCTGAAGGACTATGCAAATGGTGAAGTTATTGGAAGAGCTACTAGGTAATTTCCATTCATCAGGCCTATTTCTTCTCATTTCTCTCATGCCTTGTAGGTAATGTCTGTGTGATTGGTGTATAACTAAAATGTGTATTTGTACAGTGTACAGGTTGAAATTACATAAGGATTTCCCCTTACAAAAGACTGTTTGCTAGATGTATATTTCCTGTCTTTGCTGAAAAATTTATTTTAGACATTATGGAATTAGCCTTTCTTCTTCTATGTTGAATCAGATGACACTAAAGCACAATTTGATTCAGAATACCCATGGACATATTAGATTTATGTTCATTATTTACAATAGTGGATGGTGGGAACTGAGTAAGAATTTAATTTTTTAGATTTCCACTGGGCTAGGAATGTTGTCTGGTACCATATAAACCTATATATCTTTGGTGCATTTTAAAAAAGCCTTAATACTTGTATTGGTTTTTGTTGAAGATGGCTGCTAACCAGTTCTTTTTCTTATTGCAGTAAGTGGGTGATGATGAACATGGATACAAGAAGGTTGGAGAGAGTTACTCCTCAAATTGGCAAGGAATATTTAATATATTGCCCAAAAGAGCTTCGGTGAGCCCTTTAATATATCTGCCTGTACATTTTTAGAGTGTGATAAAAGACTGAGATTGCAATATATTCTGATGTATCTTAGTTGTGGTCTTCACTAGGGATGCTAATCGAGCGAGTCGATCACGAGCTAAGGGGTGCTCGACTCGTGATCGAAAACCATGGCTCGTGCTCGACTCATTACTCACTAAGCTCGTTAACATGTTGCTCGTCTCGTGATCGGTTAATTTAATCGTAGCTCGACTCGGCTCGTAACTCGTGTAGTTCAATTCTGCTCACAAAAAAAAAATAAAAATAAACGGATGAATAACTACAGATCTACAAGAAATAAGAGTTAAAAAACCAAAAACGCCCAAATTGTTCCTCTAGTTGGCTAGCTGCTCAAGTAGATTGAAAAAATTGACCAACTTTTTGAATGAATATGTTAGAACAACCACAGATCTACAAGAAAAGAGGGTAAAATCTAAAACGCACCTACCATTTTAAGATTGAAGCTTATTCCTTGTTTAAATAGCCTTTTAGTTTATCTTGATTCATGGTTCCTTCTTCAACTCATATCATAGAGCTTCTTACTTGAAATTTGAGAAGTAAAAAGAGAAAAAGAGCAGATTATTGGAACCCCAACAGTGGGTGGTGGCTGAAAGGCGTGACTGTGCGAGAGCTAGGGTTTTTTTTAGCAGTTGAAAGCTAAGTAAGTCAGTAAGTGTTTGAGTATAGTTTGTAAAATTGTAATGGGCCTATAGAATGTACTACTTCAGTACTTCGTATTAGTGGTAGTGGCTTTAGTGATTATTTTTTTTTATTAATAACTTTTCTAATAATATGCAACAATTAATTTTTTACATTTTCTATTTTGTTTACTATAATTTTTTATTTAATATTTTAATAATAAAATATTATCGAGCTGCTCGCGAGCTTATCGAGTCGAGTTATAGCTTGCTCGACTCGTGTTCGTTAAGGTTTCGAGTCGAGTCGAGACAACTTGAGTCGATTTTTGACCGAGTCGATCTCGAGTTGCTCCCGAGTTGCTCAACTCGATTAGTACCCCTAGTCTTCACCATGCTTCCCTTTTTGTTATCCTGCATTTGTAGTTTATTAGCTGGTTTACTGCTCATTATCACTTTTTTGAACCCTTTCATTATATGAATCTTGGTATGTAGGTACGAATTTAAGTGTCTAATATGCCTTCAGCCTTTCAATTATCACTTGTTTGATTTATTTCCAAGCGTTCAGAACAATCATGGTGATAATTCTTTGGCAATGAAACTCTGGCTGTTGACTAATGTGGGTTTTTATTAAAAACTAGATTTGGTTTAGATTAATCATTAATGAAAGACAATATACTCTAGATAAGTGCAAATGAAACAAGCACAAAGTTATGAAAGATGGATAAGTGCTCAATTGGATCATGTATATGCATGCCATGGTTGTGTATAAGATCTCGCTATATCTATGTGACAACCAGATAGTATACAATTTGACCTTGCAAATTTACATGGTCTTGCACTTCTTGTGCTCAATTCTATGCTTTGTGGTGGTTTCATCGTTTGAGTCTAAGGCTGAGAGGAATATATTCTTAGGGAATATGTGTAACAGTTCCAGTAGAGTGGACAGTAGCTGAGAGGAATGGGAATCCTCATTATTTATTGTCTTTTACATGTATACTTTAATACTTAGTTTTTGGGTGATGCAATCACCAATAAAGGCAAACTTCATTGTTGATTCGTAGTGGACAAATAAAACTTAGGACAGTAAACTTTGTATGCCTCAAAGTTCTGCTTGGCATCAGCCCCAATTGGAAATGAATTCCCATCATCTTTTTACAAGTTTCAGTGTCTCTCTACCTTGCATACACCTGATATCTTCAAAGGATAGCCTGTTATCTTTTCATACAATTTTATCTGCATGCATTGCCTTGCTTAGTGACATAGAAATTCCATATACACTTTTGATGGCATATGTTGCATTAGTTCTGGTGCTACAACCTTTGTGTACTCCTTTAGGCTAGCATAAACAGCAATGAGAGTTTAGGAGGATTTTTGCAACCATTCATTAGTTTTCCCCTTTCCAATAAATAAATACACAAACATCTTGAATGATCAGAATACATGGGTATATTTTATCTTGGCTGTGGACTATCCTAATCTTTTAACTTAATCTTCTTCCTTTTCATCATTAGATTTAGGTAGAGCAATTACAGCACAACGCACTTAAGCTTCTCTCAATTTTTTGAGCAATTCATTCTCTTCCTTTGCCTCAAAGATAAAGAAGGATTTCTTTAGCAAAGCTTAGACTTTTTTGAGTCTTCCTTGGGCTGCTATGTAATACTTTTCTCTCAAGTCTTTATTTTAGAGAGAATTTTTGTCACCATCCTTTTTCAAGAACCTTCTAGAGTTCCAACTAAAAATATGACTTAATTTATCATTTGATTGCCTATTTTTGCTTTCTTAAACCTTGTTCTGGATTTCTGGGCCATGGGATTCCAATACTATACATGTTATATACTGTCGTATGTAAGGCTTCTTATAGGTTCACATAGATTGCCTCATTAGTGTTTTACCCAGTTTAGTTCCTTTTCTTTCACCAGAAAACAAAATTCTATTCATCCAGAAACTGTTTTGCTTTTGGTCAATAGGGAGCCACAAAGAGCAATGATGTAGATGGAATTTGATCCCTAATCTTAGGAAGTCACCTCCCACCCCTCCCGACTTTACCAACTAAGCTAGCTAATGTGCACATCCCTTCACCCAGCAATTAAATCTTATACTTGGATTCCTCAGCTGACCCTCTGTATTTTTGTAATGTCCCTCTAGGTGGACTATGCAAGGTGGTTGTCTAGACTTTGAAAAATATAATGTGATGCCTCATTCTAATGATAGCTTTCTTTGTATCTTTAAATTATGATGAATTACCGAGCTTTCATTTTACCCTTAAAATTCTCTTATAGCTATTTATGTGATGACATCTGTAGATTAGCATTTCCTGAGCCAAACAACAATAGCTTGAAGAAAATATCAAAGCTGGAAGATCCTGCTCAATATTCAAAACAAGGGCTGGTGGTAAGATTGTTAAATCGTTGAGCATAAACACCTTACAAATGTGTCTTTATTTTTTGTGCTTGAATTTCTCTATTCTACCTAACATGAAACTTTTTGTGTGTCGAATATTATACAGCCCAGAAGAGGTGATCTGGACATGAACCACCATGTAAATAATGTCACCTACATTGGATGGACTCTGGAGGTGAGTTGAGACCCTTTCTATTGCTAGTTCCTTGCAGACTCTCGTTTTCCATCATAGGTGGCTTTCTGTTTACCAAAATGATATGTGTGAACTTTCATCCATTTGGAATAAGTTCATCTAGTTGTCACGCTGTTTTTAGCCATCATGAGTAAGACTAAACTTTATATTTAAGGAGTATTTTCTATGCTCTTCCCATCAGGTCAGCGGGTGTGTACTCGTGTACAAACAGTATGGTCTAATAATTTGCAATTAACATAATTTATCTTTTGGCAGAGTACTCCTGAAGAACTCGTGGACACTCATGAGTTGCGAAGCATCACCTTGGACTATAGGCGAGAGTGTCAGCGTAATGATGTTGTAGATTCTCTCACAAGTGTCGAACCAATAAAATTAAATGAATCCATCTTACAGAATGGAGCAAATGGATCTCCCACATCAACTAGAGACGAAAATGATAGTGTTCAGTTCTTGCATCTGTTGAGATTATCTGCTGATGGGTCCGAAATCAACCGAGGGCGCACTGAATGGAGAAGGAAGCCTGAGAGACAATGATCATTCTTTTTTTGTTTCTTTTCATGTTTATTTTCAGTATACCCTAGTTATTGAGGTTGATTTTGCATTTATATTATTTTGCGTTCTTTTTGCGCTTGATAAAATAATATTTTGATTTCATCGTAGAATCAGGAAGAACACTAGCCCTATGCCGGCCCAATTAAATTTGTATGTAGTATTTGGTGCAATTTATATTACTGCTTTCTTTATCATTTGGGAATTTGATTGTAAATCATGAGTTTCCTTTGCCAGCATAGTTGCGGATACTTAATACTCCATACTTCATAATTTTGCAGCTACGGTTTTTCTGATAAACCCTAAAGAAAAAAGCACCCACAACGAAGATTTTGATTAGCCTCGAACATTCTATCTTCACTGTGCTCCATATCAATGAACTGTGTATTGCATTGGCTCAGCTTAATGATCTAGGTTCACAATCAACCCAGAATAATGGTAAAATACTGCCAATAAATTGCTTTGATACAAATTACTTAAGGGTAGAGCAAACTTTTCCCAAGTTGGTGAAGAAGCTGAAATGCATCTAAATGAACAACTAACACATACTAAAACAGAATGCAATATATTGTCATTTTCTGTAAAGTGGAGATTATACTCACCTTGTGTAAAATTCAAGTAGTAATTCTACCAAATTTATAACCAAAATAAGAACCACCCCCATTTTTTACCATCTTGTCAGTACAGAGTATATTAAACAACAGTACTTCATATACCTCTATAAGGTTGAGGTTTTGATTTCGATTTTTGTCAAACGTGTACATGTACTAGTTCCTCTTTCGAAGTTTTCATCGCACAAAAGAGCAATATCTTAAGGAAGAGTGAGGGAACCATGACGAGAATGCATACAACATTGCTGGTTTCAGTCCTGGTCCTCGGGACAGTCCTTACTGTTTCCGTGTCTGGAAGAGTCGTGCCAGCGGACAAAGTCTATCAGCCTCAAGGACTTGGTTTGTTGGGGCACCCATTCCTTGGGGTCTTCCCCCTCGCCCCTCGGAAGGCCTGGGTTTCTCTTTGGTCCTTTTGGCAGATTTGGTTTCTTCCATGGTTTCCAAGGAAGCCTATACAAGGGTAATCTGAATGCTGAAGCAGTAGCAGCTGCACCATGATCTGAGCACTATGCTAGAAGTATATGTATGAACTATGAATAAAGTATTTTACCTGTTTGGTGAAGTTTGAAATGACACTGTTATTTTCATGCTCTAAACAAAAAAATCATCAACTATTATATGATTCCCGTTGTTTAAGCCTTTGAAACATACAAGGGTAAAGGGTTGCATCGTAACAAAACTTTATAATTTTATTTCATCTGTTAGCACACAATTTGCAGGTTTGTTCAAGGTTAGACATGAGAACAAAGAAGCATTGGAGAAGCAAACAAAATAAACAAATAAATTAAAAGAGCCTCCTTCAACCTCTTCCTTTGCACAGCATGTGGGGACTGTGTAAATAGGTCCGGCGAGACCCTAGCCTGAATCCGTGAATCACAACATCACCCCAAGTATGTGTCTCATATATAGATGGGGCAAAGACAGATCGTTAGAGTATTTTAACAGAGGACAAATTATCAAACCAAGAAAATAACTCTTCAATCTTTTTGGAAAAGCAAGGTTACCAAGTATTCATATCTTCTGCTGCTATACACTGCACTAGGAACAGACAATACAAATTAAATTAATACAAAGTGGCATGTTAAGCAGCTTGTCTACCAAATCCTATGGTAGATAGAACCGCTACCCTTCGCAACTATAGGAGAAATTATCAGTGTATTGTACTGAAATCTCAAGCCACAAGAATAACGACCCTTTAAAAAGGGGCAATGAGTCTTAACAACTTATCAGCTAAAAAAGCTGAAACAAATCTTCCTGTAATCAGAATACAATTGGCAAAATATGCAGAAAATAAGACAGATTATGAAATTTGCATAGTATATCAGGGTGTACCATGCTCACGGTACACCCTGTAGAAAATAAAGGCATTCTTCAAATTAATTTTTTTTTTTAAATGATTCCTCCTTAATTTAAGGGATTTGTTAGTTATTCTCCATATTAATTGTTTCAAAAATAGATTTGATATTTTTGGAGAGATATAATTACAATTTCGAAATACAGAGAGAATTTCCAGAGAGAGAAAATTTTTAGCAGAGAAAATTAATGGCAGGGTGTAAGACATTCGACATGATTCCATTACAAATTTGTTGATAATACGTATAAGAATGAAGATTTGGTTAATAATGAAGATGAATTTGAGGAATTCATAATCAAAAGTGAAGGTAATTTTTTTTTTTTTATATAGGTTTTTTCGTATTAAAATTTTATAATTATAATTACGATGTTGATGCTAATGATAATGTTCTCTTAAATTGTTAAATTTCATAATTTGTGGATTATTTTGTAATCAAAGGAAATTGGTTTTTTTTTTTTCAAAGGTTGAAGATGATGTTTTTTTGATTATGATGAATGTTCCTTTATCACGCGTTCAATTTGTTAATTGTAATGGAATATGTTCTTTAAGTCCGATTAATATGTTCTTTGAGTCTAAATTATATGTTCTCTACGTTACAAATTACGTTCTTTAAGGTATAATGTTCTTTGTGTTTCAATAATATGAACTATGTTATTTTTACTTGAATAATATGTTCTTCTATATTCATGTTCGTTTGTTTTAACTCTTATATTCTTTTGGGTTTTGAGTGATATAGCACATATTATTTTAAAATTAGTTTTTACATCATTTTTAATTATTAAATTATTCATCTTCAATATTATTTATTAAATTTATATTTTTTTATGTTAATAACATTATATTAGTGTGTACATTTTTGTTTTCAGGATCACGATGGTTGATGGAGATATTCTTTTTGGACATCATTTTTTGATGATTGATTTTCAGATCCAAAGAACATCTATAACATTTATAAAGAACATGATTATTTTATGTAATAAGCACCACTTAAATTAAAATATTTAAATTTAACAAGGATGGCCCAAACAAAAATTAAAGAACATTTTCACAATAAGTAATGGATATTATATGACAATAAATGTACATTACAATTACAGTTAGAGAACATGGACATTTAAAATATTTTATCAAAAGATCTAATAAAAATCATAATATTAATAGTGGACATATGGAAGAAATATAGTGCTAATAATTAATTGTACTTTACTTACAAAAATAAAGTACATCAAATTTTCTGATAAAAAACATTATAAAAATATACTCACAAGAATTACACATGACCATTATTATTATAACGAATATTATAATAATTACATAAAAAAAAAATTGTTAAAAGAATATGATTGATTTTGGTAGTTTTTTTTTATTTTTTTATTTTTTATTTTTTTGTTTCACATCCACATGTTCTCTTTCAAATGAATGTTCTTTGTTACAAAGCAACCATGTTCTTTCCACGTTTTTTTAATTTGTTCGTTGCATGCGTTTTATTTTTTGGACAACGCCCAGGTGTACCATGCTCATACTACATCCGGGTGTACAGATCAACGATTAGACAGAATATTGTTGCCAATATGGCTAAAAATGTTTTAACCAAAACCAATCCATCTAATAATTTATAACATTGAATGTTTTGACAAATCATATTGATAAGCTTGTCTAATCTATATTGCCGACAGTATCAATGATAGTATCTCTATCAAAGGCCAACAACAGCCACAACATTTGAATAATATGACCCAATGGGATGAGGTAACCTTGAAGCCCCGATGGCTAATACTAAAAGAAAGAAGAAAGAAATAAGAATGAGAAACCTAAATTAGGGCATCTGAAGTTCCACCAATACAACGGACATCACTTTACAAACTCCCGGATATTGGCATATGGGGATACTCCCCAACCTTATAGTCCTTTTTCTTATAAATTGGAGGCTTAATTAACAATTTGCTGAAGATCAATGACTTCTTTCTAACCTCCACCAGCATCGAAAGACATCAAGAATTTCCTTCTTTGACATGAATAGATAGGAATCTGTTGAAAAATAAGAAAGACCAAACATTCAGTGAGTTTTTTGTACAAATTTCCAGATATGGTGTAGCTTATTAACATAACAGGTATAAACAAAGGATTTGGTGTTCAGAATAAATGCCATTTACATCACAAATTACAATTGCAACAGTTTCCATACAAAAAGGTTTTCAATTTTCCGGGCAAGAGGAGGATCATTGAATAAAGGCAACAAAATCCAATAAAATATACAAGCAGCCCATGAGGAGGAGAGAAACAATGCTGAACTTGTATCAAATGAAGATATTCCAGCATGCTAAACAAACACCTCAGCAAAGACTGTTAAACTAAAAACAAATATCCAACGAAACAAGCCTAGGATGAGAGGACACCAAGCCACCACCTACCCCCAATAACATACAGTAAGGATGGAAGGTGGGTTGCGAGTAGAATCACATCAATAAAATTCGGTCATAAAAAAGAATAAAGCAATAAAATTACATTTCATGACAAGAAACACATCATTTAAGTAAAAGGAACATTAAAAATATATAGGTATGCTCACATAAGATCAATGTTGGAAAAATTAATTTCTACACTTCCAAAAACCATTTCCAAATTAGTAAAAGACTTTATAATCTGAAGTTTTCTGAAGCACATTTTATCTTCAATGTACCATAGCACTTAAAAAAACAAAGCTCTTCAATATCTTTGATGTCCCTGCCTCTCAATCCAATTTCTTGCAATACTTCACATAGTTTGGATTAAGCTAACCTATATTTATTTGTAAAATAAAAAACTGATACTAATATATAATTAAGAATCCCAAAGATAGGGTGAGCTTTTCAGTGAAGCAGAGTGCCGAAGAAACGTTCAGGTAGAGTTGCAAAGAATATATTATTCGCAAATTTATAATCTCCGAGAATAATTAATCAGACCTATTGAGCAATTCTAAGGTCTGAACCAACCAAATTAATCACATAATTTTAACTTGGTGTAACAATTGAGATAAGAGGAAGAGAGCGACAAGCTGACAACTGAGCACCACTGTTGCCAACTCATCTAGCTTCAAGTAAGACTAAAAATGAGTAGAAGCAGCAAGGAGGGTGCAGAAGGTTGATCATTTTGAGCTACACCTCAGCTTCAATTGATCATACAGCAACGAGGAAAAGGCAGAAGCTTCGCCTAAATGAGAAGGAGACCAGCTAGGGCTTCACAAAAACAAGACAGACTAGAGAGGAAGACTGCTATTTGCTTTTTGAGTTGGGCTACATATTTTTTTGGGGTTTGAGAAGGAGGAGGTGGCTTGAGGACTCATTTTTTTAAGTAAAGTAGGGCTCTCAGAATCATGCCTATGTTCAAGATCCCACCATCCCAGGGCTAATTCTTTCCAGTTTACGACTTTGCCTGTCATCCAGATCCTTAAGCTAAATCTGGTGGTCAATGAAATACGATCCAGAGCACAAATGAAAATAGAAAAAAGATTGGGATGTCACCTAAGAGAAGGTACAGGCCCCATAAATCAAAAGCATTAAACTCGGCCAGTGTCAACTTTAAGTGAGTTCATGAAGCCACAACATTACACCAGATAAAGCTGCAACCTATGTCCACAAATACGTAGAACAAGTTGTGCAGCTTCAAGGGCCTATTACAGATAAGACACATGATTAATGACACAAAAAGACAAGGCACAACCAAATCAATGATGTAGGACCTGAAAATATGAAATTGTGATGAATAGATCAGATGACTTTCATTTAACAGATATTCATTCAAGGTATGCACTGATAAAATGAACAGGTATCAGAGAGACTGGTTATGCTAATAATAGAAGCAGGAACAAACCTCAAATTTATCTAGTAGTAGGTAGGTAGATCCTGATTACATCTTTCATTGTCACCTTTCTCCTGCAGGTAGGACACTTCCCCTGAGTAGAAATTGATTTCTTAATGCATGCCCTGCAGAAAATGTGACCACACTTTGTTGTCACCTCTTCAACCAAAGGACTTATGCAAACAGGACAACTGAATGTGGGCTCAGGTGGAGGAGGAGGAGGTGGTGGTGGTGGTGGTGGTGCAACCATGCTTCTTGTTTGCGCTTGACAACTCTTACCATTTCCACACTAACATCAAGAAAGCAGAGAGTATCAAGCCAACAGCAATCATCTATTAAATAATTAATGCCTAAATCCTACAACTAAAACCTGTCCAAACATCACAGATTATCACTACAAATACAATTCCAAAACCTGAAATAACCATCCAAATATAAGGCAGCCAAAACCACTAATCAAATAGCAATGACATTATGAATGTGAGACGATGAAACACAACGATAAAACAAGTGAATCCACAACTGAAGACATCTTACATATTTCACCTTGACAATAAAGTATCATGACCTGCTAATTTACAAAAAACAGGGCAAGTATATACCAAAATGGAGAGAAACTACCTCGGATCCAAATCTAGGCTCTAGAGCATGGTAAAAGGCAAAAATAATTACCATATTTCACTTTATTGAAGCAGCTATGCTAGGGGTCACAACAGTAATTATTCAAACTGATTAGGAAAGTTTTTTTAAAAAACCATGAAAACTCAATTCAACTGTTGGGCTAATTTGGCCAACATTCCAAGCTAAGTTGAGCAATATATTAAACAAAAAATCAAATCAATCCATCATATTTTACACTCTTGCAAGAGAAACAAGCTATATTACACAACCCTAAATAGACAGAACCCAAACTTTCCCTACTGAACCAAGTAAAATTTGGTAGGTATACTAGCAGCTCAGAAAAAATATTACCAAATGTAAAAATTATAAAAAAGTACATACAAAACCTTTGCAATTGTGCCCATTAAAACTTAATTAAGGAAATAAAGAGATTACCCTCTCCCTTTGCAACCCTTGCACTTTATTAAGTTTTGTTACTTGATCAAACTATAACGAGAAACAAGAATAGCCGGCAAGAGTACAGGAAAACACATACTGAAGAGCAAATAGACTCGCAATATATGATAATTACCACGCCATTGCCGCGCCTTTCCGGAATAACATATGATTCACAATTGATGACAGGTGGGTTTGTTGAGCCTCTTTGTCGCTTGTTACGGTTATTAGCAGCAACTCTACTCGAAGATTCTATTCCAAAAACAAAACATACAGCAAAAGTAAGTCCATTGCAGTTTGGTAAAAGAGAGGAAGATTAAACTTATTGATAACACATGTATCAGATAAATCACATTTTGGACACGCAAAACAAATTCTATGAACTTTACCATGTACATTCATTTGAGCAAAAACAGAACCTGCAAACCATCTACTATATTAATAGTGCCCAACAAAGTGTGCCAGATTTTATTCAGAGACTAACAGATCCCAAAACCATCACCTTCACTTTTATAGTTCCACAAATTTTATTCAATATGATCCTACTGAAACCTGACTACCTCATGATTAGCCTCTATGGTACTATATACAGGTACAGTAGCGTGCATCATTAAAACCGATAAGTTGAAATATAAGCTTAGTTTAAAAGGCGCAAAGCGCAAAAGTCATTGGACCCTAGGCGCAAGGCAAAGGCACGTGCCTTGTAGGTGAAGCGCACTATTTATATATAAAGAAAAAAAAAAAAAAAATTGGATTAGACAAGTCTTCAGAAAAAAAATGAAAAAAGGTGAAAGGGGCAATGTGATTAATAGCTAGGGTTCTTCAAATAAAATTAGGGAATATTGTTTATCTCTCCCCTAATATTAAAGTAAAGCTGACCGTTGCAGAGTCACAACGTGCGCCTTTTCCTGCAGAACTAAGGTGCCAGCTCTCGCATCTGGCTGCACCTTGCGCCTAAGGTGCGCTATAAGAATTGTGCATGTGTACATCAATTGATTTAGTCAATGTACAGCATGTTTTAGTTAATAAACTTGTCAAAGGCATAATACCATATCCTTAAAGTAGCCAGCATTCTCCCATAAGTATAAAGAGTTTGCAGTGTATGTTATGCACCTCTTTTCTCCCCCATTCTCCTCACCTATCATTAAGAACTTTCAAAAAAGTCTGCACCACAAAATAATCACACCAGATATCCTTCATCTTTGATTGCACAAAATAAACAAAGTAACCCTCATTTTGAACATTAAATCCACAGTTCACCTACTTCAAATATCAAAGTCTCAAAGACTCTCAGCCGTTTAATAATCCTGGAAAGTCTTCCCCCCAACTCTAAACCAAAATTTTCACAGCAAAGTATTAGGCAACTCGATAAGGAGACATAACAACACCTAAGTTTGTGGAAGATGAGATTAGGTATATACTCTAATCAAAACTCAAAAGGAAGATAATTTGCACAACACATTTTTCAACAGCTTGACCAAGAGCAAAATGTATAATCTAATTACGAAACAAGCAAAACCTAAGGCTTGTTATCATTGCACCACACATTTTTCAACAACAGTACAACTCATCACACACTTAAAAGAAAGCAAGTCCAAGAGAAAGACAATACTTTAATCTAAACTCAAAATAAAGAAAAATCATGATCCACAGGAAAGTGAAAGAAAAGGGATTATTCCATAACCTAATACAACCCTTAACTAAAATGATGAAGAGAAATCCGTTACCCTGATCAATGTCAACAACATTACTTCTAGTTTGATTCCTCCTTGAATTATTTTTGGCCTGCCGTAAGAAAATTAGATTAAAACACAACCATTCAAACTCAATAGTTAAACATACAATAGTTAAACATGCCAATTTTGAAGGATACCCCAACTATAATTAAGCAACCAAAAGGAAAACAATCTACCTCCGCAAAGGCCCTTGGAGAGCATAAAACGACATCGTCATCAAACGAATCCACGTCAATTGGCACAACAACTTGCGGTGCAGACAACGGTTGCCCAGCTTGAACTTGCTGATCAACCGGCGGTGCATGGCTCGATGTGCCAACCTCACAAAAATTATCAGAAGGTGGCACATTGAGATCAACATTTAATACCATTTTACTACGTTGTGAGTTGCGGGCGGTACTCTTGGGAGGAATAACCCTCGAAACCCTTGCGCTCATGCTACAAACAATTTGAGTCACCTATAAAACGCTCCAGCCTAACAACCCTTAAGCATGTAAAACACTAATTAGATGTCAGATCAACTAAAACTACATACACTTAATTTGTTTTACCTCCTTTCACAAACATCAAAAACATATGAAACCCCTCAAATTACCCCAATTAGTTATAATTTTTTAGCATGCTTCCAAAATTAAGAACAGTAATTGCATGAATTTAAGCTTCAAATTCCACTTCACTTCTTACACCCCTCTTCCAAAATAATTATAAATATAAAAAAATATATATATAGTTTCATAAAAAAAGATGTAATCTTGTTTCAAAAACAAGCAATCAAGAGGCTCCCTAACCCTAAAAATTCAATCTTTATGTAACTTCCAACACACCCAAATACCCAATTAACAAAATTCAAATCAGAAACCCTAAAATCAACAATTCCAATTCAATTGACCAAATTGACACAATCAAACAACAAATTGACGATACCCGATCAAAATTCATCAATAATAACATTAACAAATTGAAGATTCTGGAGATAAAAACTACCTGATGATGATGAATTGATGATTCCGGCAGAAAACCCCAAAATGGGGGTAAAATTAAAAAAGACCCAAAATTGTGATTATTTGATAAATCGACTGTAAAAATGAGGAGAGAGAAGGTGGGTAGAGGCGTAGAGACGGTGGAGTGGTGAGTTATATAGGGCGGACCATTGAGGTGTGAACCAGAATAAAGAAGCAGAAGAGAGAAACACGGTTTTTTCTTTCTTTCTTTTGTTTTAGAAAATTGGAAATTTCAAATACTTCCTCCGTTAATATTTACAACATATACTACGTATTAAAAATGGGTGTTAACTATTATTTGCAATAAAGAATTTTCTTTTCTTTTTTGAGTAACTTTTTAAATGACAAAATTTTCGTCATGCCCTAGTTAAAAACTGTTTATATATTAACCTTCTTTGTTATTCTAATTAAATATCCCTAAGCTATTATCCACAAATCTAACATAATGATTCCCACCAAAATTAGCCTCACCTAGATACCCTTTTCCAACCATTCATCAGATCCCTCTTCATCTTCTCACCGACCCTCTTCAATTCATCCCTCAACTACCTCCATTAATGAGGTTGTTAAATCCTTTACCTCTGGAGATCGTTCCAGATTTCAACATTCTCTCTCTTCTCTTCTTTCGATCTAGTTTACCTCATTCAATTCATCCCTCAACTACCTCCATTAATGAGGCTGTTCAGTCATTTACCTCTGAAAATCGTTCCAGATTTCAACACTCTCTCTCTTCTCTTCTTTCGATCTGGTTTAACTCACTCCCTCTCTTCTCCTCTTTCGATTTGGTTTACTTCACTCTCTCTCATCGTTGAAACCCTAATTTCTCTAGATTTTACACCTTATCTGGCTGCGCACCTACTTTCTTCTTTGAAAACCCCAAAAAAATGAGTTCCCCAAACGAGAAGAAACCAGATGAGGACATAATTACGACCTACAAATGCCAGCGTCGTACTGGGAAGATGAGGTTGATTGGAACCCATAGGGAAACTTACCTGGATATGCGTCGTATGTATGGTGTGGGTGCGAAGCTTGCTCCTTACGACTCTGATGAGGAAGATGAGGGGTTTAAGGTTGCAGATCTGGGCAACAACGGTGAGGGTTCGAAGAAGGGTCATGCTGTTGATGTTGTGAAGAGTGAGGATGCTGAACCCCCTTCTGTAGCCCATACGCCGGAAAAGACTGTAGAGGAGGCGGTAGATCTGGGTAGATCTAGGTCTACTGGAGTTGTCTCCGGCAAGAAGAGGGGTAGATATGGGTCCCCTGTTGACGAGGTTGTTGATGGTGATGGGGATGACAACCCTTCCAACTGTGGCTCTAACTAATTTCGCAACGGAACTCTTTTCTGACCCTTAAACTTTGGATTCATTGCGTTCAATTACTCTAAGTCCCTGATTTGCTTGCTGGTTGTGATAATTAGCCTCTGTTTGCTATGTTGTCCCTGATTTGCTTGCTGGTTGTGATAATTAGCTTATGATTACTAAATTGTGGGTTGTTGATAAATGCGGGCATTGTTGTTAAATTCTGGCATTTTTGGGTAATTTTTGGCTATATTAGCCTCTGTTATTATGATAAATTTGGGTAATTTTGCGAATTTGTTGGCTATTTGTGATAATTTCTGTTAGATCTTGATAAATTCTGATTGTTGGCTATTTGTTTGCTTGTGTTTGGGAATTAGGTTGCTATATTAGCCTCTGTTTGCTATGTTATGTTGTGCCTTGTTATTAGTAATTGTTGCATGATGTTGGTAATTTGTGGCTTCTGATTGTTGGCCATTTGCTTGCTTGTGTTTGGGAATTAGGTTGCTTGAGGTTGTTCATATGTGGGTCCTACTTCTTTTGTGGGTTGTGCTTGTTCCTTTGTAGCTTGAGGTTGTTCATAATTGGCACTAATGGCTTTGGGGTTTGTGATATGATGAATGATGATGAACTTGTAGCCTATTGTGAATGGTGTTAGATGTTCTCAGTGAAAACTAATTCAGAGAACATATGTGCATGCATTTCAGTCCTCTACTGTTGGAGTCCCTTCTGTTTTGTTCAGTCCCCTACTGTTGGAGTCCCTTCTAATTAAGGGAACATTGTTGCCTACATGTGTGTTCCTACCTGATGTAGGAGTCCCTTCATGTAGTGTCTGTGTGTGGGAAAAATCCAAGTGGTGAAGGGACTCATTTGACAAAAAAAAAATTCACAAGTTGGAATTGCTCCGACAACTTCAACTGTAAGTTGTTGTTGAGGGAACCACTTATGCAACACCCTCTGATGGATTTAAACTAGTGTGTGTCTGTGTATCACAGTCAAAAACTTAATGTAATCACTTCTTGTACATAAAGCAACCACAATTGATATCATTAAGTTTTTCAAAAGGTTGTACATGTTCAAAAGAAGCTAGTTAAGACTGCCTTACAATATTAACTCTGAATGTAAACAAAATACACCTAACCAATGAAACTCAAACATTTGTCAAACTAAAAACACAAAAGACTACCTATTACGTTTCCATTTGCTTCCTTGCTCTTCATTGGTTATGTGTGGCAGTCTCACTATCACCTTGCTCTTGTGTCTGAGATGGGTTCAGTCTGCATCAACTTGAATACCTTTATCACCTTCATTGCCTTCACCTGTTGATTGATATGAATAAAGTGTTGAGATAATCAACAGCTTGTTGAACCACATTCCTGTCCACTTGTAGTTGTTCTGGCGGCAAGCAAAGTCTTTACAGCCTTTTCTTCCCTTTGTGTGGTGGGGTAAAATTATTCCCCCCTAGATGCTTGAGTATTTCTTCCATGCAACATTGTAGTGTTATCTAACAGTGCTTGTTCAACACTAGATTAAACAAGTAATAATCCCCTTTGACCTTGTCTATGAGTTCCCCCAAGTCCTTAGGGAATGACTGGTACTGTATGGACTGTATGACATTGAACAATCCAAGATCTAGCACATTTAAGTCTGGTGACTGTGCTGGCTGGTAAATGAGCTGTATTTTGAACCTATCTGACTGACATGCATCAATGAATTCCTCATCCTTAGGAATTTGATGAGGTCTGGCATTATCCCACTAAATCCATATGTCCTTAGACAGATGGGGTGGCCATTAAATTTTTATGGTTGGAATGACATTGTTGAGAGGCATTGCCCTGATTGCCTCCTTGTTTACATTCTGTGTTGCCTTAATTTCCACAGTTCTAGCCTCTTTGTTTTTGCTTTTTTTCTTTGCAGTGCTCTCATTAACAAATGGAAATATTCCATACTTTCCATCATGTAGCGCTAGTCCATGGGTGTCAAAAATTGGCTTGCAAATGATTGCCATGAACATGCATTTTACCTTGAATCTTTTGGACTGTTGGCACCTGTATGGATTTGGTTCATTTGGCTGGAGATAGAACCTTTTTGTTTTTGGGTTCAAGTAGAACCATTTTTCATCTATGTGTATGACTTGCTGCATATCCTCAAACTTAGGGTTAGCATTCACTACAGCAGGCAGCAGATGACTTAAAACCCATTTTAGTCTTGCTATCTTGTGGTTGGATGTCAGGGCTGGGTGATTTGTGCTTGTATGTGTTCTCAGCCTCTCTTTTTTCTTTAACTTGTGAATGGTGACATGTGAGATTTTGAGAGCAGCTCCATAGCTTCTCTCAGTTGTCCTTTTGTACAAAAGGGCTGATTGCAGAAACTCATCTGTGTATTATGTTGGTTTGGGTCCAGGTTGCCAAGCTTCTTGCTTCTGAAATCTATCACATTTCGCACTACCATTTGGGATATTATGTCTTTGAATAACCTCTGAATTGTTCACCTGTGTACGTTGAACTTGACTGGTTTCTGTGTTAAAAACCCTCTTGGCAATTCCCCACCTTCCAGTTCAATAGAATAACATCAACAATTTCTCTTTTTTAGGAAACAGTAAGTTATTTCTTGCCTTTGGGATGCTGCATTGTTTCTTCATGTAACACATTGTCTTCAATGTTATGAGTTCCTTCAATGGTGCTTGAATCACTGTCTTCCATATTGCCTTCATCATTTAGCATTTGATCAATGCTGAAAAATCATCATCGAAAATGTCTGCCATGTTTGATAATCTAATTAATGATGTTGAGTTCCATATATTTGAGGACTGATAATGAAGTGGGGTGGCTGTTTTTTTTGTTGTACTAAAGCTGAACCAGAAAAACCTAACGAGATGAAGATGCTGCTTCTGACGTAACACTAATTAGGTTTAGGATGATAGCTTAGTTCTGACTTTTGTGAAGAAACAATGGTGTAATATGGATATGGAACTTTTGGTTTGTATGTGAACTTTGAATGTTGTTTTCTTGCAGGTTGCTTAAATATCCTCCCTTGAATGAAAAATTCAAGTGGAGGGAAAAAATTGGTGTGAACTTTGGCTTCTGTTTTCTGGCAGGCTATTTAAATACCCTCCCTTGAATGAAAAGTTCAAGTGGAGGGAAAAAATTGGTGTGAACTTTGGCTTCTGTTTTCTGGCAGACTATTTAAATACCCTCCCTTGAATGAAAAATTCAAGTGGAGGGAAAAAATTGGTGTGAAAACTGAAATTTTTAAAAAGAGAGTGAAATGTTAGGAGGGAAAATTTTTTTTCCCAAAATTTCAGATTCTCTCTCCTCTTTAAATGAAAACAGGGTCCCCCTTTCGCTCCTTTTTAATCAATTAATCACATGCCCTTGTTTCCAATTACTCTCACTTAAACACCCATTAAAAGTTTTGCATTGGCTCCGTGAAAGGTACAATTGTTGCAAATAACCATTAACGGAGGAAGTAAAACTTATTGCACGACATGTGTAATTTCCAAAATGGGTAATGTCAACAATGGGCTTCTATGAGAGTTGGATACATCTTATCATGTGATGGACTGTATTTTGAGTGTCTCTTTTTCTTTGAAGTTGAACGGTAAAATCATGCCATGTTAACCCGATGAGAGGTCTTTGATATGGAGATTCAATTTTTCCATACTTAAATCTTTTGTGAGTTGATGCCTTTTCAACTTTGTTATCAAAGTTGATTTCGGAGAAGAAAATAAGTGGGGTGAAAATTTATCATGCTGTTGTTTTCTCATTTGTTTTTTTTTTTTTTTTAGATTATAGTATTCTATTTACTAAAGTTACTCTACATGATTGTTCAGCAATTGCTAATATAGAGCATCTTGTCAGAAAGTTTAATCTGGAAACGCTTTTAGTGAATGAGCAACTGTTGACAAGAGAAATGTAATTATTGATGCTTTAAGGATAAGAGAAGTTAAGAGACAAGAAAAAAAAAATCTGGGCGTGCCTACCATCACCGGAAAGTTGAAAAAAGTCATTGTTGCGTGTTTGAATGAATAGAATTTGGAAGATATTGAATGGTTGGAATGGATGCCTTCTATCTAGGCCAGGTAAAGAAGTCTTGATTGAAGCAATGGCATAAGCAATTCCTACTTATATGATGAACGTTTTTAAAATTTCAGATAACCTTATTAATGAGATCCACACTCTTTAATATTGATTTTGGTGGGGTTCGAGGGAGGATGATAGGAAGTTTCATTGGCAAAAATGGGAGAAACGACTCTTCTATCTTACAAAAGCTAATGGTGGAATGAGTTTTAAAGATCTCAAGTGCTTCAATCAAGCTTTCCAGGCTAAACAATTATGGTGCTTGCTTACTAATGAGTCATCATTGCTTTATAAAATTCTCAAAGCAAGGTACTTTAAAAATTCAAATGTTATTAAGTCATATAGGAGATATGACCTAAGCTATGCGTGAAGGAGCATTTGGGGTGCAAAGTCTTTGCTACAAGACGGGTTGACTTGGAGGATGGGTGATGGTCTAAATATCAAGGATTCAAGGTACAAGAAGCCCCTTAGCTAGTAAAAAAAAATGTGCACATTATCCTTCCAAACAGACCTGCTATGTGTGACAAAAATATGACAATCCATTAGTTAATGAATGAGGGATACATTTAGTGAGATGGAGAGATTATTGTTACCATATTTTCTCCATGACTTAAAGCTACGGTTCTTGCTTGTCTATTGTCGTTAAATAGGTGTAAATTAAGATGATCTTTTTTGAAGGTTAGTGAAAAATGAAATCTTTATAGTAAGATCGACATATTGGTTACCAAAGGGGGAGGGGATGTTAACATTGATAGTGGGATAAAGCACAAAGACTTGGTGATCGGTGTGGTGGGTTCGGGAACCTCCAAAACTACACCACTTTTTACGCAGTGATGTAAAAGGAAATTTGGCAATCAAGGATAGATTAGCTTTGCGTAATATATCTAGAGATTCATCTTGCCATGTTTGTGGAAC
Organism: Chenopodium quinoa; assembly: GCF_001683475.1. Taxonomy (NCBI): domain Eukaryota; kingdom Viridiplantae; phylum Streptophyta; class Magnoliopsida; order Caryophyllales; family Amaranthaceae; genus Chenopodium; species Chenopodium quinoa. Next base: position 434,102 of record NW_018743920.1, on the reverse strand, counting down.
AGCGCTAGAGATGATCTTGCATTCTTTATTAGAGTGTGAGGCAGCAAAGGCAATTTAGGAATACAGTGAGTTCAAAGAAAATCTTGTTGGGGCTTCGAGTACCTCGCTCGCTAAGCTGTGGATTTGGTTGAATTGGAAATGTAGCACTGAGATGATTAGCTCAATGGTTGCGTTTTGGTGGGCATCTTTTGGAGATGTAGACATTTGATACTCTTTGAGAATAAAAGGCTAAACGTTGTTATGATTGCTATGAGTTTCTACAGATTTGTCTATGATTATAATTCACACGCAATAAAAAGGTGCATAGACCTATGCCACTCTCGTTTACTTTAGGTGGAGGTACCTAACTCAGGGGTGCATTAAAGTGTAACACCCTAGAAATTTCTTCCCTTTAAAATACCTGCTTTGCTCTTTTTAAAATAGAAAATTATAAGACATTACTGCCCATCGTGATAATGGCTAAGACAATTATCAAAGACACGCAGCAGAAGACTCGTTTCAAAAGCCATTTAAAATAAAACCAACTTCATAAGTCAAACCAAACGAAAGCGAATTATGTAAAATATTATTTTAGAGACGAATTATATAAACTAAAATCCGTCTCTAAACTAGAAACGGATTTGAAAATCAATTTCTAAACTAGAGACGAATTTTAAATTCCGTCTCTAATATTTCTTTCACTTATTATGAATTATGTACGTAGAAGTAAACAAATAATATTTGGTATAATCGGTAAGAGTTTCAATATGTGACTTTGAGGTAAATCCGTTGCTAAAACCAGCGACCGAAATAAAAATCCGTTGCTAAGTTCAACAACGGAAAACAAATACAACGTCGCTAGACAATAGTTTTGCCAATGGAGTAATTCCGTTTCAAAATCTGTCGCTACCTATATTTAGCAACAGAAAAGATAGCAGCGGATTTGATCTATTGCTAAATGTCTATTTTTTTCGTAGTGACCTATCTGTAAGACAGTAAAAATATCAGTTTCTGACTTCTACAAATTTACTTATCAGTAAGTGTACATCTGAAAGCTGAAAGGAATGAACTTTTTGAAGAAAAATGGTTGATAGCAGCAACCACCAGGAGGTCCGGAATAGAAGAAAAATATTGATCCCATAATTCATTACCTCAAGAACAACTATAGCGGGGAATATATATCAAGTAAAAAACTCGAGGAAGCCCATTTACATGCTGCAAGAAGATCCTGGGAGAAGTGGTGCACATATCAAGTGCCTCGTCGCCTAAGACTGTATCTATAGGACCATACCATATTGTTACTTTATAATCTGTGCCGGATCCTACTCATCCTAGGACGCACAGGTCAGGAGGTAAACCTTTACTTTGATATGATCAAACATTAATTTGTGAAGAATTTGTACTTTGCATGTAAATCTGTGGGAGTCAAACTCGAGACTCATGCTAGATATTCAAGTGACTTGACCAATTGCTGCAACTCCCCTCTCTAATGGTAAAGATACATAGATAAAAGGCTGACCTTTTCCTCTTAATTGGAGTGATAAGTTGGCTGGTGAAATAGATAGATGTTGCTGAGTGTCATTGTTGAGGGTCATCACCGCACTCTTGATGCTGCTTTCTTATAGAATGTAGTACATTTTTTTATGAAATGATGCCAAAGCTAAAACAACGGAGAGGAATATATTTCATTATAAAATTCAGAAATTCTTAATGAAACAGCCATCAAAGTTGGCTTTAGTGGAAAGCATGTAGAGAATGAAGTTTTACACATTTACTGCTCTAGAATAGAGATGATACTAACCTGTATGAGTTTGGTTTTATCATGGAAAGGAGTTTCAGATCCAACAGTGGAAGCTGGGACGCTTTTGGATGCATTTCCAAACTGACCAACATCCTGGTGGTTGCTATCCGTTGGCTTGACTTTTAATCTTTTACCTCCTCCATAGGTGTCATCATTATCAGCTCTACCTAGAGTCAATCCTCTTGCAACAATTGAATCCTCATCCAATAGAGGAATTCTTCCCCAATTTACGAAGGATCGCTCCTCTTTAGCCCTTGTGAAAGCACCTGTAAAACCCTCAACTTGCTGGGGATCAGTATTCCAGACACCCCATGCAGGAATTGCTGTCCCTTTATCTGGCTGTAAAGGTTTTAACAAGTTATTGGTAATGCAGATTTTGTTCATAATTTTACAATAAAGAAGCCAAAGATCAATTGATGATGGAAACTGATTATGAAAAATTGTTTCTTGATAAAATTAAAGAGCACTTACAGTTTGATTACCCCGCTCAGCTGGAGGTCGTTGCTGAAGCCTGCCTCTTTTCTGATGAATAGATGAAGACAGAGTTTCAGAAGTAGCCATAGAAGAATTGGACCCTCTACTTGCATTACTCAGCTGATGACGACCATCTGCCTTAAATTTAGTTCCAACAGTTGTAGAAGGCCTAGCTCTATTGTTGACATCTCGGTTGAGCTGGGGCTTAATGGGGTCTGGTACAGGTACTGCAGTCTTATTTTTCCGAGCCTCTTTCCAATCACCAAAATGAGGCAATTTAGAACGGCCCTCTTTAGCTGGAGGTTCACTTACACCGGGAGGTGCATCAGAAGAAGGTTCTGGTGTGACAGTATGCCCGATCTTATTGTTCTTCCTAACATTTTCAAAGCTCTGGGTAAAACCAGCCTCATCTTCACCCTCCCAAGAACCAAACGGTGGCACCATTTGTGCTTCTCGTTTTGGTTCTGATTTAGATGGTGCAGGATCAGCCTGAGTTGAAGGATCCATACGAGTTTGCATGTGTCGGTTCAATTGAGGTACATCAGAAGGTTCTGGTGTGACAGTAAGCTCACTCTTAGTACCCTTTCTAACACTGTCCAAGCATTTGGTAAAACCAACTTCCCCAACACCTCCCCTAGCACCAAATTGTGGCACCTTTGATCGTGCGTCTTGTTGTAATTCTGGCATATATAGCTAGTGGAGGCTGAGGAGGAGCCTGAGTTGGAGCTAGTATGTCTCGGTTCTTCTCTTATATTGCATTGTCAAAGTACACTCTAATTTTTTCCACCTCCCCTTGAACCAAAATTTGATACTTTAGACTGCAGAGTATATTGAGAACAATGGATACTGTGATATCAGCCCTTCTTTCTTATTCATTAATCAGAGTAAAAGCTTGTTTGAATGTCCAGATTTTTCATACACATACACAACGCAAATACTGAACTACATCAGAATGCCAGGGAAAAATTATAATTCATAAAAGAATTCTATTAGCGTGCAATGACGTATCAGCAAAAAATATTCCCAGCCCCATGAGTTATGCATTGTTGGAAGTTAAAGTGAAAAATGACAAAATATTAGCAAGTTTCTTGTTTAAATATAGCACACAATTAACCAAAAAAACTGTATTCAAACTTATGTGTTGTAAAACATCATCTTTAATATATAAAGTGCAAAACATTTATCTATACCAAATAAAGTACCTATCTCACTATCCATATTCCTCATAGAAGTAGCAAATAGTTTAAATTTGAACCTGCATTTTGTAGACAGATAAATTTGTACTTTCTTATTTAATACTTGGAGAGGAAAAATGAAGAACTTTTTACATCAACTTTGTTTTCTCTTATTGGTTAAAAAAACCTTCAGTATTAGAAAAAAATAACAGCACTTACTAGAACCAAATTTGACTGGGATTTTGTATTTCCGTAATTGACTGATGAAAGTGTTTCATCCACTGATCCACCTCCAGAAGCAAATTTGACTGGGATTTTGTATTCCCTTCAGGACAGGAGTCACAGGACTTTCAAGACATAAAGATACTGTAGATTCTCAACTGTAACCCATTGTCCTATCCGGGCTGACGGTTAGGCTTACAGGATCAATTTGCAGTGCTGCAGGCTTAGCTCAACTTAATGATCCTTCATCAATTTAACTTTGAAGAAAAGAAATCTCCTGGTGCCTTCCCCTTCAAGGCTTCAAGAGTCGTGTATGTTACAGATATTATATCTTAATAGATAGCAAAACTATTACAAAATTAATTAAAGAATCATGCTGACCTCAAGTGTGAGACTTGGTTAAGTGCAATCAGCCCTACGCGGAATGCAACGTGCAGGCTATTTTAGAGCTAAACAATGAAAGGTCAGACGAGTATACTGCTACTGTAGGTTGATCCTATCTTATTTCAAAAGTCATTTTCCCATCAAGAAAAAATCACTCCGGAGTATTTTTTTACATTCTTTGCATTTGTTTTTTGATCCTCGCTAAAGGTTGACAGCAGCAACCACCAGAAAATCTGGAACAGAAGAAAAATGGATCCTCACAATTCACTACCTCAAGAACAACTTGAGTGGGTGATATCCATACGGGGAAAACTCAAGGAAGCACGACAATATGCTGCAAGAAAACCATGGGAGAAGTGGTGCATATATCGAGTCCCTTGTCGCCTAAGAGAAGTTCAAGAGAGCAGGAAAACCTATGAGCCCCAGACCATATCCATAGGGCCATTCCATACCGGTAGTGAACAAGTTCTGGATATGGATCGCCACAAGTGGATTGCTCTGAACCAAATCTTAGAGCGCACAGGTCAGGACCTAAACCTTTACCTTGATACCATCAAAGAAGTTGAAGAACAAGCGCGAGCTTATTATCAGCAACAATTTGTGCATCTAAGCAGCAATAAGTTTGTAGAGATGATGGTCCTTGATGGTTGCTTCATCCTAGAGCTCTTCAGATGTTATCCGGGTTCAGGTACAAAGGGCAATCCCGTTTTCTGTAACCAGAGAATAATTGATGACATTCTGTTAGACATGGTATTGCTAGAAAACCAAATTCCACTTTTCATACTTGACAGGCTACTTAGGCTAATGCACACAGCTGGTAATCCTGAAGCGTTCCAAAAAGAGCAGGCTATGACTTTAGCTCTGAACTTCTTCAACCCTGAATGGCTGACAGGTAATGTTATATTTTCTGGTTGAATTGATCTTCAGAACATAGAGAAAGCCGTATTTTTTTAATTAGCAAAAATAACGTTTATACAGTATATGGACAAGCTCAATGCATCTTAACAAGAAAAATCAGTATTTAGAGTGATCATAATGTATCAACAACTCCTAAATTTTTTTTTTTTTTTTTTGTAATTTCAAAAAAAAAGTAAAGGAACTGATATTCTAATAATTCAAAGATAGTCTGTGATTCATCTTACAGAACTACTTGTATAGAAGCTATGAGCAACTTCTTTACTAAAAGGCTCAGGAAACATCATTAACAAAGCGCAATACTGATTGCGCATCTCACCATTAACTACCTGCTACAACTTTTACTTAATATCCACCTTGACAGGTAAACCTATGTCCATACAAGAATTCAATGAGCTGAAACTCTCTCTCGAGCAGGAAGAGTGCGTTCATGTCCTTGATGTTTTCAGGCAAAGTCTACTACGTGCAAGGCCTCAACAGGGCACCAATTTCAGACATCAATTTCAACGGAGGGTATGTGATAAGCTTCTCCCTGGGTGGTTGAAGCGGTGGCTATATCGCCTACACGCCAATAGAGTCCCAAATAGAATTCCAAGGCGTGGACAAGTCATACATAGGGTCACAGAGCTCAGAGAGGGAGGAGTAAAATTCAGGAAGCAAAACACCAACTGTTTCTGGGATATCAGGTTCAAGAACGGGGTTCTTGAAATCCCTTCAATTTGGATACAAGATAGTACAATGACCATTCTTCTGAATGTTACAGCCTTTGAGCACTGTCATATGAAGATGAGTGATGCTGTGATTGCGTCATATGTGGTGTTCATGGAATGCTTGATAAAATCCCAGAAGATGTGGGCCACCTTCACCATTGTGGAATCATTCAACATCTTCTTGGACATGATTCTGAAGTTGTTGACATGTTCAAAAGCATATCTAAAGAAATGTTAGTGGATGCACATGGTGGTAATTACTACGCAAAACTATCCGAACAAGTGAATGCTTACTACAACCAGAGAAGAAATAGATGGCGAGCAAGCCTGATTCATAATTATTTTTATAATCCTTGGGCTATCATCTCACTGGTTGCTGCTGTTATTCTATTGATTCTTACCGCGATACAGAGCTTCTATGCAGTTTATGCTTACTACAGGCCGAATTATTAAAAAAAATAATTTTGCCTTGCTAGTTTCTGCACTGCTAAATCCCTTTCTTATCCAACAGTTCATCTTGTTCCAACCGATGAACACACAAGTTAGCTGACAGTGCAAAAGTATCAACTTTGAAGACATAGAAGGAGTGGTATTTGTGTCATAAAAACTTGGTTTGGTGACACACAGAATTACAGTGCTCATACTGCTCAACTATGATTGTATGAATAGATTGCCTTCTCATAATATAAAAACATATCAGTTTCCAACTTCTGCAAATTACTCATCATAACAAAAAGAACTAGCACCTTGTGCTGGGAAACAAGGTATCATCAAGCGCCAAGTACTAGAAGCTTTCCGTCTCATCTCCATGAAGGGTTCAGAAGCTATTTACGAAAGTATGAGCCTCAATCTGCAAATAAGCTCAATGCATTATTTGCCAATTTTCTGCAAAAGGATGCGAACTATAAATTTATCTGAATCATATCTTATATATGGAGTTTAACGAAAAGCTTAAATTTTACTAACTCCATAAAGTATAAAATCCAAGATATAACTACAAGCCAAATGGCCATATTTATAAAGATAATACGAGTACTACAAAACAAATGGCCATATTTATACGAGGGGGATGTATTTATCAAGACTCAGGACATACCTTTCCTTTTGGTTGGAGTGATAAGTTGGCAGGTGATATGTAGTGTCATTTTTGAGGGTCAGCTCTGCATTCTGGATGCCGGAAGTGATCTGCTGGTCTCTTGGAATGGACGATGTTTCTTTCTTAAAGAAAGAAGTGCCTTTTTGATGGAATGTATGCCAAAACTGAAGCAACGGAGAAGAAAATGTCACAAAATCCAGCTCATAAAATCAGAAAATCTGTTTCTTAATGAAAGAGGCACTCAGTGATGGCTTCAGTCAAGAACACATACGAAATCAGGTTTTACACATTTACAAGGATAGAGATGGAGATGTTACTGACCTGTTGGAGTTAGTTTTTCTTCCGGAGAGGAGTATTAGATCCATCCTTGGAAGCTGGGAAGTCCCTAGATGTATTTCTAGAGTTACCAACAATCCAACATCATTTTCATTGCCACCCCTTGGCTCACCTTTAAATCTTCTACTGCCCCCATAAACCAGCTGATCATTGGCCCTAGGTAGACGATGAACTCTTTCAGCAATCCAATCCTCATCAAGTATAGGAAACCTTGCATTATTGATGGGTTCCCTGAATTCCTCATCACTACAGGCAAATCTGCGCCCCCCAGAACGGCAGCGACGACGAGCAATATAATGTCGCATGGAATGACCAACCTTATCAGAAGGTATGCAGTCATCTGAGTTCAACTGAAACGCATCAGAAGGTTTTGAGGTGACCATGTGCTTATTCTTGTTGTTCTTCCAAACATAGCCAAAACACCGTTTGTAACCAGCTTCACCTTCACGCTCTCGAACACCAAGCTGTGGCACTTTTGACTGTGATTTAGCTGATGCAGGACGTACCAAAACTGAAGGATTGTCATGAAGACGCATATCTCCATTCATCAGGAATTCATTATTGGATTCCTGTTTATTTTCAAATAAGCAGTGTATATGAGCGTGAAATGACGTATCAGTAACTAGGGACACTTTGAGGTTGGGATTCCCCGACTTTCAAAGTGTCTAGCCCATTAATCTGGGCTGAATTGACCGGAAACACTAAGAGAGTTATCGATTACTTGTAGTTGTAAACAGCAAAATATTATAATGGGTCCATATATTGTCATGTTTTTATTCATAATCCATTCACTTACATTATCACTATCTATGCCAAATAGATTAATAGAAGTAGCAACAAGTTCAAAACTGGACCTGCATATGTAACTCAAGTAGACAGATAGATTTCAAGGTTCTGCTAACGCTTTGAGAGGTAACTTGAAGTAATTTTTAACATCAACTTAGCTTGCAATATTTCATGCTCATCGTTTAAAAATTTTTGGGAAACATTCACTAAAATGGTAAAAACAGTTTTCATTACTTTATAAAAAAGAAAAAAAAAATTAAAAATTGCAGCACTTTCCTCCTGCCTTACTTGATTGACTGATGAAAATTTAAATGTTTCATTTGCTGGAGGTTCACTTACCTCGCGATTCAATTGAGGGGCATCAGAATAAGGTTCTGGTATGAAAGTACGCCCTTTGTTATAGTTGTTTATAACATTTACAAAGTTCTGGCTATGACCAACATCGCCTCCACCATCCCAAGCACCAAACTGTGGCATGTTTGGTCGTTCTTCTGGAGTAGCTGGTGGAGAATAAGCCTGAGCCAGAGGATGTATGTCTTGATTCATCTGGTCCTCAATCTCTTGTACTGTGGAGCTGGTTTCCCCTACATTTGGCTGGTATAAGGGGAAGAAAAAGAAACAAAGCAAATAAAAATCACCTTAGCATCCTAACAAAGATACAGGGGGATACAAATTTTTTTTTTGGTGATAAGATCTGTTTCACACAGGAATTAAATGAGCTCATAAACATAGTTTCTTGTGAAGAAAGTACTCTGCATACTCAGTTGGCTTCATTGAATGAAGTCTGAAGAAGTGAAGAGTACGTACAGACTGATGTTTTACCTGCATGAGACCAGATTTCTTCCAGAGAGGAGATTCAGATTCTGCCATAGAAATTGGGAAGCCCTGGGATGCAATTCCAATTTGACCAACAACCCTGATATCACTTTGCTCAACTGCTAATCTTCTACCTTTCCGATAATCCCATGGATCATCGGCTCTAGCTAGGGGCTGAACTCTTTCAGCAATACAATCCTCGTCCAGTAGTGGAAACCTTGCAATACAGTCATCGGGTCTAGCTAGAGGCTGAGCTCTTTCAGAAATACAATCCTTATCTACTAGTGGAAACCTTGCAGTACAATCATCAGCTCTAGCTAGAGGCCAAACTCTTTCAAAGATACAGTCCTCGTCCAGTAGTGGAAACCTTGCAATAAAATCATCAGCTCTATCTAGAGACCGAACTCTTTCAGCAGTACAATCCTCGTCTAGTAGGGGAAACCTTGCAATACAATCATTGGCTGATTTGGCTCTAGCTAGACCCTGAGCTAAAGGATTTAATTGAACATGCATGTCTCCTTTTATCTGGGGTTCTTTTTTAAACATTGTAAGCTCTCTTTTATTTACTTTCTGTTTATTTTCAAACTTAATAATGCAGCCAGCAACTTTGTCTCTATTATCTGAGGCACCAAACTGGAGGACTTTAGATTGATGTTCCTTTGGATCTGCTTTAGGGTCATCTGGATTTAACATCCGTCTATTATTATTCTTCTCTTTTCCTGCATTGTCCAAGTAAACTGAGCAATTTTCTCCACTCTCCCATGAATCAAACTTCGATGCTGTGGACTAAAGAGAATAAAGAGCACAAGAGGTGTTAGTGATTTCAGCACTTATCTTCTTGCTCTTTAATCAGAGTAAATGTCCAAGTATGTCATACGCAGCAAAAATACTAGTTAAATACATCAGGATGTCAGATTACTTCTCTGTAAAAGATTTTATGAGCTCAAACAAACCAGTATGATTGTATTAGTAAATTCCCCAAGCCCCATGAGTTGTGCATTGTTAGAAGTTGAATTTTAAAGATTAACACTTAAAATGTGAAACTGTTGTCCATTAGTGTCAGCAGGAATCTAGGACAGTTCAGTAAGCAAGAATGATTTTCAGGTTGCAGATTGTCCGTCAAACACAGGGCTATCTACAGAAAAGTAAAAGGCATTGGCATACGTGTGAGGGGAAATCTAAATCTCGATTAACATATAACAAATTAACAATTACACACCAATAGATACCGGATCATGTACTAAGCCCCAAGTCGATTACTAATACTATGCAAATAACACAGGAGAAACAGAAACAAAAGTACAGGACCTTAATCGCTTAATCAACCTCAAATATATTTTTGACATGATGTGAAATAAAACTTGATTTACCTTTCACACCAAATGCATCAACAGACACCATACACCAGCATTTATTGGTTTTCAGTACAGGCAACGCTTGCAGATATCTTTCGAAACAGTTCTATACATGGAGATACTTAGACAGTTACACAGTACATTACATTGTTGTACCAAAATCTCCATCTCAGAACCTGCAAATACATATAAATTAGAGACGTTTTTATTTTTCCAATTTCTGTCATTCTGAAACATGCAATTAAGAAACAAGTTTGCACATTTACGCATATAAAAGCAGTCTTATTTTTACTGTCTTACAGCCCTGATTACTCGAACCCGGTGCATCCTCCATATTAGAACAAAGTAGGGAGTATGACATATGATCACAATGTAAAAGGATAGTAATACACACATTGATATGGTTCTGGCTGTCAAAATACCAAAATTAAGGTAGGTGAATACTGATCAGCAGAAAAAACTAGTGTATTCTGAACGTTGGGTGCAGAGAAAGCCTGAAGAAGAAATAGTGGGAAAGTGTACATTATCTTTCAGTTAGGCAATGCCGAACAGGTGATGTGCACATTCTTGGTTGTTTCGTATTCAGTTATTCACTGCCTCGGCCATCGGTAGGTGTCTCAAGTGTGCTGTGGTAACAATATTTACTGTGTGCCTATATGCACGAGTAATTTGCTAATACGGAGTAACATTTTGGTTGTCAATTCCTTGATTTCCTTCCCTTCTCTGGTTCTACCCTTGAATTAAATTTTATAGCTTATGGCCTATCGGCGGGTGTTAACCCGTTCAATAATTGTGTTCGAGCCTGTACTCCCACTCTCGTAGGTGAAAGTTATTCGGATAATTATTATAAATTGAACAGAATTATTAGTTTAGAATGGATCGGAAAAAAACAAAAGATGACGGTTTGGATTTGATTTTTTAAACAGAAAATAGAACTAAAAATCGAATTTCGTCCCCATCTATAATCTATCTATAATTATGATTAAAGCAAAAATCATTATTAATTTTTTAAGGGAAAAAAGAACTTAGCTTGAATTGTATAATGCAAGCCACTAAAATGATCTAGAGAATTCTTGATATTGGAGATAATTAGAAATATGGTTCGCAAATATGAATACAAGAATGATGAAGAAACTTCTAGAATAATCCAACCAATTCGATCTTCCAAGCTCCATGTACAACTATAAATATAGGTCATGAGTAATCAATCGAAAAACATACATACATACATACACACAAGAAGCCATACTATTTGCCTTTATCAATTTCCTATTATAATTTCAATCTCAACTACACATTGACTAAGTTTATTAATAATGTCAAAAATCATAACATGATATATATAAGAGCAAAAGAAGTATAATGTTACGGCCAAGGAATGATTTAGTGGTCATATTTAAATAGCTTGTCAAAATAGATTTGTTTCGGTGAGTAACATATTTAGAAAAAGACTATAAAGGATTTATGAAAATTAATCAGTTGACCAGAGAGCGAAGCAAAATCAGCTAACTTAAGGCTTTCATAACCGAAGTGGTGGGATAAGTTGTTCAGAAGAAAACTCAGGGAAGATTAATGAAAAGTTGAAGAATTATGGGGATGAAGATGGAAAAGTTTTCATCCATATTATTATTACTTACGAAATGGAGTTCCAAGCTCGAAAAATTATGAATATCCAATGAATTTTTCTGACGCTAACGATCTCTTTTCGTCACTCTAACATCTTATCTTTTCATACAGAAAAGCAGTGGCGTATTTAGAAATTTTAAAATGGGTCCAAATTTTTTTAAACTTTAATATAACCAAAAAAAAATTGGATACTCTTTACAAAATCAAATGTCGATTGATATTATTAAAGTTTTAATAATGTATGCGAAATGTTTTTACTTTTTAGTTCTTATTTTATTTAGTTAAGTTTACCCACATCATGCATTCCTTTTATATTGCAACATGAGGTAATTACATCGTCTCTTATTGCACAAATTAAACCTTAAGAGAACTTTAATAATAATAATAATAATATTGATGCGAAGATAACAAAATCTCAAATGACTATATTTTCATGACGTATGAAGCACAATATATGGTTACATAAGACTTATGATAAGAGCATGTGAATAGTGTTAAAATTGTAAACATTGCAATATTTGTATAATAGAAATAATATTACATTTAAGTTTTTATATGATATATCTAGAATTTCTATTACTTGGTTTTGTATTTTAGGAAACCAACTTGAAAATGGGAGTGCAAAAGCTATTAGAATAAGTACATATTTTACCTTGCCTTGAATTTCATTATTTTTTTTTGCAAAATGGGGATGCAAATGCTCCCCATCAAGGCCACATGCATCCGCCATTGTAAAAAAGTAAGTGTCGAACTACTTCATTTTAGTATTCAATATAAGTTTTGTTGTGATTTTAAACAAATATTCGGATCAAAATTAACATTCTCGGGGCAACCAAAAGGAAAAACATCTTCCACAAATTTCACATCACGAGAGACAAAAAATTCCTTCGTATCAAAGTCAAACAACTTGCACCCCTTTTTCCCAAACAGATACCCCATGAATACACATTTACGACTTCTACTAGCGAATTTATCTCCTTTAGTCTTTTGATTGTGAGCAAAACACAAGCACCCAAAAGTACGAATAGCACCAAATGAAGGAGATTTATCGAAAGAATTTCAAATGGGGTTTTATTTTGTAGGAGTGGAGTTGGGGTTCTATAAATCAAATGAGCTGCAGCTAAAACACATTCACCCTAAAAATAAATAGGCAATTTGGCTTGGAATCTCAAGGCTCTCCCAACATTAAGAATATGTTTGTGTTTTCGCTCTACTCTCCCATTTTGTTAAGCAGTACCCACACACGAGATTTGAAAAATAATTCCAGTTGCAACAAAATAATCAATCAAACAATTAAATTCGGTTCCATTATCAATCTGAACAATTTTAATTGTTTTATTAAATTGTCTATCAACCTTAGCAACAAAAGCCATAAATATCTTAAATACTCCAGTCTTATCAATCAACAAATAAATCCAAGCTACCCGGGAAAAGTCATCAACAATAGTTAAAAAATCACGAGCTCCACATGACGAAACATGTCTATACAGACCCCACAAATCACAATGTATTTTCTCGAAAATTCTAGATGATATATTCTCACTCAAAGGAAACTTGTCTCTGGGATGTTGATCACGAAAACACACCTCACATCCCTTAGCTAGGCTACCTTTATTATTGCAAATATGAGGAAGTAGCTTTACCACTCTTTCCGAAGGATGACCCATTCTTCTATGTCATAGCTCCAAATCTGATGTTGCTTCGATCACAGACACACGTTGCACTTCATCCGGTTTGCTAAAGTAATAAAGTCCGTCTCGTCGAAGCCCGTTCCAATCAGCTCCTTCATTTGGTCCTTTATAGCACACATATATGAATTAAATCGAACAACAACTTTTAATTGATCACTAAGTTGTGAAACGGAAATTAAATTGCAAGTCAAATGTGGCACAAAAAGAACTCCATTGATGGTGATTTTATCTCACAAACGGACCGATCCTTCCAAAGTAGCGAGTACACTATCGCCATTCGGTAACCCAACTGGACATTCAATGTTGTGGGTATCAAATAACCAAGATTTATTGTCGGCAACATGATGATGAGTAGCTCCGGTATCTATAATCCAACAAGTATCTTCAAATTGACGATATAGATGATTTTCGGGAATTTTTGCATTACCCATAATTATAGGTGAAGGGGACGGAGGTGGAAAAAAATTTATCCTGCTCTTGATACCATGAAGAATTCTTATAATCCCGGCCCCCTTTCTCATTAACTTGCTAAGGAATATATAGTACCCTAGAATTAACAATATTCTAGGAAGATAGAATTTGACTAAAATATAAGATAATATATCCTAACAAATATTTCATAAGATAATATAATTCCCAAAAATATATTATACGATATTATCTCATTAGGATCCCATCCTTAATGATCTTCCAAGCATAACCGAACCAACGGCTTTAACCATGACCAGCTTCACCTTCACCCATCCAAACACCAAACTGTTGCACCACCTTAGACCTTGCTTCTGATTTAGCTGGTGCAGGAGAATCCAGAGCTGAATGATCCTCATGAAGATGCATGTCTCCATTCAACTGGAATACATTTTAATTTGGAAGTTAAATGAAAAATGACAGTATCACAGCAAGTTTATTGCTTTAAAACTTGCATAAGGTAAAATCTGTACCTTTTAACAAGATTCCCAATAGGGCAGTTTGAGGGTGGAGGTTTCTTACATTTACCCTCACTCTTAAACTACTAGCTTTTATTTTTTTATTTTTTTACGGCAAAACTACTAGCTTTTATATGCTTGCGTAAAACAATAAAAAAATATTTACATCATTAATTTTAAGCAACAATCTAAATAGCCAAATTTAATGAGTAAAGAATAAAGATAGTCTAATTAAATTAAAATACCAAAAAAAAAAAAAAAAAAAAAACCCTACAAATACAACCTTACGAAAGTCAACAAAAATAAAATTTTAATTGGAAATCTAGCATACAATAAAAAAACATGAAAAATTATAAACAATTTTGTATGCGAAAAAAATGATGAATTAGGTAATATTAACGAGGGAGCCCCAGTTCCTCATTATGAGAAACTTTTGTTTCTCATAGTGGCATTTTGGAAAATAATGTGATATTTTTCACTGGTGGGGACCGCGTATGTGTTATAAATGGGAGCCCCAAATCTTGACACATACCCAATGAGAAACAAGTCACAATAAGAAACAGAGAATTACCCAATATTAACAAGGTTAACATAAAGGTGATAGCGATTGTTGTGGTTAATGGTGGATGGTTAATGGTGTTTTCCATGATAGTACAATGACCATCCTCCTGAATCTAGCAGCCTTTGAGCAATGTCATCTGAAGATAAGTGATTCTGTGATTGCATCATATGTAAGCTTCATGGAATGCTTGTTGAAATCCCCAGAAGATGTAGGCCACCTTCACCGCCATAAAATTATTCTAGGAGATGATGCTCAAGTTGTTGACATGTTCAAGAGCATATCTAAAGAAATGCTAGTGAATGTACATGATGGTTACTATGCAGACCTATCTAGAGAAGTGAATGTTTACTACAACCAGAGAAGAAACAGATGGCGAGCAAGCCTGATTCACAAGTATTTTTATAATCCTTGGGCTATCATCTCACTGGCTGCTGCTATCATTCTATTGTTTCTTACTGCCATACAGAGCTTCTATGCAGTTTATTCTTACCACAGGCCAAATTCTTAGTCTGATAGAAATTATATCCTATGAATTTCTGTGATCATAATATACACTTGTAACAGTTGTAACATTACTTCCTTGTAGCTGATTGAGCATGTAGAACTTGTTATTATCTTTGTAATGCATTTGGATGATTTTACGAAGTGCGGGAAGTAAAAGTTGAAGAGAGGGATTTAGATTGATAATTCTGAATTACATCAGAATAGCCTTCATTTAATGTTCTAGTGCAGTAATTAAGCATGCATACACAACAAAAATACATCAGAATGCCAGTGGAAAATTACTAAATTAATTCAATGAGCTAAAACTAATTAAACCAGTAAGATTTATCAGCAGACATTCTTCTATCCCACATGTAAGTGTATTACTAAAACTCAAAATGAAAAGATGACGGTGTTATTACCAAGTTTCTGGACCAATCTAGCACACAATTCATTTGTATTAACCTTGATGATGGTGAATTGAAGAAGCGAGAGATTGGAATTGAACTGATTGAAATGACCAATGTTACTCACAGAACTCTAGGCGAACAATCAAGAGTGACCGATCTTCTCCAGCAAACTCGTCTAGTTGTTATATTTTTTGTGCTATAAATAGAATGTAAACACACCCATTGTAATTCAAAACTCACTTATCACACAATCAATACTTGAATGTTCTTATCTCGCCACTCATTTTGCATTTCTTCTGTCAGTTTGTCCAAAACAACGTGTCACCAACTGCAGTGGAAATCCCCAAGCTTGGACTTGCATAACTTCACCTTGAAACCCCTGTTGGAATAAAAAAAAAAAACAAAAAACTACAAGTTTAAAAATAAAAGAAATGCCTTGGTATTCGCGGCCATGAATGTCAAGCTCTGTGATGAACACATATAAGCAAATAACGATATCTTATTTCAAAAAGGTCTACTAATTGGTGGTTTGCTGATGTTGGGTTGCAGGGTGCTATATGTGGGTGAAATAATAACCCTTTGAATGGAAAAAAAAATGTTGTTAGTCTTCCTCTAGGCAATGAAATCAATTTTATGATTTTATCACTTTAATCTGATAATTTAGGGAGTAAAATTCCCAAGTTACATATGAAGATTTGATTTTGAAAGATTCATAGGTTTAATAGAATAGTACCTTCATTTTCCAGGGAGTTAGGGGTAGGCAATAGACATAATTTGATAATTGAATAAAGCTTAAGTTTAGTAGCAAGTTAGGGAAAGATTAAACATAAATAAGGAAATCTGATTCCAGACTGATATGTTTGAGTGTGCAATTGCAACTTTTAATAACCAGGTCTGATTATAGCTGCAGTAATAAAACTATTTGCAGAACATGAATGAGTTTTAAACTTTTAATCCTGTAGTACTTCTAAGGTAAGGCAAGTCAGACTTAATCCAATGTGAGTCTTCTTACATTTAGATACGCACGCACATTGCTATAATACTATATCCAGTCTGAATTAGAAATTGATATAGTGAGTGCATAACCCTGTGGTGCAGTGATGCACTACAAACCAACGTGTGTATATGTGACATTCAATCAGAAATATAGTAGTATGGAAACTCTTGTGCATGTTCCTGGTTCAATTCAAATGTTTCTGCATAGACCCCTAGCTTTGTTCCCTAACATGTTTCATCCCATCCTTAATGACACCCACAAAGGTTGATGATGCAAAATAAAAACTTTTAAGGCGTAGGAAGAGAGGTATCTGCATCATGACGAAATGGTTAACAACTTGACAGTTTTAAGGTTACCTATTGGGACTTAATACTCTATCCCCCATGAAAAGTCACATGTGAGTGCCACACATTAATAAAAACAATAGAGAATAAATCACTTTATAAGGCTAACAGGCTACTCCTATAGCAAAATGATTTTGGGATGGACACTGTTATGGTATTATGAATTGGACTATCTCATCACTATGCTCATAACAAATGCAAAAATATCACTCATTACTAATACGTACACGCTGTACAGTTAAACAATCTGGGAAGGGAGCCAAAGATTAAAAGGAAGTAGAATGAAATTAGATTTATTTTTATTTATTTATTTATTTATATATATATATTTTTTAAAGCAAGTACATTCAAGAGAAATTTGTGTGCATAAGATAGACTTACCTTTTTCTCTAGGTTGGGATGATCAGTTAACAGGTGATCACGGGATGCAAGAGAGTCATTGTTTGGGACCTCTTCACTGGTTGCCCCAACGTTTGACTGGCGCAAAGAATAGAATATTTTTTAAGCAGAAGGCATCAAGATATAGGGGGTCAGGGGGATCGATACAATTTTAAGCAGAAGGATGTGAAGCTATAGCCAACGGGTGATATCTTGTCACACAAAAATGAGCTCACATATACAGTTTCTAGTAAAGAAAGTAGTACTCACAGTTGGATCCATTAAATGATGACTGAAAGTACATACAAACTGACATTTTACCTGCATGAGGTTGGATTTCTTCTGGAGAGGAGTTGTAGATCCAGTCGTAGAAGTTGAGAAGCCCCGGGATGCAATTCCAGTTTGACCAATAACCTTGTCGTCACTTTGCTTAACAGTTAATCTCATACCTCCCCCATAATCCTTAGGAAGAGGCCGACCTCTTTCAGCAATCAATTCCTCATCATCCAGTAGAGGAAACCTTGCATTATTGACAAGTCTCCTGGATTCTTCACTCGCTCCACTCTCATCACTTTGGAGGCATGGCCTGAATGGGAGCATAGGGGAAATTTGGGTACTACTACAATTATCAGGCCAACGACCTTGATTATCTTGATTATGACTATAATTCATGGGAGGTTTTGGCGTGATCATGAGCCCACTTTTAATGTTCTTCCAAACACAGCCAAACCACTGGATACAACCAGCTTCACGTTCAAACTCCCAAACACCAATCTGTGGCACCACTACCTTAGACCGTGCTTCTGAATCAGCTGGTGCAGGAGGATCAGGATCCTCATGAAGAAGAATGTCTCCATTCATCTGAAATTCATTTTTGGACACTATTAGCAAATATTTTTTCCAGTCCCATGAGTTATGCACGGTTGGAAGTAAAAATGAAAATTGACAGTATTATTAGCAGGTTTCTTGCTTTTAGTCTAACACAATGGTAAAAAACCGTCCTTCTAACCTTAGGGTTGGGTTATATCCCCAATAGGGAACTTTGAGGGTGAAGCACTGAAGCTCCATACTATCATTAATCTACACTAAATAGACGATAAATTAAAATTAGCTACAGCAAAATGTGGTCATGATAACTACCTGTAATCTATACAGTTAATAAATTCAATCTTACCATTCATAATATTGAGTATTGACCATTGACCATATTCAATTTTTTTAATTTTTTCAATTGTATTACACTTAACAATATCTTTTTTTATCTAATGAAGTATAAAATTTGGATAATTTTACAATCTTCCTATAACATTCATGAGAGACCGAAATAAAAGAACACGGTACAGAAGAGTGAGAAAAGGAAATTAAGCAGAAGGAAATCTTTTTAGCTTCCTGAAAAAATGCAGGGGAAGAGGGGATACAAAATGGGTCAATTTTATTTTTAAGGAAATGGAAAAGATGCAGAAGCTGAAGCCAATGGATGAGATTTGTGTCACACAAAAATGAGTTCACACATACAGTTTCTTGTAATAAAAGTAGTACTCACAGTTGGCTTCATTGAATAAAGGCTGATAAGTACGTATAGACTGACATTTTACCTGCATGGATTTGGATTCCTTCCTAAGCGAAGTTTCAGATCCTTCCGTAGAATTTGGGAGGTCCTGGGATGCAATTCTAATGCCGTCACTTTGCTCAACTGTTGATCTTCTACCTTCCTCATAACTCAGCAGATCATCGGCTCTATCTAGAGGCCGAACTCTTTCAGAAATCCAACCCTCATCCAGTAGAGGAGACCTTGCCTTAGTAAAGGTTTCCTCGTCAGGCAAGGTTTCCTCGTCTTCCCAACTGTCACTAGACGAATATGCATATTCATTGTCGTTGTCTGAGTATATCGTATACCTCCAATAAAATTTATGCTCCATGGAATGACTATCCTTTTTTGAAGGTTTGCAATCATCTGAGTTCAACTGAGGTGCATCAGAAACTTTTGGTGAGACCATGTTTCCAAACTTGTTGTCCATCCAAACATTGTCAAAGCACTGGTTGTAATCAGCTTTGCCTTCACCCTCCTGTACACCAAACTGTAGCATCTTTGACCGTGCTTCTTGTTGTGTTACTGGTTTATCTGGTGCAGAACGATCCTGAGCTGAAGGATCCTCTTGAACCACATCTCCTTTCATCCGGGGTTCATTTTTGGACACTGTAAGAAATCTGTTGTTTACTTTCTGTTTATTTTCAATATAAGTGGTGTAGCCAGCAGTTTTGACTCTATTATCTGAGGCACCAAATTGGAGCACTTTAGATTGCTGTTCCTTTGGATCTGCTCTAGGATCTCCATCTTGAGGGTCATCTGAGTTTATCATCTTTTTTCCTGCAATGTGAAAGTACACAGAGCAGTTTTCTCCACTCTCCCATGAACCAAAATTCGATACTTTGGACTGGAGAGTTTACAAAGCACAAAAGGTGTTAGTGATTTCAGCACTAATCTTCTTTACTGTTCTTTAATCAGAATAAATGACCAAGTATGTCATACGCTGAAAAAATAAGTAAAATACATTAGAATGTCAGGGAAATATTACTTCTCTCTAAAAGAATTCTATGAGCTAAAACAAAGCAGTATGATGTATCAGTAAATTCTCCAAGCCCTGTGAATTTTGCATTGTTGGAAGTTGAATTTAAAGATAACAGTAATACCAAGTTTCTTGTTTAAATATATAAGTGTTTACCAAGCATATTGTACTCAAAGTTTATGTCTTTAATCAGATATAACTAAGTATGAACCTGTTTTAAAAATAGAGTAAACAGATAGAATTTCAAGGCTCTCTTAATACTTGCAGTGGCAAAATGAAGCAATTTTGACTTTAACTTAGCTTGCCTGCTTGTATAACACTTCGTAGAAAAATATGTCAGAAACATTCAAAAAATGAAGTACTCTGTATCATATAATAGCAGCACTTACCTTGAGCCTTACTTGGTCGATTGATGAAATTTGAGGTGTTCCGTCTGCTTCCAGGTGCAAAGATGATTGACTGCTGGAATCATGTATTCCCTTCAGGACAGTTGTTTCAGTACCAGCCATAGAGATAGCAGATTCTCAACTTCAACTCAGCTGAGCTGACTGTATACAGTCTTACAGGATCCGTTTGCAGGGCTGCAAGTTTAACTAAATGTGTTCCTTAGACCTACTCAGCTCTAAAGAGAAACTTTTTGCTGTCATTTTCAAAACCTACCAACTTTGGACTTATTTCCCTCCTTAAAAATCGTGTATGCTAAGGATATTATATCTTAATAGCTAGCACAATTATTGCAACATTAATTAAAAAGACGTGTTGAACTCGAATCTTGATTATTAGTTGAATCGAGTGCAATTAGCCCTACGTGGAAAGGATTTAGCAGGTAAACTCAAAGTTAACTAAGGTGACTAGAGGATTAATGTAGTTTGATCACATGATTCATGACCAATTTCCGTGTTCCAAGGATAAGAAAATTTTGATCATATCTTACTTTGGAAAGTCATTTTACATAAAAATAATAGTTTTGGACATTCTTTGCAAATGTTTACTGATCCTCGCTAAAGATTGACCGGCAACAAAAACCAGAAGGTCCAGAACAGAAGAAAGATGGATCCTCAAGATTCAATACCTCGAGAACAAGAAGAGTGGGTGATATCCTTAAGAAACAAACTCAAGGAAGCCCAACAATATGCTGCTAGAAGACCATGGGAAAAGTGGTGCATATATCGAGTGCCTCGTCGCCTAAGAGATGTCCAAGAGAGCAGGTTTTCCTACGAGCCTCAGACTGTATCCATAGGGCCATACCATAATGGTAGTGAACAAGTTCTAGATATGGATTTCCACAAGTGGGTCACTTTGTACCAGATTCTAGAACGCACAGGTCAGGACCTAAACCTTTACCTTGATACCATCAAAGAAGTTGAAGAACAAGCGCGAGCTTGTTATCAGCAACAAGCCGAGCTCAGCAGCAATAAGTTTGTAGAGATGTTGGTCCTTGATGGTTGCTTCATCCTTGAGCTCTTTCTATTTTATCCGGATAGAGGGACACCAAGCAGCAACCCTATTTTCTCTAATAAGAGAATTGTTGAAGACATGGTGCTAGACATGGTAATGCTGGAAAACCAAATTCCACTTTTCATAATTGACAGGCTACTTAAGCTTATGAACATGGCTGGTAATCCTAATGATGTGCACCTTAAGGACAGCTCTGTTGGTTTAGCTCTGAACATCTTCAATCCTAGATGGCTGACAGGTAATCTTGGAATTTAGTGCTGAATCTCTTCTGAACAATAGAACATAGAGAAATATTAATCTTAGTATGCATCAATATTATCCTCAATTTAAATTTAATTTAATTTTTTATTTTTTTAATTTAGAAGAAGTAAAATATAAATGATATATCTTACTGCAATATATGCATAGAAGCTGTGAGCAACTTCCTTACAAAAAGACTCAAAAAATATCACTGATTTGTCTCATTAAGCATCATAACATATAGTACCAGATACATCTTTTTCTTCATATCCACCTTGACAGGTAAATCTATGTCAAAGAAAGAATTCAATGCATTGAAACTTGAACTCGAGCAAGAAGAGTACCTTCATATCCTTGATGTTTTCAGGCGAAGTTTACTCCATATATTGCCCCAACAGGATACCTCGTACAGGTATGGATTCCAATGGAGGGAATGTGATAAGCTTGTCCCTGGGTCTCTGAAGCAGTGGCTACAGCGCCGACACGCCAATAATGCCCCAGATAGAAATGTAAGGGGTGGACAAGTCATACATAAAGTCACTGAGCTCATAGAGGGAGGAGTAAAATTCAGGAAGCGGAACACCAGTTGTTTTTGGGACATCAGGTTCCAGAGCGGGGTTCTTGAAATTCCTCCAATTTGGATACAAGGTAGTACAATGGCCACCCTCCTGAATGTAACGGCCTTTGAGAGCTGTCATCTGAAGATAAGTGATGCTGTAATTGCATCATATGTGGTCTTCATGGAATGCTTAATAAAATCCCCAGAAGATGTGTGCCACCTTCACCATTGTGGAATCATTCAGCATCTTCTTGGACATGATTCAGAAGTTGTTGACATGTTCAAGAGCATATCTAAAGAAATGTTAGTGGATGCACATGGTGGTTACTATGCAAAATTATCCAAGCAAGTGAATGCTTACTACAACCAGAGAAGAAATAGATGGCGAGCAAGTCTGCTTCACAAGTATTTTTATAATCCTTGGGCTATCATCTCACTGGTTGCTGCTATTATTCTATTGTTTCTTACTGCCATACAGAGCTTCTATAAAGTTTATGCTTACTACAGGCCGAATTCTTAATCTAATACTTCGTAGAAAAAGATATCCTATGAATTTCTGTGATCATGATATGCACTTGTATAGTTGTATGAGTTGCAGTATTACTTCCTTGTAGACGATTGAATATATGTAGAACATGTTATTTCTTTGTAATATATTTGGAAAATCTAATGAACTGAGATTTCAAGAACAGAAATTAGATGTTTAGGAGAGAAATCTATAATAATGATTCTGAAATACAGCAAAATTAAGGATAGAATATCAAGCTTTCGAGTGGCTTAATTCACTCACAGATAAAGCGAAGGGATTGAAGACTGCCCCGCTATTTCTAAGTCTCACGACAGCGCTGATTCTTAACATGAACCTGTCGGCCATTGGTTTCAGCAGCACAGTTCAGTGTGCAGGAATGTTTCAGGTTGCCAAACACAGGATTGTCTGTAAAATTTTTGAAAGATTAAAAGAGATTGGCATGCACAACACAAATACAACAGAATGCCAGAGGAAAATTACTAAAAGAATTCAATGAGCTGAAACCTTATAAAACAGTAAGAGATATCAGCAGACATATTCTTCTAGCCCCAGAGAATTGTACTATTGGAAAGTTAAAATGAAAAGATGACAGTATGGACCAATCTAGCACACAATACATTTGTATTAATCTTGATAATGGTGAATAGAGTCAATGAAGCAAGAGAGGTATCTACATCATGACAACGAGAAGTAAACAACAGCATCACTGTGCTCAAAACAAATGCACAAAGATAACACCTTTATAGTTCATGTAACTTCCCTGACTTCTGCAAATTACTCTTACAGGCTTAAAGCATGCCCGTCTGAAATTAGAGAGAAGAATACAGGATCCTTTGTATAAATCATAAATGGAAACTATATCCTTATTTTGATTAGCCCTCTGGATTCTGAAATCTAGGGAGCCAGTCTAAAGATTCCCTGCAAACCAAGGAAAGCAAGGAAAGCAACATCCAACCTGGGAAGGGAGCAAAAATTAGTTTTCCTGAGGTTTTGAAGCAAGTAAATTCAAGACAGTGTATGCATAAGATACTAAACTTACGTTTTTCTCTTGGTTTTTAATTTGACCAACACCCTTGCCATCTTGCTGATCATTGCCCCTGTCTACTTCATCCATCCAATCATCATCTAGTAGAGGATACTTTGTCGCCAATATTGGCCAGCAGGAACCCCCATAATTTCCCCTCTGAGAGGCCCTCTCAGTCTCACAGCATACGTCTTTGTTCATCAGGGGTTCACTTTTGACCCTGTGATATTGTTAAAATAAGTGGTGTAGCCAACTTTGTCTTGATTATTTAAGGCACCAAACTGGGGGACTTCAGATTGCTGTTCCTTTGAATCTGCTCCAGGGTATCCATCTAGAGGGTCAACTGGGTCTATCATCTGTCCCTTATTCTTCTGCTCATTTGCATTGTCAAAGCACACCGTCCAGTTTTCTCCACCCTCCGATGAACCAAACATCGATACTTTAGACTGGAGAGTTTACAAAGCACAAGAGGTGTTAGAGATTTCAGGATTTCAGCACTTGTCTTCTTTCTTGTTTCTTTCTCAGAGTAGATGTCTAAGTTCGTCATACACATACAAATATTGAAAGATATCAAAATGTCAGGGAAAAATTACTTCTACGTTAAGATTGTATGAGCTCAAACAAAACCAGAATGACATTTCAGAAAATTCTCCTAGCCCGTGACTTATTTATATGTAAAGATAACTGTTACACTCAGTATTTTGTTGAAATCTAGCATAAAATTCACTAGGGATGATAGAGTATATAAACCAATTGTGGGCTTTAACCTAACGCTTAAGCCTTTGATTGAGTTGGTCCTTTAACATTATATTAGAGCCAACGTGACACAAAGGTCACGGGTTCAAATCTCATCCACGTGATATAGTAAATAAACCAATTATGGGCTTCAAGCCTTCAACTATCAGCATAAGAACAAAATATTTTACCAAATCCATCATACTTACAAATTTCTCACCTGATATACTCCGTATCATTTATTTATACCAAATAACCTATGCCAATAACCGTCTATCTGTATTCCTCATAGAACCAGCAACAAGTTCAAACATGAACCTGCTTTTCAATCTAAGAGTTAACAGACAGTTTTTTTAAGGTTCTCTTAGTACTTTAGATTTGTAAGAGAGAAATTTAGATTTATAGTTCTGAATTACAGCAAAAATAAAGGATAGAATGTAAAGCTTTCGAGTGGCCTGATTACTACCAAGAGTAGACTAAGCTAAGGCAACAATTTCATATTATGGATGCTTCTCTCTTTGCCTACTCTCCCTTATTTATAGCATTTTCTGAATCTCATTCCTTCTATTAACTTCCTCCTCCAAGTACCAGCATCAGTAAATTGCACTATCTAGAAATCTAGAATGCCCTTCCCCTTAGGCCAATCCCTAATGACCAATTAAAATAGTCAATTAACCTATCACTTAAAACATGAAACTGTTGGCCATTAGTTTCAGCAGCACAGTTCAGTGAGCCGGAATATTTTTTAGGTTGCAGATAGTCAAACCTAGGGCTACTTGTAAAAATATTTGGAAGGCAAGTCAAAGAGTTGGCAGCATACTGATGTTTACAGTGTGATTTGCTGTTATATTTGCGTGGAGAAATCTAAATCTTGGTTGACTTATAATGATTACACACCAATAGATGGATGCAAGATACCGGGATCATGTACTAAGCCCTGAGTTGCTTAATAATAACAAATAGCTACCATGATTAAATACTAAATATGTAAGTAACTCAAGAATCAGAAACAAAAGTACAGGACCTTAATTGCTTGATCAACCTCAAATCTAATTTTGACATACTGTGAAATAAAACTGGATTTACCTTCCACACGGCCACAACAAATGCAGCAGCAGACACCATACACCAGCATAACAGAAAGTGATGAGCATTGACTGGATTCTCGGTATAGGCTGCGCCTCCAGATGTCACTCAAGCAGTGCATATACATGGAGATACATAGACAGTTACACTGCATTACATTGTGGTACCAAAATCCCCATCTCAGGAACCTGCAAATACATATAAATTGGAGACACTTTTATCTTCCCATATGATTATTATCCAATAAACAAATTTGAACATTGCACATATTTAATGCAGACCTCATTCTACTGTCTTACAGCCCTAATCCTGAAGACACCC
Source organism: Chenopodium quinoa (assembly GCF_001683475.1). Classification (NCBI taxonomy): domain Eukaryota; kingdom Viridiplantae; phylum Streptophyta; class Magnoliopsida; order Caryophyllales; family Amaranthaceae; genus Chenopodium; species Chenopodium quinoa. The sequence continues at coordinate 408,117 of NW_018743920.1, read as the reverse complement.
AATTACTCGAACCCGGAACATCCTCAGTAAATGTTGCCATATTTGAACAAAGTAGGGAGTATGAGTGTATGACATATAAAAAAAGATGGAACTACACATACTCACACATTGACATGGTTCTGGCTGTCAAAATTCCTAAAGTTAGGATCAGATTAAACCTCAGATTGGTTGAATTTGGGTTAGAAGACATAAAATTCAAATGGTGATCACTGATCAGGTGCAAAACTTGTGTACTTTGAATCTTTCAGTTAGGCATTTTGTCGAACAGGTGGTGTGCAACTGTGCATTCTCTTTCCTGAGCTTTTTTAAATCATATGGTATTTTCTCAAATCAGATGTTACCCAATACAGATTACAGAGTATCTATGTTTTTTGGTATTTAAAAAATAAAAAATAAAAAATAAAAATTAAAATAAAAATTAAAACTTCTTATAAAAATGAAATGTTTTATTTAAATTATTTACTTTATCTTTTAAAGCATCAAATGTCGATATGTCCGAGTGGTTAAGGAGACAGACTTGAAATCTGTTGGGCTTCGCCCGCGCAGGTTCGAACCCTGCTGTCGACGAATCTATTTTTTAAAACTGCAAAAGTCCATCATTTTTAAATTATTGCTTTTAAATAAATGGATTAAATTAACTTTTTTCTAGTACGTAAGAGTTTAAAAACGTCTTTAACCATTCATACTTTGAGAAAAGTTTGGAATTGTCAAATACGAGTAGCCAAAATGTTTTTTTTTTAGGGTATGTCACCCTATAATCAAAAGCCTATTAGACTCTGACTAATCTGGATTTGAGTCAAAATATAAAACTGTTGAAGAAAAAACTCTCCCAATGAATATTGTTGTACTCTAAGAGCTTTGTATTCTGAAATCTTGAACTCGAGACTTCTAGTTAAGATAAAAACAACTTCCTTACTAGTTATCCAATGATTTAACCACTTGTTCGTAGCAAAAAAGTGAATGCTCATAACAAGTCATCTTGAAAGTTAGTGATGATGAGGTTAATTATCATCTCCAAACTTCAGGATTATGTCTTGTTTACAATTTACAAACTTGATTGTTGTATTTAGCAATGATACATGCTTGTTCATGTTGGCAAGGCGATAAGTGATTATATGCAAAAGAATTGTAGGGCGTAATAGAGCGAAATAGAGAGCTCATTCTACATCTAAATGCTGCATTTCTTTTTACTTGGTGCTACTTTCCTTTCCCTCATATTCAGTTAGCCTAAACAGTTAGCCACAGTATCTTTTTCACTTTGTGGCGCATTATCACTAGTTATCTGGGGCTTTTAATTAGTTTGTGCGCGATACATACAATTGTACAAGACACTGTGAAGGATTGACAACTCTCAATGTGCAGTCGTGCAAGTTAGCAGGAAGACGCGAGGCAACCATGCCATGCTGACATGGTCTGACAGTTCTACAATGTTCAGGCCAAGCAAGAAGGATATTTCAGTGGATAAGTTGGAAAGTCATAGACCATGAAAATATTTCATTGAGCCTCAAGAAGTTTGCTTCAAATTTATGCATAATAAGATTGTTACAACTAACAAATGGAAGCTCAAAGTCTACTTCAAAACATATACCAACAACTTCAAAGAATATTAATCATATGGGATCCTTCAAAAGAATAAATAATGAACCCAAACCCGAAAGCATAGACTAAAGTTATCAATTACACCATTGAATCCCCACCCATCCCCAAAAAGAAAAAGAAAAGCACACATAGAAACACCCATTGTCAGAAAATCATTCCTGTTCTTCAAAACTCTTTTTTTGGCTCTTTGACATATGAACAAGCCAATTTGTAGCTCATAAGAGTCATTACCACCCAAGACTATCCAAGCCCTTAGGCCTTCGTCGTATAATTGGATTAACAACTAGACAGCGTTCTTTATCCAAAAAAACAACTAAAGCAACCTCCCTTCTGTAAAACCAGAAACAAAAGTAAATTAGCGAGCATAATAAAACAAATCCTTTAGACTGCAGTTGAGTACATGATGCAATATTAACCTTTCTCTCTGGTGATCTCTGATGTTGCTGGTTATGGCGTTGTGGAATGTTCGAGTTGAGGGGTGTGTTCCTCTCCTCTTTAGCCCTTGTGAAAGCACCCGTAAAACCCTCAGCTTGCTGAGGATCAGTGTTCCAGACACCCCATGCTGGAATTGCTGTCCCTCTATCTGGCTGTTAAAGGTTTTAACACGAAGTTATTAGTAACACAATTTTTATTTTTCTGACAATAAAGAAAGCAAAGATCATTTGATGGAGAAAATAGATAGTGAAAAATGGAGTACACTTACAGTTTGATTTCCTCGACCAGCTGGAGGTCTTTGCTGAAGCCTGCCTCCTTTCTGATGAATAGGTGAATGACCCCCAGGATTTTGTTTTCCAATTCTCTGAGGAGTTTCATTCATAGAAGAATTGGACCCTCTACTTGCATTTCTCAACTGATGATCATCTGCCTTAATTTTAGTCCCAGCAGCAGAAGAAGGCCGAGCTCTATTGTTAACATCTCGGTTGAGCTGGGGCTCCACAGGGTCTGGTACAGGCCCTGCAGTCTTATTTTTCCAAGCATTTTCAAAATAAGCGGTGTATGCACCGTTTTCTCCCTCATTCCAATCACCAAACTGAGGCACTTTAGAACGGCCCTCTTTAGCTGGAGGTTCACTTACACCACGAGGTGCATCAGAAGAAGGTTCTGGTGTGACAGTACGCCCATTTCTATTGTTCTTCCTAACATTTTCAAAGCTCTGGGTATAACCACCTTCCCAAGCACCAAACGGTGGCACCTTTGCCCGTGATTCTTGTTTTGGTTCTGATTTAGATGGTGCAGGACGAGCCTGAGCAGGAGGATCCTTACGAGGATGCATGTCTCGGTTCATCTGGGGCTCATTCACTGATGCTGTGGGCTCACCGTTCTTGGTTTTTCGTTTATTTTCAAAATACTCGGTGTAGGCAACATTTTCTCCATTTTCCCAGGCACCAAATTCTGGGGCTTTAGATTGCTGTCCTTTAGGTTCTGCTTTAGAAGCTGGAGCTGGGCCTCCGTTTTGTGGAAACATATCAGGATTGTCTTGAGGGTCATTCGGGTTTATTATCTGACCATTATTCTTCTTCTTTCGTGCATTGTCAAAGAAAACTGTGTAGTTTTCTCCACCCTCCCATGCACCAAATTTCGGTACTTTAGACTGCTGACGTTAGAAAGCACAAGAGGTAATAAGTATGATAACAACACAAAACTTCATTCTTTAGTTACAGTAAGTAGTCTATTACACAACCAAATTTGTCAAACAAACCAACTATAAATCAGAACACAAGAAGAAGAAAGGTAATAATACAAATTTGGGTTCAATTCATTCAGCACGCATTTCACATCAAGTGATCTTAATAAGAACACTACATGTAACTGAAAACATGTACCACTAATTTACAGCATGAACCACACTTGTGCAAAAGAGTGTCATAACTGATTAAGTCATTAGCCACTCGAAAAAACTCATTTGATCCTTTACCGAGTCCAAGTTAAGGAGTTTGTATTAGAAGGAAAAGAGTTATTTGTTCATGTTACATCAATATTGCCAAAATATTTGATGAAACAGCTATCTGTTCCTGGAATCTGAAGACATAATGCATTTAAATAACGATCAGTTGCTCAGTATCACTATCTTCGGCCTCTTTGTAAAATATGGTTAAGCATTTTCAACTTTATTGTGAAACAGAATGCAAACTTTAGCACTATGATGTTGACATGTACACAACTTAATAGGATCTCAGTCATCTCACAAAACAACCAAATAGGGTTAAAATTTTACAAGATACTTCGTAGTAAAGGGCTCTAGTAGCATCAATCAATACTACATCTGACAACCAAAGATCCCAACATCAAAAATAACCAAAGTCAATATTTCCAAAAATGCAATGTCCAAGAAAAATCTCTTATGGTGGAATAAACAAGTATTACTTAAAGCGTGTACTCTGATTAAGACGTTACACAATTAAGGAGATCAAAACCATATGAAAAGCCAAAAGGGGTGATGATTTTTCAAGGCAATATTTATTGCTGCTAAGATAACATAAGTTGACGCACTATAAACTGAATTTGACTTTGCTAATGTTAATGACATCTCTAAAAATCCTTTACATTAAAATCATTCAAATCTTACCTTGAAAAGATACCAATACTATAATCAAGCAATGATATCAAAACTATAATTAGTATTTAGTACATAAACTATAATATAAATTAGTTGGAGCTATATAATTACAACTTTGCAAGTATTGCAAGTACAATGTTTTAATCACAAAATCTCCAAAATCAGTAATGCCAAATTTACAAGATTATTGCAAATAATTCATAATCATAAACAAAGAACTGATAATGATTGCAATTTCAAACCCAATTCAGTCAACAAACTATGAACAGAGCAACATAATTTCCTTGATCTTCCACCATCCAAAAACACCCAAAAAACGTTCATATTATCTAAATCAATAAACCCACAAAAATCCCAGAAAACTCAATCAAAAACCAAGAAAAAAACACAAAATTTGAAAAGTCAAAGCATTAGTAAAAGAATAAGAAACTTACAGCCATTGAAGCAGCAAACTTTGGAATGAAACACCTAAGATATCAGAGGATAATGAGAAAGAATAATGAAAATCAGAGAAAACTTAGGAGTAATTTTGAAGAAAGAACAATAATTGGAGTAATTAAGGAAGAAGAAGAAAATGGTGAGAGGGTGGGTATGAAGAAAATGCAAATGGAGGTATTATATATATTATAGTAGTGTACAATTTGTTGTGAGCATTGACTTGGTTTACACAACTGTATAATATTTGACAATTCTTCTAATTGTTTGTTTCTTTGTTTCTTTTAATACATACCCTTACCTAAAGTCATTCTAAGTCTAGTCTGGCAATGACTGCTTCATCTTAGCTACAGGACAGTGCCCGTACAACGTTTGAGCACGGCTATTCACTTAGAAATTGAGAGATGGAACAAAGTACTTAGTTGCGCCATGCAACCATATTCGTTTCAAAATATATATATGGAGTATTTTAGTTAAGATTAAACATAAGCAAGTAAATACATATTAAAATTGTCTCAATGTATAATTTAAAAAAAAAATTAAAAAAAAAACAATTTTTTATTATTATTATTTATGGAACATAATAATTATCATATATATTATTGATCAAATAATTGTGTAATTGTGTTAGCAAATTTAACAATTAAAATGGGACAATTATTTTGAAACAAACGGAATATTATTATTGTTTTGTTAGTGGTGGATTTATTTCTCTAATAAAAGTTTGAAACCCCTTAATCTTATGATCAAGCCATAGATAATTCATTAATATACTACTCGTATAAGACATTAAAAGCTCACTCAATCGTTCCTCAAACTTAAGAATTGTGTTACTTCTAAAATAGAAAATCACCTATTGTAATTGTAAATTTGTGAGGTTTTACTCAACCAAAGACAAACATTTACGCTACGATAATGTTTTATACTCTTCTTTGATACAGTTGACTCATGTCTAAAATCACATTCATGTTGTCTCCATGTATAATCTAAACATTTAAAAAGTTTTTGATTGCAAATGACACTTTTTTTGTTGTTTAACTAATAGGGGAAGAAAAAGAAAAAAAAAATAAAAAATCGTATGGCAATATTTAGATCTTAAAAATTATTGCTAGGTGATCGTGGAGATTAAGTAATGGGCGTCTCAATTTTGACCAATTCAATGAGAAATGTTGAAAGAGAACCAGTTTCTAAATGGTGGCTATACGTAAAATACAGGTACAAATTATTATTATTATTATTGTTGTTATTATTATTATTATTATACTTGTCCTCGGGTATTTTTTATTCTCCTAGCCCGTGGTTTGGCATTTAAAAAGCAATTTAGTTTGATGTAATTACTACTGTTTATATTAGATATAACTTTGTTTCTTTGTTTTTTTAATAAATGGAGGTAATATTTTCATTTACTACTATATAATAATAATACGGATTTTTTTTTTTTAAACATTTACAATAATAGCTTAGAAGCATTATTACTCCACAATCTAATGCCGCTGAGCAATAAGTATATTGAAAAGCATTACTAAGATTAATCTAATAGTAGGAAGTAGTTTGAGGGAAATTCATTAGTAGTTTTGTCCTTACGTAAGCTACTAATTTGATATCCGTAGCTCATTAAAAATCACAATCAATTTTTGGTTTTATGATTTTGCCGGTCATATGAGTTGGAATCATGAATTAAAATTAATTAATTGTACCAATACGGCAATAAGAGAATATTAGAATAATGATCTTGTTGTGAATTGTGATATTGAAAACTGATTGAAAATTAATTTTTGTGGTTGATTTTACTGTGTAGTTTTCTATATAAAAAAATAATAATAATAATAATAATAATAAAACCTACCCCTTTCTTTATCTCCCCTCCCATCAGCCATCACCAGCTCACCCCACCCTAACCCCTTCTGTAAGAGGTGATCAAGTATGGCCCGCCCAGAAAATAGGGTGGGTTTAGACAAGCTAAAAGAAACTATTTTATTGTTAAAAACCGCTTAGGCTCGATGACAATTAAGCTCACCACTTTTTGCGGATTTGGCATGAGATTTTTTGGTAAGGCATTGTTCGGCCCGAATTTGTGATCACCTCTACTTTCTTTCCCCACTAAACGCCGACCAACCCCTTTCTCTTCCCCCTTGGCCCCTCCCTAAACGCCTTGCTCTCTTTTTATTTTTTATTAAACTTACATATAAAGATATAAGGTACAAATAAGTTTCAATAAAAGCTACTGAAGTTTAATTTACAATTTAATTATAATAAACTTTGATAATAACTTTGATAAGTCAAATTTACTTGAAAAGAACTTACTCAACATGCATTAGAGTTAGCAAACAAGTTGTTTTGTTAAGATACGAGTTGAGACTCTTCAAATCGACTCATATCCTAATAAGAAGGCTTTGAGTCAAGTCCTGAAGTCCATATAATTATGGACATATTAATGCATTTATGCATGGAGGCTTTGGCATAATAACTGAGCTTTTGGGTCAAGTATAAAAATCTAAGTTGAATTGTGCAAAACAATTATTATAACTACTCCCTGTTCACTTCATCTTAAAAATTAATATATTAATATTAAATAAAAATAATTTCAGTTCAATTCAGTAAAAATAATTTTAGTTCAGTAATATTCAGTAACTATAAAAAAATATTATAGAAAATTAGTGAAAATAATTTCAGTTCAACAAAAATAATTTCAGTTCTGTAAAAATAATTTAAGCTAAAATAATTTCAATTCAGTAAATTAATTTCAGATCAGCAAAAATAAGGTGAAGTGAACGACTCCTTAGTGTAGTCGATTTGCTTCAAATCAATTTCATTTTTAGTTAATTCCAAATATTATTCGAGTTCAAATTAAATTATTTTCGACTTAATTTAGTTTCGAATAATCTAAATTTAAGTATAATCGATTCGAGTAAATCTCACCAAATACATTCAAAAATCTAAAAGCACATATACCTCATCAAAGTTTAAACGTTTACTCCTTATATCCCTAATTATCTGTGTTGTAATTGTACTTATTAAAAAAAGAAAGTACTCCGTAATCTGTAATTAAGACACGTTTAATTAAGGAGACCAAACATAAAATAGATGGCGAGTTTAGTTCAAATGTTAAAAGTGAGAGTACAATTTGCTCCAAAAAACACTTGCTTTTCTCTCTCTTCACTCTTTCTGACACTCTGTCTTCCTCACTGGCTCACTCTCCTTTTTAGTCTTGGAATCCATTTTTACGCATCATTTTATTCACATTCTTACTATAATTCTCCATTTTTTCTTGTAATTCACTCCTTAATTACTTCCTTTTTTTAATATCTACTGTTAATTGCTAAAACCCTTTGGCTTATCATCTTTGTTTTTTTTGCACCTTTCCCCAAAAAAAAAAAAAAAAAAAAAAAGGCAACCCTTTAAGCTAAAAACCCTTCTATTAATCCCTAAAACATAATTTTATGCTCTTAATATTAATTTAACTTTGAAAAACAGTTTTTCTTTGCTAAAATTGCAAATTTCACAGATCTAATATAGAACCCTGCTTTCTTTAAAAGGGTTTTAGCAGCTTCCCTTTTGTAAAGATTGGAATTTTTTTTTATGAACCCTTTATTTTTCTCTTATATTAGTATTTAATTTTGATGTTGGTGGGTTTTTCACATTGGGGTTTTTTACAATTTATTTGCCAATTTTAGCAAAATGTTGAAAACTCCTTCAAAATTTGTAAATCATGCTAATTCCATAAAATTCGAAAGAAAATTACTTGTTTTCTGAAGTTAATCTTCCTCCATAAGAGTGGAATTAATTTACATGAAGGTGGATTTTCACAGAAAAACTCAGACTAGAAGAAAAAGTTCAAAAGTGGAAGATGATTCAGCTTTTGTTCCTTGTTCTCTGTGTAGAAATTGGGGTAGCTTTCTTCTTGTTAGTGAAAGTGGGGCCATTAAGAGAGCTTGTAATGAAAAGCTTGGACCAGGTGAAATTAGGGAGAGGACCAGCAACAGTGAAGACAATTGCTGGTACAATGTCTGTGATATTTATGTTTCATTTGATGAATATTTTGAAGATCCAAAATAAGGGTAATAAGCTTGGTACTATGTCACCTATGGATCAAGTTTTGTGGAGGACTCATTTGCTTGAGGCTTCACTTATGGGTATGAATGATCTTCAATTCTCTATTGTGAATTTCTTGTTTGTTTGATTTGGTTTGGTTTGTGTTATTGTGGTTATTTTTGTTTCAGGCCGTTTCGCTTGATTTCGTTGTTTGTGTTGATGTTGTATGTTGTAATGTGTGATATGAGTGATAAGGAATTTGTTAATGTGGAAATTGTACAAACCTTTGATGTTATTAGTAATTTGAATGATAAGGATTGGATTGTGTGATAGTGAAGATTATATAGTTATGTGATGCTAATATTTGGCATTTTGGAAGGGAGTAGTCAATTGTGATTTAATTGGGACATATTAGGGTTTGTGGTTTAGGAAATGTTTCTGAATTGGATTTTACATTCATTTGTTTCTATGATGTGGAAATGCTATAATTTTGTGGAGGGCGATGAGTAGGCTTGTTTGGGTATTAGCAACTTATTGGTTAGGACTTGGGAGGTTTAGTAGCTTGTAATGATGGCAATTTGTGAAGTTGTATTTGAAGTTAGTAATTTGGCAAGTTTTGTGGTGAGACCTAATATGCTACTTGAAACATAGGATGAAATAGTGAAATAATAAGACCAGTATGCTGATTACATGCTCTTTATTAAATGATGGGATTATAAATTGATTTGGTCAATATCATTCAATCCAAATATCCTGAAATCTACATATTGTTCATGGATATTTACCATAAAAGCCAATGTCTATGTCCGTGGTATGGTATGGGGGGTCGGTGATATATAGTTAACATGGAGCACTTGTATCGTTGATATTTAGCATCTTGGGACACTCTAGGAAATTTGAATTTGGGAATTTCTATTAATGAGGTTCTGGTGTATTGTTTGTTTGGCTTAAAAAGGTTGGTGTCTGTTTATGGGAGAATATATACTTCATATGAATACGGTGTTTGCAGTAAATCTTCATAATGTGAAGTGCATAGCCTTTGTTATGGTTTCAAAAGCTGCATGTGGCTAAAGGTTTAAGGCTCTTATAGGTTGAGATTGGTAAGCATTAATTCGAGTTAACATCTGTTGTTTAAGATGGAAAAGTCTTTGTTACCTAGTAGTTTCTGTTAAACAGTGCAGAGACTTGAGGGGATGGAATTTCTGAGTTTTATATCTGAAATGGACCTAGACTGTTTGTTTATTTTGCAGATCTCTGAGTTTTACTTAGTGGCAAGTGTAAATGAGGTTGATTTTCTGAAGTTTCTTTAAGTGGAAATGATATGCGCATGACTTCTCAACTGCTTTATGTGGATAGTCTATAGGTGTTAAATGTTGGTGATCTATCCATTTGCAGTCTCAACATGTTATATCCCAGATGCTTTCTCATTAGTAGAAAGTCATATGACCCTGATGTTGAATAACAGTTGGTGTGAGGTTTTCATATACAGCCAAGTAAACTTGTCTACATATTTTCATCTGTACTCCTCACTGCTTCAAAGGACTTTTTGATAGGTTGGATGGCAATTTAAATGAGTTTGGTTATTTGGTTGCAGTAATGGCATGTTGAGATATTTTAGTATCGAGAGTTTGAGACTGTACATAGTTCCATAATTTTAGAATTGACATTGTCTCATGGACCTTGCACCATCCAGCTCTTTTGGGTTAGTTGACTGACTTACCTTTTTTAGAAAAGACTATTTGGTGAAAGTTGAACATAAAACAATTGAATGTCTGATGGCTGTTTACCATTATTCTGCCTCGTCATTGGAATTTTATTTTTATGTTTGGGGGTGGGGGGGGGGGGGGGGGGGGGGGGGGGGCGGGGATTAGGGTGTGGATCAGTTAATGCATGCTACTGAAGATATAACACTTACAATCAATGAATCAATATGGACACAAGATTCCAGTGATATGCTCATTATGAGGATAGATATGATGGTTACAGAAAATGCATATTTAGACATAATTGTTCTAGAATATCTGTGGTCCTGAAGAAAGGCTGAAACTAGCTGTTCTTTTGGAAAATTTTGGGTGAATCGACCATCTAGTGATGAATATGAACTCTCTTTAGGACTACTTACCTGGTGAAAGAAAGTGCTTATGCTGCTTCTGTGCTTTCTTCACTCGACACCCATTTCCAGAAAGTTTTTGGTTGATTTTGGCCAAATTAATGTACCTATGCCAGAATTTGAGTCTGACACTTGAGGTAAAAGGGAGTACACATGCAACAATATGTTATTCCTTGAGCTCCAAACATAAGTACCCAATAATAATCTCCTCCATTTGGATTTGTGTGAATTTGTTGATTGATCTTATTTCCTCAACGGTTACTGTAGCAACATAGTCCTGGCTTAGAATAAGAAGTTGGTCAATCATAATGCAATGTTGAGAGAAACTACCTGGTACTTGGAGCCTTGGGTTTGGACTTGAGTTGGGTTAGGCCCTAAACGGGGGCAAAACTCTCCCTACCAATGCTTCTACATTCTCAGGGCTTACACCTTAGGCCTTTGGTTAAGCTGCTACTTACCCCCATACCAGCTTATCCAAGCATGTTGTGGTAACCATTATACATATAAATCAATAAAATCATAATGTATTGTTTGAGAGAAACTACCTGGTCTCCGAAGCCATGGATTAAGATTCGAGTTGGATTAGACCCTAAACAGGGGCAAAATTCTCCCTTCCAATGCTTCTACATACTTAGGGCTTGAACCTGAGAGGTTAAGCCGTTAAGCTGCTACAACCCCCTTACAAACTAATCCGAGCATGTGTGGTAACCATAATGTATATATATTCCCCAGCTGGCGTTAATGAATTTGGAATTTGTTTCATTCTTTCCTCCCTGCCTTTCCTAGGTATTTAATTTGTTTCTTATTTGGATGCTACCAGCTGTATATCTACTCATAATTCTCTTCCTTGCTCGAGGTCACTCATGTTGTATGTATCTTGTATGTTAGATGGAAAATTTTTCCACCCTTGTGAGTTCTTATGGATTCCTAATCTGTTGTTTACTTTTTAAATATGAGATATTGGCCATCTGCTGCCTTGACTTAAATTTGCTCTAATATAGCCAGAGTGCAATAGCTTATATCATTTTGATTTCTTGCATATACCTAATTAGACATCTAACAAAGATTTGTTTATTTTCTTTACAGGCTTCACTTTATTTCTTGGCTTCTTAATTGAACGTATGCACCACTATCTCCGGAAAATCATCAATATCAGAAGCAAGGTTGGAGCATCAAAAGAGGAATTGGAGAAGATTGAAAAAGAAAAGCAACAGCTCAAGGAGAAGGAGGAGAAGGCTTCAAAAGAAATAACAAAGCTACAGAACGAACTATCAAAGCTGACTGAAGAAATAAAGAAGCTAAAAGTGGAATCACAAGAGAAAGACAAGACGATCGAGACTGCTGACGCTCATGTAGTCGCCCTCCAGAAACAGGCGGCTGATTTGCTTCTCGAGTATGACCGTCTGCTAGAAGATAATCAAAACCTTCAGAACCAAGTTCAAAAAAGGTGACTGAAGGAATTTGACAAGATTTAGATTTTAAGTCCATACAAACATTTTGATTTTGTGATTTATATGGTTAAGGATTCCAGTGCCAAAACCTGTATTTCTATATTCAACTGGACAGAAACAATTAAGGGTATCTCTTCTTTTGGGGTATGGTGTTTGGGGGTTAGAATGAAGGGATGGATCCTGGTTAATAGATGGGCAGAGCTCGGTGTCAACGGTGCTAATTTTTTTTTGCAAATATATGTTTTGTATGATGAAAACAGATCTTTCTTTCCATTCATACGAAATATATGTTAATGCTTGGAAGCAACCACATTTCCATACTAAGAGCATGTTTGGTTGGAGTGTTTTATGATTGGAAACGGATTCAAATAAATTATTATCGTTACTAAGTGTTTGGTTGGAAGGTTTGGGTAACAATTACCATTACTCAAATAATGGTTTCCACCCATTTGTTACTTCTCTAAAACCGAATGTAACAATTATCCTTACTCTCCTCAAACAAAAATAAAGAAAGATAGATTTAAGTGATTCTTTTTCATGATTAAACCAAACAAATAGAAAGGTAAGAGTTAAATGATTCATTTCTTCCCACTTATTTGTTTCCTTTCCACTCCATCTTCATTAGTCATACCAAACGCCCCCTAAACCTTCAAGTGTTACCTGAGTACCCGACTGATGAATGGTGATGCATGAAGTCATGAACTAGTTGAATTAATTAAAAACCACGTTTCTGAAAGCTGGTTATTATGGTAAAAGTGATTTACTTCTTTCAATTTATAGGTATTACTTACAACATACTTTCAAACTCATGCAAATTCACAAGAAATAATTACGATTCTCAACCACAAAGCACTAATCACTTTATGGGGGAATTATCACTTGTACTGTTATCGAATTATCCGTGGTTTTTCAACAGCAGAACTCATGTCTAAGCAACGTCTCCAGAACCACAGGAATGGAAACCACGTGTCAAGTGATGGAAATTGCTCCAAAATCTCTCGAAGTTTTCTGTCAACTATTTTGAATGTGCATTGAATTGTTTCAGGGAAATCCCAGATTCTTGTAACACTGCAATTTCATCAATGAGATCTATAAAGGAATGATGGATCAACCCTCTGTTGCCTCTGCGATCAATGTAAAACACTAAAACCTCTTGATAATGTGGCTTATTTCTCAGCAAACAATTAATACAATTTCAGAAGCCACCTTCGGATAGTATTGGTTTCAGGAGTTCGGTCAGAGGACAGCATATAATCTTCCCAAGGCTACTACCAAATGAATCCTTTTATTAACAAACAAAACTTTGAGGTGCTTTTCAAAACAAAGCTACTTCAGACAACAATAGTTCCTCTGCTTTCTGCCAGGAGCTGTTCTTTTTAGTTCCACAGCAAGTTCAAGGCTGTAAGAAGGATCAGTTGGTAAAGGACTGAACCTTCTCTAGCTTTAGCACTGACACGCTTGAGGACTTGAAGTCATTATTCACCAATAATCTCCGCATGAGCAGACACCGTGCTTGAAATGATGAAATCGTTTTACATCCCTTACAACAATCTCTCTGTTGACAATTTTTGATATATATTTGATCGCCTCATGGCAATCTCCACAAACTCTAAGATTTTTAGTAATAACTAACTTAGTCCCAGGTTCAGTGTTCAAGAGGCCAAATGCAATAGCCAGTCTTTCACTATGAAAACTTAACATTTTCACCTTTACTTCCTCCTCAAGATCATGGAAAACAAACTCGGTTTTTGGCGTATAACCCATGGCTCTCATCTCACTGTCCAATTTCTCTATTATTATGACCATGTGCTCATATTGGTAATGGCTCTTATCTTCCATAAGGAAAGCATGGAGCTGACCTTTCACCTCCACCATGCTGTAACCAGGGACTTTCTTCATACCTGCCATCCTCATTGCTTTCCTCACCTCAGCCACTTCTTTCCACTTTTTCGCTGATGCAAAAAAATTTGCAACTAAAGAATAAATGCCAGAATCATCTGGCTGTAATTCAAGAACTCTCTTTGCAGCCAACTCCCCAACAGAAAACTTTCTGTGGTTATGACAGCCAGACAAAAGAGCGGCCCAGATGGACATCCCAGAAACAGGTTCTTTCATGGAATTTATTAAATCAAGAGCTTCTTCTACTTTACCTGCACGAGCTAACAGATCAACAACACAAGCATAATGTTTCTCGCTAGGTTCAATCCTGAATCTTTTGATCATTTCATTGAACCAGTACTGGCCTTGCTCTACAAGACCTGAATGGCCTAAAGCTGAAAGAAGAGATGCGAATGTAGCATCATCGGGATTTGAGTTGGTCTTGATCATCTCATGGAATACTGAAAGAGCAGCCTCTCCATGGCCATGAATTCCATAACTCGCTATCATAGTATTCCATAAGATAACATCCTTACAACTTATCATATCAAAGAGTACACGAGCATATGATAGAGCCCCACATTTGGAATACATGTCAATCACAGCAGTGGCAGAAACATGTTCAAACTCTTGCCTACGAAGTATATATGCATGTATTGATCTACCCATTTTCAAGTAGCCAACATGTGAACACGCTAAAAGAGCACTCACAAGAGAGGCTAAATCTGGTCTGCATCCAACTCTCTGCATCTCTATCAACAACTCAAGAGCTTCCCCTGCTAAACCATTTTGAGCATAGCCTGAAACCAAAGCACTCCAAGAAACAACATTCTTCTGAGGCATGTTACAAAATATTCTATATGCTAGGCTCAAATGACCATTTTTCGCGTACATGTCCACAAGACTAGTATATATAACAACATCCATTGGAAGATTTCTTCTTATCAAATGCCCATGGACAGAAAGACACATCTTCATATCACCAATATCAGTGCAAGCCTGAATCAATCCCAACATAACAATCCCATCTCCTACCATCCCTTGTTCTTGCATCTCTCGAAACACTCCAACCGCCTCCATCCCCTGTCCAATCCTTGCAAACCCAGTCACCATAGTCGTCCAACAAACAAGATCTTTCCTCTTCATCCCTTCAAAAACCGCTTTCGCTTCCACCATCCTCCCACCCTTGGACAACAAATTCAAAACAGAACACCCAACAAAATCATCATCCTTATAACCAAACCCAACAGCCTGATGCCAAATCTCTTCTCCCATCTCAAAATCACACAAACTCGCACACGCCTTAATAGCCATTGTAAAAGATGAACTATCAGGCTTTATTCCTTCATTAATCATCTCAATATAAACACCCACAACCTCATTAGGAAAACCCATTCTTGAATATGCAACAATCATTGCATTTGTTGATAAGTATTAGGTGACTCGTACTTCGTTACTTTGTCCGCCCGGTCGGGCGGACATTGCCCGGTCTGACCGGGCGGAAGAAGAAGAGGTGCCTGGCAAATTCGTTGAAGAAGCTGCTCTCGCGCGCCCGATCGGGCGAGCTTTCGCCCGACCGGGCGAGCCTTCGCCCGACCGGGCGGACATTGCCCGGTCTGACCGGGCGGAAGGGGTTTCTTGGAGTACTTCGGTTGTTGGAAAAGACGTGTTCTTGCGCCCGATCGGGCGGGCCTTCGCCCGACCGGGCGATCTGGACTTTTCAGCGGTTACGAATTTAATATTTATCATATTGTGATATTGTAACCTAAGTATATCCTAACTAGGAATCAATACTATATAAACTTCCTATTATCATTATTAGGGTTACGCTGAGAGAAACACAAGAGAGAGAATACTTTGAGTGATTAAGTTCTTCATTGTAATCTTTGTAATCTTTGTCAGTTTATAGTGAAATCATTCGATCTCGGTGCCCGTGGACGTAGCTATCACATCGATAGTGAACCACGTAAATTCTTGGTGTTGTTCTTATTGTTTGCATTGAATTTCTTTATTGTTTTCTTGTTTGTTTACGACCTTTGCTTCCGCTGTCGCACAACAATTGGTATCAGAGCTCAGGTTCAATCCTTGGAGAGTTTCTTGAAGATAACAATGGCAGGAGATTCAACAATAAGAATTGAGAAGTTTACCGGGAAAAATAGTTTCGGGCTATGGCAAATTAAGATGAAGGCTCTGTTAAAACAACAGCAGATATGGCGTCCGTTGGCTCCAAAGAGTACTACTTCGGAGTCAGGAGACGGACCGACTGACTCGCAGTTAGAAGTTATGGAAGAGAAGGCACACTCTACCATATTACTTAGTCTTGATGATCAAATCATCACGGAGGTTGCTGATCAGGAAACGGCGGCTGGATTGTGGCTGAAGCTGGAGTCATTGTATATGACTAAGTCGTTGACCAACAAATTATTACTGAAACAGCGGTTGTTTAGCCTCCGGATGCAGTCAGGTACTTCCTTACGGGAACATCTAGAAAAACTTAACTCTATTTTGCTTGATTTACGTAATTTAGATGTTAAAATTGATGATGAGGATGCTGCGTTGATTTTACTTGTATCTCTACCGTCTAGCTTTGAGAATTTTGTAGAGTCTTTTGTTGTTGGTAAGGATTCTATAACCTTAGAAGAAGTGAAGGCAGCACTTCATACTAGGGAACTCAGAATGAAAGCTACGAGTGATAATGGGGATAATGGTAGTGGGTTATTTGTTAAGTCCGGAAAGTCTAAAAAGAATAAGGGGTTTAACAAGGGGAACAATGCTGGGTCGGGTGCTGGAAACGGCAAGGATGGATCTAGTAAAACTACTACTAAAACATGTTATTACTGTAAAGAACCGGGTCACTTTAGGAATAATTGTCCGGTGAGGAAAAACA
This sequence comes from Chenopodium quinoa, assembly GCF_001683475.1. Taxonomy (NCBI): domain Eukaryota; kingdom Viridiplantae; phylum Streptophyta; class Magnoliopsida; order Caryophyllales; family Amaranthaceae; genus Chenopodium; species Chenopodium quinoa. The sequence goes on along the minus strand of NW_018743920.1, from coordinate 391,168 downwards.
AGTCCCAGGCTGCTGTAGTTGAAGAGAAACCGAATGAGAGCTATAATTCAGAGGAAGATTTAGCATTAGTCAGTTCTGCTAGGTCTGATGATTTATCTGATAACTGGGTTCTAGATTCGGGGTGTTCGTTCCATATGTGTCCACGTCGAGATTGGTTTGATACATATGAACCTCGCAATGGGGGTATGGTTATAGTCGGTAACAATGCTCCATGTAAGGTCACAGGTATTGGTTCCATGAGGTTGAGGACTGTTGATGGGCGGAGGTTAACTTTGACTAATGTACGGCATGTTCCTGCTTTAGGAAAGAATCTGATTTCATTGGGTACCCTGGATGAATTGGGGTACAATGGTGTGTTTTCAGATGGGGAGTTGTGTATTTTCAGAGGTTCTGAGTTGGTACTTAAGGGTATCAAAAGGAACACCCTCTATGTTTTTGAGGGTGTTACACTGCCTAGTTCTGCGGTTTGCGCATCTGTATCTCACCAGGAGATGACTAAGATTTGGCACATGAGGCTTGGTCATATGGGGGAGAAGGGGATGCAGCTATTGTCCAAGAGGGGTCTTCTATCCGGGGTCAAGGTTGCCAACCTTGAATTTTGTGAGCATTGTGTGTTTGGTAAGAAACACAGGTCAAAGTTCAGCAAGAGTGCTCACATTACTGATGCAGTGCTCGATTACATCCATTCAGATTGCTGGGGTCCATCTAGAGTTGAAGGTATGGGAGGTTACCACTATTTTGTGTCATTTGTTGATGACAAGTCCCGATACACATGGCTTAGGTTGCTTAAGTCAAAGGATGAGGCCTTCAAAGTTTTCAAGCAATGGAAAGCTTTGGTGGAAAATCGACAAGGAAGGAAGATCAAGAAGCTACGAACGGACAATGGGCTAGAGTTTTGCAAAGACGAGTTTAATCAGTTCTGTGCAGATGAGGGTATAGGTCGGCATCATACTGTCAGGAAGACACCACAGCAGAACGGTGTAGCAGAACGGGTTAATCAGACACTGCTAGAGAGAGTTCGATGCATGCTCTCTAATGCAGGGCTTGGGAGGAGGTACTGGAGTGAAGCTGTGTTAACAGCTTGTTATGTCATTAATAGGGGTCCTCATTCTGGAATTGATTCCAAGATTCCGTTTGAGATCTGGAGTGGTAAGTTGCCTAATTTTTCGAATTTGAAGATTTTTGGTTGTGTTGCTTATTATCATGTTATTGAGGGTAAGCTGGATCCACGAGCCAAGAAGGGGTGTTTTGTTGGGTACGGGGATGGTGTGAAGGGGTTTAGAATTTTTTCACCTTCGGAGGGTCGGGTCATTCTTAGTAGGGATGTTACTTTCGATGAAAACACCATGTATTCAATTAAAAATGCAGAGATTTCAGATTTGAGAAGGGAAGGAGACAATTTATTACAGACAGATGGGGTACTTGAGGTACATCAGTCTACCATTGCTGATTTACCTCGGGTACAATATATTGATGATGATGCTGATGTTCCAGTGCCGGGTACTCCTGAACCTGAGATTACTCCTACTCATTCTAACTCTGGGGATGAGGTGGAGCAATCTAATCAGGGGTCATCTAGTCAACCTGACACCATTCTTGAGATGCCTAAACGAGTTATCAAGAAGCCTGTTAGATTGATTGAAGAGATGGAGGGAAGAAATTGCTGTGTTGATGCGATGACAGGTTATGCATTGAGTGTAGCTGATGATGTAGAGTCATTTGAACCTGCCACATATAAACAAGCAATTAGTTGTAGTGAGTCTGCGCAATGGCTTGCCGCAATGGGTGAAGAGATGCAGTCTCTTTACAAGAACAGAGTGTGGGAACTGGTAAAGGTACCGGAAGGGAGGAAGCTTGTGGGTTGTAAATGGATTTACAAGAAGAAAGAAGGGTTGTCGGAAACTGAGCAAATACGTTTTAAGGCTAGGCTAGTTGCTAAGGGGTTCAGTCAGGTAGAAGGGGTTGACTTTGTTGAGATATTCTCACCTGTGGTTCGACATACTTCTATCCGTGTGTTATTGTCAATTGTAGCACATTTTGATCTTGAGCTGGAGCAGTTGGATGTTAAAACGGCCTTCCTTCATGGCGATTTGGAGGAGGAGATTCTGATGAAGCAGCCCGAAGGATTCGAAGCTCCTGGAAAGGAACACTATGCCTGCAGATTGCTAAAGTCATTGTATGGACTTAAGCAATCCCCCCGACAGTGGTACAAAAGATTAAAGGAGATGCTTAACTCGGAGTTTGACATGAAAGACTTGGGTGCAGCTAGGAAGATTTTGGGTATGGAGATCTACAGGGATCGGGCTAGAGGTAAGCTTTTCTTGACTCAGAAAAGCTACATTGAAAAGATTCTGTCTCGTTTTGGGATGGAAAAATCGAAGCCTATAAGTACGCCAACTACTGTTAGTTGTAAGTTGTCTTTGTCTATGTCACCTCAATCAGAGGAGGAGTTGTCTTATATGTCTAGAGTTCCATATGCAAACGCGGTTGGTTGTTTGATGTATGCTATGGTCTGTACTAGGCCGGATATTGCGCATGCTGTTAGTGTTGTAAGCAGGTTTATGGCTCGACCTGGGAGGGAACACTGGCAAGGGGTGAAAAGGATTTTTCGCTACCTGAGAGGGACAGCTGATATTGGTCTTGTGTACGGGAATGGTAAGGAATGCTTGGTCACTGGGTACAGTGATTCTGATTATGCAGCTGATGTGGATACCAGGAGGTCTGTGACTGGTTATGTGTTCACTTTGGGTGGTTCTGTGGTTAGTTGGAAGTCTACATTGCAGTCATCAGTTACGTTGTCAACTACTGAAGCTGAGTATATGGCTTTAACTTCTGCAGCTAAGGAGTCTATTTGGCTCAAAGGCCTAGTAGGTGAACTGGGTATTGCACAGGATTTTGCTACAGTGTATTGTGATAGTCTAAGTGCGATTTGCTTAGCTAAAGATCAAGTACACCATGATCGGACGAAGCACATTGATGTCAGGTATCATTTCTTGCGTACTGACAAGAGGATTAAGGTGAAGAAGATTGGGACTGCTGACAACCCGGCTGATTTCTTCACTAAGCCTGTTCCGTTTAGCAAGTTTAAACATTGCTTAGACTTGCTAAATATTGATTACTACGTGATGTAGTAGGCCCTGAGGGGCGAAGTTGGGGAGCTCCTGGTGTAGGTGTGTTGGCATTAAGGTGGAGCTTGCCCGGGGCTTGTGATGCAGGTGGAGCATTATGAGTTGTTATACTTGGAGACGAGTATGTGATGGGTCTTGGTTGAAGACTTATCGGGATGTATGGCTTATGCATGAGTCCTGCATCGGGTTTGGCTTGAGATGTTTTTTCACTATGTCTTGATGGGGTCGTTTGCTGACTACGAGTTCTCGTCAAGGTGGAGATTGTTGATAAGTATTAGGTGACTCGTACTTCGTTACTTTGTCCGCCCGGTCGGGCGGACATTGCCCGGTCTGACCGGGCGGAAGAAGAAGAGGTGCCTGGCAAATTCGTTGAAGAAGCTGCTCTCGCGCGCCCGATCGGGCGAGCTTTCGCCCGACCGGGCGAGCCTTCGCCCGACCGGGCGGACATTGCCCGGTCTGACCGGGCGGAAGGGGTTTCTTGGAGTACTTCGGTTGTTGGAAAAGACGTGTTCTTGCGCCCGATCGGGCGGGCCTTCGCCCGACCGGGCGATCTGGACTTTTCAGCGGTTACGAATTTAATATTTATCATATTGTGATATTGTAACCTAAGTATATCCTAACTAGGAATCAATACTATATAAACTTCCTATTATCATTATTAGGGTTACGCTGAGAGAAACACAAGAGAGAGAATACTTTGAGTGATTAAGTTCTTCATTGTAATCTTTGTAATCTTTGTCAGTTTATAGTGAAATCATTCGATCTCGGTGCCCGTGGACGTAGCTATCACATCGATAGTGAACCACGTAAATTCTTGGTGTTGTTCTTATTGTTTGCATTGAATTTCTTTATTGTTTTCTTGTTTGTTTACGACCTTTGCTTCCGCTGTCGCACAACAGCATTCCAAGCATCAATGCCTCTTTGAGGCAATTTATCGAACACTTGGCGTGCAACTTTGATATCGCCAATTTGTGCATACGATGAAATGAGCTTGGTAGCTGGGTTTCTCTGATTGATCAGACCACTTGTAATGAGAAGGGCATGTATTTTTGAAAGCGTAGATTTGTCTCTGCAGGATGATAGTAAGGTTTTAAGGTGTTTAGTTAACCACATCTATTGGTTTTAAGGTTTGATCTTACGCATAACGTCCTAACAAATCTTGGTGAGATATCGTTATATACACCCGGTGCACCGTATACCGTACAGACCTTGGGTTAGTTGGGTGTACGGTGCACCCGGGTATATATAACAAATTTCAACTTTTGCGGGGGATTTATTACGTGGTACAAACCCGGGAAATTCTACATATCAAGTGACAAATTTGTAATTAGAATAAAGATAAGATATACAATTGAAATTACCATTGTTTTTAATATGAGTAGACAATTGTAAAATTCTTGATGTGTCATGAGTCTCTTGAATGTGAAGGAGATCAACTGAATGCCTTAAACTTTGTTTGAAGTTCGATTTCACACTTTAATAACTCTCATAGTAGTCCTATGTTTAAGGTTTGATTTCACACCTTGCTAATTCTCGTAGGGGTTATACTTGTTGGAAAAATACCTGTTGAAATCAAGAACAAAGACAAGCAACATGTTACAATCAATCAAGATCCGACCTCCTTCTGTTGTGTCGTGGTTTGGAACCCATCGTCTTAGAAGCGAAATACGCCACCACCGGTACAAATTCTCCAGTGACTCACGCCCCCCAAGTTTTACACAACGACCTCCGCAATTCTTGTACCCGAACTCGAAGGTTGGAATTGCTCAAGAACTGTTCAGATCTTAAAGGATAGGTTTGTGTTTTTGGTTCCGTATGAATGAATAATTAAAGAAGAAGACAATACTCGTATTTATTAGTGTCCCAAAAAAGGGAAACAAATATATATATTACCTCAATTAGAACGAATACCACTGAGATATAATACTACATCCCATTGCTACAATAATGCCATAAATGTTGTGGTACTTATGATATACAGGTAGAACGTGGTTGAGACTTTGGATAGATATGTTCTACGGGCGGTGGTCCATGCGGCCCAATCACTACAACGCCTTTGTAGATACTCATAATTATTATCCCTCCGATGGCTTAAAAATGTACCTAGCAGTTTGATCTTTCCTGTCAATACATGTAAGTTCAAATTCTACTGCCTAAAGGGAAATGAAATTATTATCATGACCCTTAAAACACCAAACCATCCAGGCACCCATTATTCTATAAACATCAAAGTCATGGAGAGTTAAGTAAGTAATTGAGTCATTTTTCATGTGATTTGAGCATACTATGTGAATGCTTTATTTTGGCAATGGTTGTAAATTATTTTCTAAATTTGTAGTAACCCATAGCCTCAAGTTCAAAAACTTACATTTTAACCACTAAGCTATTACATATTTCATGCATTCTTTCATAAATTAATATAAAATTTGAACCATGACATTAATATGATAACTCGAGCAATACTCGATCTCCAAAAAAAAAAAGTTCCTAATTGAAAAACAAGTAAATAAAATAAGGTAAGTAAAAATCAATCAAAGAGTTAGGGGATAATTAATCCAACTAATCAAAATATACCTTTAGGTAGATTCAATTGCTAGCTATAGAATGATCTTGCAAAGACTACATGCAATGGTGAATTATTACATTGCAATTTAAGAGTGATTAATGTATGTAACACTCAAATCTAGTTCTCATCACTATGATTCAAATCATAAGAAAAATAAATCAATTGCAAACAATTACGCTAATTCTAGTTCATATTCCCATGCTAAACTAATCAACATATTACCTAAACAACCATGGTTAATTTATCCAATTCATGCTAGACAATAAACTGCCAGCAATTTAATCACACAATCAACATCAATTATATCCAAATATTGTATTCAATACCTCCCTACATTCTCATCAACGACCCCCACACAACTATTATCACCCAAAGCAAAATCCGCAAAGTCATCATGTATGTCATCGATTGTATTAAGGAAAATCCAAATACCTTATTATCAATTACTAGAATTATATAGGTCACAATATGAAATGACAATTTAACTAAACGATAAACCAAGCACTCGCATTTTCGGGTACCCAAAACAGGGGTATACAATTTTGACCACTCATATGGAGTAGTTGTAGGTAAAGGTGGGCATCGTGCCGTGTCGGGCCGCCGCGGGCCGTGTCTGGCGGGCCACAGTCAACGGCGTGCCGTGCCGGTCGTGCCACCGTGCCCTTAACCTCGTGCCGTGCCATGCCGGCCATTTTCACATGCCAGCCCACGGCTTGGCACGACCCTCGTGCCTGGCGGCTTGTGCAGTGCCTGCCACGTGCCGGCCTGGCGAGCTGGCTGCGAGCTGGGCAGTTTCCAGATTTTTTTTTTTCTTTTTCTTTTTTTAATGTTTACACTATATAAATATATAATTTATATATTTATATATAAATATATAAATATACATATATATATTTATATTTATATATATATATATTAATCTAATATATATATATAAATAAAGTAGGCATTTTTGGAGAGCATTCGGCGCGCCACATAAGCAAAGGCATTATTTCGACCAATTAAAAATTAGGTTTCTATTTTATTTTAGAATTAAAAAATTCGTTTGCCACCTAAGTAAAAGTGACGAATGAGATTTAAGAATTTTGCCACGTAAGTAAAAACAACGAATATTGATTTATTAGGATTTAATTTATTTAAAAAACTAAAAGTTATCTTTTAAACTAATCATCTTTAGATATAGGATTTATATACCTACTATTATAAGATAAATTTTGATAATGTTTATGATAAGAAATAAAAATTATTCTATAATTATAAATTAAATTAAAATTTGTGATATTTACCATTATAAATTGATGTATCATATCACACCAACAAAATTTCGTATCAATACAAAACCAAACCAAGCAAATTTTGTGTCATTAATTTGTGTCAGTTTTATTAGATCATCAATGGCTGCGTAATTCTTAGCCTAATTTTTAAAACCCATGTTTAAATGTATATTTGTGATTATTGATTAAATTGTGTTTATTTAGGATACTTAATGATTATATATTTATGTTTTGTTTACTGAATTTTGTTTTTACATGCAGATCTAATTTAATCAGAGAATTAAATTCGAGCAAAAATCTTTGGAATATCAAAGTACGAATTTCTCGCTTCATAATCTTATTGGATGAGAAGGTATTATCTCTTTATAAATCGCTTACATTTATTAAATCTTTTAATGAACATTTTAGTTTTTATCAATTAATTTTATGATTAAAACAATTTTTTTGTGGTTTGGGTAGCTTAATTAAGTCATAAAATTAACTTAATTTTTTATTTTTAATTACAGGGTGATTACGTTCCATCAATTAAAGTCAACTTTGTTCTACAATTTTTTTCAAAATTGATTATTATAATTTTATTTTTATTTTTGATTTTATTCTACGAATAACGATTAGGATTTAAATTATTTTAAAAATAAAAATTATTGTCTTTTCACATTAAAGATTTTATGCTAATATGTAATCAATGATATATCATATTTACAATTTTTTTTTTAAAGATATCATATTATTGTCATATAACCAACAACAACGAATAAAATACAAAACATGCAATAAATTAAGTGGCATTATAAATAACATTAAAAAAAATTACTTTTGTAATTGGCAATATCATTTTAATTAAATTATTATTTGTTTTTTATATTGTCTGAAATTATTAAATTGTAAAATAAATCAAATAATTATAAAAAAATAAAAAATAAAAAATTAGAGTATATAGGAAAATATCTTATCTTGAGATATATGTATGACAATTCGTGCATCGCCCGGTATTATTTCAACCAATTAAAAGTTAGATTTGTATATTATTTTAGAATTAAAAAATTCACTCGCCACATAAGCAAAGTGACGAATGTTAAAATTTTTGCCACGTAGGTAAAAATGGTGAATAAGGATTTATTATTTAAATTATTTTAAAACTAAACTTATCTTTTTTAAAAGATGATCTTTTGATATTAGGATTTAAATTAAAAAATATATATAAATTATACAATTATTATATACAAACACTTTAAAATTAAATACTTGAAAAAGGAAACTATATGTTCATTTTGTTTTTAAGAAAACGTTCAATCAATTTTTCTTTTAAAAAAAAATTTAAAAGAAATATAAATTATTAATAATTAACTAATATTCTTCAATTTTTTTCAAAAAAATCAATATTCTTCAAAAAAAAAAAAAAAAAAAACAATAATATTCAATTTTTATCTTATCTAGCAACCCATGTCATGATTAGATAAAATTTTTATAGAGATTTATTTGCTACTCCACAAATATATAAGATAGGATGATATTAAAGATTTGTATACATCCTCTCAAAAATATAATTTTAATTTTTTTTCAATTGTAAATAGACAATATATACTACGTATATACTAAACAAAAAACACAAACATGTGAATATTATTTATCTACACTTTTCCATGGTGTGAATTTTTTTCAGGTCTAATTCGTTGATTAATAAAAAATATTGGAAATAATGTAAGTATATCAAGGCTTTCTGATGGTAAACAAAATAAATTGATTGTTATTCATTATTTTATAAGATGTATGTTTTGTTTTATTTTACCTAATCTAATTATGTTACTTATCGGGTATTAAAATTTGTTAAACAACTTAATTGTAACTTAATATTAATTATTCTGTATTTGAAGGGATTATGTCCATGCGCCAATTGAAAGAAATTGTTGGAAAAGTAAGGGTCTCTTCAGCTTATTTTCAGTTCAGTTCAGTTCCTAATTTCCTTCTCTTATAAAATATTCAGTTCAGTTCAGTTTCAATCAGTTCAGTTCACTTCAGTTCAGTTCAGTAAATTAGAACAGACCCTAAGTCCACTATAATGTTATAATAGTAGGGAAAAAAAAATTAAATATTGTTAGAGATGTTTTTGATAATTTTTATTTTTTGTGTATTATAGTTTCTGGTAGAATATCTATATTATTATTGTAAAAATCATTGTAGTAGTGTATATGTATAACTCTATTATTAAGACATAAGATAATGAAATTTCATTATAAAGATTTAATTTTATTCAATTAGATTAATTTTAGTAATGCAACACTCTTGGTAGTATATATATATTTCATTTAACTATTTAAAAATTTATAAAGTCATATCTTTTACTATTACTCCCACCGTCTTTATTTTAACCCTATAGTTTTGGGTTTACTCTATTAATTTTTCATTATATAAAGTTGATACGGAGTAAAAGAATAATGGTGGTCTAAGTTATTGTTTGTGAAAGAAAAATAGTAATTCTATAACTATATATGTATAGTGGAACAACGTGTTTTCGTTATACAAACGAATCATAGGTTAAAAAAATACGAATAGAATTATGATTTTATTCTAATATCTATCATACTTATAATTTTCATATAACTAATATTAGTAAATTAAGGTTGCATTATAAGTTGCATAAAAATAAAACAAATTATCCGTTTTTTAACAAGCAAAATAATAAAAAAATTATAGGGTTAAATTAAGAAAAAAATCTTTTTCATGAGATTTATGTATTAAAAACCGTGCATCGCACGGGCTTCCCATCTAGTATATATATATTAATATATATATTTAGGGTGTGCCTGGGCGGGCCGGCACAGCGGGCCAAGGGGCGGGCTCGTGCCGTGCCGTGCCGAAAAGTGCAGCTCCTGTCCGTGGCACGACCCACGGCACGCCGGCGGGCTCGTGCCGTGCCCCGTCGAAGGGCGGGCCGTGTCAGGCGGCACATGGGCCACCCCGACCCGTGCCCAACTCTAGTTGTAGGTGCTTGTTAGGTTGTCCATAAAAAGTTAAGAATAGTGAACACCTAGTCAAAAAAAAAAAAAAAAGTTTAGACCTTATATTGGATTCGAACCCATAACCACATGCTTAAAAAGTTAAAAGTCCTTCGATCATTTGGGAAGGACAAAAAGGGAGGGAGTTATAGACGAGTCATTTTTGTTAGTCGTCGAAAACATGCCGGAGAGTTCGAGGAGAGAGAAACCTCCGTCAGGATCTCCGACCAATGATCCCGGTGAAACCACCGGAATTTCCGCCGGAGAATCGCAATCTTCGCCGGAAAATCAATCGGAATCCTTTGATTCCTCCAAAATGCGAAAGACCAAGCCTGGAATCAAGCGTCTTTCCCTTACACTTTCCGTCCTTTTCTCTTTCATCTTAGGTATTTTTTCTTTCTCCTCGATTTTGTTGACTTCAATTTAATCAAATTCAGCTTTTTAACTAGTTCAATTATCTGATTGAAGTTGTAAATTAGCTAATTTAATTTCTAAATGCTAAAAAAATGCTGATTTTTCTGCTTAAAATTCACTAATGTAGTTGAATATGATTGACGCTTTTTGCTAGAACTGCTGATTGATTAGCAGTGTAATGATTTGATTGGAATAGTTTGTTTGTATTGTTAATTTGATTCTTACTGTATGAAGGATTTCCTTTTCTGCTGAAGTCTGTGGAAATTTATCGATCGCCGCTTCCATTTAAGTACATGGATTCGCTTTCTAGTGTTATTGAATCGGAACCTTTGCTCTTTCCGTGTCAATTTCAAGCAGTTTTTTTAGGTTTTAGGGATGAATTAAATGATGCGGATAAACTGGGGATTTCGATTGTGGAGCGTATGAGGGAAGTGGTGGGTAATGATCAAGCTTGTGGAAGTTGCCGGAGTAATTTTACTGTTTCAATTTCTTTGGAGACGGAGAAGGGTTGTGTGCAGAGTAATAATGGCAAGATTGGGTGCTCTTGGCAATGTGAGTTGTTGAAAGATAATGATTTTGATGCAAAGTGGAAGGATGATGAATATGTTGATGGATTGTTGGAAAATGCAGTATCAGGCAGTCAGAAATGTGCAGGTTCTAAGGGAAAGGTTTACAGCGTTGTTGTGGTGAAAAATGATGAGGAGGTCAGGGCAGTGGCAGGAAAGCATAGGCATGGATGGATCATTGGTAAGGTGTCCGAGGCAGAGGCTGTGGAGAGGATTGCTGAAATTTTTGTTAGGGTATTTATGAACGGAGGGAAAGATGAAGGCTCGATTCATGGGGAGTTTATGCCTGTTGGTGCTGATGGTCGGGTTGTACTATCTTTTAGCTTGTTAAATTCTAATCCACATGACTGGATTTATGACTGGTATTGCCTTTTTCCTCGTGGTTTGCTTCAATATAGTTTGCTAACGATCATTTCTCGCGTTTATTAGTCATGCTTTGTTGATCATTTGAATATACGCACTTGACTTGTGCCTCTTTTCTTTGGTAAAAGGGAACAGTAACTTGAAATTTTAAATTCTGAAGTTTAAAGCTGATGAGTGGACTATTAATTGTCTAGTGGTATCCTAAATGATTTAATGGTTTTTAGGTGTATTTTAATGGAGCTAACAACTCCAATATTAATAAAAGAAGTAAATTCCATAGTTGTGGTTGCACCTTTCGAGGAAATCCATTATAGGTTGATGTCCCTTGGAGTATAATTTTTACCACCTTTGGTGCTTTATCCTCGGTATTAAGGGGGGATGCTTTTTTGTATTATCCTGTAAATCTATCACTACATTTTGACATATTGAAAGATTATTTTCTCTTGTGGAGCCTTCTCTGTTGTTTCCCTTTCAACAAATGTTCAGTCATGTATACCTGAACATGTTGCAGCAGTCTTAAATTTAAGATAGTCAACTTTCTGAATAGTGTTAGGGGGAGTTTGGTTCACATGGGGTGAACGGAATGCAATCAGGAAAGAGATTGGGGGGAAAGGAAAGTGATACCCTTTGATGTAATGTGTTTTTTGGGTGTATTTTTAGTTACTCTTAAATCTTCCTCTTCTCACAAATGCTCCACCAACTTCCTCATTATTAATAAAGGACCATCGTACCAACCCCTTCCACCACTACCACTGCCGTCACCCCCTTCCCATTTTTGCTTCCGTCACCCCCTTTCTGCCACCACCACCCTCTTCTCGCCTTCACCCCTACCCTGCAGCTGCCATCTTCTCTCTCCTCTAATGTTTTCAACCCTAATAAGTAGTTTTAGAGGTCAGTTTGGAACCAAAAAACTTTAGATCTAACTTTTCTTGGTCTATTCTGACTATCTTAAACTATATTTGATAATATAAAAAGGTAAATTTTTCATTTTTATTCTTTTTTTTTTCTTTTCAAAATTTTAGGGTTGTTAATTTTTGGGAGAGTTTTGCTGGATTTTTGGTGGTGGTGGATTTTCCGGTAAAATGGAGGCTGTTGAGAGGTAGTCTTACGATGGTTTCGAGGTGGCTGGAGGGTGATTGGAAGGTGGTTAAGGTGGCGGAGGGTGGTTAGGTGGTCGGGTAGTTTAGGGTCATTGGTATGGTGGGTGGGTGTTGGAGGTGGTGGCGGTAAGGTTGTCGGCAAGGCGACTGGTGTTGTGGTGGTGGGGTTGCCGGTGGAGTGGGTCATGTAGCCTTAGGTGGTGGTGTGTTATGGTGGTCAAGGTTAGTTATGGTAGTTAGGTGAAGATGACTTTGGGGGAATGGGTCATTCCCTTGGTGGGGGTGGGGAATCCTAGAAGAAAGTTGGGTATTCAAAGGGGTAAAGGGAATGATTGAAATGGACAAACAAACAACATCAAAAGGAATTAGGGTAGTTGATTGCCTTTCCCATTCCTGAAACCCCTAAACCAAACGCCCCCTTACTGTCTACAGGTTTTTTTTCCCCTTCTGAATTTGCGGGATAAGAACGCAATCTTTCTGAAACATTGCTTAAGCAAATTGCACTTTACATCAATACATACTATTGCCAAAGTTAGTCCTGAATGGTGGAAGTTAAATTTCTCCATTTTGGTTGATGTCTTAGGCCTCTAAATATTTATTTTGATACATCAGATTATCATCACACTTTGATAAGCATTGTGATTATCTTATGGATGTATTTTCAGTTAGTGTCATGTAATGTGTTAATATACATTGTGCATGCAGGGATTTCCAGAGAGTAAATGAGATTCAACTGACTCCTATTGTTGAGGCTTTGGCACCGATAGCTAATATAAGCGTAGAAAGTCAGGTTTGGCTCTTTGTCTGTAAATTGAGACTTGTCTTGAGTTATGTTCATTCCCATTTTCTATCAAGCATGGAGATATAAGAGACAGCTTTTGCTTCATTTGGATAATGCTGACTGGACTCCTCTTTGCAGATTTTGTACCATACTCCAAAATCCTTTTCCTCTTATTGGGATTACCAAAGAGACGCCTACATTTATGACTCTAAGGACCTCCCTTTTTTTGTAAGCAGATTTATGTTCCATTTTCTTTATCTGCAAGATCTCACTTCTATAGTCATTGTGGCTAGAGATTATGTCTGTCTTTGTTTTTGTGTCATTTAATGTTTCCTAAATTTGCAGGAAACCATTAACATCTTATTTCTGTAGCATCTCTATTATAACCTTTACATGGCTACATATTCTCTCTTTTCCTCATTAATTTGTGTGTATTTTCTGCTAAAATTAAAAACCTATTAGAATCTCTTCATGCGCAACTTTCTAACCTTTTTGGCTTTTTATGAGCTGTTGTCCTAAATGTTTTGCTAACTTGGTCTCAACATATAATAGGTAAATTCAAATGAATGGCATTTGGATACTTCTATTGCGGCTGGAGGACGTTCAAAAATCCTTCACATTGTTGTGTAAACTCCTGAACTTCATAGCTGTATTATAGTTCAGTTGTATGTCAAGATTTTAATTATATTGCATATCTTATTATTTTAGCTTACTGTGGTCCAACCTCCCATCATATTTTCATGATGCTCTTAAATTACCATGTGATATATTCTTATCTGATATAGAAGTTTTGTGTTATAGAAAACAAAAACACTGATGTGTGTGGAAAACTCTCAGCTGTATACTTGTATCTTGGCTTGTGTGATTGTGTGTGTGCATTTCTCAAGCTACATGGAGGAAAACATGTGGAAGAACCTGTAAAACAGTAAATGTACTACTACAATAGATTTTTATACGATAGTACTAACTTAACATGGTTACATTGTAGGAGCTCTCATTTTAAGAGGTCTAAATCTAAGAGTACAAGATACGAAAAGTAATATCTAAACTACATGGCGTTGGGTATTATCTGTTTTACAGTTAATTGTTGCAAACACGTATCCGTGTCGGACATGGGTACCCGAGTCCAAGTAACATAGGTTTTAAGGGACTAAACCTTCATGAACATGAGGGGTTCCTGTGACCTTTGACAAACAAAATGCAATGGTGGATTCATTTCCATTAGAGCTTCAGAGCTTCCAGTTACATTTGACAAGCTAGTTGTGTGTTGGGTTCATTGGGCTTTAGTTTGTATTTATTTTTTCTAGCATAATATCTGAAATTATACCACTTTTTTTCCCTGAGTCTGTTCTGTAGTATGCAGAGTCTATTAAGAAGATTTTTTTATTCTACTTTTACTCTGGTTCTTGACTTCTTGGAGCTCATTTTTGATCCTCTGCGTGTTTCAGATACATACCATCTGCAAAGGAGTGCCCTCTTTTACTGCAACTTCCTAATGGAGAGATCTCCATGACAAATGGCTTTATATCTCCTGTAGGTTCTCATTTTCTAGTTCAATTTCTTTCTCTTTTTTCTTTCCTTTTTTGAATTAAAAACTGTTAAACACTAATCTCTTGCTTTTAGATGTGGGGAGGTGTCATTGTCTGGAACCCTTCTGGCTGTTCTGGTCATTCTGAAACTTTGCGTGAGGCTAGGCATACAATCTCCTTCAAGGTAAGAACAGCATAACCTACTGATACTGTTGAACGGCCCTCTTATTTCCCCTTCTTTTTGTGTGTTTCCATTCAAGTCTTTGTTTCTGAAGCAGTTTTCCCTCTTAATTTCTAACAATATTGTCTTTTTTGGTGATAGGATCTTGAAAATATTGTTGATGTTTTTATGGGGCAATTGCGGCAGCTTTTTGGTCTTAAGTCTGAGAGCCTTTATGCTGGTTCTTCAGGAATAGTCAATCTTCTGGCAAGTGAAAGAGGCTTCACAGAATGGTGAGGCCCCTTTAAGAAGTAATTAACCAGTAACTTACTCATTTAGAACAATTACGTATGACTGATCCAAATTTCAATTTTCGGCATAAAATTTTGGTGTGAAAAATACTACTCCATTATAGTCCGAACTTCGGTGGTCTATCTTGCTTAGAATCTTTAATTTGCATTTCGTTGTGAAATCTATTATTCTGTTCTGGTTTCTGTCAGGCAGGAATGTATAACATGTTAGATATTGCGTAAAACTAAGAACAGGCAACAATTAAGATGCTATAAAGAAAACTACTCAGCTACAGCTAGACACATCCATATAACATCCTGCAGGATATAATAACTAAGGCACTCCAAAGTCCAAACTGAAGAAAGAAAATAAAAACTAGTTGATCCTGACATGATATCGATATTAATTAGGACACAACAAAATCATTTTCATCAGAATTAAAATCTTTGTAATTTAGGATACATTTTGAAATTCTGTCGTGGTCTGTTACTTAGTCTTTTCCACAAGTGGACTGAGCTTAGTCATTTTTTTTTCAATTACTAAAATTTCTCCATCCTTTACCTTTTGACAATGTTTAGGGAATTGGATCTGTTGGCCCGGCAACATACATGCTTCAATCTTCAGTCATGTGCAACCACGCTTGGATCTCTTTCCAGATTGGTATGCTACTTGAATGTAGAATCTAGAAGTAGCATAAAAATGTTTGGAATATTTTTGAAATTCACTTTTTGACCGATTTTACACCGTAACATTATGTTGGTGCTTATGGGCATATTAAAAATATCTCAAAATACGCCACATCATAAATAAAACCAAGCAAATGATAAACCACACCTTTCCTTCTTCCATATCCCTTTGGTGAGAATTATATCTTTTGTGAGGGTTCTTTACTTTACTGTAATATCTAATTTGTGATGAAATTCCATTTTTTTTGCTGGGTGGTATATCTAAATGATTTACAGAATTGTGGTTATCTTTAATAATTAATACCTATTAAGGAATGAGAATCTTGGATTTCATTGTTTTTGTAAAGACGGCAAAGTAAATCAACATTGGTTTCCCTACCCTGTTTCTGATATTTAAAGTAAATACTGAAAATTTCAATTATGCCACAAAACTCTAAAGTCTAAACTGAAAAACCAACAGAATGTTAGTATATAAACTGGTCCAGAATAAAAGGGTACCATATGAATTTCATTTATTTTTCAACCAACTGAATTTTCAAAACTAACTACAGAATTTTCATATAAATCTTCCCATTGTTTTTACTTCTTGCATGTAGTAAGATCTTCAGAGTTCGGACTTCAGTTAATGTAAATTTATTTTTCTTGTAGGTTCAATCACTGCCAAGGATGATCATAAAGGATGAAATAGGAAAACAGGTCAGTTGCCAATTTGAAGGCCTGTCATTGATCCTTACTTTTTTGGTTGCATTTGTATTAGCTGGAAATTATGAGATTTGATCAAGAAGTTTCTCCCCTAAAACTCAAAGATTACTAGTTCTGTATCCATGTAAACCAAACATGTTTCAAGTTCAAATCCAATTAACAGTTTCATTTTGAGGGAGTTGTGGGTGTATCTGATTTTCTAGGTTCATTTTATACCCTGAAGCTTGATGTAGGCATTAATTGGGTGTGAGACCGCTAAGAGTATTATTTCATTGATCTTGGGCTCCACTCCTGGTGATCATTTTTCCTTTTACTGTTGGGATTTTATCTTTGCTCTGCAAAAGGGTCAACTAGCTTCAGAGTTGTCTCATCTCATAACACCCTTTAGACGCAATGTGTTCCCACAAATTTTTTAGCACGGGATAAACAAGGAGACAAACTAATGAAATTCCCTGAGGCCTGTCACTTCTAGCTAGATCTGCTAGAATATGAGTCTTTTGGACACCTAAGATACTAGACATCACACTTCACACTTGTTTAAACTTCGTATGGCATTGATCACTTGGGAAGTAGACTTGAGTCAATGAACTTGTGCTTAAAAGCTGTCTTCTCATTCTATTCTTGTCTTCCTTGCAAAATGGCTGGTCCCAAAGAATTATTTGTAGCAAACTTCCACATTTGTTTAATATATTTGAATGTTCCACATCCTGGCAACACCATTTTGGCCCACTAGCCTGTCACTAAATGTCGTCATGGAGTTCACTAGAGCACAATCCTGACTAAGGTAGTCACCTTAATCTACATCATGGAAGGATATATGAAAGCTGCCTGTGTTTACTATAAGTCTGACAGAAGACACTTGGCAGCAATAGAGAGCTTTAATGTTTCCCATACGCCATTTTTCACATGACTGCCTTGTTTAAATTGATTGGATTTCTGTCTCAGACTATTGTCTTTCATTACTTAAAAGTTATTTCTCGACTGTGGAGGGATAGAATATGTGCTAAGGACATGACATGACACGACACTCATATACTTTCAGTTTTTCTTTCCCTTTATCAAAATCCTTGTGTTTTACTAACTTTTTGATGTCACTCATATTTTATAACTCTTTCTTTTTCCAAACCTTTCCATTTATTCTCTTTACAATATTAAGGCCTGCATTTTAGCATTAAAAGTATTTCCTAAAAACTCCGCATAAGTTTGGGGATTTATGACGAATACATGCACCAATTGCTGTAATTTATGATTAGTTATTCTTAATACCTTCCTTTATAGGTTATTATATGCAACCCTTAGGGATGCAATACCCTACTTTTTGAGTTTCATTTGTCATGCTTGGTATTTCTTTTCTTTAACTCACGGTTTCTCTTGTCTGACTTGCCCTATTTCAGTCTTTCGCTTTTGCACTCTACTTAGTTTACTTTCTAAACTGAATTTTCCTGCTCCACTTTTCACAGACGATTTCAAATGACTATTCATGTTAGCCATCCCCACATCCTTTTGGGATTAAGGCTTTGTTGTTGCTATTTATGTTGTGGTGTTTCCGAGTCCTATGAAGGATCTTTATAAAAAAGGAGTTTTTTAATTTTTTTTTTTTTTAAATATAAAGAATCTGTGTTCAAGGTAAATCATTTTTGGGGATTTGGGGTTATACAACATTTTAGTATATCATAGATAATTTGACCAGTTCTTATGTGTTGAATCTTTTGAGAGCCATCTCACAATGTCATTCCAAGGTACAACTACTTTTTTCTATGTGCTAGCTACACACAGGCACACCCGTACTCACGTGTACATACATGCACACTCACACAGATATATGTACGCACACACACATATATTTACATATAAATATCAGAGGTTATCATTTTGTGCAGGTACAATACTCTCTTCATGCTGCAAATTTTGCGCGAAGCAATGCTACTCTTGGTGCCTATGATGATTCTGCTGGTATTTCCGTTTAGAATGTGACTTTTGTTTGACTACCTTGTACTTCTCAGATATGTGTTGTGCTAACAAATATGTACATCCTCACTATCAGTGTTGTCACGGCAAGCAAGATCTTTGGCCGAAGATGCCTTTTTTCATCCTTCTATCATGTCTGTGAGCTATTACTCATTTGAGCACTGCTTTGCAGTCTACTCGGTTAGTCACTTAACTTTGTTTTATTTACAATGTTTATGAGATCTAAATATAACAAAAATAGATGGTGAAAGATGTGGCATGGTGCCCTGTCTTCAAAGTTGGAAGTCCTTGCACATCTGCTAGACTTTCAGGGCATTTTAGGTAAAGACACTAGATCATTTTATTCAATGCTGCTTGTGAAGTTGAGGAGTAGGTGGTGTGATATGCTTGATGCAATCCTACATGTCTGTCTCATTTGGACTTTTGTTGTATGACTTGTATCAGATCAGAATTTGCTTAGACCTCATTTGCTGGTCATTTTCCTGTTACACTTGGTTGCATGGAAGCATTCTTGCACATCTGATCCTTTAGATTAGACCTGTAGTCAATTAGAAATGTGTTTTTCCCATGTTCAAAATTGAATATTGAATTGATATTTTTCTGGAATATGGCCAGATAAAAAATGCTGGATTGTATTGAGGATCGTTTGTAGCTTAAGAGTACAATTTGCAAGCTATAGTAGAATTCTATTATTGAACCAGAAACAACTGTAGTAGTTAACGGAAGGTTGTTTGGTACCATATACTGAAATCTTCATGTGTCTTCACTATGACAGCCCTTCTTCCTACCAGTAGCACTGCATGTTCTCCTTGCAGCTTTCAAGGAATGGAAACGATACAAGCAAGAAAAGCTGAAGTACTTGACATGGAAAGCGAAAGAAGTTGCATCTTAAACCTCAAGAATGAGCAGAATGTAGACTCAACTGCTCCCAGAAAACTGTGATGAGCAGAAAAATTGCCCATTGCTTCGTTCATGGAATTTTTGAAGCCCTCTTTTGAGCCTTGTTGTGCAATGGGTTGGAAAAGGCTCGTATGCCACTTTTCTGAGCACTGAGGCGAAGTAGAAATATTGGAGCTTACTCCCTTTTCAATCATCATGGTTGCTCCCAGATCTGAGGACATCCTGCTTCTGACAGTTTAATTTATTTGTCGTGATGGCATGCTAAGCTAACTAGTTTTGTAGAAGAGTTAAGGAAACAAAGGGTAAGTAGTGTTTTTTTTCTACAAATGTTAAATTAAAGAATTCTGAAAGAACTTGGGCAAGCTGTATTTTTTGTAGAAACTTCATGTTTATTACTTACTGGCCCAAGGATCTGTCTGTTTTTTTTCTTTTTTTTTTTTTTTTTTTTTGCAGCTAATCAAATGGTAGTTAGTTTATTTATTACGGTGTTTTTTGCATCCTTGTATTCCAAAAAAAATTTCTTTGTTAAAAAAACAATGATTTTTGACTCATTGAACCAACTCAAATTTTACAATTTGCGTGACAAGAAAATAAATCTTAGCACGCCCTCTCACTCGGCAATATTCATAGTCCAGCAGAAAAGCATGCCTCAAACATCATATGCTTTTATACAACATGGTCGCACCAAAGATGTGCCCCACAATCTTATACAGTTATCATACATGATTGCACCAAAGACAGGTATCACAGCGCAGCTGACAATTACAGGTGAAGACATGAGGGGGATACAAAAATTATCTTCCCACTCCAGGTTTTTCCTCATGCACACACACGGATGTACAATGGTCCAGATGCACCTAATTTATGTTAGCAAGGCATTAAACTGAGTCTAATGGATATTTGGCATGAACACTATTCGGCACGAACACTTTTATTCCTTTAAAAGACGATAACCATTGAGAAACATACTTGGTTAAAACCTCCTTAATATCATTCTTAAGAAACCACATGCTACATCTCATCCCACAAAAGATTTCAATTCTTTTGGTGATTACATACAGTTTAAGCAAAGTGAAGTGGTCAAATACTTTATGCAAATGATTAATCAGAACAGAAGAGAACCATAAATCGTGAGAAACCTACACATTTGACGGGGGGGGAAAAATCCAACTAAAATAAGTTGAAGTAACATTACAGACAAATCCCTGAATTAGTTTCAACCTACCCTTCCTACAATATAACCTAAATCAAAACGAAGCTCCCTGGTGCCCTAACGCTTCTTCAATACAAACCAATTTGTCAAAATTAAAATGTAAACATTCAGACAGCAGGCATATATATATACCAAGTAAAACACAGGGCCACCAACAGTGGACTGCAGAGATGGGATTGGCAACAAAGCTGACAGAAAGAAAAATAACAATCAGCTTTACTCCCCATCTTAACCCCTTGAACTCAATGCCAATAATATCTTCTTTCTGGGACCCTGAAACAAACAAGAGAGAGCATCAATTTCACAGGCTTTATTTATATATGGGCTTTGTTTTGTGTATAAAAGTGGAGCAGCAAAGGAATACAACAGCTAGAGTTTGTTAGCACACAGGATCAGTGCAATATTATGACTGTTTCAGTATGGTAAAGTAACAATAATAAGACTCCGGTCACTCCAAAATAAAAGCATCAAAATTGACCTATATATAGCACCACCACTCTCCTAATTCTCACTCTTCTATCTTAATTCCCTGTAAACCTAAGGGAAACAAGAAAACTTAATGGAAGTGTCTCCTCAGGTAGTTCTTTTCCTCTCTCTCTCCTAAAATCTGAACACAAGATTATTGGGAAGAAAGTTAAACATGTCATTAATTATAATAAAGTGTTTCTTAGCAGATAGGAGTTCCTAGTTGAGCTTGGTTTTCATTCCCAACAATCCCAAGGAACATCCATTAATTCAAGTACTTTGACCTTTCAATATGAGGCAGAAGGCAGCAGAGAAAAGGTTAAACTATATCTCAGAGAACAGGAAAATGAAATCTGCAATAAACCTTGGGAGAACCAGATTTGCTCTAAGTACACGTTCGTCAATAAGTTAAAAATTATGGAGTGTAAAGATAGATTATAGCTTGTATACAACATTCAAAAGTTTTGAGTTTTATTTCGTCAACAAGCAACTATCCAAAAATAGGCATAATTTCTATCCATCCCTAACCCACAACCAAATCTATATAATGTACGAGAGACTTATTGGAAATGAAAATAGGTACAACTTAACAATATGCTCTCCTTGTCCCATAATATAGTGCTCATTCCACATGGTCAAACTTAAAAAACTTAAACTAAAAATTATATATACAAAAATATAGTCAAATGAGATATTGTATGATTCGTACAGATATATAGTTTTATGATATCAAATTCTTATTTATTTTAATAAAAAAAAAAAAAGATATTGATGGTCAACTGTAGGTCTCGAAGACCGTGCAAACAAATTCATGTACTATATTATGGGACGAAGGAAGTATAATAATATACTCCATAAAGCGGTGAAAAAAAAAAACCCGAGTAACAATAAAAATTGTTTTTGATAATTAATGTTACTACTACAAATTTAGTGGGCATTTGGTTCAATAAAAGGAAAGAGTTTAAGAAAGGGAAAGGAGGAGAATGAAAAACTACTCCCATTAATATAGTATGTTATTTGGCATTCAAAATCTCTTCCTTCCCCCACCATTCTACCCCACATTGACAATCACTCATGGTTGTTGCCATCAGACCATCACCACCACCCCCCTTCTTGCTCAATGTATAAAAAGGCTCTAGGTGAAATGAGGCGATGAAGGTCCAGTTGTGCCTAGGCACGACCAAGATACAACTCTTTGAAGTAAGGAGCACAATATTAAACATTTAATGAAAACTGCTTATGTGCGCATCTTTGCCTCTGTAAATAAGCCTCCCCCACGCTCTACCCTAATCGCCTAGTGCCTCAGCACCAAGGCACGCCTTTATATACAGTCCTTGCCACCACACCCCCGCCCTTGCAGTTGCGTCACTGTCGACGCCATCACCCTTTCTCTCGTCCTTCTTAAATTATTGATTTCCACCACCACAGTTATATTGAAGTTTTAAAGGTTATATTCGAGCAAAAATACTCTAGTAACCTTTAAAAGCCACTATTGATGATATAAAAAAGGGTTTTTTTTTCCATTTTTTTTCTCTTAATTTTTTCCCTAATTGTTAGGGCTATGGGCTTTTGGGTGGATGTTGGTGGTTATGTATGGTAGGGTTTTTTTCCTAGGTGAATAGGTGGTTTCAAGTGGGTTTTGAGTGTTGTTGAAGGTGGTGGTTCTGGGGAAGTACAGGTAAGAATGCTGGTGGGGCAGTGGTGGGGCGGTGACGGTTTGGGTGGTAGTGGTGGTGTTGGTTGGTGTGGAGGTAATGGGAAATCAAAGTAGAGGAGTTTGGGGGGGTCTGAAGAGGATAAAGGGAATAATTAAACTGACATTACAAACAACAAAGGGGATCAAGCTATCTTATTCCTTTTCTCTTTTCTTATTACCCTACACCAAACGCCCCTTTATAGAAATAAGGGACCACAAAAGTTAATCACAATTTTTCTTACAGGTTATGATGATTAATACACCATAATTACAGTAACTGATTGTGACTAATGTGTATAAAACTATGAATTACGCAAATAAATACACACCAATCCCAAAATTATCTTTACGAGAGGGTTTCACGCAGAGATTACAGAGATTAAGGGTAGTAGTGAAGCAAAGGAAAATTTGGAAGTGAGAAAAGAGAGCAAATAAAAAAAATAAAGTGTTAAGAAAGAGAGAAGAATAATAGGAACACATAAAATAAAGAGTAAATGCTGTTTTCAACCCAAAACGAATATGTAAAGTAAGTATAGGGACAGCCTAACAAGATAAGTATATAAAATTCTGGGACAAGCCAAACAAAAAATATGAAGAACATTCAGGGATGAAGAGAGTTTAAAAGACGAAACAGAAGTAGCAAAAAGAACAGAAGACCAGTAGCAATGCACACTGAAAATCAAAGACCTCCAAGAAAAGGGAGGGGGGATGTCCTTGTTCCACTCCTAAAGGTAGTGTTCAAATAACGGCCATGGCCCTAGCAGTAACAATCAACGGTAAAATTACTAAAATCACCTGGGAATGGCATTCAATCCAAGCACCCCTCATCACAATAGCCACAACCAGCTCTAAGATGAAATTACCCCACTGTTGGCCTGTTGCTAGTATGTTTTTCAATACCAAACAACTAAATTATAAGAAATCAACAAAAATTGCCCCATTGTTGCTAGTATGTTTCTCAATACAATGAAATTGCCTTTGATATGACATGGGAAGAAAAATAGGAAGAATGATAGCAAGAAGAGGGCTATAAGTACAACATTTTTTAGCATGAATTAGCAGAAAATAATCTCTCTCAGGCATTATTATGTCACGCCGTCACTACGAAATGAAAATGGGAATTAAAGGTATCCATTATTGAAAGTTTAATAAACATTGTTACGTCACGCCATCACTACGGAAAGAAAATGGCCATTAAAGGTATCCATTACGGGTTAACATCTCAATATTCATTTCAAATCTTACCATTGGTATTCCTATTGCCTTAAGATCCTCGTCGGTCATGTGCTCAAGTGCTGTCATGTCAACCTAACAAAGAAAAAACAAAAAAAAAAAAAAAAAAAAAAGCTAAGTTAGCCACAAAGAGTCCTCAAAAAGTAAAAGGTCCACAATCACATGCATGTGTAGCTTACTTCCTCTGCCTGAAATGTAATAAGATACTTTTCAAGACCCAAGGACTGAAGAAACCCATCAACTGATGCATCAGCCTGAAAGAAATACAAATATCAATCAAGAGAATGAAAATAACAATTCTCATTAAAAAGAAAATATTCTCCCTAACAGCAAAGCAGTAGGCAAATGACCTAAAAACAGTAAAGCAGTTGTTTACCAAAAAAAAAAAAAAAAAAAAAAAAAAAAAAAACAGGTACCTTAAACCCAATATTAATAGAAAGATAAATGATGATTAATTGTGATTACCCTCATATAATCAAATAAAATTGTTAAAAGGAATAATTTTAAGCAGTGCACATATGAAGTCCATTAGGGAAAGATTGTAGACCTTCTGCTGAGTTTTCTTCCTCGAAGTCGGGTTTGAGACTTTTTTAGGCTCCGCTACAGGTGTGGCAACAATGACACTTCTTCTAGCAGGTTTAACAGCCTCGTGTTCAGGTTTAGGCTTCTGGGAATCCTTATTTACTGGCTGAGAATGCATTGAGCCAGACAACTTTTCACGAAGATCTCGAACACCTCCACCTTGGGTTTCTTGCTGGCTGCTCCTCCTCTGAAGCTTCAGACGAAGATCACCTCCACCAAGCTTGCGCGCTTCAAAGCCAATTGATAGTGTCAATCCCAATGTCGTCTATAAAACAAAAAGGAAACTTAGTACTATTTAAATGTCTCAGCTGATCCATACATAATTGAGGTCGCTCATCTTGGAAAAGATCATGTTCCCATTTGTCATCCTGCCTTTGCCTGCAAATATGGACAAAAACTTTCAGGGAAACACTCACTAATAATACGTTAATGCTAATATTACATGCAAAATGGCATGCCATACATTAAGACCAACAGCATAACTGAACGAGTCCTCATCATCCATGCCATATATATATACATAAATGTAGACAAAATATCAGTAATTCATCAGAGTTCTGTTCAAAGCATAGGTGCAGTAAAATTATAATTTAACACATGGGGCAATTTAGTAACATTATATACTTCTGTTACAAATTACTTAGCTAAGCACACAACAGTTCTCTGATGCACATAATCCACATCTTCATTCTTGGATCCATAAATTGGTTGAAACCTTAACTACAGCTGCAAGGTAAGAGAAATGCCAAGGAAGTCTTCAGTTCTGTTTTTGCCAACAAAAATTTTCTTTTACATCTACAAGACAAGTGACAAGATGAATGGATCAGGTGCTTCTTAAACTTACTAAGATAAGTGCTTTTTAATCAATAGAAAGAAGATAGAGAACTCATTATCAGGTTGCGGCACATGATAAAAAGATACCACAAGCATGCTAACAAAGTGTACAAGACACTAGGGTTATCCAGTAAAAGTTGATCCCAAGGGCAAAGGGTCAAGAATTTAAAGTCCACACAATCCACAGACTGCATCAATGGAAAAAAAATAATAATAAAAATAAAAATAAAATAAAATAAACCTCACAGTATGTTTGGAATCTGAGGATGGAGGAACAGGAAGATGAAAATAGTAACGGATCAAATTTCCCTTATCAGGAGGGATTAAGTAAGACCAGAAAGGGGATGGGGTGGATAAGGGGATCCTTCTGAGCTTAAAAATTCGGTACAATTGAGACAATAAAGATAGTTATCCCAGTGGAACCCAATGGATCAACCTAACCATGACAATGAAAAGTCTCAAAGTGACAACCTTCGACTTTATTCCTCCATTTTCTGTATATCAAAAGAAAAAACAATAAACAATTCCCTCCCCTCCCCTCTCTTTTGCTTCCCATCTATATTATTATTACTAATGAGAAAGTATGTAATTACTCTTATAAAATGGAAATTAGACACTTCTCAAGAGCATATAGTCACCAGTTCTGCCAGCAATAGCTCTCCACCAAATTTCTCTTAATTAATCATCAGAGCCTTAAATTAATGGTATTAAACACAGCAGTACCACAAGAATATCTGTCACCAAAAACTGTTTGCCACTACCAACGCCCACTGTCACTATCACTCATGCATGGAAGCAATATTGAACCCTAAAATCACAATCCTTATTGAAGTTACAATAGGAGTAACATGCAAAGATGAACAAGAGGCATCATCCAAGTTGGTATTTCTGTGCTCAAAAAATAGATAGAAAGAGAAGCTGTGGCTTTCAAGATCATGTTAAGAGGTAAAGCAACTGATAAACTCTGTTTAAAGGCAACATTTTGAAGCAAAACCAGGACATCAAGCTTCAAAGTAAACCTCTAACATAGCAAATAAAAAGAACGAATATCAGCTCAAAAGTTTTTTAAGTTACAAAGACAGATTGAAGAAGAAATAATAAAGGAGGGTTTAGAGTTTAGACATAATCATTATGTTTGAAAGGCTTCGCATGTATCAAGCCCAAGAGCGAAGACCCAAAAAACCCTGTATTCCTGTACTTACTCCAATTACATAACATTCAAATTTCAGTCCATTACCATAGACAGCGTAATATTTTATGCATTTACATTAATTATTCTTCTGAACCTCCACCAATGGTTCATTCCCTAAATAAGGTAAAATATGAAGAAGACTTGTAGTCTTAATGGTTCCAAAGAACAACATAACCTTTCCTCATATGCCTTCAAATCTAGAACATACTAACTGAGATAAACTAACCGGAAAAAAAGGGGGAGCAAAGATGCAACAAACAACAAAAGTATAGAAAGAGACAAGAGTCCATTAGATCCTACAAAGAGTCCACCAAATTTCTAAATTATTGAAACCTATCTTTAGTGAAAAGGGTGGAAATACCAAATCATCACAAGAGAGTAAATCATCACTCTAGAGTCAAATGATCTAGACTATAAATCTTCAAGTTTACGCGATACTAGGAATCCACCAAATTTCTTTTCCTATGCTATTTATTTTTAGGAAAGATAAGCGGATCAAACAAATTTTGGTTTCCTATTTAACAGCCAATAATCTACAAGGGAAGGTAAAGGATCCTTTATCTCCCAGAAGCAAGCCTAGATGAGTTGGAGAATTCTTGAAAGCAGCAAAGGCAAAAAACATGACTTTTTCAGTACTATATTAAATGTCACCATCCCTAGTCCCAAAAGTACCAGTCTATATATTGACAAATAAAGACCATAAGCAGTATTAAATTACGGGAGAAAAAAAAAATCCAACACTAGATTCCATGAACAATCTCTATGACCTAAAAAGGGTGGGAATCAACATTTTTAGAAAAAAAAGTAAAAAAAATAAATAACCAGAAGAAATTCATTGTCAAGAGTATCTGACTATGACATAATTAGTTAAGGAAAAGAGGGTAACTTATATAAGACAGCTTCTACAGTTAACAGTTTAAGAGAATATTTTAGTGGAGCCGAACCATAAGTGATGATGGGAGGATCAAGATGTTAAAAAAGAGTTCAATATCATATACAATTTCATATAGCACCAGTTACCAATTTGCTATCCCCTTAACATACTTACATACAATTGAAGAAAGAAGATGTAATTGTAGCACTACGGATCCAAGAAAGAGCACAACCGTAGCAGAAATTCACGACCTAACAAAAGAAGTAAACCTGAAGTGTTGCGAAAGACTTGGATAGGAAACAAAGAGGAATACACCATTTTTTTAGCATGACAACCATCAAACCAGAGACCAAAGCCAGGCTCGACAAAACAGGCAGCAATTAGAGAGAGTCAATCCAGTGTTCAGAAAAGCAGGTGCCCTAACGAAGTTCGTATCCTACATTTCACACACCCTTCACTCACTTTCTAGTCCTCAAATACAGTCGGCAACTCAGCACCCTCAAACCTCTGAAAAACAGAAAACAAATTCTCATACAAACGAGAAAGACAAAAGGACTGCTAGCCATGTCCTACACTCCCATATACACAGATTAAAGCTATGATTCAGTCATCTATCCTCCGGCACCGACATTCTCGGTAGAGATTATCCCAACTTAGCCTGTGTAATCCAGAATGAGCAATCAATCCATACCTTCCTCAATCCCCTAACCAAAAGCCTCGAATTCTATTCACCTTTCGAAACCGCTCGCTCAAATTCATGCATTCCTAAATACTCGTACTAATCGCCGCCAAATAAATCGAATTTTCTATTCACAATTATACGCCATAACTACAATATTCACCAATTCAGCAAATTGAACTAAGCTTAATGCAAAAGAATTTCAAAAAAAAAAAAAAATCATGATTATTACAGATAAATCATAGATTACCTCGCAGAAAAAACAAAAAACCAACCTTTTTCCGGTGACAGTTCGCCGGCGAATAGAATTACTGGCGACGGAGCCATTAAGCCTTTCTGTGATTGACGCCTTGGAATCTCCCTCCAATTTATCAGCATACATCTTCTCGAGAATCGCAGATGATGTCGGAGTTCGAAAACCCTAACCCTAGATTTTCTGGGAGTTTTGGTGGAGCGAGGTTAGTGACAGGATACTGGAGATTCGAGTTTATTAGAGAGAGAAACAAAGAGAAAAAGTGAGAGGGGAATTTAAACAGCCGAGATATTTTTCTGAGCGAACGATTTTGCTGGGCTCGTGATTAAGGGAAGAAAATTAGGCTACAAAGATGTGGGAGATTGGGGTGGAATGTAAAAACTCCACCTCGTTTGGCGGTTGGTTATTGGTTCTTAGCAATTAAATTTAATGGGTTAATTGGTTGTTTGAATCAACTTGTCTAGTGTCGTTGTAACGACTATAGTCTGATTTTGACTTTATTTTTAGTATGATACAGAGTAAAACTAACAGTTGATTATTGAATGGTGGTTGCAGACGGATAAAGAGGAAAGGGATGGTCAGCCGTCGGTGGAGGTAGGTCGTCGGAGGTGGGGGATCTAGGCGGTGGGTCCGATAGGGGAGGGGGTTGCTGCCAAGGGGGAAGGGGAGGGGGTGATTGGTTGGTTGGTGGTTGGGGTGGTGGTTTTTCCTTTATATATTGTATATTATAAATTAAATCTAATTATTTAGTAATGTGGTGGGTTAAAGGTTAATTAGAATAAATGGGAGGAAATTAAAGTTAATTAAGGTAATAGGTTTCTGTAAAAAAAAATTAAGGAAATAAGTTTCCTCTCGAAAAAAAAGTGAATGTGGTGGTTATTTTTAACCAAAAAGCTTTTAAAAAGATTTTTTTTTTCGCATAATGGTGCTTTTAAAAGATTTTGTATGACAAATTTTCCATAGAAATTAAAGATATTGTTACATTTTATTTTATAAACAAAGTACGTAATTATGAAAATGAATGATTAAGTATTTTTTTTTTAATGGAATAGGGAGGGGTGATTTCATTAAATAATAAAAGTCATTCGACACTTACAATCATCCCTTAAGAGATCTAAATTCTCAATACAAGTATTTAACACCTCTAAACTAATGGAATCGCTTCTTAACTGCTCCTGAATAATTTTAGATGTCTTTGCATCGTTCTTGACAAAGCTTCATTGATGTATAGTCGCGAAAGTGATAAAACTTGATTGATCATCAAGATCGGCAAATTTGCAAGACGAATCTTCTAAATCTGCACCCTAAACCAACAGACCCGCAATTCCACAAATTTGCAAGACGAATCTTCCAAACTTGTATTCCCGCACACACGAAAAAACAAACGAACAATACTAAAAATCCCACCATTAGGAAACTCACTAAATCCTGCATAGAGGAACTGACTATAATCACCATACTGTTGGTGATCTTTATGGGCTAAAAACATTAAATTAAAGAAGAATTTGGGGCTTACCATCGATAAAATCGATAATAGCCCCTAAATTTTACTATGGTGACTAGATTTGAGAAGAGAGAATTTTTTAGAGTTTTTTTATTTTATTTGCTTAGTTATTTTAATGATTAAGTATTTGTAACTAATTAGTTATTATTGGGTTTTTCTAACGCATACCATGGGACAAAATAAAAACCTGTAAGATTCCTTATTCACATAATTATTCTAATGATGCTGTTAGGAAACAACTCAAACCGAAGGCTATTTTTCTATTCCCTTTTCACTCATCTTTTTAACAATACAGAGATATAAATCTATTTAGGCGTGTTATGTGGCTTTTATGGCTATACTTGTGACGTCCATGGTGGCTTACATTTTGTTTTTCATTACTTGTTATGAGACTCAAATAGGCAGATGCAGTAAAATGCAATAAACATTATTATATAACAACGATAGCTTAAGTTCAGTTTGGCCTCTAAAAATCTGTTCGTTGTTAGAAAATATTATAACTATATATTAATTAGGCAGTATCACTTGGTAGTTGATAATTTACTAGGGTGGTAGTTGTTAATTTATTGTACTAAAACCTTCCCTATAAATGTTGCTGTAAATGGGTAAATAAAAGAGATACAGAAAATTAAAAACCAAAACTGTCTTTAAATTTTAACATGGTATCAGAGCAGGCTCACGATATGGGATCCTAAATGGCTAAAGTCCATTGGGCCAAAAATAGGTTCATGTGAGGGGGAGTGAAAAAACACTCTACAAATCACATGAAACAAAGTTCAAAAAAAAAAGGGACCTTACATGTGAGGGGGAGTGTTGAAGAATAGACATCCCAAATATCACCACATGTAAGTGTCCCATATTGGTTGAAGAAGAGAGAGTTAATCACTTTATAAGGCTAAGAGACTACTCCTCTTATTGCCATATGGTTTTGGGATGGAACCTCCTTTGGACTTGTGAAGTGGACTCTCTCTCTCTTGACTTGCGGGTGTGGCCCAAACCCGTGTTTAACATTCGCTGACATTTAATGGGAACAAAACTGATCAGTCTGAATTGAATTCCAGCAAAATTACAACACTGGAGGCAGATTTTCGTCTGCTGAGTTTTGCAGAGGGGAGGGTTAACATTAAAAAGATGGGGTAAAGAATGCCTATAACATACCACAAAGATCGCTACACACCTGGGTCCCAAAAAAGAATAAAGGAAAAAGAAAATCTAGCTAGCCATAACAGCCTGATCTGTCAACTGCAGAGCTTGTGTACCTGACATCAACATCTGGGTCTTCACTTAGCTCAATTAAACAAGGCTTAATTAGTTTTCTCAACCACCTGAAAAAAGGAAGTTAGTGTAAGAACTCAACGCATTTCAAAGTAGCTTTGCAGCAAATGACTTGTTGGTGGATTGTTTGGGGATGATGAAAGCAAAATATATGGAAGCACGCACAAATCTTTGGGTTGCTAAAAATATGGGCCTTTATTATTATTTCCCTCTACATCAGAAAGGATAGGAGGCCAGTGAGAAAGTTATCACCAATTAGATAAGCTAACTAGCTATGCTGCTTAGACTTGAAGGAAGATCTTATATAACGCGGAATCAAATAGATGATGTGACTAGCTGACTGCTACATTTACAACAATGACTATCAACCTTGCCATATAATCATGAGCATTTTCAATTCTTAAAATGATTGAGCCTTTTTACCCTCTGCATTGAGGGAGGGGTCGCTGAGGAAGTTGTCATCAACTTGATGAGTCAATCAGCGAATTTGCTCAGACTTGGGAAGAAGGATCATATACAACATGGAATAGCATAATAGGAATATGGAATAGCAAAACAAGATCCCAAAATCAAACTGCGCCGTCCACTGCGTCAATATGGCACAGCATTACGCCATTAACCCTAATTATGTTAGTGAAAGTGAGAAAAGATATACTTTTTAACCTAGCAAACCCAATCCATAAATAAACTGCAATCAGAAAGACCTTTCTGTCCAATGATATACAGCGCATCTAGTAGACTAGTACATAAATACTCAAAAGAGCAAATAATTTTTACTTCTGCTGCCCTTTAGTCCTTGAATATGGAAGTATATTCAAACAACTAACACAACAAATCACACTATATTTAACTGAAAATCTTACAGTACCCTTTCTTCCTGAATGGAAGATAGGGTGAGAAGCAGAAGCCAAACAGAAATTTTAATTACCAAAGAACATTATTTTCCAGAGAAGAAATTACTTACTGATTGATCAACTATGGGAATGAGCGACTGCAACACTTTTGCAACATTAAACTTTATGTTTGGTACCCTGAAGTGTGTAAAATTCAGATTAGCAAACCGTTTGTGCATTGAAAAAAAAAAAAGGCAGTCTGCTAGATAATATTTTAGATAATTAAGAGAGCAGTAAAGCAAGATACCTGTCCTTTGATGCAGTTACAACTACTGGTAACAATTTGGAACATGTAATTTCTGCACCCATGACAGGGCCAAGCAGGGAAATTGCTTGTACAATTGTCATCCGATACAGATAGTGCGGGTTCGTAGCCATGTCTAGAACCTGTTGAAAAATATTACATCACGTCGCTAAGATATTTACAACATACTTGAGTGGTCACAGGTTCACAGTGAATCATATTTCTTTTTATAATATTAGAATACTTCAAGAGACTTTCTATATACATTCCATATTCAAATAAGGTAATTAGAAATTTAGAATAATATATTTTGTCACTCATGGAGTCATGGTATTATACAGAATATCATATAAACATTATAAAATCAAATATAGATCTGCATTTACTTTTTTATAACCTTTTTTTTTTTTTTTTGAAGTCAATTTCCAGGTGCAAATTTAAGAGTGACTTTGTGTGCAGGTTTAACTTCATAACATAATGTTTCCTTCTCTTATCATCTATTTGCAGAGCAGAAAAGATAAGTGCAGGCCAGAGAAAACTCTAGCAATGACATGTAGACATACAGGAAGATAACTAAATGAGAACAGCACTTTAAAACTTAAATTTTCTTCATGAAGTCAAAAGTTAAATGTTATACCAATCAACAGAAAAAAAATAGCACATTTGTGGGATTATGTGTTGCATTGCCCATTCTGGGCCAAATTCTTCAGCAAGGCGCTTAACATTATTTGCTGCAGCATCACGAATTGAATAGACCTGAAAAGCAAATGCCTAATGTTTCAACAAATTGAATAAAAAACAGTATCCACTCCAAGTATCATGCCATTGTATATCAATATAAAGAATTTCAGGGTCCACAATTCCCAATTTGCAAACTATTAAGGAAGCCTTTATCGGCTCATGTGATTTTATACTAGGCATTTGACTTGCATTATGTTGAGCTGTTTACATTTTTTTTTTAAATCAAAAAAAAAAAAAGAAAGAAAGAAAAGAATAAGTCATGTCAATTTTTTTTTTAAAAGGGTGCTAGTTTCACAAACCTTGTCATTCAACCACTGCATGCATAGAGCACCAAGTTTGTTATCGAAGAATCCAACGCCCAACTGACTGGCCAACAAAGGTATGTATTCAATAATGGCCAATCGAACTCTCCAATGTCTATCTTCAGCAAGCTCAACAATTGCTGGGAGTAATGACTGTGATAACAAATCTATTCCAATGACCTGCACTATGAAGCATTGTGAATTAAGTTACAAGAAAATTACGACGCATAAAAAAATCAAGGGAAAAGAAAAGCACACAGCAAAGCAAATGAGTTGAGAGAAAATGGTCTAACCAAATATAGAAACAGAAAAAACAAATAGATATATAAACGCTTTGTACAAACCTGATTCACTTGATCAAGCTTGCTGATTATGTTCAGGCGTACATCAGGAAATTCATCTTTCAGAAGAGAGAGAAAGATGGGAAGAAGCTGCTCAATTGTAGCATCCTGTGACCAGGTACAAGAAGGTCGAGTCAATTGAAGGACAATCAATGGAATTCCTATTGAATAATTAACAATAAAACAGCTCCAAAAAGCTTGCAGAATAAAAGAAAACATAAATTATATGAGGCAGATCTTAGCAACAGAATCCTGGAAGAAAAAAAAGCAAAGGAGATCAACTGAACACCATAGGAAAAACTAATAGCATATTCTCAATTGGCTTCTTTCCAAAGGCACGATCAATTAAGATAACGTATGCACAACTTTCAAGGATGAAAGGGCATTACAGCCACATCGAATTAATGAAATGAAGACAAGTAGAAAACCAATCAAACAGCAATAACCAGCAAACAAAAATTCTACAAAAATTGCCAAATCATTATCTGACTCCCAGACAGCATAAACCTTTTTGTAACAAATACATACCTCACAAATGTATAATCACCCCCTTTGTACAGCACAAATTGTGTCAGACATGAGATTGCGAGTGCACTTACCAAGGTTCATATTACACCTCATATTCAGATTAAGTAATGGATTTTCAATTAGCTAAATTCTGAGCAGATAAACTCATTTTTCTATTGTTTAGTTCATATTCTTCCAAAATTCAATTTGAATCATTTATCCATGTTTGGAACTCCAATGTAAACCTTTTACTTCTATTAGTTAGAACAAGAAAGCTAAATTCCTCTGTAAGAAGCAAATTCCAAATAGGATCCAATGGTCAGTAATTGAATTTCCCTCAATCGAGAGTAAATTGATTTGGAAGAAAGGCAACTAGTAGAGGGGTCAATTAATTCTACGATAACAAATAAATATGGTTAAATCAAATGACAGAATTTTGGTCATGAATTTATCAATTTGATAGATTGATCATGTTTAAGGTAGTTTGCTATTATCCGAATTAGTTTCAACTAGTAGATATGACCTAATTGTTAGGTTTTCTTTGAGTTTATGTTAAAAAATGAATATGGAAATTCCCCAATCTTTATCAGCAATTGTCCTAATAAGAACCCTTCAGTATATGCAGCTATATTTAACTGTGTTTGATTGGGTATGCAGCTATACACAGCTGCTGAGATGCATGTAAATGAGTTTGTATAATCATTGACCTCATCCAAGTTCATATGAAATATTTTTACTCGATATTGTGTTTTCAGATATTTGTTCACTTCTTGCAATTAATGGTGACACGTCATTTACAAAATAATACTTATGTAAAATAATATAGAGCACAAGTAAATTGATTTCTCACCTTTCCTAGAATTGGTGCCATTCCCATTATAACTGAAGCCAGAGCAGAACGAACATGCTGAGAAGAATCTGATGACAACTCCTGCATAGATAAAAGCTTGTACATCAGGAAGCTCAACAACCAATGTATAAGACACACAAGGCAACAACTTCAATTGAATAATATAAAATCATTTAAACGACCTACATTGACATCTATCCAAATATACCTTGACACATGGGAGAATATGCTGAACTGCAAGTTCGGGATTCAAGATACAGCAAAATTTGGTCACTTTCCCAGCAGCAGCTATACGTACTTCTGCTTCATTGTCACGAAGCAGCCGAACATATGCAGGCACCAATTCCGACCTAAACAGGATAATAATAACCAACAAGATATATTGAGGCAAATGATGGACATAAAAAGGATGATAGTAGCAAAATAGTCAATAGATACCTCGTAGGTTCAGGTCCAACTGCTTCACACAGCTCATAAAGTTGATTTGCAACCATATAGCGTACACGCCATGACTTATCCCGATAACATAAATTAATAAAATTGAATCACACATAATAGAAAGAATGACATTTTAACCATTTCACCCTCATAAACATATTTCATCTTAAAAAGAATACCCAATTCATGTAGAATTTGGTGTTTATCTTATGGTCAAAAAGATAAATTCAAGAGACAGATAAAGCAGCATAGATATCTGCAAGATGCTCATTGTGTTTTTTATTGAAAATAATACAGCAATTACAAATATGACATACAATAGGTGTTCATATAGGGTGTACTCAATCATGGTAGTTACTGCTTAAGACGATTTTTAATTAGGACAAACACACATACCAAGGGATAAAAACTTGTGATTTTGTGAAGTCCTCTACTATACAAGTTGACATGAATGTCGAGGCTTTCCCAAAACAATACCATTGAAATACCCTACTGTCCTTATTTAATACCAAGTGTTACTCACTTATGTGTATGTACCTAATATTATGCAATGAAAATCCCGCTAGTACCTAGAGGTGGTACATTTTGGTAATACATTGAAAACACCGGAAGTCAGAATAATTTTTCATCACTATAATCATCATTGAAAACACCGTAAGTCAGAATAATTTTTACTTGTAACCAAACTGGAAAATTATTATCAGCACAAGCTACACAAAAAATTGTCATTACCAATACCAACTACGTCTATTACAACAGCACCAAGTCAAAATTACCATTTTCATCATAGGAGAAAGAAATACACCAAAAGCTCAAACTCTATGACAGACTGCCACTCTAGTTAAGGCTGTAACAGCATAGCTATAGGAAAATTTGTGTCCCTAGATCAGAGATAGATTCGAAACACCTCAGTAATAAGATGGATTACAAGATCACAACAGTGTGGGTAGCACTGTGCAAATTTTATGGGACAACATACACAACTCCAAACTGTATCAATCGACTCGAAACCAATGAGAGCACAGTTTGAAATGTTGAACAGCTGCCAGCCCTGCATGAATGACCCCATAAACCAGCCAGCATCTATAGTTGGGTGGGATGATCAACTATTGCTCGCATTATCATTGCCTCCATATTTCCTTCCTCAATCCACTTCCCACTTTGCCTATGGATAAGTTCCTTTTTACTGTTCCTTTTTTCCTCTATTGATTTTTCTCTCTTTCTCCAGTATTCAAGCTTCTCTGTTCTTTCTTTCATCTACAGAAGTTCAAGTCTAAAATTAGATATATAAAATACAGTTAAACACATTCAACGAAGTATTATCAAGTCAGTTGAACAATAACAAGCTAGGTAGAAGAATATACATCCACCTAATCCCTCAATTCAATTTTCATTGAATGCAATTCCAATACAGAATGCAATGCTTATGTAATTATCGTAAATGAGACCATCAATATGATAAATTAGAATACTCATACAGGTTTTAAGGAACTATAATGCACAACTACTCTCTTACTCTCTATGTGAACATGCTTCAATGTTGGCAACATTTTATTTCGCTCTGGTCTATCCATCAGTCATGGTGGAACTTACTTTTTCCTAGTGGAAAGCAACTTCTAGTTATAGAAATTCATCACTGTACTTGAAAACGGGGCCATTTAACTAGCAACAAAACTGTGATGGAACATGTAGCTCTTTTTTCTTTACCATCTTAGGAAGTATCACGAGAACTTTCATGCATCAAAAAGTGATCTATTACATGAAACTAAACAAAGTTTAACAGTAAACTCCATACACCAACATTCATACTTCTGGTTATGGAAAACAACTAACTTTAGATTGAAGAAGTCTTTATATCATAAAAGCGTTCTCATAATTCATAAATGTCACTTTTACCATCCAACTTATTGTTATTATCTTTTGATTAGCTAGCAATGATGCTAGGATCTTTAAACTCATTAGAAGCTTGTATATACATTAAATCATGATACTAAGTAACAACATATAAGGGTATATCTTTAAACCTGTTAATTTAGTATATAGATTGAGAGTATAGTATAAATAAGCATTGGCTTGTAAATTATGGTTGTTTCCCACATTAAACACTTTGACCTAGATTAACAAGAGAACCTTTCACCCCCTTCAAAAAATTTCCACTATAATCATTAATTGTTTTCAAATAATCTAATCCAATACTCTGTTTTGCTTCCTTTAAAAAGCCAAAGTTCATTGGTAGGCTGACATGGTAAAGCCAAAGTTCTCAGAAAGCAATCCATCATCAATACATTTAAACGAAATCCAATTACTACAATTTTTACTATCACTACAAGAAACAGATCAATGACCTCACAAACATTGTTTTCAAAGATAGGTAGCCTAAATTTTCAACCCAGTCTAAAACATCTTCTACTGCGCTAAGGTGACCAACACCTCCAACTTCATGTTCTCCTTTAAGTCTTCAACCCTTTTCTGTAATCTTTACAATTCTAGGTTTAAAGGTCTAGCAAATGACATATGAAGGGTTTTACCTTAGACCTTAAATGGATTGCTCGCTGCAATGTCATTGCCTCATTGGGTAGAATGTTCACTTTACTTATGAAGGGGGTTGCTAACAGATTGCTCGTTGCTATGTTATTGAGGTGTAGTGACGGTCATATCACATTAAATATTATGGGCTAATAACCACGATTAGACCTTACAGTCTACTTGAGCACTGTTCCAACCAATTAGATCCAGCATGAACCTTGGAGAGCCTAAGCTGAAAGTCAAGGATTAGAATAAAAAACACAAATAACTGTAGTTTTCATAACGACATCATAAGTTGCCTGTACATCTCAAGGAGGCATGTATCAAACTGACTATGTCTGCCCTAGTAGTACGAGCAGTAATTTTTACGAAATTTTAACCTAAGCTACTCCGTATTAGATTTCAAACATGTTTATCAAAACCCATACTTAAAATATAGAGTCCAAATCCATAGTCTCTACTCCCTAGCTATGTTTTCCTATTTTGTCATTCGCTTACATTCATTCAATTCATTTGTGCAACAACAATACCAAATAAAAATTTTGTTACCAAATTTACGCTGCTTGGCAAACTAAGTAATCAAACCTTTAAAGCCCATCATTGAGGTCGTGTACCACTTCAACACATTCACATAATCATAGGAAACCAGTGATGATACTCTGATTTTCACGGCATTTTCACATCACTAACCTAAAATTCATCCTCAAAATCATAGAAACACAGTGATGATCCTCCCAATTTAAAGGCATTTCTGCATCATTAACCTAAAAATCATAGAAAAATAGTGATGATCCTTCCATTTTCACATCACTAACCTAAAATTCATCCTCAAAATCATAGGAAAACGGTGATGATCCTCCTAATTTCACAACATTTTCTTATCACTAACCTAAAAATCATCCTCAAAAGACAATTCCCCAACAATCAATTAATCAATAACACACAAAACCCTAATTCTCACACCTAAAATTCCACAAACAACAAAAATCACAACACAATCAAGGAGACTAAGAACCAAACAACATTACCAAAGTATTGCGAAACTCCTCCTCGAAAGCCTTACGCTCGGCAGCACGAGCCTGAGCAGCAGCAGCCTTAGACTTATTCCGCTCTTCCCTTTGCTGAAGAATCTCAACTTTCTGCGCTTCATCTTTGCGCAGCTGCTCCTCTCTCTGCAACTCTATCTCATGGATATACTCCTTGCGGAGCTCCTTGACTTGCTTAGCATAGTCGCGGCGAAGGAAGGCGAGTTTGGCTTGTGCTTCCTTAGGGTTTTTCGGGGGTTCCCAGCTTCCGATAATGTTGCTGGGTTTGAGGTATACTTGGTTTTGGCTATGCTCTTTGTGATGCGATGGTTTGGCAGTGGTGATGGTGGAGAGAGTGGAGGAATGGCAGAAAATGGTGGTGATGTGGTGGTTGGAGTGCCGGGCTTTGAGTAGCGATGCTGCCATTTTTGGTTGATGTTGGTGGGAGTGTGTCGATCAGTGGCGTCTCCGGGATATCCGAAGTGTGGGTTCAAAACTTCGGAAGTTCAGAATTGTAATTCACAAAGGAATGAAAAATATAAGTTCAAATTATGGATTACAAATAGATTACACATAAGAAAA
Source organism: Chenopodium quinoa (assembly GCF_001683475.1). NCBI lineage: Eukaryota > Viridiplantae > Streptophyta > Magnoliopsida > Caryophyllales > Amaranthaceae > Chenopodium > Chenopodium quinoa. Next base: position 351,495 of record NW_018743920.1, on the reverse strand, counting down.
ATGAAAAATTCAACAATTCAAAAGCAAAAGCAAATCAAGTCAATTCAAGTATTCAACAAATTCAGCTCATGGAAAGATCGGCAACTCATATCATTTTTAAGATTCATAAGTCACCAAACATAGTAACATACTAGTTACCAAATTAATCGACGCTAAACAAAAGATTAAAAACCCCATATATTCTGACCTTGTCAATACTTCAAAGGTTCATAATAAACATGCAAATTGAACATATCATTTGGTATTTATATTTTATAAAGCTGGTTAAACACAGAGAACCAAACTACCCAAGAAAATTCTTCACTAGAAGAGATTTGATTTACCACAAGCAACAAAACTCAAACATAATATAGTTCATAATTAGCCAAAGCCAAAAATAGAGCTCCTAATAGGTTTAATGGTAGTAAATAAAAATCATATACCAACAATGACAGAGCAGAATTGAAAATTCAAGTACTTGATCATTCAACATTACATATAATAGAAGTAAAATTTTGATTGGAGAATTATAAAATAACTATCAAGCGTTCATAATTTACCTAATTAACGGTGAAGAAGATAGCCAAAGGTACTACCACCACGAGTCCACAACGCACGACACCAGTTACTGCTACACATACATGATAAATGCAGAATGAATGAATGATAATAAATTCAATAATCAATATCAGTTAAACAGAAAATCAGATAATCAATATCAATTAAACAAAAATTATAGGACTCAAATACTCAACTCAAATAGTCAAATATCCGGTCACAACTTCAGTTTCCAGAGGAAAATTCCCAAAATCGGCTAATCAAAACAAATCTCCAGTTTCTAATCGACTAATCATATTCTAAAAAATCATTTGGGACTTATAAATTATAATGAAGACAATTAGACAAAACTATAACTAAACACAATCAAAAGACTCAAAACCAATCTTCAATTTCTACTTTTCTAGACGAGATTGTTCTGTTTAAGCAAACAAAACGATTATACAGATAGCAAGTAGTTTATTTGAGCACAAATTCCACATAAATTAAGCCAATTAAACTTCAAAACAATCCACATGCACACAAAACTCAGCTAATACTGATTACCCATTAGTAGATAACAAAACCCCATCAACATTCCGAGCAAAAACTGGCACAAAAACACAAATTTAAACAAAAATGACATAATTAAATCATATACAGAAAACCCACATCAAAAATCCCCAAATCGTAAATTAAATTAGGCAATTAGCGAATGAAAATATGAAATTCACTGATGAGTGATGACTGACCTCACTACGACACTACCTCAGCGAAATCGGACCATCGGACTGTCGGTGTCGGAGGACCTGATGGCTGGCTGGTGACGCGTCGGCTGCGGGACAGAGGAACGGTGGAGTGGCGGACAGTCGGGACAGGGTTAGGGTTTTACGATTTGGGAGAATGAGGAAGTGTATGTTCTGTTGTCTTGAGGATTGAGGAAGGCAGGAAGTGAGGATGTAGGATAAAAAGGGAAAAAAAATGTGAGGTACGGGTTTTGAACCCACGATCTCGTGTTTGATGGGAAGTAAAAATAACTACTGGACTGCAACTTTACTTCTTGTCATACATTTCACAAGTATTCTATTTAACCCTTTTTCGGTTTTTATTTTGTTTTTTTAAAAAAAACTTTTCAATTTTTTTCAAAAAATTAGTGAGTTCAATGACCCACATTGGATTCACCCCTGTTCAGTAGAGTATTACATACTACTATAGTTTAATGAACATCAAAACATTACATTGAAGCGTTAAAACAATTTACAGGGAAAGGTAGAGTCAGTAAGAAATACTAAGTGATAAGCAAACAATTTGAGAGGGGAGGGGGAGAATCAAAACTTAGTTGGCTAACAATCTAACTTAGTATTATTCAAACACTATGTTGCATCGAAGTAAGGGAAAAAGGGAAGTAACTTGTTTTTAAGAGGACCCTTAAGGGTGAACAATTAAATGGTTCACAATGAGTGAACAATAAAATGGTTGGCTTAATGGCAAACTCTAAGTTTGTTCATCTTGAGTGGTTGCAAGTTCGATTGTTGCTGCAATTAGTCAGAGGAACAAATTCAATTTTGTTCAAGGGAGCGCGCCGCTGCTTGACACGTGTTGTCAGTTTTAAATATATTCGTTGTAATTTTACAACGGATATATTTTACAAAATACAAATCCAAAAAAAAAAAAAATTACCAACGGCTTTCTTTTTTCCCCTCTATAAATAGACACCCATATTGATATACTTTCTTCAACTTTAAAAATCCATTTTCTTTTCTACTATATTTTTCTCTTCAAAAATCCCCTCACTAATTACCAATATTATTATTATTTTTACCAATATTAATATTATTATTGTTATTATTATTTTTATTTATTATCATTAATATTATTATTATCGTTACTATTATTATTATTATTATTATCGTTATTATTATTATTATTATTATTATTATTATTATATTATTGTTATTATTATTATTATCGTTATTATTATTATTATTATTATTATCATTATTATTATTATTATTATTATTTCTGTTTATTAAGATTGTTAAGATTATTATTATTATTATTATTATTATTATTATTATTATCGTTATTATTATTATTACTATTATTATTATTATTATTATTATTATTATTATTTCTGTTTATTAAGATTATTATTATTATTATTATTATTATTATTATTACTATTAATATTAATTTTTTTTTTCCAATTATAAATTATAATTATGGATGCTAATACCAACCCCAATACAAATAGAAAGCAGAAAAAAAAATTTTGGGTCAAAATATTATCCCAAATCAAGCCAATTTCTATCCAAATCCCCCTAATTTTTCACAAACACCCACAAATATTCCCCATATTTTTTCTAGTGTTTATCCTCAAAGACCCCAGTCAAGTTTCCCATATAATCCACCAAATTTCCCTCAGAATTTTAATTTTTCTCAAAGCATTTCAAATTTCCCACATCCATCCATGACACCAATGGGTTACGGTGAATATGGTGCTGCATCTGGTTATTTTCCGTCACAACAACCGAATCCCAATATTTGGGAATCGAGCAATGTCTTATCTGAAGAAGATGAGGCAAATGAAGAATGCGAGGATGATGGTGAGGGAAATGAAACTCCTTCCCCCCATCAAAACTTCACTCAAATGTTAAAGCAACCACTCCAATCAACTCCGGAATTTTGTGTTGGTTGTTCAAACAATAGAAGTTGGTCGCGATCAGAAACTGCGGCTCTTATATCCGCCTACATGAACATCAGCACCAACATAATTATCGGCACAAATCAAAAGAAGGGTCAATTTTGGAACAGAGTCTTGGACGCATACGATGCTACCAGGGTATCGAATCCAGTTGAAATATCCCTACGAACTATTAGTAGTTTGAAGGGAAGGTGGATGCGAATCTCTGAAGCCGTGTTAAAGTGGTGCGGAAGCTATGATAAGGCCCGGAAGCGAAAGGGAAGTGGCTATAACGAAGATGATGTTATCCAAGAGGCCCACAAAATCCATGAGAACTCGTTCGAACGATTCACCTTCTACGAGGAATGGATCCAACTTAGGAAGTTTGACAAATTCCGGTCTTTCTTGGACCAACAAACATTCAAGCCTTCGGTGGGACATCCACATTCAAATCCACTGACGGATGAGTCTGTAGGGAGCGGAAGTAGTGGGAAGAGGACACGGGATGAGGGTGACAATTCCTCACCTACCACACCGACCAGCGTGGGTGTTGGTGATGAGAGAGTAGCTCGTGCTGAAGGAATTAAAAAGGCTAAGTCGAGGTTGAAGGGTAAAGCTCCATCAAGTGAAGCATTTAAGGAATTAGAAACATTCAACACCCGATTGCAGCTATTTGGGGATTCGATGAATGTGTCAAACGAAGCAGAAATGAAGAGTCTTGAAATACAGTAGCGCAAGGAGGCAAGGAAACAACGGAAAATTGAGCTAGAACAACATAGGATCCACTGGGAGCAACTAGCTCGTCTAGAACAGAAAGTAAACCGAGAACATTGGGAAGACGAAATGATAGTAATACTTCAGAACAAAATTAAAAGTTTCACTAATGATGCTTAGGCATTGTAATCTTCATTTTCAGTAGTGATAAGTTTTCAATTCCAGTTCAACCTCTTGTACTCATTTCCAATTATTTGTACTTTATCAATTAATCACTAAAATGGATCTTTTCCACTATCCCATTTTCATAGCCCATGTGATCTTTGTCTCTTTATTCAATTATATCAATTTGTCTCTTTATATATAATTGTGTCAGTATCTTAATTTCCCCTTTGTTAGCCCATGTGAAACCCTTCTTGTCCATTCAATTTCTGTGTGGTTCTAATCCAGTATTTGTCATAGCCCATGTGATCTTTGTCTCTTTATATTCAGTTATTTCTGAAGAAGAATTACAAATTAGTTCACTATAAATAAACACCATTCTTTCATTTATTTTACACACAAACACATAAATCGTTTGCAGTTAATATTAGAAAACCTCACTCTATCTTACATTTCTTACGTAGAAAATGAATTCAAACAGTTTCAACTTAAGCTCAACCGATTCCTCTTCATCTTCATCTAACTCGGATGATGAGGGAAGGGAGCTTAGAGTTCAACAACGTAATGAAGTGTGTCTTATGATACAACACGTAATGCATGAGTACATTCCACCAATTATTCAACCTGCCGCTCAGCAACGCCGACGCAAATCTACTGAGCCCCGAAAGGATAGGGGACGCGAAGAAGGTCATGCACGGTTATACAATGACTATTTCGCGGAAGTCCCAGTTTATCCAAGTTCCTTGTTCCGGCGCCGGTTTCGAATGCGTAAACATGTGTTTGAGCGCCTTCTCAACGCAGTGACCCAACATGACCTTTGTTTCAACAAAGGCGAGATGCGGCAGGTCGTCTTGGGTTGTCTCCACTTCAAAAGTGCACTGCGGCCGTTAGACAACTAGCTTACGGGTGTGCTTCAGACGCTTGTGATGAGTATGTCCGTATAAGTGAGGCTACTTCACGATTGGCACTCCAAAAGTTTACAGAAGGTGTCATCAACCAGTTCGGTGATCAGTACCTACGCCGTCCAAACATCGCAGATATGGAAAGATTGCTACGTATTGGGGAAGAACGTGGATTTCCTGGCATGATAGGCAGCATTGATTGTATGCACTGGGAGTGGAAGAACTGTCCACACGCATGGAAGGGGCAGTATCAAGGAAGAGCAGGAGTTGCAACTCTCGTACTGGAGGCAGTTGCGGACAGAGATCTATGGATATGGCATTCGTTCTTTGGGATGCCAGGTAGCTGCAACGATATTAATGTGCTTCATCGATCCCCTGTGTTCGAAGACGTCTTAGAGGGTCGAACACCTTCTGTGAACTTCGTAGTCATTGGTCATCATTATACGAATGGGTATTATCTTACTGATGGAATCTACCCTAGATGGGCTACTTTTGTGAAATCCATTACGAGTCCACAAGCTCGTAAGGATCGTTTATTCGCAAAACACCAGGAAGCTGCAAGGAAAGACGTTGAACACGCATTTGGGGTCCTTCAAGCTCGTTTTGCCATTATTAAAAAGCCGTCTTTGGCGTGGGATACCGACATACTCCACAATATCATGCTCGCCTGCATTATATTACATAATATGATCGTTGAAGATGAACGAGAGACGTATCAAAATAACGTTAATACCAATGAGTTTATGAATGCTGGAGGCAACGCTAATGAGGACATTACCGAGTACCGTACTGATCGTATTGTGGATATCGACTTATACTTGACTCGTAGAACAGAGATTGAGGATCAACAGACTCATTTGCAGCTAAAAAACGACTTGGTCGCACATATATGGAATAAATTTGGTAACAACGAGAACTTACGCAATTAGGTTTACAACAAATGGTTATCCCTAAGGACATCTTACAAAACGATGTGTAGTAGTTCTTTTTTTTTAAAAAAAAATGTACTTGATTATAGTTGTAGTACTATAATCACGATTTGTACCTCTTTTTTTTTTAATTATGTTAATTAAAATTAGCTGCGTTGTTGTTTAAAAATATTGATCACAAGAATTAGTTTTTAAAAAAGCTGATAAAAAAAAGCGATAATTTCTTAATTAGTAATCACGATTAAAAAATTAAATACGTCAATTAATTACATTGACATCGAGTTAATAAATTATAATTATGAATTAAATAGATTATATTTACAAAAATAAAATAAGGTGGGGTAGGGAGTATTGATGATGAACCATTGTTTAGTGTTCATTGTTAAGAGTGAATATTGTAAATGGTTTGTTGGGTTGATGTGGATGAGAGAGAAATGGTGATAGTGACCCATGAACCATTTTTTTTTGTTCACCAATAATGATGCTCTAACGGTCATATTTAACATCTAAAGTTCATGAAATCGTCAAGTCCATGCAGAAAAAGCTTCCTTATTCCACACCCTTAATTTCACTTTCAAAGATCTAAGCTATTATCAAACAAAACTCATCTTCAACATTAGCAATCACTCTCCTCACTATTCTTACATCTAAAATCTAGATTAGTAGTGTACTATATATTTTTTTAAATGAAAAAGTGAGGCTCCAATTGAAAAAGGAAGACCAAAGAAGGGTAGAATAGTCAGAACAAGATGGGAAAACAACTCTTGCATAAGCTATAAAAATGCTCTTCAACCCAACATCTTACACTGATCTCATCAAATAATGAAGCATCAGGAACAATTCACATACAGTATATAAGACATTTCCACACTAAAACTCTATTCTTTAGAGACACAGTCAAGTGGGCATGTTTGAGAAATGAGACAAAAACAAGCAGACATTTGCAGAACTGATGCTTCAAACTCAGATTATATGTCAAAAGTATTAACATCTGTAAATCAAGTTGCAAATTTACAGTATGATATCTTACTATTATCATATTAAAGCTTCTTAATCATGAAAATATAGTATTGAAAGGAACTTGTTTCCAGGGTTGAGAAGCTTTGATTTGATAATGATAAGATATAATAAAATTACAGAGGAAACTCAAGAGTTCAACAAATCAACACTACCAAAGAAAGTTTTCTAGATTCATTTTATTTAATAAGCACCATATTGGGAATGGTAATATCACCTTAGTTGAAGGTCATGGTCCTTTCCCCAAGGTTTGGCACCAACTTTAGGGCTTCTCATATATAGTTCTCCAAAGCCAGTATTTACCTCGTCTATACTCATCATATCTGGATACAATAGCTTTTTTATACCAGCATGCAACAAGCTTAACTCTGGTTCGGTATTGGAGGTGTTTGGGTCCAATTTAGTCCAATTGGGCCTAAGCACTAAATGATCCAATTAAAAGCCCAAGGTCAAGGTTCAACTCTCCAATTGTGCTAAAGTCAAAGGTCAGCCCACAAAGCAAGCCAATTGGGCTAAGGCCCAACCTCTCCATGTATGATGAGGTATAAAAGCCATCATTATTGATACATTCATATTTTTATTCAGATATAGATTCAATGTTCATTCATATATTCTGATATATTCCATAAAAGCCTCAAGCACCAAACTCTCTTGCATAGTGTCCTCTTCTTACACATTGTACTGACTTTAGCATCGGAGGGGCCTTCCTCGGCAACACCCCCGAGGCTAGTTTACGTGTGTTTACTGTGCAGGAAACCTTCGGCCCAACATAACTTGGACCGAATCCAGCCTTCTCCATTTCAGCGGACCTTCGGCAAGGTCCCATTGTTTTCACCCGAAACAGGAGGTATCTCCTCTGACGTAGAGATACAGTTATGATCAATATCAACGGTAACAACCTATACAAGAAACTGAAATCTGCTTTAAATTTTCCTCAGAAAAGAAATATTTAGTACTGAACTGTTTAAAGTCACTAATAAGTCAAGAAAAACAGAGGCATTGGGGTAATTGTAGTAGAGAAAAGGAACTGCATTCGATAATAACAACTTACACCATCCATTGAAAGTCCAGATGTATCAACATTTGAATGAAGGCCGATGATATATGGAGTTGGAGCATCAATGTAGTCCACTCCTTTTGAGAAGAGTAACGGAATGTAGACATTCTTTATAAGAGAAACTAGAAATCAGTGATTATGATATTTTATATTAGAAAGGTTACACTAAGCATAATTGAAGGCTTTATAGTTTGAGTACTCACTTCTCAACAACAAGAAAACACAAATCCCATTCAACTAGCACTAAGAAAAGTAGAAGACTTTATATATATAAAAAAAATTAAAAAAAAAAAAAAAAAAGTTCCTTTATAAAAAGAACAGTCTCTGAGAAAGAAGTTAAACAAGTTAAGGAATAGAAACCCTTTTTCCAGGACCCATGAGGCCATGGAGCCTCGCAAATGGGTGTATTAACAGATCCACCTTACACTCATAACCCATAAGTCAGTCATTATAAAATGAAAAATGGGTGAGTTCTATTAAATTCAAAGGAAACGTCTGACATAATTTTTAAGAAAACAACATATACCAATATCAACATCAGCCCAGTTCTTCTAAGTTCTAACACAATGTAGCAGGTAGTTGTGATACCTATAATTAAAATTAAGTATATAAAAAAATAATAATAACAATGATAAATTAGTATTTGTCTATGAAAATAAACTGTTAATAAGCTTAAGTTTCCATTTTTTCTTTGTGAACAGCTTACCATCTACTTATCAATAATGATGAGGAATGCATTCACTATAATCAACAGCAAATTTTTATCTCTAAAATGTTTATGAGCAAGTGACATTTCTAAAACAACAGTACAACCATTTAACTTTTGACGGTCAAAGAGAGAGAGTTGTGTTGTTATCTTCTCGACAAGAAATGCTAGAATGGCACCAATAAAACACAGGCAAGGTTACATATCAACTCCTTTAAAGGTGAATATCAAATAATGACCAAAGCATTGTAAAACATACCTGCCACTGAAATGGATAGATTAGATGACATATAGACTCAGACACAAGCGTCAGGAGCGTGTACCTATTACAAAAGACAAAAAGAAAATATGATGGATATGCCAAATTAGGATTAGAAATAAATATACCTCCCACAAATTGTCTAATTCTTCGTCTTGTTTTATTCACTTCTAATATACACTACAAGAGAGCCAGAGTAAGGTTATTCTGAAAAGCCATATGTAACACCTAAAATGAAAACCTTCCCATACTTAAATGATTTATATTGATAAGAGTTACTTTGTTTTTGTAACTTAAAAACCTTCCCGTCCATATTAGGCAAATCGTTTGTCAAGTACATGTTTTATGTTTTGTAGAGGTAGAAGATGATGAATTTGTGAAGATGATTGTGAACATACTCAAGAAAAATAGTGTGAACACTGCAACAATGTGTTTTGATAATAACGCTAAGATTGTTGTAACTTTTGTGGCAATGAAAAAAATAACGAAGGACAATTTATGTTATATAAAAGTCTAAGTAAAGTTACATGTGTAAGTTGTAAAAAGTGTACCAATCTACTTGTAGTTTGCATTCAAGCCATTATGAGTTTGCATCAAGCCATCAAGATAACAAGATATGATGATAACAATGATACCAAGAGATATATGATCTCTTGATATCTCTTATAGTTATCAATCTCATACTTAATGAACTAAGACTAGTGATTAGTGAATATGGAGATTGAGCTTGAAAAAAACACGATTATGTTTAATAATTAAATTAAAGAATTGTGTTTAAAAAAATTTATAATTTGTTTACAATTAAGCTTGAACAAGAAAGTAGGAATGTGCATTCATATATGTTATTAAACAATACGTTATACACGCTAATGAAGATCTCGTCCATTAATGTTCATTTTGATATATATATGTAATACAAGTAGTCAACTGACGATGGATTCTTGTTGTATAATGTATTGTAAGAAGAAAATATATTACAATGATAAGTGAGAAATGACTGCCAAATGATTAAGAAGTGATGAAAGGTTTCTGAACAACAAAGCTAAGCCTCTCTTTCCAAGCTTCCGGAAATAAGACATGGACGAATATGTAACATAGCTCCTGAACTATATTTACACTTGGTCACTCACAGCTTATGCCACAATGATCAACTCTGCTCTGAATCAAGTTTTTGTCTGCCTAGATATCCTCGTCGATGCACTTAAGGCAGTTCAACACTATCAACAGAGAATAGTCCAAAATAGGGATTTGTTATTGCGGAGTGCAATGCAGACAAGGCTGAATTTAGTGTCACCCTGTCAACCTTTTCCCGAGGAAGATATAAGAACTGCCCCCTGTTGGTTTTCTCGAATCCACAGAGTTCCAGAAATCTGACACCTCCAATCAGACTGCCAACACTTTCCTGATTTTTTTTTTTTTTTTTTTTTGGAACAAAAAAGGGTTACTATTAGCTAAATCATACATATGGCAAGAACATAAGTTGATACATGCCTCACGGCATATATTGGGTTAATTGAGCTGATAGTAGTTCATAACTTTTGATAGAACTCCAGGATTCCAATCATTTTTCTTCCATACAACTACAGGAACTGTCGCAAGCCTCGCAAAACAGTTTAAAATATGTTTTTAATTATCTAAGCTTCTGCAATTTCTTTACCATTTCCTTTACAAGTACCATATTTCCCAACTTTATGTAAACCATTCTAGTTGAGGCTATGATGCATTAAAATTTAAAACTCCCAAGGCAGTCTGAAAGGGTCCAAAGAGTTTTCATATGATATGTGAAGTGCATACCTGGAAAATTGGGTTACTGAGCCGTATCTTCCTGTATTTTTCTACATCAGGATTCTTCACGACATTTCTAATGTATATTAGGAGAATTTGGAAAGCCTTCTTTACTCTAGCATCTTCATCCTACAATCATAGAAAAAATAGAAAAGGGTTTATGTTTCTATAGCCAGACTTAATACTATGTATAAAAGAAAACATTATGGAAATGTGTAACATGAAGAATTTCAGTAATCACAGGTTCACTGCTTCCAACTCAACAAAAGTTATCGAGAAAATACTGTGGTTTTAAATGATATTCTTCAAGATAATCAATATTGAGAATCAACAGTAAAAAAATTATACTTGATCTGGCATGATGAGTGAGCTATATCCGGTTGTTAAAGAAGGATAAGCTTACCAATTAAAGAACTGGCACATAATGGAGCTAAACATAAGGGGTTTGAATTAAGTTTGAAATGCTTAAGTTTTTTCCTGACTAGGCAGATTAAATATTGCTTTTGAACTAGTGGCTTGAAGCAATTCAGTTTTGGAGAAGGAAACTCAAATAAGTATTGCTTGTGGTATTCATTTAACTTTCTAATGAAAGAAAAGAGCACTTTTAGTGGTTTCATTTTCAGTTCAAGAGAAATTTGACTAGCCATAAAATTATCAAAACTGAGCAAGAAGCTTTTTTAGAATTGAATCTGAAGATTGGAGGTGTAAGCTTCGGCAACATCCAACAAACATGTGATGCCTATATGAAACACATGTCCCTAATTAGTCGGAATGTGCTACCATGCATATTGCAGAGGTAACCTTTACCAAGCTTGTTTTCGAACACTGCCCTGCCTCCCTCCAACTCAAAATTTCATGATCTCTATGGCAATTCAAATCCCTTTCAAACGGCATTAGGCACACATGCTTTTATTTTGGTTTTGGAAAGCAAGTCACAAAGTCTCACAATCCCTAAAAGGCCTGAAATAGCAATCTTTCACTGAATATACTACCTTTACCTAAGCATGTCAAAATATGAACCTCATACAATTTACAAAATTGAACCATAAGAAAATTCAATTTATTAAAGATAAAATCATTCTGATCATATTCAAAGCCTGTTTTTTCAAGTTAGACAAGATGTCAACATCAGGCACTATCTTATGATATCAGTCTAGAACCATTTCAAGAAAATCATATTAGCCACTTTTCATTTTTTCATTTTACCATACCAAATATCTGGCTCTGAATCTGAAATAAAACAGTATTCATGGTATAAATGAAGTCATGAACAGAAGAAATTGGTCTTGTTTTGAATTACATAACCCCTTTATAGTGAAAGTGAAAGGAGGGTTTAGGAAATTACTCAGTTAATCACTTAATCCTGCTTCTAACACATTAACTAAAAATTGGAAAACCAAGCCACTAACCTTATGGTAGCGCCTTAGACTTCTTAAACAGTCACACAGAAGCTCCGCCTTTTTAGCCTTTTTAGTAGATGTAACAGGCTTTGAAACCTAAGTATGATTCAGTAGAGAACTTTTGAAATTACACATAGATGATAAAGAAATATAGCATTCTTTTAGAAAGAATTCGTTAACTGTAGGCCAAAACCTACAAATAAAGAAATTGCAAACTCCTACTCAGCACTCCTCTCCAAATTAAGAGAGAGCAAGTAAAGCAAACCTCTGCGGATTTTTTCTGTACCACATGACATGCCGTCGATGCTGATTGCACTGATGAAGTGACTACAGGTGATATCCCAAGCCTTGACCTTCTTTCTGCCTGTAACTCTTACCAATAACAAAAGTATCATATATGTCCATGACTAGACACTATTTGCAACAGAAATTCTCATTAACAAGTAGTCAATTATACCAATAAAGCCTTTGGCATCAAAACAAAACTGTTTTCTGGACTTGGTAGTTGGTATAGGTAAACAGATCATTGAATATTTAAATGTGGTTTTTGACCAAGTTGTCAAGAGGTATCAAGATTTAACATGAAGCAATGAATATGCCGTGTCAATAACTTCAGATTGTGAACATACTAATACAAGCCATCCTCATAAAGAAAAGATACCACTATCAAATGCAATTCTTTGTGGAGTCCACATGATCTAGGCAGACTAATAGAAAGCAGGATGATGGTTTAGGTGTGACTTAATCAGACTGAACTTAGTAACAAGTGTAAGATAAAGCAGGAAGATGACTGGAATCAGAAAAGGACCTTATCTGCTTCTAACTTTTGGCGTATCTTCTCCCTTGCCTTACTTTCCTCCTCTTTTTCTGCTTCACGTAAAGCTATCATTCTGTTGAAGCAGAGAATGACAGTCTCAAATAGACATTTGGAAGACGATATCAAGATAGTAGGCACAAGCAGATTATTTACAAACCAACTAGCTTACAAGATACCTTTTTCTTGCATTTTCTTCTGCAGTTTTCTTTGCTTCCATGATTCTCTTCCCAGCTTGAATCCTCTCCTGCAGCACCAAACTGTTAATTTGCATACCCCAATAGCAAAAAAGAACATTTCACTGCTTCTGTAAGTAAAATCACTACAACAGTCACTTACACATTAAATAACAGCAAATAGCCTCTTTCTGTATTAAATTGATAGCAGTTAACACTTAAAGGTCTAGTTCCCTCAACTTTAAAAAAAAAAAAAAAAAATTATAAAGCTTTTATCCATTACTTTAATAAGTTTTGAGCATTATATAACACCTCTCATACAATTTTTGTCCATAAATACATTAGGCAAGCAACAACTTGTATAAGCAACATGATGACCTTCAAAAGGTGCATGGAACACACCTACAAGTCACTACTCATTAGGCTTATATCTTAACTACGTTAATCAAAATCTTCATTTTGCCTTAAGTAACCAATCAACATTCAGACATGGTAATATGGTATGGACAATTGGACACTTGATACTTCATTTTGGATCAAATTCGCGGGACTGGTTCATAGTATAGCTGGCACCAGGACACATAGCCATGTATGATACATGTTCGTATGTCTGAGTAAGTTAATCTCACCCACCCAATCAGGACTCTAACGGGTGTATAAGGTAAACAATCAAATGACAAACCTTAAGTTGAGGTTTGACAAAAATTTCAACTGGCCCATCCAAATATTTAACAAGCATCGATGCATAATGTTGATGCAAATAAAAATATTGGGGCTATTAAGCTTACTAAATTTCTGAGTTCCTCATAAGCAACATTTCTGATGTCCTAAGCCAAATGACAATTATACCAAGTACCTAGTAATATTATCCCAGAGACATGTATGGGAACCTTCATAAATCTAAGTAGATCAGGATAGGCCCATGGTATACTCCTGTAAATTTGTAATACATGTAATGTCATATTAGTAGCATTGTATTAATACACGTGATTGATGAACCAATGTAGATCAGGATATGCACAGAGCATATAAAATTGCATGGTACTGAAGGAAAAATCAGTTATCAGCATGATCCTCCAGAGATTAGACTACAGCAACCTACAAGAGCATGCTTCTTCCACAACCAATAGTTCCATCTTCCATACAAGTTAGCTCTATCGTATAATTTAAGCAATTATGAAAATAACCTTTTGCCAATGCTTTCTTTAAATAGGAACTTGAGGAAATGGAAATCTACATATTACATAAGGACCACCATGGGTGTCAAGTTGTGACACTGTCAATGAAGAGTACATAAATAGGCAACATAGTAATATAATACCTTTTCTCCTTGTCTTTCCAGCTCCTTCTCTTTTCTTTTGCTCAATTGGTTGGCTCCAATCCTTAAGTAGATGCAAAATAGTAATGAAAGTATAAGGTCTTTGCCCATGAATAAAATCTTTTCTTATAATAAAGCTTCAAAGAATATTCATACAGCAGAGAAGAAGAATTTAAGCCAAATTCCAACATACAACCTCAGATTTTGGGCCTTGATCTTCACTTCTTCTGTGATAGGAAATGGTTTGGTAGCATCCAAATTAATATCCACAGGTACCTGGGTGCACTTGAGAAGTTACTATTAAAGGGCCCAAAGCACAATTATACTTGTACAAAGTACATCACTGACTTGTATATAATATCTGGCCATAAGTTTAGAGATTTCAAGCAAATATGTTCTAATAAATATATCCTTTCAGTTAATCAATCTTGTTCTATCATTCATCATAGAAATCAGTAAGAAAGATATGGATAATAATAATAGACTTTCCTCAATCCTTGATCATATATTTCCTCTGAAAAACATAAACTAGAACTAGAAGAAGGGGAAAGATCTCAAGATAGGCAAATGATAAAGAAAATTTCCAATCATTTATCATTCAGTTCGGCCTCGTTGAATATCAAATCCCTATTGATTGTAGCAAAAAAAAAAAAAAAAAAAAAAAAAACATCAATTGAGAATTTCAACAAGGTTATTTCAGGGTGAGTGGATCACTTGTAACGAAGATAATAAGCTTTGAGGGGGGAAATTTGGAGTTATTATGGTACCAGACACAAGATAGGTCTCTCAAACAACATGATTTTTCTCTTACAAGCCAATCGACGAGAAACATTAAATCTGTAATTCTGTAGGTAAATAGTTGACAACTTGACATAAGATGCAAGGGAAGGACCCTTGAAAAAATGACAAAAGAATATCTTACTAAATTTACAAGAGAATGTGAGAGCTTGAGAGCATGTTTGAAAATTCTCATGTTTTAGCATGCAACTCTCCTAGTCTCATCTTTGGGAAAGAATAGGCACCAAAAGTGGATAGGGTCTTTATTATATCTCGCTATGATAAAGTTGAAACTTAGAGTCCTACAAAGTATTCGAACCCTACGTATAGTCGTATACACATAATCAAGGAAACAGATATAGCTATTTATTTTATTGGTGGGGACATATTTCTCATGAAAACATACAGCAGTACAGAGCACAACTAAACTATTAGGCATTTCAGCATAGCTTGTACCTTCATAAAATAGAAAGTGAGGGGAATTATCCTTAAGCAAAAACAAAAATTAAAAATTGATATCATACCAAAGGAATCTCATCGATATCTGAGTCATTTTCATGCTCAACTATCCAATTTATAGCATCTTCCAGACTAGAATTTCCTGAGAAAAGATGAATAAATAAGATAAATATTTTGATGCCAGAACTGTGAGCTAAACTAAGTAGACAGCTATCCTCAACACTCCTAGTTCTAAAGTCGATTTTACAACTGCCCTTTTAGAGTTACAGTATCAAACCCACTTCCTTCCACTGTTATATAAAGCAGGCAATCATCCAACATAACAAGAGCAAGAAAGAACAAAAGGCAACATTACAGTAAAAAAAAAGTGACAATGATGAGAAAATGATAGTATTGTAGCTTAATTTGCAAATTTGATAGGACTTAAGTAATCAAAAACATAACCACTAACAAAAATTATTGAACATATATGCGAAATGTTCTTACTTGAAGCAACAAATTTATACTTTGAAATAGCCAAAAACTTCATTGACATAAGTCCACATGACTAAACTTGCTCCCTAACATTGTTAACAAAGTTACAAAAGAAAAACTAACTCACCAGAATAATGAAGTGACCGAATTGCTCGAGCTAATGAAAATCCCATTTCTTCCAATTGTTCCAGCAATTTCTTGTCTACTTCAGGAACAGCCATTTCTGAAACACAAAACATAAAACACATATTTAACATCTACCATCAGACATTTTGTCCTTCAATTTTGAAACTTAGAGATGAACAAGAAGAATCACCTAACAAGATCATAAGCACCACAATTCATAGTCACATATAATTAGATAACAAGATCATAAGTAAGAACAAAAGCAATCCATATACATTATCAAATAATATAACAATTAATATTAATAACCCGATATCAAATCAAATTCTTCAGCTGCCAAACAACAACAAAAAAATGAACTCCCAACCATCTATACCGCGAAAAGCCAATATCAAAATCAGCAACTGGGACTACCACATAATCAAAATTTAAAATACCCTTTAATCCACAAAACCAAATTTCAAACCCCAGTCATGATAAATCAGCAATTGAACTACAAAAAACAATATTTTTTTGATAAATTAGAAGTTTTTAACCCAATAAATTAATGCAAATTCACCGCATTTCAAGATTATATAGTCATTTCAGAACTTGAATTAACAAAACTAAACGTACCAATTCAACTTTGAAGTATTTATGAAAGATGAGAATAAAGAATAATTGCAAGTGAATTGGCTAAGGGGGGTTTATAAGGGTGGAGAAGAAGAAATTGATGGGGTTTTCGTAAGGGATTCAGAAGAATGGCCATTTGAGAGATTCTTTGAAAATTGCAGAGAATTGTGGTAACAAGAATCGAATAGAAAACCCTGGATTACTACTTCTAGCAATCTCTGTCTATCTCTACAAATTAAATTTTGATTCCAAATCTATAGGTTTGGGTTAACTATGGGCGTAAGGAAAGAATTTGTAATTTGTACTGTACTCCGTAATCTCCAATTCCATGCAAATGGCTCTCTGCTTATGCACCCAATCAAAATAAGCAAAAATATCTCAGTGTAAATAAATCAATTTTAGTGTAACTCCATTTAATAAGAGTTGTTTACTTATTTATAGAAATGTCTCTATATAAACATTTTTTTGTTGACTTGCATTTCTCTCGGTGCCATCTATTATATTTCCTCTAATAAGATCTCACCGTGTATTTTTTATACCTATAAATCACAAAGGTTAGTCAAAGCAAAGTTAATGAATAGTGTCAAAAGTCAAAACGTGTCATCCAATTTGAAACAGAGGAAGTATAATTTAACATTTGTTATTTTGGAAAAATTGATTCTAATAATTCCAACTCTAACCGGTTCGCGGTAAATAATCTCATATTTAGATTATTATTTAATAATCTCACCTTTATTGGGCATCTTCATCTATTGATCCCTTATGACCGGTAATTAGTTCTCTGGGTAAACTTTTTTTTTTTATTTGAGTGACACGTGTTACTAAATAATTGGTCAAAAAAATTTAAAATTAAAAATTAAAAAGAAAAAAGCCAGCCCATCCCCAACCCACAACGACCACCATAACCCCCACCCTCCGGCAGCCCCTCCTCCCCCACCTCCATTGTCGGCACCCTCATTCCCACCCCCACCCAGCGAAAACCGGTTTCTCTTTCCCCTAAAACCACCCCAATTCCTACCCCCGTCCCCTTTCCCCCCACCCGAAACCAACTTTGTGATTTTTGTGGGTGGAGGGTGGGAATCGGGGTGGTTTTAGGGGAAGGGGGGACCGATTTTCGCTGGATGGGGTGGGGATGAGGGGTTCCGGCGGTATGGGTGGAGACGTGACCTGTCGGAAGGTTGGGGGTGGGGAGGGAGGGCTGCCGAGAGGGTTGAGGGTGGTGGCGTGGGGGTTGGAGGTGGGCTGGTTTTTTTTTTTTTAGTTTTTTTTTTCCAAATAATTTTTTCAACCAATCACAAAGCGACACGAAGCATCTTAACCTATCAATACTAGTTACCAACACGTTAGGGACCAATAGAAGAGGATTTCCTATAAAGGTGGGATTATTAAAAAATAATCTAAAGGTGGAATTATTAGAATCAAATTTCCTTTATTTATTTATTTATTTCTAACTTCTTACTAGAGCACTTCAAAACCCAAATTCTTCACTTTTGTGCACTTTTTTATTTTATTATTTGCAATAACCTCCAATTAGATAACAACATATTATATTTTGTAAAAAAATTAAATTTTTTTTGAAAGAGGATCAATAACTACACATTACATTTTTTGGGGGGTTTTAAAAATTCAAAAGACATTTTTTTTTTCAAAAGACATTTTCAATAAGTGTAAATCACAAAAAGTTAATGTTCAAAAACTATAAATTGATTTTGTCAGAAAAAAAAAAAAAACTACAAATTGATACAATTTTAATTCGTATCCATGTAAATGCTTTTTTCCATATGTGTAAATCATTATAATTGATCAAAGTGCATCAATACGACACATAAATACTGGAAAAAACCTTTAAAGGTAGTATATTTTCTCAATCCCAAAATTCCCAACCTCGGAATTTATTTGTGGGACCAAATAACTAAACTAGAAAGTCAAGTGACACGGGAAACAAAATCCGGTTTAATGATGATCACGTGTACTAGTAATAATAAATACAGTCAAATTTATCACGCATGTCAAAATGTGAGTTTGACTATTAATATACTTAAATGTTATTAAAAATTTAGTATTACGAAACTTCACGTTAATATCTATCAAAAAATGTTTTACATGAAACAAACTACTTTATATACCTTACCCAAACACAATAATCAAATTTATTATATATGAATAATAATAAAAACAGTCAAAGTGTTTCAATTATCATGAAATAGAGGGAGTTCATCAAGTTGAGAGTAGGTAGAATTAGTGGATATGTCTTCACTTCTAAATTAGAGATTTGAGGACTTTTTTTTTAAATTTTGAAAGGCTCCAACAGCATAAATTAGTATTAATAATCAGCCAACATCAAGCTCGGCAAGGGAGACGACCCCTTGCGGAAAGTTATCAACATATAATTGCTCAAAACCACCAGGTGGATATTGCCTCGCCATAAGGTGAGCAACACAGTTTCCCACCCTTTTAATATAAACACAATCGAAGCTATCAAACTCCCTACTCATAGAACAGATATCATCAATAACAAGATCCAACGGAGCCATGCCTTCCTTTGCCGATCTTATCAGGTTAGTCACTGTAAGGGCATCAGCTCCAAATCCACCTTTCCATACCCAAGCTTACGCGCAACCTGCAAACCCATCCTTGCTGCCATGGCTTCTAACACTTTAACAGGATGCTTCCCTGCAAGTCGTTGCACCTTAGCTGCCACAATAACTCCCTGCTCATCCCTTAACACCGCACCAGTGCTAGCAGTAACTTCGGTAGTGACAGCAGCGTCAGAATTAATTCTGACTAGCCTAGCAGCAGGTGGCTTCCATACGCTCCTGAACACAGCAATAGGGGAACAAACACTCACCGCTTTACTATACTTCTTATAATCCGTCACCAACCCCAGGAAGCCTAGCACCCCAATATCTTTATTCTGCCAAGGGTTCTCAAAGACCACCGAGTTACGGTATGACCACGTTGCCTAAGCTAAAGCAGCAAACACCAACAACTCGTTCTTACTCATTTTCCCCTTCACCCACGCAAATCTGTCAAAAAAATTCACACTTGGTGCATCTCGAAGCAGTTCAGCAAAAGGAGAAAAATCCCACACTTGGCTCACATTCGGACAAAGAAAAATCGCATGAATTATGCTCTCTTGCTCACTATGACACACCCCACACAAGCCATCCTCCCTAACATGTCTTTGCTGCAGTCTACCAAGCATTGCCAAAGACTCCGTACACGCTCTCCACAAAAATTGACAGAGTTTGGGGGGCCTCCAATGTTCCATATTGAGTTCCAGATTTCGGCCCTATCACCACCAAAGCGTTCAGTCCAGCCACGTACATGACCCATCCTTGCCAACCAATAACCCGATTTGGTGGAATAAATTCCATTCGTAGCGGGCCACCAATATAGAGAGTCTGACACATTATATAAGCTCAACGGAATTCCCTGAGCTATAGTAGCATCATTGACAGTCAAATGTTGATGTGAAGCCTCAATGTCCCATGGCCAGCAGTGTCTTTCGTGGTCAATTAAATCCACAACACAAAGATCAGCAAGGCTCTCCACATTCAAAGTAGGAATTTTAACCCCATTGTCACTTGGCAGCCAAAACTCTTCCCAGACATTGATTTTTCCTCCATCACCCACCCTCCACCTTAAACCATCAAGCAAAATCAACTTCACACCCCAAATACTTCGCCACACAAAGCTCGGATCGTGACCCCTATGAGATGATAAGAAGTTACCGTTCTTAAAATATTTAGCTTTAAGAACCTTGAAGATAAGGGAATTCGGATTATTCATGAGCCTCCATCCTTGTTTCACAAGAAGAGCTTGGTTAAAAATTTTCAAGTCCCTAAACCCCATTCCACCAAGAGACTTCGGTAGACACAACTTTTCCCAACTCAACCAATGCATCTTGCGTTCCGTACCGGAAGACCCCCACCAAAAACGAGCAATCATGGCATGGATTTCATCAATAAGAGTATCCGGAATGTGAAACAAGCCCATCATATATGTAGGAATTGCTTGGGCCATCGCTTTGATCAAGACTTCCTTGCTGGCTTGAGAAAGTAACTTTTCCTTCCATCCTTGCATTTTCTTCCAAATTCTCTCCTTAAGGCAAGCAAACACCGCTTTTTTCGACCTTTTGATAATGGTAGGGAGCCCTAAATATTTCTCATGCTTCTCTACTTGTTTAACTCCAGGAACCGCTGAAATATCCATTCTCCGCATCACATCCACACATTTAATTACTAAAAGACACTTCAGATTTATCAAAATTAATTTTTTGCCCCGATGCTCTTTCATATATGCCAATAATTTCGACAATTTTCGAGCATTCCTGAAGTATAGCTCTAGAAAATAAAATACTGTCATCCGCAAAAAATAAGTGAGATACCCTAGGAGCACCCTGACATATTTGAGCACCAGTAATAATTCTATCATTAGCCACCCTAGTCAACAAAGCAGAGAAAGCTTCGGCACACAAGAGAAATAAATAAGGAGAAATCGGATCACCCTGTCGTAATCCACGAGAAGGAACCACCTTCCTATCAACCTGCCCATTCCATTTAAAAGAATATGTCACAGAAGACAAACGCATTAAAATTTTCTCAATCCATTCTCCACAAAAACCCATTTTACACATCACCTTCTCCAAAAAACTCCACTCAACCCGATCATACGCCTTACTCATGTCAAGCTTTAAGGCAATAGTTTCCGCTCTACCTTCTTTTCTTCTCTTCATGGCATGAAAAATCTCAAAAGCCACAATAACATTATCAGTTATCAATCTACCCGGAACAAATGCACTTTGATGATGAGAAATAAGACCAGGAAGAATAACTTTAAGACGATTTGCAAGGACTTTTGAGATAATCTTGTAGACAACATTGCATAAACTAATAGGGCGAAACTTAGTCATTTTTTTTTGTTCCTGGCATTTCGGAATAAGCACAATACAAGTCTTGCTTATCCCTCCAAGATCCCCCCCCCATTAGTCCACCAATTCTGAACACAAGCAACTACATCATGTCCAACAATATGCCAACATTTTTGGTAGAAAAGAGCATGCATACTATCAACTCCAGGGGCCTTATTCAGATGCATTTGCATAAGAGCTCTATGAATCTCCTCCGCCGTGAGAGTAGTAGTCAACATTTGATTCATCTTGTCCGTCACCAAACAATCAAGCCCTGCGGTAGCCTCCTGAAAATCAGAAGGCGAAGACGACTCAAAATTATTAGAGAAATATCCAGAAATAATTTCTGCAATTTCCTCTTCATTATCGTGCATTTGACCACTATTATCCTCAAGCTCATGGATGAAATTCCTTCGTTGTCTATAACTCGCCTTATGATGGAAATTAGAGGTATTCTTATCCCCATCCTTAACCTCATTAACTCGGGAAGGGGCATGCAAATACGAATCATCAAGGCGCTGCAATTCATCCAATTTCTTCACAATCCCCTTACTATTTTCGATCATATCCACATCAGGGTCCCGGCTCTGCCACTCTTGATCTTGCAACTCTTTCTCCTTCAAGGAAATTTTTTTCTTTACATCCCCAGACACTTCACTTGCCCATTTGCTTAAGTTATTTGCGCACACAGTTATGTTGGAACTAATGGGCCTACCCACATCACCTTCCCACGCATCTTTCACCACTGACTGAAAGTCATGGTTTAATAACCATAGCGACTCAAAGTGGAACCGCTTCTTCCTTCATTATTGTCGAGCAGCAACATTTGTTTGAAGCAAAATCGGTGCATGGTCAGAGTATGTAATTGGGTAATGTCGAATGTCAGTCCTAGGGAACACAACCCTCCACTCCTCACTAGCCAAAAACCGATCCAAACGTTCTCTCACCACCATGCTAAGGTCGGTCCCCCTATACCAAGTAAAAATATTACCCGTGTAACCCAAATCCTCCAAGAAACACAAATCAATAGTCTCCCTAAACAAATATATCATCCTTTCGCTTCTAGGAACCCTACCTTGCTTCTCATTCTCACTTAAAATCTCATTAAAGTCACCAAAGAAGATTAACGAAAGTTGAATAAAATTTTTAAGGGACTTCATCAGCTCAAAAGTCAAGTGTTTGTTTCCGTTTTCCGGCCATCCATACATATCAACCGCTGCCCATTTAGGAACATTATTTTTATCTCGAATTTCCACCGCAAAGTGATGCTCCGAGTATGATAATGTGTATGCATTCACGTCCTTCCACCACAAACCAATCCCACCCGAATTGCCAACACTACTCAAATAAATACCCTCCGTAAATCCACATTATTTCTAATAGTCTCCAATCTTCTCGAATCAAGCATAGTCTCCATCACGAAGACTATGTTAGGGCTCTCCCTTCAACACCATGTTTGGAGGGCACGAACTCTCTGGGGATTGCCCAAACCCCGGCAGTTCCAACTAAATATTTTCATTGTTTTTCGGAGGCTTGGCCATTGCCAACACCTCCTACTTGGATTTTGCTGTCCCCATAGCTCACATCATCATACTTCACTCGTTTTTCAAGACCCTTGGCACTACACTCCTCTTCCAGCTCACTACCAGCCCTTTTATTACTTACTACATCAAGCATTGCAGTATCAAACCCATCCCCCATATTGCCCCCATCTCCATTCCCCACCCCTCTTCGCATTATCTTCCTTTTCCAACCCGGACCCCCCCTTCTTCCCCACCTCACTCTCCCTCCTCGCAGTACCAGAAACTTGAGACATATTACCCCCCTGTTGTCACACAAACCTGACTAAGACTGTCGACTCCTAAGACACCTTCTTCCCTGTCATTCAACCTCGCCCCACTCATCCCCCCTTTCTGCACACCCCCATTATTCACCCCCACTCTCATCATCAATACCCGCCGCATTATCTGCCATGTTTTCCACCATCACACCTTCTCCCTTCCTCACCAGTTTCGGTCTAAGCACAACCTTCTTTGACCTCTCATCCTCAACCAAAGTCAATCGAACTTCCCTTTCCACATGTGTAGAACTTATTTCCTTCTCCATAGGAGAAGCAAAATGTAATTTGCGAGCAGCCCCCATAGGCCCGAGTCTAATAACCTTCGAAGTGCTATAAGCTCTCGATGAATCACTCTTCCACGCACTCAATTTCTCCACTAATTTTTTGTCCTTCTTTCGAGCTGCCAAAGAGAACTTAGAGAGTTTTAATGGGGAAGCCCTCAACCAAGGCCCGTATTGGTACACCACATCATCCATTGCTTCCCCATCCATCTCCTTCTTCGCACACTCTCTATCCGTATGATCGAGAATGCCACAGTAAAAACAAAAGTCAGCTAGGCGTTTATATTTCACATTAATCCACTTGGTGTTCAATCCTTCTGCTGCCAAAAATAAACCCCTTCTCAGCAGTTTCGTTACATCAACCAAACTCTCAGCCGCATAAACTCACCCCACCCTAGAGGATAAGTATCATCCAACTCCATGAATCCCCCAAGCATATTCCCAATCTCACGCATAACCGAAAGATCGCGCTTATTAAAGGGTATATCAATCAAGCGAACCCACATCGGCGTTCGATCAAATAACACCTCATACGGTTGCTCCTCACCTTGAATATCTTTCAAAAGCAGTAACTTCCTATCAAAGAACCATGGCATCCTTTCAATGACTCTTTGTTTGTCCTCCTTTGTTACGAATTGGAAAACGAACAAATTGGTGTCCATCGAACGAATCAGAATATTATCTTCAATTCTCTGAACATTCACAAGGGTTTTTTTCATTGCTTCCACATTAAAGGGCTTTACCGTACATAATTTTCCAACAAGGGCTAGTCGGAAATAGTCAGTTGATCCCTTACCAGCGTCATTACCCACCTCTTCGCCAACAACACAATTCTCCTCCACTGTCAATT
This sequence comes from Chenopodium quinoa, assembly GCF_001683475.1. NCBI lineage: Eukaryota > Viridiplantae > Streptophyta > Magnoliopsida > Caryophyllales > Amaranthaceae > Chenopodium > Chenopodium quinoa. The sequence goes on along the minus strand of NW_018743920.1, from coordinate 326,726 downwards.
GAAACTTTTACCAATTCTTAATCAAATCATCAGCCACACTCCTCGCCAAAGCAACGCTGAGACAAGATTGGGCACAAAAAACAACTCGAAAATCGAAAGAAATAACGGGAAATTGATTGAGAAAATCATAAAACCGCCAACCCTAAGCAAAGGACTACAAAACCCTAAGCAAGGGACTTTTTTTGTTTCTATTGATTTGAGGGCTTGATATCAATAAAGGTGGGCATAAGTCGTGTCATATACACCAGTGTGCCTCGTTCTCAAGCGGATCAGTCTTAAATGGGCCATGATATATTCGTGATGTGCATATATGAAACTCATGCCCAACCCAACCTTGTGTCAGGTGCAAATTTATGCATAAAACAAATGCAGACAGCCCAATCTATAGCAGCCTCAACAATTAGAGCCAGACCTAACGCTCTTGGCCCAGTACGACTAACCATTTACTACCACCTGCTCGAAAAAAAAAAAGATAAAAAAGGCAAGAAAAAGACTAGTGGCACCACCGTATAGCGAGCGAGGGAAGTCGAACTTTGTAGAATCAACACATATACAGCTTATAACATGGAAGACCCTTCTAGATAATTAGCCGTTCAACTTCATCTCTCCCCAAATTCTCTCTTCACCATTTCCAAATAATTCTATTCTACTTCCAATTTAGTAAGATGGAAGAACATCATATTACCAAGAAGAGAAAGATACAAGAAGAAATCAAGAACAATAAAAATAGTGAATTTCTGACAAGAAAAGTAAAGATGTATTGTCCAGCAGTATCAAAGGTAGCAGAAATTATGGCTTGGGAAGATCAAAGATTGGATTTTGGCACCATTGCTAGAGTTTTCGGGCTCGAACCCGAAACCTTGAAGCTTAATGGACATTTTATTAGTAGAGGTGTGGACCTTATTGCTTCCTCTGTTACATGGAAATCTTTACTTTCTTTCTTCTCTTCGAAGGGTTTGTCCACTGGTACTGATTCTTCTGGTGCTCTAGTTGTCGATGGAAAGCTCTTCAAGTCTGGTTCTAAGAGTATGTATTTATGTTTTTTTACTTTGTTATAAACTTTATGTATTTTACAACAAAATCATGTGTCGATCGGTGTTATTAAATGTTTGTTCGTGTGACAGAAAATGTACATGAGGAAGGTGTAGGAATAAGTCGAACTTGTGATGAAGAGATCGAGTCGAGGTGTAATAAGAAGTTGAAGGAGAGCCAGATGGCTAAATGTGGTGATACTGGATTGAAGAGGAAAAATTGGGTGGAAAATGTTAATCCCATGGTTAAGAGACCGAGAGTTAATGGTACAATCGTGTTAAACTCATTACATGTCTTATTAGTGTGGGCGAATTGTGTGAAATTGGTGTAATTAGTAACTGAAGATTCAAATGCACATTCTTATGCAGGTCATGAAGATAGAGAGTGCTGCATCAACAAGTTGCGTTGTGGCTATCAGTTGCATGAGACTATGAAGAGAATGAGAGAAGATGAAGTCGTCGCATCATCTTGTAAGAGAGCGCGATGAATGAAGTTCCAATTTTGCTGTTGGAAACTCTTGTTTGGTTTGTAGATTGATCGGAAACATACAAACAATTGTCCGGAGTATCCTTACATTTGATGATAACATAATGTTGTTCATCTTCATTTGTGTGTTGCAAGGAGGCGAGTGTACCTGTAAAAGTGTAAGCTCATTCTTCCTTGCAATGTGGTTGGGTTGGGTTGATTTTGTACACGTAGCGAGTTCTGTAGAGAAGAAACACCTGAATGTTAAAGTATACAAGTTCAATGTTTATGTGCAAGTTATAGTTGCAGAGAGGCAGCGTAATCAGTTCTTCCCTGAAATTTCAACTCAAGAACAGTCTCTTCGCTAACAAAGATAAAGTAAATTCTAGCAATTTCCACCTGTGAATTACTGATGTTCCAGTAATATTAGTTCATCGAAGAGCCCAAGATCAATTATATTATTATTGGACTAACAGAATTTATGAAGATTGAAAGGTAAAAATTTAAATCATGAAAACGTAGAAATCGATTTCACCAACATCATAATACAGGCTTTGAATTCACAATCAAAAGATATTGTTCCTTATTGAAGTATCAAGCTCACATTAATCGACCAGGGACAGGGTCTAGTGAACTAAGACGATTTACAGTTTTAATAAATAGCCACACAGTGTGCCAAGTAATACATGTTTGCAGATCAATCAGGTTGGTTGGCACTTCCAAAACTACAAGTATATTTCGTTCTAGGCTAAGAGAAGGTTGAGGAACTTGAAATATGAAAATACATCCCATTCCCAGCTGCAAAATTGTCTGATGTTTGAAGCCTCATGAAAAAGATATGACTACGAACATGTGAAGGTAACTCTGCGTAGAATATCACCTCATCATCATATCCTCATCGATTGATTGGGGTGTGCATCCTCTCAACTATCCGGTTCACAGCAGCACGGGACATCACCAAAGTGTCGTGCTGCAAGATGCTATAGACATTCAAACCCTGAAAAAACAAATGGCTCATCATCAGTGGGCATAGGCATTAGCAAGGTTTATGCATCAGCAAGATTTTTTAATATACCAAAAAGCATAGCTTAACCAAATAGCAGCTAAAAAACAAGACTCCAAATAATGCATCAACTCCATTATTTAAGTCTCTTACCCCGAGTCCCTCCCGTTCTCAACCACAAGTAAGAAAAAAGAATTGAAATCCTCCGAAAAAGAGAAAAAGATATGAATTTTGTTTTTGTTAGGGTAGAGAGCAGTGACTTGGCAGGTTCAGCGGGAGAATTGTAATTTTTCCATAATTACCATGTTCACACACATACACAAAAAGGATAGAACGCTGTAACTTACAATTGTAGGCAACACATTAACATAATGTATGTTCTGTGTAGCCAACTTCAACTTTTCATTAATAGCACCATCATCAACCAGCAGCAACTTCTTCGAATCATCCAGCCCGTTGACCCAATTAACAATGTTTTTGGTCTTGTGAGTAGGGACCGACAGATCATCAAAAATCACAAGCTGTACAGAACCAAACTAATCAATGCAAATATTGACAAATAATATTGTAACCCACAAATATGCAACTCAATCTGACCAGTAAAAAATTATAACTCTCTAACTAGGTAAAGCGATGAGGAGGATAATACTTAGTCCACACAAACTCACAAATCAGCCAATATAGACTGTATATACACAAGATGAATAAGAAATTTTTCATAGGCTATTCCCTCGTACTTTTCACATAACATAAAAAGATGTTCTCTTATATCTACTTTGTGGACAAAATACCCCTAAACTTTAAATTATGCATAGCATGTGCAAAAACAACCCAATAATCAGTATAATTTGACACAAACTAGGAGTAATGACTTGTACCCAGTGCACAAGGCTCTAATAGGACCTGGGATAGGTCCAGATACATGCAGCCTTGCCCTTATTTACATAAAGAGGCTGTTTTCAGGGATCAACTTTGTGATCTGGAGGATAGAAAGTGAACATTTAACCATCGCACCAAATCACAACCTTCTCTTTCATTTCTTAACATATTTCATTTTATGGACACAATACTCTCAACAATACATAATATTGTGTTATTTTACCACATAACCCTCAACTTCTCGTAAAGGGAAAGGACAATATCAGTACTATTTCCACTTAACCACATGGGTACAAAAGATTTATTTCAATCCTTCTCCTTGGTTGTCATTTTTTTTATGTTGCAAGTAGCCAAGTATTGAGAAACAAAGCACATGTAATTTTAATTTTTTTTTTTAAAAAAAAACTCTCAAATGTAAACAATAATGGTTTACCCAAACACAACGTTAAAGTAATTATATTATACGAAAAGGGATCTTTGGATAAAGTTGCACAAGCCATAAAGAACAACATTGTACATGAAAGCAGATACACACACTTTATTTGACCAGATCAGTGAGAGAAACCTCAACAAGACCCAACCTGGCAAGCAACCCTCACACCCCCCCCCCCACCAAAAGAAAGAGTTTCAACGCCATGTTCTGTTTGGATGGTTAAACCATTCCAACTATTTAGAACCAGGACTCTCTCCAGTCTCCACAGACACTATTTTACAAGAAAACCTTCATGCACTCTATGATCAACAACGTATGCTGCAGATAAGCCAAAGAAGTGCCATATATTTGAATAAATGCCAAAGAAGTAGATTAAGATATTTTATAATAATTCAAATTTATACTTGTCCACCAAAAGATATCAAGCCATCAACCACAGATCCATAAAAGATATTATTACATAATAGCCTAAATAATTACTTCGTAGGTAGTAGCAGAAAGGCAGCAGATCCATTTATTGAACCTGTAAAGAGATTTGGAGACTAGTAAAGTAGTACTATTTATTTAACATTAAAAAAAAGCCCAGCCCAGCCTTAAGACTCAAGGCATTCCAAGATCTGATATAAAATGTTGACGATCAAAGATGGATAGAAAGAAAGTCAAGATATATATTACTCTTGTATTCATGTGAAGTACTAAAATATTGCATGGTATTAAATTCGTAAGCATCTTGTGTAAGAAGCAAAGCAAAGGATCATACCTTCCCTTCCGCAGCACGTGCAGATAATGCAATCTTCAATCCCAAACGCCGAACCTTTTTGTTTAGTTTAAAGGCATGACTCCGTGGCTTAGGACCATGCATGGTAGAACCTCCTCTCATCTGTCATTTCCAATACAATTTGGCAAATTATTTCAAAGCTCTGACTGAGGAACTGTTATAAGCATTTGTATGGTCAAGGCAAAAGCAAAAAAAATGGATTAATGGACCAATAAGAATAATATTTCATTACATGAGGACTACGTAACGATCCCTGCCTTGCTCGACCAGTACCCTTCTGCGGATGTGGCTTTCTCCCAGTCCCACTAACCTCACTGATTGTTTTAGTGGAATGGGTTCCCTGAAATCAACACATGACATGCTTTAATATAATAATTATTGTGTTAGAAGAACATAAGAAAAAGGATCCATAGTAACTAGTAAGGAGAAAACAACATTTCAAATATAATAAACATAATTAAAGATTGCTGGCATAAGAGAACTCACTCCAACACTTCCTTACCTGAGCATGGTCACAAGTCTCACAACTCACAGCACCCTCCCTAAGTTATCCTCAAAATAAAACTTCCCTAACACATAACCATTACGAATTCTAGGACCTACGATTTCAGGCAGAAAAAAAAACCACAAAAGTGAATTTCGCCCTTATACGAGTAAGAAGAACATTGATCGATAGGGGCCCTATTAAGTTTGTACATACTCAAATCTGTTGGAGGGGGGAGGGGGATCACAGTCATTTAAGGTCAAAACATAAAAAACATCAATCACCTGTTGACGCTTGGCAAGCTGCCATCTCACAACTCTATGAACAATATCTTTCCTAATTGGTACATCAAAGACATCCCCAGCTAATGCCAGAAGTCCCTTATCTTCATAATGAAAATTTGTCACAGGGATTACCAGATCCTGGTACACTCCTACAGAAACAGCACAACAAATCAGCAACAGCAAAAAGCTTTCATTTTTCTGAACTAGTCATAAGCTCACTAAAATTTAATTACCAAGAATATGCAATGCAAATTATTATTACAGCTGAAATTGTGAATTCCCCGACTCACAGATAATATAAACCTAAGATACATAAAATATGGAATAGGAACAAAATTAATGGTCAACGAGCCAGATTAGATGCACTTTTACAATTTGATTACACTATTATCTTTACATTAGATGCAAATTGAAAAACCATACATAGCAAGATTAAAACACTTAACATAAAACATAATATAGGATACCGCAATTTCACAAGTTTCAAGCTACTACTACAATTCACAGCTCCACTGCTAGTGTCGAACATAGGTACATGTCCAAGTGTCAAACTACACCATTTATGAAAAGTTTGCAAATCTTCAGTCCCAAATGAAGCTATAAGTGTCTAAATCTATGTCAACATACGGGCTTTCAAAGCAATTGGAAGTGTCACTAACAGCAACACCACATTTTTATGTCCATTTCAATATTTTGATAATCATAATTGCTAATCTAATAAAACCTTGATCAACAAATAATTTGGTCCAATCCACATACCTTGAGTACGATCTGGGATCGACATAGTTTTCTTGGCCATGAGTAAATCAGATGGGATTTCACCATTACTTGAATTTGGTGTCACTGTGGTTGTAGAAAAAATTCGACTACATGAAACACCCTGCTTAACCAAATCCCACATTAATCAGCCAATAAAGATTAACAAACCAAAACTAAAGTACAATTATTGAAGTAAAATATGGTCTTTAAATTTCAGATAAGAAACCCAGAAATTTCATCAAGCTAGTTACCAATAATTTCTCAAGCATCCTGATTTCAATTTACTACGTATTGTGCAAAACCTAGGATCATAAACTGAACATTATTTCCCCAAAATGTCGTCAAATTAATCATTTCACACTAATAATACCTAATTTAACAAAAATCCCAAAAATAATCTAAATAAATTGCGTCAAATAATGCCTTTACACTTCGGCCATTTCTCTGTATCATGAACTGTAATAATTTTTAGTTAAAACAATAAAAAAAAATTAAAAAATAAAAGAAGATTTCTGGGAAATAAGAAGAAGACATGAAAGAGAAGAATAGGAGAGAGAGCAAAGGAGGACATACGAGAGAAGGATGAACATGGTTAGTGCGGAGGAGGTGGTGATGGAGGGCAGCCAAGATCCTTTTCGCCATTAAAACAGTCTGAGAGCTGCTAAGCTTGACTGAGGTTTTTGCGGGTTTAAGACTGTTTTGTATTTCTGTGTTTGGGCTTTTAGTCAAGGCCCATGTTATTTTCTTTCATTTGGGGTGGCTTAATTCTGTAACTTTTTTATTTGCAAATAATTTTTTGAAAAATTTGACTTTTGCTATCACCAAAACACATGCATTTCACTTTTGCTACCACTTATTTTTTATTTTTTTATTTTACTACCACTATAAATCACATATTTTAAAATTTGATAACATTTGACGAAATCTGTTACGATTGCCGTTTGTGGGCCCCACGTAGTTAACTAACCTCCCTATCTTCTTCTCTCTCCTCGAATCTATTCCTCTGCCTAACTCTTCCTTATCTCTCCATTGAATACTCTCAACCCCTACATTGAACTCCATTGAAGGCAACCTTAATTTTTTTTTTTGGTCCTTCAATTTTTCTCTCTCCTCTGTCACCATCTCCATCTCTCTTTATCTCTACTTTTCTGCAAATTGAAGCGTATAATTGTGCGCGTGGAAGGTCTTAACTGTGACAACGAAGCAAGGGAAGACAAACAGTTGCAGGGAAGCGTCATCTCCATTGTTGGAAGCTGAAGATTCGCCTGACAACGACGTATTGGAAGGTACGAAACCCTATCTATTTATAATGGTCCAACAATGGTGGTTATTTCGCAATAATGCATTGTAGTTGGGGTATTTTTGGGAGAATCTACTATTAAACCCTAGGTTAGTGAGCTTTGATTATTTTAAGCGTTGTTTGACTAATTAAAAATTGATGCTTACATAGTCATGTGGTAGGGTATGGGGGTATATTGAGAATGCCTTTTTTGTTAATCAATTGAATTGATTTAGTTACAATTAAGAATAAAATAGTGTTTGATTTATTTGTTTATTGCTATATAATTGTAGATTAAAACAAATGGTTGATGGTGATCACGAGGTTGATATTAAGCTAAGAATATATGGGGGTTTTGTGTTTAAGAGCCGTATGGGAGTCTAGTACCAAGTGTATGAAGTTGGGTTCACTTATTGGAAAAGGAATGTATCTCTGACTTACTTGACGGTGGGATATTTAAGATATTTATGTACTGAAGGAATTAGGGACATGGGGTGGGATGTACCTAACATATATGTTCTCTGTTCAAAGAAAGGGGTAAGACTTGGTTGACTGGTAAAAGGAAGATAGAAACTGATGAGGATGTACAAGGGTTATTAGAAGTAGGGGTGAGCAAAGATCCAGGGTACCCGGTGCCGGACCCGGAACCGGTAAGGACCCGCCGGGTCCGGACCCAGAACTGGTCTCACCGTTTCCGGGACCGTGTCCAAAATTTCGGACCCGGTTGTAACCAGTTCCGATTCCAAATCTTAAAATTTTGGATCCGGTACCCACTGGGTACTTGGTTGTATATGATATAGTATGTGGATTGTTTGTGTTTTTAAGAATCTAAAGGGTTATGTACAACCCATTTTAATTTCTAAGCCCAATTGCTTATAAAACTCTCAACCCACTATCAAACAAAACCCTAAAACTTCTAGATTTTTCTCTCCGCTATACTATACCGGTTGCCCAACATATATTGTATAAAATATATTTGAAAAAACAAAAACATGTTGAACGTAACTAATTAGTAAAATAAAAAAAAATTAATATTTAATATAATTAAAATCGCTTAATGTATATAAAAATATAAGTATTTAACGCTAAAAGTAAAAATATACCAAAAAAAATATTATGATTTGTATTATATTTCAACACTTATATATATAAGTGGGTACCCGAAATCGGAACCGGTACCCGGTGGAACCAATTCCAATTCCTAAATTTTAGGACCCGGTTGTACCGATTCCAATTCTGGTTCCAAATTTTAGGACCCGGTCCCAACCAATTCCGGGTCCGGATCCTAAAATTTTGACCGGGTACCCGGTTTGCTCACCCTTAATTAGAAGCCAAGAACATGGATGGGTATTTAGAGGTGTTTTGCACGTATCTGATGACCCTACCCCTAGTGAGAACCCCCAGAGCATTGTAGCTGAAGATAATAACCCCACCTCAATCCCACAACAGTCCAACTTCAATGAAAGTGCATCCAACTGGACTGCCCATGTGTATGGTCATACTGTTACTGGATCCAATCCAACCCAACCACAGCCATCCCAAACACAAAAATGCTCTACCCCACCTCAAACCCATGTGTCTACCCATACTGTTACTGGATCCAACCTAACCCAAGAACAACCATCCCAAACACAACAAAGCTCTATTACACCTCAAACCCAAAACACAACACATCAACCTACTGACCTTGTCGTGAGAAGGAGCCCTAAACTTTCTAAAGTACCTGAAACAGAACCTGGTGTGAGCAAAGTGAGGAGAAGCCCTAGGTTTTCTAAATCTGTTGATAAGGGGAAGGGTAAGGCTAAAGAAAAAGTTGGTGATGGTGGTGTGATCCTGCAAAAGGGTAGAGGGCAGGGAAGTGGGAAAATAAAAGCAAAAAGGGTTCTTAAATTGGGTGAAGAGGATGAATCAGGTTCTGGGTCATCAAGCTCATATGCAACTGATCTAGGAATTGATTGAGAGATTGGGGAAGAAGAGGAAAACAGTGATGATGATGAGTGGCATAGGCAGACTAGAGAAGGCATCTTAACTGCAGTAGAAAATAGCTTGCAGGTTGTGAGATATAGGGCTGAAAATTCAGAGGGTATAGGTGTGGAAAGGGAGGAGGAACTGAAACAATTTACTAAGGACATTGGTTGGGAGGAAGTGGATGTCCATGATGAAGGTTCTGAATTAGAATTTTACATGGGTCAGATGAGGATGAAGATGATAGTCCCTGGTTTCATGAAGAAAATGATTTCAAAAAACCAGTTGTGCTAGTGAAGAAGTTGCAGTTCTCCAACAACACCATTCTAAGGAAAGCCTTGAGGACACATGCAATAGAGAACAGATATGAGTATTACTATCTGCACAATGGTGGTAATAGGATAACCACATTCTGTAAGAGAAGGTGTAAGTGCGAGTGGAATTCCAAAAGAAGCAAAGTGACAGGGAGTTGCAAATGCAGTGCTAGGGTTAAGAAGTGTAAGTTTATGGTGGCTGCTAGAAGATTGTACAACAATCATGCTTGGCAAATCATAAATTTTAGGCCAAAGCATATGTGTATGAGGAGTAAAATGAATTCAATGGTGAATACTAAGTATCTTGCTCAGAAGTATGTTGAGGAATGGAGGCATAACCAAGTTGGGATCTAAAAAGTTTCAGAGCTAGGGTGTTGAGTGACATGGGGCATAACAGTAAGGTATTCCAAAGCTTGGCTTGCTAGAGCTAGGGCAAAGCTGATGATTTATGGGTCAGCTATAGAGAAATATGCCAGGGCTTGGGATTATGGCAAAGTTGTAATTAAGTACATTCCTGGCTATGGGGTGTGCGTAGTGGTAGAGGGGGAAGAAGCCCTGAACCACCATTTTTTATGAGGATGTACATTTGTCTTCAACCATTGAGAAGTGGTTTAATAAAAGGATGTATACCTCTAATAGGTGTTGATGGTTGTCATCTAAAGTGAGCCTAACCAGGACCAGTACTTGTGGCTGTTGGAAAAGATGGAAACAATAACATATATCCACTTGCTGGGTTACAGTTGAAGTGGAGAATAAGGACACATGGTGCTGGTTCTTGGGGTGTTTGAAAAAGGACCTTGGTGATGTGTGTGAAGGTGGTGGTTGGACATTCATGTCTGACAGACAAAAGGTGAGCTTCCATGCCCTAATTAGACTATTTATAGTACCTAATATGATATGAGTAGTTTTGCACTAATGTGTTGATTGTTAATTCGGGTCTCCTTGAAGCCTTGGAATTGCAAGTCCCATTTGTTGAGAAGAGGTTATGTGTCAGGCATATCTGGGCCAACTTCAAGCTTCAATTCAGTGGATCAACCTTCAAAAATCTCTTCTAGAATGCTGTTAGGGCTACAACATTGGCGAGTCACTGAACTTGAGTTGAATGTATGATAGGCGGTTGCTCATCTAACAAAAATAATAAAAGCCTAACTATCTTCCTAATATTTAGTAGGATAAGTCAGGGTCGATCCCACAAAAAAGGTAGTATCAATATTGAGTTGCTATGAATTATAACTAGTCGAGTCAATCAAAATAAGGTTGAAAATATTATACTACTAAAGCAAGAAAATGAATTAATAAAGTGAGGGGAATAGGGTGAATAATTTAATAAAGTTAGAGTATAAGGTAAAATAGTAAAATTAGCTTAACGGAAGGTTGACGTCTATTAGCTAAAAGGGTATTTTATGACAATGTACAGAAAATGGTGGGTATATGGTGTATTTCAAAAGTTTTATGAATATATCGTGAATAATCAAATTACTCAGGGGTATTTGGTGAACTAACCGAATTAATTAAGTATCTAGATATTATCTTTTAAGATTAGGAATAATTTTATCTAAATATATAACGAATGAGAGGAAATTCACAATTTATTTTAAAATAAAAATATAAAAGGATTTTCCAAATGGTACTGTCTCGAGGTTTTTTTATGTGTCATGCGGGATAGTTACGTCATTAAGACCGAGTCCTCGCTGGTTGTACCTGCAAACAAATGGAAGCTTCGGTTGTGCGGAGTTCCGACTCCAACGATCACGTTAATTAGAGTTGAAGGAGAGGAAAAAGCGTGGAAAATAAAGTAGATCTCCTCGGATCCCGAGATTAGGTGTTTTCTCTGTTGTAAGAGCATTGATTGTGATGTAACAAATGAATGTCCCCCAAATTAGGGCAAATCTCCCTATTTATAGGGACATGGGAACCAGTGCTCCCCTTTTCTAGGTCATCAACCCAGGTAAATGGGTTGCGCTGTTTTTACGGCGTTTTAGGGATTTCGGCCTTTCAAAGCCGCCTTTTTCCCCGATGACTGGGAATGCCACGTGTTAGCTGATGATTAGTCAATTCTAGACCTTTTCTGAGGTGACACGTGTCCCCTTTTGATTAGGCCACAGCTTGGGTATTTTTACCCAAATCAGGTACCATTAAACTGTTGTTAATAAAACGTTAAGTATAATTAGAGTTAGGTTAGTTTGCCAATATAATTACCCTACTACCCCTTCTCTTCCACTTTGTGTTAGTCAATTTGCATGATTTCTAAGCTTCCCAAGTGAGGGAAATTGAAAGGAAATAAGGGAGGGAAATTGAAAGGGAAAAGGGGAAATTGTGGAAGAAGAGGGAATAGGGGAAATCGTGGAAGAAGAGGGAAAGGGAAAGAAAAGGAAAAAAAAAAACAGATTTAAGAGGTTACGTGCACAACACGTGACTATTTTTTTGGCCGGAAAATGGAAGTCAACGCCGAAGTTTGGTCAAAGGACCCTCCACGCAACCCAAACGTCATAAAAGGACCTTCCTCACCACTTTGTTCATAAAAGGAACTTCCTCACAAGGTCGACTCCTTAAAAGGACCATTCTCGCAATTTTACCTTATTTTTAAAAATCGGGCTCACTTAGTAATACTTCCTCCGATTTAGTAATATTGCAATAATTAGACTTTTGCACTATTTATGTTGTTTGACCACGAATTATGATTTATACGTAAAGTAAAATATAGTCATATGGGGTCTTGTTACATTCGGCTCGTAAAATACTTTCACAATATCAACTTTTTATAATTTTTACTCTTATATAATTATAGATATTTAACTTATACAATGTGCTTTGGAATGCGTAATTACTTCATTGTTGCAATATTTGTGAAACAGAAGAAGTATTAATTTTCTTCCGTTATCATTAGCAAAGAGCCAAAGACCAAGGTTAACATGAAAATAGATTGGAAATGAAACTTTTCAATTTTTCATCTCATAAAAGTTTTTCTATTTGTTTTGCCCAAGAATTTGCTTACAATTCATCAATGCAATTCTGAATTCTGATAGAGAGCAAACATCATCCTATTAAAGAAAAACTATTACACTGCAATATAAAGTGGTGGAAATTCAAGTTGCAAATGGAAAGAATGATATTAATAGAAAACGAATTTAAGGGGGAAAGAGTGGAAATGGGGGAAAATTGATAGAGTATAAAACGTATTCCTGGACCTCAACCATGAGTATAAAACGTATTCTTGGGCCTCAACCATAAGCTTAAGCTTTTGGTTGAGTTGGTCCTTTAACATGGTATCGGAGCCAACGTGACACAAAGATCACTGGTTCGAATCTCATCCATCCCCAACTTTTAAGTGGAATATTAAGTGTTGTGTATGAGGAGGGTCCATCCACACTTCTAGCCCAATGGGCTCTCGTGTGAGGGGGACTGCTTTGATTAGTATAAAAGTTGGGTGGTACCAATTGGAAGAAAGATAAAATAAGGTACCACTTGGAAAAGTCCATACTTTAATGGTATCATTTGGAAAATCCCAAATATAAATGATATATACTACTTTATAATGAATAAAGTAACAAATTTTATCACATAAATACAACTAATATTTGTTTTAAAAAAAAAAAAAAAAATCTTGCATTGCACGGGATTCACCTAGTAAAAAATAAATTATAGTTTTCTCTTAAGCCTGAAATCATCAGTTAAATTGCACAATTATAGTTATCTTATTAAAAATGAATTGCACAATTATAAATATCTTATTAAATCATCAGTTGAAGAAAATCAGTGATAGATTATCTAATTAAGCATATGTAAAAAACTCAACATAGCTATTTGAATCATTTTGTGGCAATAAAATTGACATAGATGAAAATAATAATTATGAAATCAACCTGTTATGGATTAAAAACCTAAATTAGTATGAAGTATAATCTTAGCTAACATCAAAAGCAATGTCTTGCAGAACGTAGAAACAAAAAGCTTCTAAATTCATAACGATTGCCTTGTGTACCATACGTAGGATGTTGCAGCAGAAATCTCAAAGCTTAGGTTGCAACTATTTATGAGCTTGGCAGTTTTTGGTACAAACACGATCAAATTGAAGAATGTACATCTCAAAATTTTTATAATCATAGACAGGATACAAGGTAAAGCTGCATCAACAATGGCTAAAGAGTGGCGTTGCGAGTTTTAGAAAAGTTCATCAAAGTAATGAAGACCCTAAACGTTGAAACTAAATGAAAGAAAATACCAGAAAACTTTCAAATAAAGTTTGTTTCGACATTTCAAAAAAAAGATTATGATACACTAGTGTACAATGATAAAAATTAATCCTAACTCCTCCCACATGTACAGTGCAATTGCCACCAATATCATATTTGTTTTCAAAGAGGCAGGCCAGCCAAGAAGCCCTCTAGACGTTGCCCATTTCGACAAATACCAGCCCTTTGATATATTCATGACTTGAGAATTGAGATAGCAGTTCACTAATCACCAATAGCTTTTCCCGCAGATCTCCAAATGAAGTTACATGTCAATCAAGAAAAGGACAAAGGCAACATAATCCAGCAAAGCTGTCAAAGAGATTCCATGGCCTAGTACGAAATGCTCACACAGAAAGCACATTACGAAATGCTCTCCTGAGCTGCAAATTATATTGAAAAAACTAGTCGTATAAGTAAAAAAAACATAGCATACCATTTAGAAGCATTTAGGAGGGCAAGAGAACAAACCTCAAAAGCATCTTTCCAGAGTGGATCTAAGATTGTCCAATACTTTTCTGTTGCAAGATTTCTCCAATCTTCCGATATAAATTTAGCTGCTCCTCAAATGTAAGGTTCATCAAAATCTACCAACGAAATGATGTTAGTATAAAGGCTTCATATGGTCCCATATCAAATAGTATAACATTAACAATAATAACAGTATCATTCTTCCCTGTCAAAAAAGAAATTTTAAAAAACTAATAGGAGACCAAAATCCAAGATCGGAAATATCTGAACAGAGGAGAAAACTACCTGATCCAAGATAGTATCAATTGATAAACTTTGTGACTTCACAAAGGACTGATGGTAGATATATGCAAAGACGGCCATTACCATCTGGGGAAAAAAAATTCATGCTTAAATAATGAAAACACTTGAACAACTCAAGATGATTATATTACCACTGCATTACACTATTTTAGATGCGCAATTGACAGCAATGTATGTTCCACTTTACATATTCTTGCATAGGAGTCATAGGGCACTCAATAAACTTGGAATATTCACTGGATTGAACGTAATAAACCCTTTATTGCAAAGAGAAAACCTTTGACTTTTGAACTATTTAAATACTGATGTTGACCTTGTTTGGTATTAAAATACAAATAACAAATGTGAATATGTAAATTACAGACGGTTATTACCAAAAAAAACATATGTATATATATACGAAGTTTAAAATATTGTGCTTAAGCTCAAGTTGATAAATACTCCGTATTACCACTACATTTACAAATTTTTGCGTGACACTAGATACACTTCAACACATATAATTCCACCCATGAAATATCAGGAAGAGGCGACTTTTAGTTAAATGCTTCAACAGATAATCTTCACCCGTAGACAGCTTACCATAAACATAATTCTACCCATAAAGTTTGACATGTATTGGTTCAAAGTTTATGATGCAGGGGAAAACAATGAGTGTTATTCACAATCATTATTCACATATCATAATGTTAAATTGGATAGAAAAACTAAAACACTGACAAATATGTTTTGCGGTAAATGCAGCATACCTGACAATCCATTCTGTCGGTGATTCCACCATGTCCAGGGATGCTATCACCAAAGTCCTGTGACAACCAGAACGAAAATATATTATAATCACACTGTGGACCTTTACTAGCTGTGCATAAAGTCAAAGAATTGCAAGAACCTTGATCTTGAAGGCTCTTTTAAACCCGCTAGCAAAAAATCCTCCAAAAGGCGCTATGATTGATGAGAATAGGCCTAGAAATAAAGCATGCCATTGAACAGGCATGACAGGAATATCCTTCCAAGGGAGCTGCAAAGGATACAATAGTCATGAACGGTGAATCAAACATAAACATCAATATAATATCCCCTGCAATAATTTATTGCAACATCTAACTTAAGTAGCCAGGAATAAGGTTTTATCAATTGGACACTGCGATCTTCAACCACTCTTTCCCCAACAAAAAGAAAATAATAAAGGGAGTCTACAAATCTACAATAGGCAAAAGCACTGTTAGCGAATTAGCGCCAATGGAGCAAGTGTTGAGATCTACAACACTTTTTCTAAAAGATGCCCACATATTGTCCCAGAATCAGGATTATTAATTTTTTTATTTTATTTTTTTCACTTTTTTAAGCTTTTCTCAACAATAACTTAAATAAGTATTCAAGCTTATATACGTCACTACCAATATCAACTGTCCAGAAAAAGCTGTGTCAGAAGATTGGAAACTTGTTTAGCAATTATACAACAAGAACTTCAGGTATGTCATGCAGGATGTTCAGATGTGATATCATAGACATCAAAGGGTTTCTAATAACTCAAATCAGCAGTCAAGTATACACGGTTCCTCATTCAAGGAAAAATTGCATCTTAAACCAAGTAGATCTGATAAGTTTGATTGAGTTACATTGCTCAGAGCAAAGCAGCATATTAATCTAAAGATGTACCAAGAATGTCAACCCAGAATGAAAAATATAAGCACAGGAAACTCATCTGACACATACACACACACTGTGGAAACATCGTTGTGTCCTCTGAATCTCCGTCAATTCATTCAACATAGAACTTTTTGAATGATTATCAAATTATTGGTTTAACTAACACACGAGAAAAATTAGCTATTTAACATATGTGATAGGTGGAATTTTAAAAACCGCGGCTGATTCTACATAAAGATACTGAGTATAGAAGTTAAGAGCCTAGTCAGCTCAATTTATTTTATAGTTTGACAAGGTAATTAGTCATTCGTCTCAATAACACTTGCTGATTTTTCCCCAATCTTGGCACATGGATCTCTTAATTAACCACTTGATTATGGGATTCAAACATTAAGGCTGGTTCACCATTCTTAATTCCGTCACAAACAAAGATTAATCAGAGAATCAGAGGGATTAGCTCAACATGGAATTTTGGTTTTATCAAAGCTTGCCAGGCAATACCTTACAAAATGTTCCTGATGAAGTGTTGGATAATTAATCACCAGTTAGGCAAATAATGCTTAATAATTGGAAGCTCTATTGCACATGCAACAGCCTGTTATAGCAATAAATCATGTAAAACTAACTTTTTAAGTTTTAATAGGACAAACACCAATCCCCAGAAACTGCTCCTCTCCTAAAAAATGCAGCATAACATGGTTTTCAGAGACATAACTGCCATGTAATCATATGTTTTATGAGGAAGCTTATGAAATTTAAAATTAAGGAGTCAAAGATTCACATGTGAGTAATTTTCTAATGTTTCCCAATAAAATAAAAATAAAAACAAAACTCTATACTAAGTAGAATTGATCCTTAAACCCCGTGAGATATAATCACAACCTAACATCAATGCTCTTGCACTTACATTACAAGTCAAAAGTTCCATGCCATAAGAAAAATAGAACGTATACATGATTAAAATGCCTGATACTCTGTATAGTAAATAGCTCATTAAATAGCAACGGGATGTAATTAATAAAAAATCCTACCATCTAAAGTAACTCGTTTCTCTTTTGTCTTGACACTTAGATCAATAGGCCCAATGCCAACGTTCCACGCCCCCTCGACTGTGACAAACTTATTATTATTTGGATGCCTAACATGACCTAAACTCTACGCAAATGAGTGTTATAACTGTTATTGCTACCTCACCCGCCCTCTTCCACACTTGCTTTCTACCACCAGTTCTTTTGAAACATCAACTCACAAAGCTAATACTTTAGTCGAAGGGTTTTTTTTTTTTTTTTAATCAATACTCTCTACAATACACCTGTTGCACACTGAGATATAACAGGTCACTCGCATTCTAGCTCTCTTCATGGTTCTTAAGAGCTTGCTGAAAAAAGTGTCGATTACTTTTAGGCTTTAAGTGCAACATAATTTGCAGTGCATAGAATTTTTAATGGTATTGAAGAGTTATTACAGATGGCACAGAAAGACCAATTATCGGCCAGAAATCCAAAGCAGGAACTCTCAATGTCAAGATTGCAATAAAGTTGTAGAGATGACATGTTAATCAAGATATACTGTTGGCCAAGCATGATAGAGATAGACATTCATGGACATGGGTGAGAGAGAGAGAGAGAGAGAGAGGGGACATCCCAAATCTTTCTGGTGCAATATATGTGATCAGCATGCAGCAGTAAGACCAAATTAGCATGAGAAGCTGCCACAGTGACATCAAAACCGCCTTAAACCAATGTGTAAAAAAGCTACGGCGCACTAAAGCGATAAAGGTCCTGCTGAGCCTAGGCACGCTTTGGTGCGCCTCTTGCGCACAGTATAAACAATTAGAAAAATTCACTGAAGTGGTAAGCTTCTGTGCCTCACAAAAAAAGTGATCTACCCTAATTGCCTGGCAGCCTAGTGCCTAGCCGCCTAGGCATGCCCAAGGTGCGACTTTTAATACACTGTCTTTAACAATTATGACAACCAAAGAGTAATAACCAAAAACATAAAAACTATTAAAGTAAAAAAATTCTGAAGCTTAACACAGAAAATCAGTATACAAATCTCACCCAATTTGCAATCAATCCTGGCAAGTGGTAATACTCCGGCTTAAACAGTGGTCCAGGATCACAGTGGAGCCAACCAGTAGATAGATCCTTATAAAATACCAAAGACAACCAAAACAATTAGTCAGGGCATAAGTCTAAGTTTCTAGAAAAAACTCCTTACAAACCAAGAGAAAGATATACCTCTCTTGGACATGTTAACCACTCAAACCGACCCATGACATTTGCAAGCTGCAATAAAGAGGTCGGAATTAGTTTGTAATTTATTACTACATTGTCTACATGGGCAAGTAATGTTATGATGAGGTAATTATTGAGGATTATTGACACTATCATAATACCCTTCATTAAATTATTCATAAATGCAAAAGAATTAAAAACATCAGAAATCTCCTCAAAGGAGACCCAACTTTATGCCAGCTGGGTAGTCTTATGCTTTTGAATGGATACTGTGCTTGCAGCATATAATCAAGTAAAAAAAAAAAAAAAAAGAAGAGGAAGAAGAAAGAACCCTATAAAAAAGATTACAAGAGCAGATGTTCAACTCAATCCAAAAGGTCAAAAAAGTAAAATGCATGAGGAAATTTGAAACGGAGTACGCACCAAAAATGCTGAAATGATGGTCGTAACGGAAGCCCCAATAAAACCTTCCCAAGTTTTCTTGGGAGAAAGCTTAATCAAAGGAGTTTTCCCAAAGAAAAACCCAAATAGATAAGCAGCAATGTCATTTATGACTATAAGTGAGGCAGGAAGAAGGAACCTGCAATTATATCAAACTGACTTATTATCCCCAAGAATAGAAAGAAAGAAAGCTAGTATGTAGCTGCGAGTAAATATGAAAGATGACATTCTCATCATGGAAGCAATAATACATCAAAAGGGAGATCATGGCTATAATCCTGAATCACCTGTCAACGTCACTATCATAATTATGCTAGAAAGAGAGCACTATGTTCAAAAGCCTTTACTAGATAATCTTATATTCATATCAAAGCCTTACGAAGAAGAAAAAAGCATATAAAATAGTCATAGAATATCATAATGTACAATACCCAAAAAAATACTACAATTTGTATATAGCATATAAATGAGCCAAAGGAACCACACAATTGCAATCTCAACATCAAATTCAGCAAATCCCATACTCTGTAGATTACAAAAGACAGCGTGACGGCGTGATTAAGCTAAACATGCCCCGAATTTGTCCAAAAAGTATTTATCATCAATATACATCTAGTGCCACTGCATCATAGACGCACAATGTAGATATTGAATCCTCTCAGTACAAGAATACACAACCAGCAAACCAGGTTTGGTAAAGCAAAAGTTCAAAACTCCTTTTGCAAAATAAAATGCACTTGTGGTACGAGAAAAAAGCTGGGAACTCTAGGTTCATAAGATGTAAATTAAGATTCTTGTATTTGGGACAGTGAGGTTTCAAATCTCAGTTTCTAAATTCTAAGATTGCTGACACTTTACATTTGATTGTTTTGATTGACAAGAAGATAGAGGATAGCGGCACCAAGTTATTAGTAATGGTGATTTTCTATTTCAGTGAGGATATCGTGTTCTGAAGAGTGGAAAGTGTGCCAATCTTCAGTACATATATAGATATATTGTGAAGCTTAATATTTTGACAACGTGAAAAGTCACACCTCTTTCGATGGAAAAACAATAAGAGTTCCATTCTGTTAGCCTAAAGTTAAAAAAAGTGTTCCTTCTATCCCCAAATAAAAGTCCCAATTCACCCAAAACTCTTGTCCTTAATATAAGTCTCATTTCACCTTTATCTATTTGATTATTCTTTTTTAATCAACCAAACCCCACTATCTTCCTTTAATTCACTTTAAATCAACTGGACTCCGCTATCTTGTTTTGTTATATTTACCTATAATCAAACAAACCCCACAATCTTCTAATTTTATTTAACTTCCTAAAAACTTGTGCAAAAGCCAAGATTTATAATTGAGGATGGAGGGAGTGACAGCTCTAAGTGACATGACAAATAATTGGAATCTTCTAAAATTTTTGAGGACATGTATCAAAGCAGTTATTCAAAAAACTTTTGCGCAAGCCTCTTTTACGGGTAATACTATAAATTATATAATCAAACTCTATCCACCTTCAATGGGGGCAAGTATCATTATTCTATTTTATTAGGCTTACAATAAACTACTTTGACTTATTAACAAGTCTCCGGCTCTTCATTGTGAAGTAACATATAATTGATGCATTTTGGATTTTTGGATCATAGGTCAACTGAAAAAAGGCCTTTTTAAAAAAATTGATATAAAGGATATTTTCATTTGTCAATTGTCTGAACAGAATGTCATACAACATGGAAATGGATTAGAGCAAGTGTTGAAAAGGATAAGAAAGTGCTTGCCATTAAGTTCGTCATGTATTTAGGGCTTTAGTTAATGGTTCTAGCTAATCTCCCATGGAAAATATATATCACCTGGTTCCTTCAGCATCTAACCTCCTCTTAAGGAACCTAAAGTAATAAGATAAAGACACTAAAACAAAAGGATGGAACAATTCATCTTTGAACTTTTGATTAATAAAAAAAAAAAAAAGAAAAGTTCATATGATGATTTAAGCAAGGCTCTCACAACCATAGCATAATTCATAGTTGATTGGGAAACTATAATAGCAAGTATGAAATTTTGCATTGTATTGCAAGTTTTCTTACCAAAACATTCCTTCAAAGATGTTGGCCACAGTAAATGATGATTGCGTGAACACCACAATAAGTATCATGTGCGTCCATGCAAACTGGCCAAATTGATACTTGTACATCTTCTTCTTCAGAGAGAGAATAAACCACACAAAACCTGAAGTCAATTGCAACATAACTTCAGATAAGGGGATACATGTAAAAAAAAAAAGGTGAAAAAGAAAAAAACTAAAGGTAATTTTCAGGGAGCACCATATGATATAATTTTACAATTATCACATATTGTGCCTAAAACACTTATTTTGAAGACCCGTTAAAAATTGCTAGTTATGTATCCCAATACAGTTAACCACGAGCTAACAAGAAAACCAGATTTTTTTTCAAGGTTAAGCGAGTATAATTAAAAGACCTATGCAGTTTTCAGGTTTGTTTTTTCAATTATGCTTAATGCAAGAATAACCTACTTCTGGACAATGCAAAGCAACAAACCAGGAGCAACTACATGCTGAATGCAATCAAGCTCAAGCTCAAGCTCAGAAAATTAGAGATTCGAAGACTGCAAAATAGGGTAATAGACATCTATGTTATTCAGACTCTTCATTGCACCTCCAGTACCCCCGTCTCAGATCCTCAACAATCCAAATTGGCTATAGAGAATTAGAGATACTTGGGAACTTGACACTTCATTATGACCAACAATATGAAACTTTTTCACAATACAGTCAGGTCAAAACTTGGACACTAACACACATCCAACAAGAATATCCATGTCCGGGTAACATACGGAATAGTACTCATTGATTAGATGTATCAACATAGAAGGAATACATGTCTCTTATAAAACCATAGTCTTAAGCAACAACACGCTACTTTTATAGGATACACTTAACAGTGAAGAGGCAAATGTTCCACACAACTAGCACACTTGGGGCTATTAAGAATCATTCCACGTTTGCAGTTATACATATAGTCCAATTAACATATATACTAAGTCTCCATTTGCAAAAGAGATAACAATGAAACTAAATAGGGAAAGCTGACCAACCTGCAATATACAGGAAATAACAAATAACCATATGGTACTTTGTAAGAAATCCAACAAGCTTAAACAATACTTTGTCTGAAGTGACAGTATTTACAAGTCGCTGACTGAGAAATCGACCATAGACAAACAGCATTGCAGTGAAGAAAAAGTGCCTGAAAATGTAAAATAACACTTAAAGAATAAGAATGCCATGCTTAAACTTCTATGAATGAAATTACAGACAATTCATTGTAAATTTTCTGGAGATAAACTCTCACCAATTTAATAGCCGAAAACCAGGAAGATCTCGATCCTCTCGAACCTTCCTTAACAGATTAAACAGCTCCTTTGCCATCAGAATTTGGATCAGAATCACCATGGCACAAATATATAGATGACCCATGTAGATGGTGAGGACAAAAGCCCCAATCATCCATAGGGTAGAATGTGTGCGGATCCACATCGACTTGTACTTGTTACGATCATTAGCAAGTAAATTGCCCCCATTTGGTTTGGTGATTTCAGCAGGAATCTAATTGGCATTAATTCGTCAGTTTAGAAATAATAGATAAGCTAAAGTGCCATTCAAATACCATACAAACTAACAAACATGGATTTTGAGGCAATTCAGTAAAAATGTTAACTGAAAATGAGTTTAACTATCAACACAGGGGAAGTGAGAGAAAAACAATCATTACTAAGCAAATGGAACAAAACATTTTTCATGTACATCGAAACGAATAATAGAAAACACATTTGAGAAATAAGCCAACCTCATTGGACTGCTTACGGCGCCTGATCTTATTCATGGATCCAATTTTACTTCTTCTTACTACAACCAATAGTTTACATACACAAGAATCCTGATAACTACCTGCAATGGGTACCATGTAAATCATTCATATTTGGATGGTATCTTAAATTAAGAGACAAACCTAAATAACAAAACTTGTGGAGCCACTGAACAAAACCCATATATATAGTGATTAGTGATACAGAGAAAACAGATATTCCAAGGATGGAAGAAAACGTAGGCAAAAAGTGTGCTAAAAGTAAAACCCAACTAACCAAAAAAATAAAAATAAAAAACAACACAAATATAATTAACAGTCCTTTCATTAGTCAATGTCTCCAATAATTATAAGAGAATTAAACTAACAGCTTCCACATATAACATATCAACCAAAAAAACGAAAAAATACAATCTTTAATTCGAACTAAACAATTAATTAACCGAGAATAATAATTCAAATCTCCCAAACTCCAGATTCAACAAAATACCCATCAAGAAATTAAGCAAAAGAATCAAAATTATGAAAAGGGTATCTCTAATTCGCTATTATTGCATTATAATCAGTCGAAAACTATAATAATCTAAATTAAAGATTATAATTTGAAAAAAAAATTAGAGGAAACAAAGGAACTTACCAAAGGAATACAGCAGAGAGATTTGAATAATTGTTTATAAAATTGATGAAATATGTTGAGTTTACGAAATCAAAAGAGAGTGATTTGTGTATTGAAGTGACAAAGAGAGGTTGAAAATAAAAAGGTTTTTCGATTGTTGTTAGCTTACACTCTGGAGGAGGAGGGATGTGGAGGAGGATTTTTTTAATTTTAATTTATTCTTTTTGTGTGTGGGTTTGCAATTTTATTTTATTTTATTTATTTTTTAAATGGTATTTTGCATGATGCTTTTCTCTTTCAAAAAGAAAATTATTACTCGTAGTACTTTACACTATTTAAGATTCTTATTCTTATTTTCCATTATCAAAAACAAAAAGTAAAAGATTCGCTCGGGTTTGTCAAAATCAATAGCTTCATCATCAAATGTTTTTACTATATACTTCGTATTTCACTTGGATTATAAGGTGTAATTAAAAGCATGAAAATTCACTAGGTATTTAAATGAAAGTGAATTGAGTAGGTTAAAATGTCGATATTATTCTATTCAATAATGAGATCAATTTGTCAGAGTGTGATCTAAACCTTATCAAATTGTAAACTAAACCGTAATTCTGCAATGTGCTACATATTATGGTTACAAAATTGCGTTGTAATTCAGAATTTTGACCAAATTAGTGTATGGCTTAGGTTTGGCTTCCAGAGTTTTTAAAACCAAACTGCACCACAAACTGCAAACAATTACCACTTTTATAATCTTTTAAGACTAGTCTTCAGAATTATTATAATTAGAAAGGGTTGTCACATGTGCACATGAGATAAAAGCTGGTCTAGAATCATCCTAAGGGATGAAAATTGTGTATATAAATACAGGGATGAGGAAGGAGGCAGATTGTGAGTAATTCCTAGGAGAATTGTGACCTTGAGCCACTATTTGGAGATTTGTAGCCTAAAGTTGCTAGCTTGTAGGAACCCTTCAAGGTTTTCAATTAAAGATTTGATCTACCTCTGTGTCTTTTTTTTTTTTTTTTTTGTGTTAATTGTGCGTGTGTGTGAGTGAGAGTCTAGCAAAGTATGAGTCCATTGCATATGACAAGAAAAAACTAGATGTTAAGGTGACATGGAGAAAATACAAGTTGATCTATTTGATTGACTAAATATGTTTATCAACTGGGTAAAACTGTCATTCTCATGACTAATTAAGAGATATAGTTGTAAACTCAGAAGGTTGAGTTAGACAAGTTGCCACATATGTCTCAATTAAAGTAACAATGAAATGTCGTTCAAACTTTCATCCTCCATTGAAGCTCGTCCTTTTTATTATTCCTTCCCCGATCTTCACCCACCTTCCTCAAATAGTGGTGTCGGTGAAAGGAGGGTGGAGATCGAGAAAGGAAGAAAGAGGAAGCTTCAATGTAGGAAGAAGCTAAAGCTTTGGTTAAGTCATCTTTTGTCCAACTCATCACATTTGTTGAACAATGATGTATCCCATTTATTGTTCCAGTTATTTACCCGCACCACTAGATAAACATACCTCGTTGACCTAATTGGGGCTCCCTCAACTAGATAAACATACCTCGTTGACCTAATTGGGGCTCCCTCAACTGGGAGTACAAGTAATCTGGAAAAAACAAATAGAAGATCTTCAAGAGTAAGGATGTCAAGCTTTAAATCATCAAGAAGCATAAAAGCTAAGTATAAAGATGCAACAACCCAAGAGGAATTAAGTGATCTTAAAGCGACTTTTGACAAGTTTAATGAGCAAAATGCCAACAACGTCCAAGAAAAGATTGCATAGGCAATCCATAATGCTATCAACACTTACAAGTCATCCATGGAGTAAAGCTATCAATTATGTCACTCGCAGTTAGTTTTGTTCAATGATGATAATGTTTAAGGTTCACTCGTCTTATATGAATGCTTTATAGCGAGAGACTGAGAGTACTAGAATAGAATCCAGAATCTGTCTTGTCTCTGCAAATGCAATCTCCTTAAAGTCGGCAATCAATCTCAGGTTACAAATCTTACAACGTACTGTCTAACTGACTTGCTTTATGACTGATTCAACACTCACTGTAGGAAGAACAAAATTGGCTACCTCTATTTCTCTCTATATCAAACAACATTGTTATAACAAATATAGTACAAATAAATTGGTAAAAATAAATTTATGAAAAAAAAAGGCCTAGTTGGTGGAATTTTAGTTATCTCAAGTAATACTGCCATACTACAGCTATTAAAGCCACCAATGCAACCTTGAAAATTAGCTTAGTACTAGTTGTTGATGAAGAAGAGGCCGCGGAGTTCTGATGCTGCTCCACTGGTTTTCCCCTCAATCTAGCAAACAACTTTTGCCACAGCTGATGAAGCCTGCTACTTTTCCTCTTGGCTGTTATCCATATTCAGAAGATATCGTTAGTGGAAGGAGAAACAAGCAAATAAAGCACATTTTGGGAGTTACAAATCATCTCTATTGGAAGATGCATGAGCTGCAATCGGAAGTGTTGCAAAAGTATCATATATAGAGGGGGTTTGTATTTCTCTGAAGATCAAGAAGATTTGACACAGACAAAGAAGTGACTCATGCCAACTTCCGAGTGACAAAGCAAGGAGATTAGGAACCACAAATAACCCTATTGCAGAGAAACGTGAGTCCAGCTTCAACCACCCATATGCTTAAGATAGGTTGACATTGGGAAAACAGAGAGTAGAGAGGAGAGAATAGGATCTTCATTTCCCTAATCTAAGAATCAGGGAGTGACAAATGGAATGGTCATAATTCCATTTGAGTCCCCCTGTCATTTCATTCTTAAACTAACATTCACTATGATGGTTAAATATGCCCAAGATAAAAAGGAGAAGCTCTTTCTCAAAGATATGCAACAATTTCTCATGGCATATCTGAATTGATGCTCAGGCCAATGCCGCTATGATGGCCAAATAAGCCCAAGCTAAAAGGAAGAACAAAAAGGTAACTTATAGCCCTTTGGTACATAGTAATAAAAGGCGGTAATGGGAATGAATATTAGTGTATTGTTGCAAGAAAAGTATCATCCCAATGTTCATAGTAATGTAACCCCCATCCTCAAACTGGTGTTTTTTTTTTTTTTTTTTTTTTTTTTATCATAAAATTTCATTACCTCCAACTACCACCCTCCAAATAGTTATAAATGGTAATGAAAAATTAAGAAGAAAAAAAAAAGACACCTTGGGGTGAACTACCATTACCCCAGGCACAAGACTCTAACCAAATTACATACAAATTAATTCTTACTAAGTTTACCACCATTTATCACCACCTACCAAACAGGCCATTAGTAATCAGCAATCACACTTTACCTCCTTTAAAGAAACAGCAAGAGAATCTGAGGTTTCAACATACTTACAGTCCTTACAGGCTTAAACCTGAAATGGACAAAATTACAGATATGTATATGTAAAAAGATGTGTCGACTTATCCATCCACTTTTCTTCTTACTCTTCATTAGCCTTAAATTCTACTCAGGAAGAGAAGGGGGGGGGGGGGAACTGCTGTAGCTCGGAAAAGAAACTTGATTACATGTGGAAATCACATCTATATCATAGAAACAGTATCTTTATCTAGAAATTATAACCAAGCAATTATATAATTACCTCTTTCTTCCAACATTCTTTCCTCTTCACCAACACGCTTCCTTAGTACATTGAGCAGGGATCCAAAATATAGAGCAAATACTGTACAAGTAATTGTGATAACATTGTAAGGCATGCTGAAGTCTGGGGTAGTTAATGGCACGAGCAATACTTCTGTATAAGCCAGAACAGGACTTCTCTTCTGCATTAAAAGGGAACAATCAGATGAACAAACTATCTAATACATCAGATGAAAGGGAAACGAGGAAAAAAAAAAGGCATCCAAATGAGAGGAGAGAGTGCTAAAGAGTTTCGGACTACCTGCAATTTTGATAATATAGGAGACACGTTTGAATATTCAGCAAAGCTTAGGCTTGAATGGAAATCAGGAAAGCTAATTAGAGCTGAAGGAATATCAAAACCTTGATTGGCATCTGGAGGGTATTCATCTATGTGCAGAAATCCCTGAACATACATGCAATCATATATCTTAATCAAGTAGCAGAAAATTCAGAAGGCTAGACAACCAATAATGTTATGCCCACAAACAATGCAACCACTTATACCAAAAGCTACTCCACAAACAGAGTTTCCCTAAAAACTAAAGAAACAAATCAATGGTTTTTAATGCTCATTAACTATGTAAAATACAGCCATAGAAACATGTGAAACACTAGCCAATATTTCCTCTGTTTTTTCAGTTGGCCCACTTTCCGCTTTGAGCTGTTTTGAAATTATTGTCCCATTAAGTAAATTGTAGTTCCAATTATGGAGTAAATGCATGCCCTTACCTTCAGCCCCTATCTCTCTCTCTCTTACTTTGTGGTACATCGCATATTCACATAGCCTTTGTAGTAATAAGCTACCCTTGCCCCCACCACCCTTTAAAAATGTGCCAAAACAGATGGATACCTAAAATGGAGGAAGTACATAAGTATATAACAGTGGGTCACAAACAACCTCTGTTACAAAGTTATCACATGGGGAAAGATAAGCAGGCAACAGTTGAAAGGATTGCAATTAAGTCCAAATTTGCTCAGCTAAATGCAGATAGTGATTTAATAAATTAAGCAGGGTAGAACACTAGAACACAATTCGAATACTTCACGATATCTCCATCTAGAGGCCTTATATTCCCCTTCAAGTGAAAATAATGAAATGCCATCAAGCCCGTTGCAAATGATGGATTACGCTGCTAATATTTCCCAAGTTGTGTTTTCTTATCAACTGTTGAAGACGAAGACTTAAGAGTTCCGGGAGCTTTTGAGAATTTTTCACGTCAAGGAAGTAAGTTAATTCCCAAGAGGATGACAATGCATTTTGGAGAAGTTTAAGCAAATATTATAGGCTTATTATTCCAAATAAATTAAAATAAAAATCAATAGGATTCAGATTTATATGAAGTTTCATCAAGACACTAAGAGCATGTTTGGTTAGTGTATTTTTTGGATTGGAAACGGATTCGATTAAACCGATACCGTTATAGAGTGTTTGGTTAGAAGGCTTGGTAGCCATTACCATTACTTAAGGGTAATGGTTACCTCTCATTTGTTACTTCTCATAAACTTAGGGTAACAAATACCCTTACCCTCCTCAAACACAAACAAAGAGAGTAAAGTTTAACTAATTCCTTTCCATGGTTAAACCAAACAAATGAAAAGGTAATAGTTCAATGATTCTTTCCCCCCCTCTTATTTGTTTCCTTTCCATTCCGTTTGCATTATCCGAACCAAACGCCCCCTAAGTGCTTCTAGTTTCTGGGACCAAATTTCAGTTATTGAGCCAAGTGCATACAGCCATAGTCTGTCAAAGGTCATGCTATTTGGACATTGCTACAGTTACTTTTGTTTATAAAGGGGTAGTAATCAAAATCACAAATCGAGCTCTATGAATTTGACCACTTGTATGAAGGATCCATACTCAACTGGCAAGCAGACTATGCCAAGGTAACACAGCAATACTTTCCTGCGATAATGTACCTCTGAAGACAGATACAATTAATAAAATTCATGATCAGTGTTACAAGGAGAGAGATACATGCACAAGGTGAGTACACCCATTTTAGAATTCCATGCACTTAAATTGGTCATTGTAAACTCTGATGCCGGCTTCCACTAAAATTGACAAAGAGAAATCCATGGGAAGTTGGGAACACTATTTCAATATACCTAGCAATAACAGAGCAACACAACACACATAAAACATTTCAGGCATACCTTATCAAAGTCCAAAGAAAGTGAAGCTGACTTCATGCTGCAGGGAAATGTCAAGGCCAGCTCCAATGCTCCAGGGGAAACCTTGTCTTCAGAAGGGGATACCCGCATTTTCCTGGTGATGTTAACAGCAGGATAGACTTGACCGTTGATATATATCTGTAATGTATGATAATACACCTTAACATACCAAGGAACAACTTGGAAAACATTGATGTGCAAGTTGCAACTGTCCTCAGAAGCACCAGTTCCCACCAAACTCTGATTGTGACCAGCAGAATTTAAAGATATAACTATAGCACCCCTTTCATTCCCACTTCCCATCAAGAATCTATTGGCAAGTAATGGTGCTTGGGAAGATGACCAAACCACAGGAATTTTCCAAGTTAGTGCTAAATCAAATGGTTTAGCATCAGCATATTTCTCAATTGAGAACACATAAAGAATAGACGAATCCTCATTTTGTAAACTATCAGCTTCTTTAATCACCTTATCTGGGATAGAAGACAATTCAAACGCGAGGTTAGAGCTGGAACTTTCAGAAGCTGCAAAATCAGGGTTTATTCCCTTAATTTTCAGTTCAGAGACAAGGCCTCTGTCAAGATGAAGGAAAATGTTGCTAGATTTGGCAAGAACACAATTTCTGTTGACTTTCCTTCCGAATACTGTGCTTAAAGACCAATTTGGTTGCATTGCAGAGCCAGTGCTGTAACTCTTTGCCCAGCTTTGACTTCCAGGCTGGAGAACAACAGTTAGTGTTTGTTCAAGTTTAATTTCTGAATCACCAGTATCTGAATCAAAACCACTAGAAACCAAGTGCAGCCGCTGAGAATGGTAAAATCCGCGATATATAGATGGCCTATCCATCAGCTCAGCAAGACCAGCCTTGTCTCGACAGGGCAGTAACTTTAGCCACGGAGTCAGGTTCTCCGTACAAACAGCTTCACGGGGCAATGTGCCATACCTCAAATTGCCTGAAGATGCCCGAAATCCCCAGTCAGTTGCAGAATAAGTAGTTGAAGACTCCAGGAAGTTGATGGAAGAACAAAATAGACCCGATAGAGTGTGAGTCAAATTTTTCCATAAAGCATCAACCTGAGACGGTGGAGAGTTAAAAATTGCCCACAATTCAACTCCCGGAGGTTTTGCATTACTACTTGAAATAGGATCAAACCCACCCCAACGTTCATAGTTCCAGCGACCCTGAGTGAAAGACAGTTCCATTTCCTTGATTTGAAATTTGTGGACCTAGGTCAAACAACACAGTTGTATCACTCAATCAATCCTGAATATTTACAGATTTTCCACTAGAAAAGTTTAATAAGAAAATCAAAAGTACTATAAGCATTGCCTATTATCACATTGAGTACTACTACTGTCAAAATATGAAGAAGAAAAAAAGGGCACAAAACACAAACAAGAAACTTCCTACTCATAAACAAATGTACCCTTGACAACTTCCATTGTAATTAAACAAAGTTTGCGAACACAAGTTGTTTTGGTAGAGCTACTATGTATTTAACTTTTAAAACGTACATTTATTAACATTAATGGGTCGCAAAAAATACATTCTCAAGAGGGGCAATATTTTTATAGAAGGGTGAGAAAAGGAAACACCAAGATCTTTCTATATCAAGATAATTAATGTCTAGGACGTGGAACTAACTAGGAGCACACAGAACATCTCGCAACATAAGATATACAGAGTATAACGTTAATATCTTTGTTCAAACGCATAGATAATATATGAATATTACCCTGTTCAAAATATCTCATGGAATCAGACAAAATCGCAAAAATTTAGTGGTTTAGCGTTAAATTCTACCTCCCAATCCCATAATTGAGTTTCAGCATAAAGCACCATAGCATATCATAAAGTTATCCATCAAAATGGTAATCGAAACAAGTTAAGATGCTCAATGTCTCTAACAGTCTAAAACACTTAAATCAGACAAAAAAGTCATCAGCCAAATAGTGCTCCCTCCAAGAGGGAATAATGAATCTGCATTACTTCACTGATTTTGAGTAAAACAATCATAAATCCCATGCGATCAGCCATTAAGAAGATTTACAGATAAAAAGTTGCATCCAGTGACCTTGAATATACAAGAAAGCAAAATATGTAAACACAGAATACATCAGGTATAATAAATGCATTGCTATTGATGAATTTCTGCTCAAGAACTTCCATATACCTATAAATTTCAAAACCTAAAACCCACATCACTATATCAGCCATCCCAAGCATGGAAAGTGCACCAGTCCTCGTAGAATGGACAAAAATGGTACACATTTCCAGAACCGGTGACCGGATGTCTTCTACATAGATAATCTTCTGCACTAGTGATTTCACCAACAGCAGGATTCTACATAGTCCACTGAAATCCGTCTAATAAAATAATCCCTATTTCAACATACCAACTAAGAATGGCAGCTAATCTCACTATTAGCATTATAGCAGTAACAAACTAGCAAATACAGTAACAGTCAGCAATGTTAGAGGAAGCTAAACAAAGAAACATTTAACCTCAACAGAACATTAATTACACCGATTGATGCATAATTTTGTCGTAATTTCCAAACTAACACCAATTCGATGAGTATATCCAGTACTTATACTAAATCATGATGGTAATTTGTTGCACATCTCAGTCAATGAAATTCAATCATTATCAAAACTAGCACTAATAAACAGAATAATTGAGTGACGCTACAATCAACACTAAAATAAAACCCTAAAATTGACCAAAATACAAAATAAATTTCATAACAATAAGGTCTTCCGAAATTAAATAGAAGAGGATGAAGAAGAACATACAAGCTGATAAATAGCCATAGGAAAGAGATGGAGATGGTATCCGCCATTGTAGGAAGAGAAATTAGCATTAGAATCAAAGTGAAAATGCGCTAGAACTTTCCGATCGGGCAACGGTTTCAGTAGCAGTTCTTCATTGAACTCCTCCTTTTGTGCTTCTTCGTTACTGGAAGCGAATTGGAAGGTGGAGAAGATGAAGCAGCATACAATTAGGAGAGAGAAAATCCATGTATTTGCCATTGATGAGTTCTTGTTAGGAGCTGTTAAGCGCAGGAGAGAGAGTGTGTGCGGAGGAAGACGACGACGACGGTGAAGCCATCTCAAAGTTCAGCCTACTGCGCGATCCGTCAATACTCAATAGACAAGGAATTTCTTTTCTTTTCTTTTTTTTTTTTTTTTTTTTTGCCTTTTTGAATTGAAAATTACATTTGTACAATTGTACTGGAACGGGTTATTGAAGGTTATTTGTGTGTATAATTGTGACATTTTATTTTTGCAAAAGCTAACAAACACTTTTGGGGGTGTTGGATAAAATAGCTAAAATAGAAATATTAACTTTAAATAAACATTAATTACACCGATTAACGCGTAATTTTGGCATGCATTCCCAATTAATACCATTTTAGGAACTATTTTAAAGGGTTATCTAATGCCCCGGGGCCGGGGGGCGTCCGTTAGCAAGAATTTGGGGATAAATTGACCAATAAACATATGTACTTATGTATATAATTCAAACAATTTTATAAAAGGTTGATAGACACATTGGCAAATGTTTAAATTTATTAAGGTATTAATAACACAATTGCTAGCTACTTGCAATCTTGATTACGTGGATGTAGCATTTGAATCTTCTTAACTGCTTCGACGTGAATGAAATGTTATGTTGCATTCAACTTTAAAACCTTCGGTTGCTCTCTAAAACCTTTAATTAGAATGTCAAACTTACAATACCACTTTCACTAATACGACGTGACGAGGAGAAACGGATTATAAGTTTATAACCACTAGGCTTACTATACATTATCACATTGTATCTCATTACATACAGTCATTAGTAATAAGCTCTATATATTAGATTGATTTCAACCCGTACATGACATAGGCCAAAGAATTGGCGATAATATTCATATCAATCTATTTTTTAAATCATTATTGTTGAGAGCACTCGGGAGGAGTAACGGGATGATTTTGCTTGTCAGTGCAATAATCATAAGTAACATAATGATGCTTGACAATATTATAGGCTTCTTGTTCAGTAGGATCTAGTTCCCAATATCTTTTACTGTTCCACCAATATTTATCAGAGTTGCAAGGCTCAATTGTCCCACTATTTTTATCAATTTGGCAACCATCAATGTTGAAACCTTTAAAATATGCCCTAAATGGTGCATGGTTCCAATCAACTTTGGTCTGCCCTCCATCTGTTGCCCAATCAGATCCATCCCATATGCTTGCTTCTATCTTCATTGGTTTAGATGGGTATCCCACTCCAAAGTTTATGTTGTTTTTAAAATATCTTATTGGTATATTATCTGCAAAAAATCTAATTTACAAGACAAATTATACTATATTGATATATACATAATCATGTCAACTATATCTAAATATCAAACAATCAAAGCTTCAATAATCTTACCCTTCAATATCTAAACGTTGTTTATGCTTTGACGGTGATTGTCTCACCAAAAAAGTTAAAGTAGTCAAAGCATGAACGACATTTACATATGGAGAGAGAGAGAGAGTGATATGTATGACGTTACTCCATACATAAATCTAGAGTTAATACCAAATGATATTGTTTTTAACTTAAAAAATTCATGCGTGCAAGACATTTGAGTTAGTGTAATGTTGACGTGTAAATGGTGGAAATTTAATGTAATTATATAAATATAAATTGTAGTATACAAGTGTGATTCCATCAAAATGTATAATAAAGTTTAAAAATCTCAGTAAACTATTAATTAAAAATAATATAGTATACTGTACTTTTAAATGAGGAAATCAAAAATAGGGCAAGGAAAGGGCATGAAGCTAAGCGATGGCAATTGACCCTGTGATTGGGAGTGTAGCTCCGCCAATGCATGCAAGATATATGATCACATATATGGTGTGATTTTGTAGTGGTTATTAGCCATCTACAAATCACGAAGTTTAAGTTAGCTAGCAATAATATAAATTTTTAATTAGTAGGTGACATATATTTTGTCATGCATATTACTTTGTCATGCTTATTTTGTCACTTTTGATTCATATAGTCGATCCCACTTATGAGATTAAGGCTTTGATTGATTGACGTTTAATTAGCTAGCTTCTCCAAAACTCCTAAGCTAGAATAGAAATATACTTACACAATGTGATGTTGGTTCCAAAGGATCTTGTAAGTGTGAAAATCAGCAGTAGGATCAAACCAAAGATAAATCCTATGTTCTCTATTTCCTATTCCTTGTGCAAAAACATTAGTCTGCAATGTGTAGGGTTTCCCTTCTCTGTTCCCCAAGAACTCGAAGTCTAGCTCATCGCGATTACCATCTTCGACTGATGTTAACTGCAAATTAATCAATCATTCATTTCAATGAGCTAATTTAAGTGAAATTTCATTAATTAAAAGAGTGAATTAATGAAAGCAAAATAATGATTAGTAATTAATATACATAAAATGCTGTAACAACTCCTCCTGAGTCTTTATCTGGCAATTTAATTTGCATGGTAAAGAACCCTGATCCATAGCTCTGCTTTGATTCGAACCCAGCACCTGCAACATCGATCTCATTATTCACATAGTAGTTTCAATTATACGTTGTACTCCATATAAAATAAGGTTACTTATGAATGTTACACGACTGAAGCCAACTCATACAAAAAGGTTACCTTGCTCTCCAAAATAAGTAATAAGTCACATGTACAAGTAATTAAGACATCGAGAGCTTACAATAAGACATTGTTACGTAAAATAGTCGTGCTTAAAGCTTTTTTTAAACTATAATGAATAAGATAATATATATACATAATACAATTATACAAAAATACTATTATTTTAAAAGAAGATTAAATGAACCGACCTGATGATTTATCTAAGTAGATTTGAACCTCCGACGCATGGTTCTCCACATGAGTATATCCCCAAATGACTCCATAATTTTCATCAAAAATAGGCTCACTACTAATTCTACTTGTAATTTCACTAATAAAGAGCGCGACCAGTATAATTATACTGATCATGATATATGAAGCCATATGTAGAACTTAATTGTACTGTTCAAGCTAAGTGCCTAAGTGATTATAAAAATTTTCAAAGATTTATCTATGTTATAAGTTGATGGTGGTTTTATATATGTATGAAACTTGTTTAAATATTACATGTATAGACGTCATTTTAAAGCAAGTAGAGTGTGAGCCTTAATTCTGCCACCTTCAATTCCCCACACGTAAAACACTAGAGTACACACCCGACCATATCTTTCCCATAACAATAGTTACATCAAATTATTCAAAATAGTAGCTTGAAAATAACTAAAACTAAAGACCCTTAATTCTTCTTACCTCTATTAGGACAATAAAATGTGAGGGAATTTTACACTTATTTGAATATAAATAAACACAAAAGACATTGCATGCTTAAGACTTAAAGAGTCGTTACATATTGTATCTATTACAGTACTATATTTCTTGTCTAGTCAATTTTTTTTGTAGGTTTGGACGTTTGGTGAACGAAGAAAAAAGTCAAAATATTTGGGTTTCCAAGATGAATTTTCTTTGGGGAAAATAAGATGTGATTTTTTTTAAATTTTGTTAAGATGGATTTGAATTTAAGGTTTGTTTGTTTTATCTTATTTTAATTTTATTTTAATAGTTATATTTTAGAAAATAAAATATTTAGATCATTTCAAATAAAATAAATTTAGAAAATTTACAGAAAATTAGTTGAGATAAACTAAAATATATATGTTCAAACAAAATAAATAGTTCATATTAAATATAATAAGTTCATTTAAAATAATTAGTGGTAGAATTTTGTAGGGTTGTATTTGTGTATTTTGCAATAAGTTTAATTTTATTGTCATTAGTTTTTTTTACTTAAGAGTTATCAAATACGATAAATGTGATTGATGAGGAGTTAATTACATGCGTGCTAAATATTTTATATGCTTAAAAGTGATATAATCTATCTAAGCTTCGTTATATAATAAACTAAATATGTATGCACTAATAATTATTTTTTGATGTTGTTTTATGTCAAGTATAACTCATAAGAATATCATCAGCATGGTGATTATAATCAATGTCCACATAATGGCGGACGTGATCACACTTTCGGTCGAGTAAGCTTAGAATTATGGTTATCTGTCACCAAATTTTGACAACCATATTCTATTTAACCAACATCTGTGTTTATGAAGGAGCAAGGCTATATTCAAAGTAACACAGTCAATTGACCCTACTCAACTTTTGTAAAAATATATATATATATATATATATATATATATATATATATATATATATATATATATATATATACATCACATGAGGAAACAATATGCGAGTTATGTATATTAATTTAAAACACAAACTTATATCGGCCAATAAATGTGTATATATGTAATATATGTACAGTAATTTATGTGCAATATATGCACAAAAATAATATAATAAATATTACCTCCATTTCTGAAAGTTCGACTCACTTACTATTCATGTGGTCAAAATAACATAGCTTTGACCACATTTTATGAGCTATACAATGTAAATAAATTAGCATGTGATGAGATCATATTAGATTCCTCTTATTATAAATAATCCAAATATAAACTTTTTACAAATTTCACTTATACACAACTGAAGTTATTCATGGTCAAAGATGTTCATTAGAGACCGCGCAATTGCAAAGTGAGTCGAATTTTCAGGAATGGAGAGAGTATGTATTATTTTGAATGAAGTTTGGATGTGTAATTGATAATTTATGATTTATAAAATTGATATATTTGTAGTTCTTTTATTTTTAGGAAAGAAGAGCGAGCAATTTATTGAAAATCAAGGTCGGCCAAAGTAGTAATACTTTGGGGAAAATAGTTCATACAAAGTAATTCGGAACAACCGTTTGTATCCTATCTAGCAACAAGATCGATATTGCCGGCTCTCTCAACATGAGAAAACGCAAACCAATTGAAAAGATTAGACAATTTCCTAATATCCTCGTATACAAGGAAAACAGGAGCACACCCAAAGCTTGCCTTGCTAACTGTTTGAACAACTCACAGAGCATCACTTTCAGCCCACACCTTTTCATACCCAAACCTTTCTCATCACCTGTAAACCATAACGCAAAGCAGCCGCTTTAGCATGAGTTACATCCAATACTCCTTTCACTCTTTTGACGGCCGCAAGAAGGAGCTTTTAGAGTGGTCACAAGCACCCACACCTAAGCCCACAAAAGCACCACCAGCAATGTGTGCATCTATGTAGATAAATTTGTAGTTTATTATATCTAAAATAAATATATATATATATATATATATATATATCGAACCTCCATTTGAGGAGGTTAGGAAGCATCTAGGTTAAAACATTCTAGACACCGGAAGGAGCCTATAAATAGGAAACCTGCCATACAATTGCAATTCATTAAAACACTTGTATTCTCTCAAGCATTTATAAAAGCCTTCTTTCTTAAAGTTTTTCTCATATATTCTCACTTGTGCTTTCCAAGCAAACCACACTTAACCAACAACATCGACACTTAGCTTTGCTAAGCAATCGGGGAGCCTTGACTAGCAGTCTAACGGGTGGTGACTCTAGTGGACAGCGTGCAAAAGACTAAGGGGATTAGTCAGCGTGTGACACACACACACATATATATGTTTAATTAAAAATGGTCCTACTTGATTTGAACCCACTGGAAAAGTTATCTAATTTTGTCTTGTTAGAGAGATCCAAGTTAAAGAATAATTATACAATCAAATTCTTTTGCACATAAAATATATTTAGTTGCTCTTTATAATATATAATTATTTAATTATATAATATGATTCCAAGTATTTAAATAAAATTCAGCTCTTGACAACAAGAACATTCAAACTTCT
Organism: Chenopodium quinoa; assembly: GCF_001683475.1. Lineage (NCBI taxonomy): Eukaryota > Viridiplantae > Streptophyta > Magnoliopsida > Caryophyllales > Amaranthaceae > Chenopodium > Chenopodium quinoa. The sequence continues at coordinate 288,516 of NW_018743920.1, read as the reverse complement.
TCTTCTCCTCTTACCTGGACGGTCACTGGGCCAGCATTCTTATTATGCGATTTCATTGGGATGTAGTATATCTTCAATCTTCAAAAAAAAAATAAAGTAGTATATTAATCGTGCGTTTATTATATGCACAAAGTATTAGTTAAAGTCATGTGTACGTGTAGCACATATTATTAGAATATGAGAATATTTGTCGTGTCTTTCTCATTGATTAAACGATAATAATATACATACAAAGGTATTCTAATCAAACTAGGTTAAACTAAGATGATATACAGTAAATAATATACAAAATATTATTACATAAATAGATTAATATTTGCATAATCTATCACATATATAAAAGCTATATAAGTGCAATTTATGGGTTAAGTTAAAAAGGTGGCATCAAATAAAAAAACCTTAAAACAGATTAGGGGTAAATCATTTGAAAATTCAAAGATTAATTTTGTTACATAATTTAGGGTCTATTTGTTTCATGTTGTTTCATTTTTTTTATTTTAGAAAAAATAATTTCAGATTGAATAAGTTCAGTAAAAATAACGTACTTCAAATAAAAAAAATTTAGATAACATAAATTAAATTCAAAATATTCCAATAAAATAAGTCTAGACAAAATAAATAAACATAATAAAATAAATAAAATTAAAAAAGTTAAGAAAAAAAAAAAATTAAATGAACCCAACAGAATCTTAAACTGTAGAGAAATTGATCTTAGATGTTTATTGTTTTACCTAGAAACAATTTTAAATAGGCAACTTGTTACCTAAGTGGGTAATAAAATTGGAATATGCAAAACTAGTAAAAAAATTAAGGCTTGGTTTATTACGAGTCTTTTTCTGTTTTCAGTTTTTTAGAAAATTGAAAACAAAACCATGGAAACTATCAAAGTACCAAGAATAGTGTTGTAAGTTTTCAAAGCATGCCAAAAATTTTATTTCATGATCTTATCCAAATCATTTCGACATTCAAATAAAACCAAATAATGAATGAGCCCTCATATAGTTTGTTTAAATACAATTATAAAAACTTCTTTCCAAACCTATACTTTGTATTAACGACACTTTCGTAAATAAGTTTCATTTTAACGCAAAAATGCAAACAAGTTTTAAAATGATGTTCATTTTGTAAAGACTACTTGCCAAATTAAGGCATGTCGTTAAAGCATATCAAACTAAAACGTGAAGAAATAAAGAAGTAATGTTAATCTTTTTGTTAATTCCACGTAATTAATAGAAAGAGCTCATCAACTGAATAAAATATAGCGGGTGACCAAAATTCTCGGTCTAAAAATCAGTTGACATATTCTAATCATTTCTCTATCCAATTTCCTTCATTTTTTTTCTCTCTCTTTATTTCTTCATACATTCAAATTTCTTTGATCATAATCATTAATGGTACAAGAATTATAATTCCAGGTAAATAAGCATACAATATTTTTGATTTGTTGTTTAAAATTGCTAATTTTACATGTGATTTTTGACATTAATTTCACAATACTTTATTTTTTTTTTAATTTAAATTTGTGGGTGTTTACAGAAGGTGAGAATATGGAGTATGATGTTCGTGATCTCTACCCCTTGACAAGTCTGCAAATTGGGTAAGATTAGATTTCTCATAACAAAATCATTTTGGTTCGTTAAATGTCACATTTCTTTGGATTTTTGTTATTTTGACTTCTAAATGTGTAAATAATTGAAATGCCACATGCGTAATCACGATTGAATGTCAGTTTTATTTATTTGTAAAAAGATGATATTTGGAGTTAAAGTAATTAGCTTGTTAGCTTGGAATTTGTAAGCTTGAAAGATTCATACAATCGTAGCACCACGTCTCAATACATTACTCTCACAATCTTCGCCAATTTAGAGTGAAATTTAGACACGTGCCTTAACCACCTCATTTAAGCTTTTTAGATATATGCTATTCTTATTTTAAAAAGGAATATGATCATGATTCATGACTAGACCTTAACTTTCACGGTTTCTTTAGTTCACTTGGGACTTGGGAGGGGGACGCTTGGAACTTGGAAATGAGAGGAAGGGGAAGGGGTCACCCACAACTCCCACAAGTACCATCGGGTTGTAGGCTACAATGCTTGGTCTAGTACACATGCAGATGAAAGGTTAAAAAAAAAAAAAAAAAAAAAAGAAAAGAAACTTTGCATTTACATATGGGGTAACACAAGGTATATAATGCTCCTATGAGGTGCTTAATTGTAGCCATAATTTGATACTAACTAGAATTCAATTAGAAAAAATCATACTCCTTCAAATCCCAAATAAAGTCTCATTTGCCTTTGCACATGCTTTTAGGAAGGTAGTGGGGATAGCTGACTAATTAAAAGTGAATATAAAATATAAGGGTGTGTTTGGCATCACTGTGGTTTTCTGTTTTTCGGTGTTTTGTTTATCAAAATCATATGATATATGTCATATAATGAATAAAAAAATAGTCAAATTTATTAAACTCATGATAATTTTGAAAACTGCCAACAGAAAAGTGGAAACACCTTTTTCTTGTTTCCTATTTTTTGGTTTTTTGTTTTCAAAAAAAACTAAAAACTGAAAACAAAAAACAATGCCAAACAAGTCCTAAGATAGTGAGGTTTAGTCGATTAAAAGTGAATAAATAAACAAATATAAAGGTGGAATAAAACTTTTATTTAGGGACAAAAGTTTTAGTGAAATGAGACTTTTATTTTGGGACGGACTAAGTATGAAATATTCCACACTAACTTATAGTGAAAACAAGGTTACCTTGTGTTATTTTAGAATCTAGAGGTGATTTACTCGTAGCTTTATTGTGTTTTCTGTGGGGTAACTATGTAATGTCTCAAGCTCCATAGTGTAAGACTTGTTCAGGGTGTTATTTTTCTTAGTGAAAAACTATGTTCTAACCAAAGAAAAGTGAAAACTACAAAATTGGATGTTTAAAGCATATGGTTGTTATATTATTCTAAATTTCAGGATGCTGCATTTTGTGTGCACAAATCTTGTTCAAGGCTAAACAGGAAGGAATGACACATTTTAAAAATATCTTGGAAGATGCATTATGGAATGATTTTTAACTGTGTTCTAAGGACTTTATCTTGTTAATGACAGGGATGTACAATCTTATCTTTCACAAGCATACCTGTTTTTTGCAATCTATAGTCACAAGTTCTTGATCCTGGTCGATAATCATTCCTGGCGGATGAATAATAATCACTCCAAATCCACCCACCTAAGAGAGTTGTTTGCCACTAAGGTCATTGCCTTCCTTAGCATAAGATTTACTCTATTAAATTTTCACTCTATTATTTGGGTGTATGGTGCTCATTGTGGTTTTTGCATTAACACAGTACAGGACGTCACCCTTCAAAAACTCTAGGGCTTTGTTAAGGCGTGTCAGTGCACGCTACAAAGATAACTCGATTTCATCAAAAGATGAGAGGAAGAAATTGTACAGGTGGGTGTCTGTTGTCAATTCTCAGAGGTGGAGAGCACAAGCTTTTTTCTCTTTGGTGGATTTACATGTAGCTTTACATGGCTTCATAGTGTTCGAAGTTTACTGGAAGGATATACGTGGCATCAACTACTTCAGTGAGCTTCAGGTACTCCGTGCTAAATTAGTCAAATTAGTCATCAACAGTAGATTTACGGCGAATCTGCATTTGAATAGAATTTTTTTGTGTAGTTGCATTATGCTTACTTCAAAGATGCAAAAAAAACTTAGCATTCTACTTGCTAAACTAGTTAAATCACTCTGTTGCTGCCAGTCAGACATATCAATGGCTTTTGAGGTAAAATCAATGAGAAAATGGGATTTCCACAGCATTGACCAAGCTTCTAGTTGTATCCAAACATGGTTCTCAGGATCCCAATCAGAGATTGAATCATTGTGGAAGTGTCTAATGTCCCTCGACGATAAAGTTCCTTCACAATCTCCACAAAAAGTAAGAATCACTTTTAATGATTTGCTCATAGGACATGGAAAGCATACCAAGAGTTCGTCAATTGATGATTATTTTGATGTCAGAGAATGCACCCATCAGGGTACTGATCCCGATCTTTGTTGTGAGCATCAGCTTCTAGAGAAACAAAATGAGCAGAAAACACCAAGAAGACAACAGGATACAGATATTGAACCTGTGCATTATAAGGACACTCTACTGAAATTCTATTTTGATGACAGGGACCTTCCTTTTACATTCAAAAGAATAATAACTTCTGATCTAAGACTTCTAACTTTGCTCGAGTCAGGCCTTCCTTCATGGGTTGTCTTCCTTCAGTCATATCCTTTATTCTGCAAAGTTTATCGACCTTGGATGCGATCTCTAGTGAGAATGCTTTATATATTAATCTCTCTTGTTACTTGTGTGATTGGATTTTATGATCTTTATAAGAATGTCCCAGTATTGAAGGCCGCAGCATCACACATTTGTGGGCCATTATTTATTTGGATAGAGGACTGGGATATGATTTCCAGAGTCAGATATCTAGGAACAATGTTGTTCATTCAGAATTTTGAGAAAGCAATGCGATGGTCTCTCAAAATTGGCCAAGTCTTGAAACTGCTGCTGTTGCTACTAACAAAACCGTTGATGGAACCACTACAGGACCTAGTGGAATTCACTTCGCCTCTATGGATTCTACTATGTGAAGCAGGATCAGATTTCTACAGCATGGTGTCATTTGCTTTGATTTCGTTATGTAGTCTAGTTGTTGACCTATTTGAGCTTCTACTCTCTCCATTCCAGCTTCTGTACTCTTACATTGTAATTATAGGTATGTTTTCTCTCCAATAAAATCACGTTCTCTTAAGAATTTACAATTCATTCTTGCTATCTAGGACTGTTATTTAGATTCCATAGTTTCTTCTGCATTCTCCCCAATCCCCAGCATCAGCTCATGTATTTGCCTTCGTATAAAGCATTAGCTTGATCAGCATCCTTATTACTGCAATATGACTGATGTCACATTTTCTTACTTATCTATGGCAACCAATGTTTTCTGACACACTCTTCTACCTATTACACTAAAACACCTTCCTCCACCATTGCCGGTCTTTCCAATTTGGTGCAGCATAATTTTATGTAGTTCTTTCGTGTTATTTAGCATGTCTTGCCTGTTTTTTGGCCAATTAGCTAACATGTTTTGCTTAGAGGCCATTGATTCAAAATAAAAATTGATGACCCTGCTAGTTGTTCAAAAGGCTACTGGTACATGGTTATGATTTGTGTTATATTATAGAATAACGATGGACCAATCCATATTAATTGCAAAATTTGCAATCCATTTACTATACACTCAGATGAACTACCTCTAGGTACACCAAACCCTCAGATTGGCAACAACATCACAAACACTTTTGGCGAGTCTGATTAACATATCTTACTGGAACATAGGAAAAGTTCTCCGAAACCCATTTTAGGCACTCAGCACTTAACTGAAAATTTTACCTATATACGCTGTTTCTTCTCATATATCTTGTTGCCAAAATGCCAAATACGTACGTATTTGTTATTTCTAGATGATCTGTTTAAATTTATAATTTATCCACCTTTCAACTTCTTTTGGCTTGCAGTTTCATTTTTTAGTCCTATTTTTGCCTCCGTTTGGGATCTTTGTCAAGTTCCACTTCAGATGTGTTCTCCCATGGGAAATCATGCAGCCTTTTTCTTTGGTAGCATGTACAAGGATCTTCAAGAAATGCTGATGCTCATAATGAGCAAAGCAACTGAGGTTGGTCATTTGGCTACCCGATTATCTAAAGCAAAGCCAGCCACAACGGAAGTTTCTATGTGGAGTTCTCTGTGGAAAGATCTGTTTTCAAAGGTAGATTGATCAATTGCCTATTTATATATGCAGTTGAGAGGTCAAGTTTGATGTTTTGGAAATGGCAATTGTTTGAGAATGACTCCATCTTGCAGGTGTTTCGCTCTCTCCGTAGTATTTCGTATGGATTAATTGCATTCTTGGATTCATGCAACCGACATAGACTTAGGTGTGTTCCTTTTCTCCTTTCGGTATATCTCTAACACCTTTCCCCTATAAATGCAAAATAAGAGGACTTAATTTACATGGCAACATCTCGTAACCAAATCTGGTTATAAGTGGAGCTTTTAGGGGATAGCCAATTTTTCAGCATTTATTTGTGAAAATTCCACAAGCTGTTTAGTTATCTGCTTTGATCTCATATTAATGGCATAGTTTTTTCAATGCTTATTGGAACTGCAGCACATCTAACCACCTCAGTGAATACATAAGGCGCATGTCTGAACTATTGTCATCAGGATTGGAAGCTTCTCAGCGAGCGCTTCCATCATCAGGGCTGAAAGCTTCTCAGCAAGCACCTGCTGAGGAAGGCTGTCAACAGGTAATTGCTCTGTGCATTTCCAGAATCAACTTAATTTAGATTTAGAAAGCTGTTTATACACTACATTGCTGTTATTTGCATTAATATGTCTTTACAAATATGAGCTAGTACAAATCTTGAGCAACCTAATAATATGGAGTACAGCACAGAGTTAAGGCAATTCATAACCACTAATCTGCATGGTGATCACTTCATGTAGAGAAATACAACTCTTGCTTAAAAAGCCGAAAGATAAGCCAACTATGCTCCAAGGATGATAAGGGAGTCGTCAAACAATTATCCCTAAATCAAATACAATTTATAAAACCTAAATAAACCTAATACGAGTATAAGGTAAGCATAGGGGTCAAACCACAGAAAACGATTAAACACCACCAAATGTTATCAACAACTAAGCTAGTTCGGGATAGGGGAAGTAATCTAAAGTCTAAAGACACTAAAACAAGAAATAAAAACACTTAGGGAAATGGTTTAGGTATAGTATTCACTCAAGCATAAATAAGGCATGAAATTAAATCGAAATGTAAACTAAGCAACTCATGTCAATGATTTAAAGCACAATCTAACCGCCTATCGGGGTTAATTGATTTCTCAACTCAAGTACAACTTACACTATCGTCATAAGCCACACGAATCGAGGTACAAATCAAGCAAATCATTCAATGGACATTCCTAGATCACGCTATCGCCATAATCTAGTTCAATCCACCCAACTACAACAATTGATAGGCCTCTCAAATGAAATAATTGGTAAGACATGGAAAACAAAGCATTTAATCACAAACAAATCAATTTAAAACCCTAAAACATGCTTAAGATCCAACTACACCACAACCATCTATTAGTAGGGAACTACTCACTAATCATGCTAATAACAAGATTAATCAACAAATTAACAAGCATCAACATGATTAACAAGCAATACTAAAGACAATAATCAAAAACAATAAATAAAATCAATAAACAATAAAATGAGAGAAGAGAGAGTGAGAAAAGCTCATTGATTATGGAAATCTTCAAATCATCTTGTCACTAGTTGATAATCAAAAATCCACAAATTCTCTTTGATTTCCCTCACTTTTTCTCTCAAATTACTACTCTTAAACTAAACCCAAAAAAACTAGAGAGAGCTAAGACTAATTAATTAAGAGAGAATAAAACTAATCTCTTTTTCATTACCCCAAAATTGGTATTTATATTTTACTAGGAAAATAGAATAAAATAAAAGAAAAAGAGAAATAAGGAGGAAACAAAAGAAAATAAAAGAGATAAGAAATAAGAAAAGGAAAACAAAATTAAAAATAAATCCCCCCAAACCGTCAGACCACTACTTCTTCTTCTTCTCGAATTGAGCTGCTCCAATAGGGGACATAATCCCCTGTTCCGCTCACCATCAAACATCATCAGTAATCATCATCCTTCAATCCACACCGCTCATTTTCATCAAGAATCGGCGTCAACAAATCACCACCATTCGATATTCATCAACAACCACGTGCGAAGCTCGTGAAATGGTTCGGTCAAACCGAGGGTTGGTCTGGCCGAACTATGGGTTGGTTCGGTCGAACACACCCTTTCTGACTCTTTTGGCACTTTTTGGCACTTTGACCGAACTTCTCAACGGTTTGCCCGACCCAAATAAACCTGCGATTTGCGCTGATTTTGCGACATTTATGGGCTGCTTTGGTGGCTGAAATATGCGCGAGAGGAGAGCGGCTGGGGGCTTAAATTGCGGGCCGGTCAGGTGCTTAGCGTGGTGGTGTAGTTGGTACCGTGAAACAGGAGAAATGAAGGTAAGGTGTTGCGGTGGTTTGTAGCTGGTGTCGTGTGGTGGCGAATTGGAGGATGTGCTGTTTGTGTGGGTGAGCTGGGAGGTGGTGCGAAGTAGAGTTGCGTGGGTGGTAATTTGGGCGGTGTTCGGCGGCAAAGGGCTGGAATTGGTGGGCTGTCGCTGGTAATTGTTGCGGTTTGTATGGTGGCAGCAGCGGTGCGGCTGGAGGTGCGGGGGAGAAGGGAAATTGGTTGCGTGGTGCTGTGATTGGTGATGGCAGGGAGGTGGTCAGGTGGTTTGAGGTTCTGTTGATGTTGACTGTTGTTGTTGGGGTTGCAGCTACTGTAGCTTTTGCGGTGGTGCAGGTGTGGTAGGGGAGTTGTTTGGTGGTGAGTGGAGGCAGCAGCAATGTGTATGGTGGTGGTTGGATTGGTGGGATTGCTTCACTTGGACCACTACCTCTAACCTATACTCAAACGTAACCGAGGGTAAAACCGAGACAAATAAATAAATAATAAAATGAAAATAAATAAACAAAAATAAAATTACGACATATAAAACTAAAACTATAAAAATTAAATAAAACTATACAATAAAATCAAATCAAATAAAATGAAATAAGAAAACAACCTTGAAACTAAACAAATAAACAAAAGTAAATATAGTACAAGGAAAAAGAACGAAATAAAATAAACTCAAAGCAAATAAAATACGAAAATGAACTAAAAACTAATTAACTAAAGAAATTAAACTAAAACATATAAAAATTACGAAATAAACTAGAAACTTTATTTAAAAGAAAACAAGAGAATAAAAGGGAAAAATAGAAGAAAATAAATCCGGAAATAACCTAAACACTACCCCTAGAAGTGGCATAAATGTCACTCATCAAAGGACAAATTCACAAGAATCCGAAGATTAAGAATATGTTGAGAAATCTTCTAAAGTTCTAATGATGTTTAGAAAACTAAAACCACGCTTTTTTTCAAAAAAAAAAAAAAGAAAACTAAAACCATGCTGGATGCTTTCAATTCAGTAAACTGAGAGCATGTAGCTAAATTCTTTTTACAAAGCATACTATATTCTTATGCTTCATGCATGTTGCATGTTTCATGTTTCATGTTTCATGTTTCATTTGACACATATTACCAACAATATTGACTATTCCTGAAATCTTCTCACAGCAAATTCCTGAAAATCACGAGCACTTCGATTGAACGGAATATAGGTAGTCTCTCCTGTACAAACGTTGATGAATATACATCTCATCCACCAAGCTAACCTATGTACCGTTGTCATTTGTCTAATTACGAACTAATTCCATTTGTCTAATTCTTTGTACAGAGAAATGGTAATATTGTTTGGTATTACCCCCCAAGTTGTAATATATACTAGTGAGTAGTGACTGACTGACTGGCTATATTGTGAGCAGTGTCTCCACGTATTAAAAAATATGATCAGATATCTTATATGTTGCAGTCTGTATCTCTAGTAGTAAAGGCCTTGTTTAGTAAGTGAAATATGTTCTTGTATTGCAATTGCTCATTATACAAGAAGAGCTATTGAGTCATTTCTCCAAAAAATGGCAAAGAAATTCATGATTGTAGTTATTTACCAAGCATATTGAGACATTATTCCTAGAATATATGATTACTGTATTATTACAAATGTTATGTTGAGAATCTGAGATGTTCAGTGTCATACATCATTCCATCTACAAAATCACTAAAGAGCTCAAATTATATATGTAGAAAACATTATTCCCCTAAACAATTGGGGCTATGCGCCAGCCCAATATTGAAGTGAAACGCTAAACATCGCCCGCAAATCTCCACATAAAGCCCACAAATTTGAAATGAAATGACATTTTTGCCCTCAACATCAAAAACACACTTTTATCTTAAAACACACTGTTATGGCTAATAAACGGGAAGTGGCGGCACCGGAGGCGGTTTCGCGGTGGAAGTAAACAAAGTCGCCGGATCGCGAAGGGGCCGTGGTGGCAGCGCCCCACCCAGGCGCCACAACCAAGGCTACTGGCGCCTGGCCAGGACGCCACCGCCACGGTGGCGGCGCCTGGGCAGGACGCCGTGGCCACGGTGGCGGCGTCCACTGAAGACGCCATCACCGTGGTTACGGCGTCCTGCCCAGGCGCCGCCACCGTGGCGGTGGCGTCCTGGCCAGGCGCCAGTAGCCTTTTTTTTTTTTTTTTTCAAATTTTTTTTCCTAATTTTTTTTTTAAAATGTATTTTGTTTTTTGGATTTTCTTTGCAATTTTTTTCTTTATTATGTTTTTGTTTCCTAAATTTTTTTATTATTTTGGTTTTTTCTTTCTAATTTTGTTTATTTTTTGAATTTACTAAAGCATATTTTCAAAATAAATTAATATTTTTTTTTGTTTTTTTAAAAAAAATTCAAATTTATCAAAATTCAAACAAAATAAAAAAAAAAAAAAAAAAAACCAAAACGAAAAAAAAGATTTAAAAAAAAATATACCGAGGAGGTGGCGCCTGGCCAGGACGCCACCACCGTGGCTGGGGCGCCTGGCCAGGACGCCACCACCGTGGCTGGGGCGCCTGGCCAGGACGCCACTACCATGGTGGCGGCGTCCTGGCCAGGCGCCCCAGCCACGGTGATGACGTCCTGGCCAGGCGCCCCAGCCACGGTGACGGCGTTCTGGCCAGGCGCCACCTCCACGGTGGCGGCGTCCCGGCCAGACGTTCGCCGCCAAAACTTGATTTTTAACCACTTCAGACCTCGTTTTCCGGCGACGACGGCGGCTCTTTGGTGTCCCTCGGCGATCCGGCGCTGTTCCACATTTTGGGTGAGACAAAATTTCGTTTTAGGTTAAAATTAGAACAAGGGCAAAGTTGTCAAAATTTTATAAATTGTGGGCTTTATGTAGAAAAACGCGGGCGATGTTTAACAAGTCCCATATTGAAGGGGGCCTAACAATACGAAGAGCTTAGCAAATGGTTAAACAACTCGATCGAGTATACACTTTCAAGTAAATATCAAGCTAAATCAATTATTAATAACATTGATCTACGGTAAATGCTTATATACAATTCAATATATAATTATCTAATATTGGACATGAGCAACACGAAGTCCATGCAACTATGCAAGATAATACATTAATATGTTTACAAAGAGAACTCGTAATGGGAAGCTTTAGCATTTAACTTTAGAACTCCTAGACAAGGTTCCAACCATTTTAAACTTATGATATTGAAACGGAAAACTTGTGTGTTGTTTTCAATTTAGTTTATCATATTAAAATTTTAAAATTATGTATTAGAACTTGTATTTATCTGACATTGACCCTGTTTGTAATTAGTTGGTAGCTGATTGATACAACTGATTGTATGAGCTGGTTTGACTAAATGGTTGCATTAGTTAACTTGACTAGCTGTTTGTAAATAGTTGATTTTGTAAAAGTGTTTGGTAAATAGATGTTAATTGTTAGCTACTTTAGTGTATTTAATACCTAAAAAGTTAATTGTTCAATAAGCTAACTTAAAAAAGCTATTATAATGAGCTTTTTTTAAAAGAGAAAAGAGCTTTTTGAGCCCAAAAAGATATTTCAATAAGCTATCTACCAGACATCTAAATTAGCTTTTTAAAATGGTCAATCCTCTAATATGGCTTAATACACTAAAAGCTTTCCAAAAACCTTTTTACCAAAGAAGGCCATTATTTTGCTTTAAAAAAATCTTGACAAGAACACACTTGTAAGCTAGGATGCACGGACACTTCGTCCAACAGCCGTGTCCGTGTCCGTGTCCAACACCGACACTCGTTCGACACACGACAGACACACGTAAAAACTGCATCCGCTTTTTTAATATATTTAGACACTTTGAGACAAAACGTATCCTACTATGATACGATCCGGTTTGCATTTTGATATGTCACCTCATCTTTCTAACTTTTTTTAATTAGAAAGTTAAGGTAAAGTATGAGAGAAAAAGGTAAGAGTTATAATACGAGCGCCTTCAAAACACATTTCATAGCACATCATTGTATGTGAATTAGGAGAACGTTATTTACCTACGGTAAATGACTTGTTTTAAGGTTAATTATCTAGTGTTTTGTTGAATAGGTTGTCAAAATCTCGTTTTTTTGATATATTATTTGTCTTGTTATTTGCCGTACCCGTATTCCCTATTTTAGAATTGCCGTTTTGCCGTGTCCATATCGTACCCGTGTCCGTGTCCGTATCGGTGCAACCTTGCTTGTAAGGGTGTAACTGCAATACGTAGTAAGTAGAATTTTGTAAAAAAAAAATTAAAAAAAAAAAAAAAAAGGTTAATATTCGGATTTCAAAAAACAATTAAATAAAAAAAGTCGCGCGGAATTCAAAACAGATTTAAATTCAATTTATAAAAAAATAACCAAAAATACATCGACTGTGATAATTATCCCTCTACGTATTAGATCATCCCTCTACGTAATAATTATCGCGTGTACCCCAACGCAACACCTTTTTGTGTTTTGTCGTCACTTTATAGTTCCATAGATTCGGATAAAACTTCTTTTACGGATTACGAAATTACGAAAATACCATTGAACCTTAATCACGCGAGTGGGCTTCCTTCTATTTCACACTTGGCAAAAACCTCGAGGTTTAAGTTTAAAGGGTTACTGAAACAATTTCTCGTATTTAAGGAACTCAATATTTTCACTTTTCCAAAGGATTTCAGATTTTTGCTCTTTAATATTGCGATAAAACCCTAAGAGAGAGAAATTGTGGTTTGAAATTTGAAGGTTGAAGATGACTGGAGAAAATGATACCAACAACAATGGAGGTAATAGCGCTTTTAATGAGGATAAGAAGCCTGCTCCTGATCAATCTACTCATATTAATCTTAAGGTTAAAGGTCAGGTAATTATTTTTAAAATTTTAGGCGATTCTTTTTTTTTTCTTTTTTCTTTTTTTTTTTGAGAATTTATATATATATTTTTTTTGGTATTTTTGTGTTAATTTTTATTGGTTATTTTTTTGGTGTTAACTTTGTATTTTTGTGTTGATGAATTAGATAATTGTAAAATTGTTGCTGTTTTGTGAATTTATATGTTTTTTTTGTTGGTATTTTTGTGTTAATTTTGTATTTTTTTTTTGTGCTGATTTTTTTTTTTTTTTTGGGTGTTAAATTTGTATTTTTGTGTTGATGAATTAGATAATTGTAAAATTGTTGCTGTTTTGGATGAGTTGATGAAATTGAATTATGAGATTTGCTGTTTTTGAATCGTTTTTATTATCATGCATGCAAATCTAAGTAGTTTAATTTATGTTATTTGTATTTTGATTCTGTTGATCTTTGTGCAATTATGTGTATATTTTACTGTTCTATTTGTTTCATGATCATTCAGTTAAAATTAATTTTTTTTATGCGGCTTGTGAATTGTTGTCAAATTTAGATTCAAATTCAGATTATGTGCAGTGGATATCGAATAACGGTTAACGATTCGACGTTTTTTGTTCTAGGATGATATGTTGTTTGATGTTTCTGCAGTTCAATGCTTTTGATATTTTGTGATTTGAGAACGTAGTTGAAATTAATTATCATTAATAGTTTAGTAATAAAGTTATTATGACTTGATTAGATGTGATTATGAGGTGGTATTTGCGCTAGTAATAAATGCTTTGATGCTTTTATTGTGCACGAATCACCGCTAGAATAGTATAGATAGAGGAGGTATTTTTGAATAGAGGATCATTTAGATGTTTAGTGGTTAATGTTGATGAATTAGAGTTGTCGCAATGCGTCTTGTTGATATGATCTCATATGTAGTAATCTGGCAAGCCTGAAATGTAGCTCTCTGCCTGTCCCTATTATGTCCTCAATTCACCAAGTAAACAAGGAGGCATACTTTTCTGGCTGTACTGGCTCTTCTTTTGTTGGTTGAGTTTTGGAAGAAAAATAGAGCATGTCAAAAGTTAGATGTGTTGCTCTCGCACCCTCCTCTCTAGCTGCTCTTTCTTCGCTCTTTTTGTTTTCTTTTCTCTTGTTATTCATCTTTTATATAAGCATATAACGAAATGAATCCAAATATGGCTCATCACCAATTCACCATTACTAATTAGAAGAAAAGCAAATGGCTAGATTATGGAAAATCGGATATTCATTATCCTAGCTTTGGATATGGCAGTAGAGGGGATTTTACTGCAATGTTTTAATGTTTGAGATTTAAAATAAAAATAAGATTTTTTAAGTCTCTAAATTTTATATATTTTAACGTGGGTTGACATTGGAAGTTAGGAATCATAAGCAGAATTAAATCAAAGTGTGATAAATGGTAGAAGAACAAGGAAGAAAGGGTATTAATTGTAGAGGGAAATGGAAGAGTGTGATTGTGTGAATATATGGTGCTTTTACAGAGTTCTAGAAGAAAATAGGGAAGACATTTGTGGAAATACATTAGTGTATAGGCTATTGGAAGTACTCTTGCTAACAGATTACTTTCGGGAAAACTGAATGGTGTATGAAACATAGTGGCCGGGAAGGATGAAAGGATGGTAGAAAGAAGATAAGTAGATTTTTTTTTTTCTGTGAATAGAAAATCAATGAAGTGTGAGGCGACAGAAATTAATGATACTTATGGTTATACTTCACAGTTTGCTGGCCCTGTATGTTGGATTTATGTACAATTATGAGTGTGCAAATGGTCTTTGTTTTCTTTTGTTATTGCTGTTCGCTGCTTTTGTCTTGGTTAACTCTTTTCTTTGTTCTCTTAAAGGATGGCAATGAGGTATTCTTTAGGACCAAGCGTACAACAGCTTTGAAGAAGCTTATGGGTGCTTACTGTGACCGTCAATCTGTTGATGTGGAATCCATTGCTTTCTTGTTTGATGGTCGTCGACTCCGTGGAGAACAGACTCCTGATGAGGTGATTGCTTTTTTTTTAAATATAATTAGTTCTTGTTTGTCATTCTATAGAATTTCAGCTGACCATGCCTCTCAATCTCCCACTATGAATTTAAGATGATAATAGAATTGCAAGTACATGTAATCATAAAGGAGTATTTTTGCAAATTGTTTTTGAACAACCTGTGTCACAAGCTCATTTATTAATGAATCTAATAAAGGGTTGGGTCCGGGGTTGGCATGTAAGCTACGAGTACAAAGGGATGAAACTTCCCTAAACATTAACTGGTTGACCAGAGTTTCTTAAACATGTTAAAAGAGAAGACTCATACTGTTGGATGCTAATTTAAATGACATGATCTGAATGTATTCCTGTCCCATGGATTTCATGTGAACAGCTGGTCCTTTTGTAATGTTTTCTTCTTTGTGGGGACTTTGTATTAATGATTTATTTTCCTTTGTTTGGTTAATCTTTTGTTTCAGCTGGAGATGGAAGATGGTGACGAGATTGATGCAATGTTGCACCAGACTGGAGGGAACTAATGGAGCTATGCCACGGATAATGGATTCTAGTATTATTAGTATGCTATGCTATTATTAGCTTTGTTTAGGGAGAGTTGAGTTGCTACTGAGTTCTGTTTTATTTTGTTGACTGAGCTATATGTAGATAACAGTGATCTCCTCCTTGCTAGCTATCCCACTGGGATATGCACTCTTATTCTGTGTAGTTATGAAGTTGCTTCTAATCCTGTTAGTACTTTTGTTCACTTTATTTATTTCTACCTTCTTTATTTTTATGAAAAATAAGTTCAGATTAGGGTTAATTAGTTTATATATAAATTATTTAAAGAAAAGGGCCCTATGATGAATTGATGATGCTTGATAAGGGCTATTCAAGTTCAGTTTACGGGTAATTTAGTGGTTTATGTGAGATATTCAACTTGTGTATAGTTTGGGGTGCGCACTTCGGGTGTTTATCTCCACCGAAAACACATTCGTGAAAATTTCTCTTCGAAATCCTACTTCAGATCATACTTGTGGAGTTAAAATTTTTGGGAATATTATTATGAGCAGATATCTGGTTGACGATAACAAGCAAAATGCAGCTTTTGGGAACTAAACTAATCTCTGCCAATTTCTCCCTGTCTTCTCATTCACTATTTAACCGATTAACCTTAATCTAAATTTTTCACATTTTATCTAACTTAAGTTCATGTTTCAACAGCAAAATTTTCAATAATTAACTGTGTTTTCAATTGGAATTTCAAGACCAGCTTTCAACAGCCAAAATTAGCCAAATTATCATGTTAGCAAATTATATAAAGAGATCAAGGATAGTTTTCCCAAGCATGAAGTATGAGAATTGAATAGTATTAAATTAACAGTATTTGAATGGCGATTGATATAATCCTTGATCTCCTAAGATGAGATTATAAGAAAGCTTCGTCCAATAGATCTTATGATAACCATATGAGGCGTGTAACATGGGAAATATCTTGGTGCAGACAGATAAAAAGCCGGGCAGAACATTTACAAGAAATCTTCAGACATTTCGTGTATTCTATATAAGGTTCAGCTCCACTATTTTGAAGAAGAAAAGAATGCCTTTACTAGACAGGAAATAAAATCTAAAATTCTGAGTGTATACATGGTTCTGAGAGTTGCAAAAACCCAACATACATAGTGATATCCAGATTGCTGACAAAAAGAGCTAGGCTAAACGTAAATGGATAACCATGTTCATGAAATCACACATCTTGGGCATTGCATATTTGCATTGCATGAAATGTTGGCCATACTTTTTCATTTTTCAATAATTCAAGACACAACTGGCAACCCAGGCAAGTTATTGGAAATGCTTAAGCTGGTAACTGGAGCTTTCGGTTGTTTTTCCAGCTGCAATAGAAAAGAAAATTGTCAGATGATGCTACATGAATGGTTAGTGATGATATGTGCAATATGGATCAGCAATTTACCTCTCAAAGTAATAGTAAAAGAAGTCAGCATAAAGCAGTGTCTGAACAATCCCAGCTAGCCATGCTGCAATTTAGAAAACATTGACAACAATCAACACATGAAAGAATGTTAAAATTCTTACTCCGGGTAAAATGATCTGTCTGCATGAAGAAAAGAGAAATAAAGCTACATGCATCTAACTATCTAAGCATATAAAAGTTGCTTTGTTCTTGCACGAGATCACATGCACACATGTCATAGGCAACAGAATACATGCAATCAAGGAGAGGGAACCTGAAACAGAAGTAGGCGGCTTCTAAAGGGCAAGCTGCAATAGATGTATCAAATCCAATCAAATACACACCACTGGCAACATATGTTGACAAACAGAAACTCGAGGATGATGACCCCAAATACCTCTAATCCCCACTTACTGTTTAAATATGTAAATCTCCCTACTCAAATTCTTTCATATACACAATGATTTTAAGTGGCACCAAGACCAAACAGTGTTGCAAATAATATAGATCAATTTCTTACCAAACACTGGGGAGTAGCAACTGGATACCTTTTCCTAAACTATGATCATACAGCAAGGTAGAAAACTAGAAACAATCTAGGGGATAAAAGAAAAGAGTCGTACTACCTATAGTATGTGCAACAAACCAAAGCTAAAAACCCATTAGGAGCAGGAACAATGTGATATGGTGAGAGAGAAGTATAATAAGAAGGTAGAATGCATACGACAGATGAAGAAATAAATAAAGAACATTATATTGCCTCGCAAATAGTTCGACGTCAATAGCATGTCCAATCCAGGTCAAAGAAAAGCTCAAAAGTGTAAAAAAAAAAAAAAAAAAAAAAACATTAAGAAATGCCATTAGAACAGTTATTGACAAAAAATGTCCATGTTAGTCCGGGAAGGTAAACACGTGTATGATCTGATAGATACAGCTGATAAAATATATGCTATAAAACACAATGCTGAAGTCAATCTAAAGTTTGCTCGCATATTCGCATGCACTGATACCATAATATATAACAATGCAAAGGGGGAAGAAGTGAAGGACACAATAGAAAGAGATAAGGCATACGTATCCAGTGGACATAGTGAGGCTCGGTGAAGTAGCGGTAGATCCAATTGAGGATGTACAATGAACGATATGCCCTGCATGAAAGATGGTCATTGATTAAACCCAACTAAAGTTGCAAATGGTTTAAAAGAAAAGACAATTGAAGGGAAAAGCAGGCTAGTTGAGCAGATAAAAAGTCTTTGAAGTACACCCACATAGAAGACATATCATGAGACATCGGCTACCATATACATTATCATTCATGTAATCAAGCGGCAAAACTTTCCAATATAAACTCCAGTAAGATAAGCGGAACCTTTTCACCTATCAGTAGGTTTTCATTCACAAATACTCCCTCCAATTTGTTTAAAATGCAACAGTTTTACTTTTGCACTATTCATACACTAACTTTGACTTTATTTTTTACTAAAATATATATATAAAAAAAAAAAAAAAAAAAAAAAAACGTATGTTATTATGTACTAATATATTGTTGTATTAGTCACAATGTATAATTTCACAATATCATCTTTATTTATAATTATAACTAATACACAAACACGGATAATAATAACCAAAGTTAATTCTTAGCAAATGTGCCGGTCAAAATGTTGCATTTTAAAAAAAGACTAACAGCAGTAGTAATGTTTTAGCTTCCACAAATCCTCAAAAGGTCTACAAGTTCACTCTGCATATGCTCTTAAACATTAAGTAAACATTTATTTTTCTTCATTGTGTTTTAATACTCCACAGTGATTGTAAAAGCAAACAAAGTAGTTTGACGCTCGTATCTTGTTTGACTTTTGTCATGATTTAAAACACAGAAGTAGCTATAGATCAAACCAATCATAGCCATTGTTCTCACCCGCCAGTCCTACTAAATCACCTGTGATTGGACTTATCATACCTTAAAAGCTTTAACGACTAACCTAGAGCCAATCTTAAGCCAAACTAGTAACATGGAAAATACATACCAAAGTTAAACAGAAAAAGATTCCTGGATAGGTAATCAAACATATGGGTGATGGACCAAAGCCCCCAACTTTGGTCAGTGAACAGTATGGTCAAGTCATCTAAGATTGTAGTCACCACTGGTTCACTAACTAGTTAGCATGACCATATCCAAATCATCAGCTTTCTAAAGTCAAGCCAGGGATATTTCCATTTCCATATATATATAAAGTCAACCCACAAGATTCACAAATCCTCACCAGTTTTTCTATCCTTCTACACCAATCCTTGGCTCTTTACTTCCTTCACCAACACTCCCACCAATCATCCCACCAGTCATCAGCAATCCTGCTACCACCCATCTTTACCCTCTTTGTTTGGCTCTTTGCCCCTCTCCACAACCAATTTGGATTATCTTTTCATTAAAGTGTCTCACTTCATGTTCCATCTCTTCATTACTGACCGCACAACCACTTTACTAGACCTATATAGTTGGTTTAGTGGCTATGAAATAAGAGTTGGAACTTGGAACATAATATTACACACCATGGAAATAATATATATATACAGCTCCACGACCCCAATGCCCCCACTTGCAAGGGGTCGGTGAGAGTATGAAACCACAGATATGGCCAATAAAAAACAACTTCACCCAGTTAAAGACCCAGAAATTCTACAAGATGGTCAAACAAGAGGTAAGGAGCGAAGTTTAGGAAAAGAAAATTGGTGGAAAATAATCCAAAGTATGGTGGTTTGTGAAAAATAATTCAAACAATGAAATTTCCTCAAACTAATATGAACTACTCCCTTTGTCCCTTATTTTTTGCCCCATTTGACTTTTCATGGTCTCCAAGACACTTCTTCAAACGCATATATCTCTATTTCTATAAGCGTAAAAATTTTAAAAATTTGATATTAATAAACTATACAATGAGACAATTCTAACAAGATCTCACATGAATATATTATCACTTATAGATCAACGAGAATTCATGGTCAAAGTTTTAAAAGTTTGACCCATATTTTTGCAATGGGGAAAAAATTAAGGGACGCAGGGAGTATCAACAAATATGTACAAACTGATGAGACAATTTGATGAAATCTTAAGAGAATTTTCTGACAACAAATTTTTTTTATTTTGAAAATTAATAAAACTATATTTCAGAATAAACTTTGAATTTTATTTCTTTTTGGAAAAACAATTTTATTGATCAACAACAACAAAGCCTTAGTCTTAAAATGAAAACATATTCAAACTTTCAAAGATTGTAGAAATTATTGGAACATATTCAAAGATTGTAGAAATCGCGGTTATATCATTTTGCACATTTTGATGCAATGTTTTTTCGAGCAAAATTTATAGTTTGAATTATTTTCCACTTATCAGTTATAGTTTGTTCCGCCAGTTTCCCTTTAGTAAAAGAAGGTCAATTTTTTTATAAAATATATAGAAACATTATCTACAAAGAACTTCAGTACAGCTTTCACCAGACTGTAGCACTCTACCACAATACGCATTTTCCAACGGGAAACCAGAATAAATCATTGGCTAGCACCAATAATAATAGCTAGTATCTAGAACAAACCCTTTTCCCTCTTTCTTTCACTGTCTCTCTTCCACTCAACTAGAACTTTTGACTCTGAGAGTAACTTAGAACTAAACCCCAAGATGACTCTGCTCAGTGGAGCAAAGAAATATAAACATTGTGACAAACACGTGGACAACAGTTCCTAGGGCTTCTTACAGGCATGAAAATACCGCCAAATAAGAGTCAATATCAAACATGATACAGCAGATATCAAGAGTTTAATTTTTTAGTCATTTACTCAGTTACAAAGTAACACCTCCCCCTCCACCCTATCAATATGTTTTGAGGATATAGTTACAAGCTAAAATACGAAGTAACATAGCATGAGCAGATGCATACCCTAGAAGAAACACATATTGTCCAGTCAGGTTGTCAATGTTTCTAGTTCTCTGCAACAATACCAGCTGGGGAAGTATGGCAACTGCTTCCAAATACAAGGAAAATGTCCACATGACCTGAAACCATGTAATACACAGATGAGAAATAAAAGAGACAATTTCTCATTCATGCATACCGCCAAAATTCTTAAATATTATAGTGATGGCAATAAATACATTACCTCTTTAAAATTGAATCTCTCGTTGATAAGACAAGCCAAGAGCAAGCAAGGCAATACTAAGAACCAGTGTCGGAAGGTATCTTGGTCTTTGTCATATGACCTCTTGACAATCTTGTGGCTTCTCATGTACCAAACAATTGAAAAGGAGCTGCTGAGAAATATTAGCTTCATGACAGTGTTATACACTGATATGAAATCTGTGAAGATATCCAGGTAGCGAGTAGCAAAAACAATTGCATAGAGTTCCTGAGTCTTCAAAGAAACACCTACAAAGAGTGACAAAGTACAAATCTCAATATGTAACATCAACTAGACTAGAAACAATAATAGCAAAAATAGCAAGTAGAGAGTTGAATAGAAGGGAGACATCAGCCTAATTAATTAATAGTCCATTCACTATCATCAGAACACAAGAATTCACAACTGCCTTGATGCGTAAAATATGCAGCACTTGGATCATAGATAGCAAATGTAGTGCACCTCACATGAATAAACAAAGAAATATGGCCATATGCCGCATACATACATACATACTGAATATACACAATCATGTAAAAATCAGCAAGGTAAAATAGTTGCATCCAGGTTTTCAAGGGAGTGAGAGCCAGTAAGCCGCATCCAAGGGCATTAAAATAAGCAGCATAAAAGTCCAACGAATTAGAAGCAATATTAAGAGAATGGCAATGGTTAAAGGTAACAAAAGCAAAGAGATCATGCTCCTCTACATATGCATAAAGGACTTTGAATCTTAGGTTATTTCCAATTCCTATATGAGGTGCGTGATATGGTATACTAAAGAAAGTCTATACCCTCGATAAGGAAGGACCTGTAGAAAAATGGTAGAGGACTAGTCTCCTACATCATTGGGGGATTGGATATTGGACCCACTTACAATAAGGAATCTACTTCATTAAACTTTTCTTCAATTCCTTTTGTTCAAATGCTTTCCCTTCTCTTTGGTGCCAACTAGGACTGGTAGCATGGTCTTCTCTTAGAATTTCACTTTGATACAAAACGGGAGCTTCACTTTAGCACTTGACATTTTACTTTTCTGGCATATTAAATCTTTTCTCTTTCCCTTCCTTGGGGGTTACAAGGATAGGTATAAGCTAATATATAAAGCTCTTCCTTTTACTTTCTTAATCATTCATGTAATTTATGATGATTGATTATCAGCAAGAATTGCATGAACTCGGCGAAATGTCTCCTTAACAGATGAGTTGAGTGTATCTTCCAAACTATGTAGTACCAGTGATTTTACTCAAAGCAAACTCAAACAATATTTAAAACATGAGACGGTGCTACTAGCTCAGAAGGTGGATAATAACCTGAATTTATTAGTTTATAAACATGTTATTGAATAGACAGAACAAGTTCACTAAGCTCATAAGGTCATACTCAACAGGTTACCACACCACAAACCTACGCATCTTAAGTCTTAACAAAAATCCATATGGTATAACATAAGTTCTCATGGTCACCCCTTCATACAGAAGGATATAGCTGTAGTGCTGTACCTGTACTAACAATGTAAAGACCTATGGATTCACATCTTATCAACCTTTCTGACCAATCTCTAATAGGATTTCTACTTGCACCCTATTATACACAAAAGGGAAACTATCTACAGTTTGCAACTGAGCTATTCTCGACAGTATTAAACTTAATTAAGAAGATGGACATAAACGGATAAACCCATATGAGGTCCTAGTTGTTTGAGCCAAGGAATTCCCATTAAGTTTCACTATTATCAAAACCAACAAACATCCATAATTTCTTAGCTGATCACAACAATCACCCTGCACATTACCTTCTGGAAATCTGGAATGTCTACAACCAAAATCGAAAACCTTGCCGATATCAGAAGCTAAAACTCCACATTATTACTTCCATCTTAAGGTATTCGCCATAATTCAACTCCAATAAGATAAACACACATATAGCTCCACAAAAGTCACTCATTTCAACACTCATTTCAAATACCCATCACATAATAATCACAACCATAATTAACCCATCAACACCTACGAGCTTAAATTCCACAATTTACCCTAAAAAAATACGACCCAAATCACAAAAAAAAAATAACGGCAAAACTTAAAATGCAAATCATCTACAAATACCCAGAAACACAACAATTTCATACAAACTAACACTTAAAAAACTGCATTAGAATGAGGTTTAATTTCAGAGAATAATTACCAGCACATGATTTGATGGTATGGATCTTGAGAAGCAAAACAAGAACACTGGCCAAATGGGTCATATCACCAGCTAATCTGAAGATATTCATCTTGAATAATTTCGATCAAAACCCACCAAAATAAATAAAATGTAAGATCAACCCCAAAAAAAATTAGTACCCCAGATCGTTTTCTAGCTTAGATCTAGAAAGATCTGGGAAATATTGGGAATAAATTTTAGGGTTTTCCCCCTATTTCTACAGTGCTATTGTAGTTTTCTTCTAGATTGGATTATTAGGTCGAAATTATACAATGAAATGAGTAGATAGGAGGAGAGAAAGGTTGGTCTAGACTAGACTTCGGACACTAGAAAACCATTTTTGCAAGTCTGATAGAATGTGACTGTTATTTTTGTTTTGTTCAAGGGTTGAGAAGGTTCTGTGATTTTTTTTTATTTTTTTTTTTTTCTCATGAAAATACAAAAATAAAAGGATTTTTTGGGGTCATACTTAATTTGGGGGGTGTTTTACTGATTATTTGGTGGATTAAGAAATAAAAGGTTTTAATATGTTGACTCGTGAAGTTTATCAATTTTGCGATTGTTTGACTTTTATGCCGTATATTACACATAAATCTGTTAATTTGGGCTAACAGGTTGGGTTTGGATTAGATTTCGGGTCGTGCTATAATGCTATCTTAAATGTTGTATCTATGTTACTCTTTAAAGTGAACTCCCACTTTTGGTTGGGAATTTTTGTTTTTTAAAAATATCTTCTTTTAGTCATCCTTTTTTTTTTAAATTGTTACTGAATTACAAACAAAATAAAATTAATGAAATATAAAAGAAAAAAAAATTACAGTTACTTTTCAACTGGTAACAAAATTAATAGATAATAAAAAAAAATTAATAAATTAAAACATAACCTCCCCCACTATTAAATTACCAGTAAACTTCCTCCCTATAGAAACAAAATATGAGAAAAGCATTACTACTCATCCTTTTCCCATCTAAACTTTAATTTTTCATTCTTCACTTAATATTAAATCCTACTATGTGTTATTAAGCTATGTGCTATTTACAAGATTAAAGATACACGTAAAGTAAGTAGAACGTACTTACTTCTTTTTTTTTTTAAATTTCTGTATCAATTTTTTTGGGTTTCCATTTATAGCAGAATTTTTGGCTACATAATTTAGATTCCATTACATTTTCATATCTTTTATTAACAGGATGTCAATTGCATACGCTCCTTTCATGTATTTGAACCCGTACTCAAAATTTTGGAATGTGAAGGCAAGGATAATTAGATTATACGAAATTCAGCATCTCAAAAATAATAAAAAAAATTGGAAGATGGTTCTTCTTGATGCTATGGTATGTAAACATTGTTTTAAAAATTATTTTTTCTCTTAACAGTGAAATCTTATTTTATATATAAAATATAATATATGATTAAGTAGTTACGTTAGGATCTATTACTCTTCATTATCTTTAGTTGATTATCTTTCTTTTGTTCCATATCGTTAAATAATCTATCAAACCAAATTTACAATGCTTTTGTTATATTATTCCACAATCACATACTTACTCATTTCTCCTTTTGTCTTTTAAAGGGAGAACCCATTCAAGGTATTATATTTACAAAAGATATTGATAATTTTATTGGCAAATTACAAGAAGGTTTCGTGTATTGTTTTAAAAGGGTACAAGTTATTCAAGTTGATGATTGGTTACGAACAGTTCATAATCCGTATCAACTCAACATAACTAATGAAACAAAAATATCCTATGTTGATACTGATATTGAAGAATTTCCAAAGTACTCTTACAACTTGGTGTCTTTACATGATGTAAAGTCATTTAAACGCACTGAAGGAATTGTGATAGGTTTTTATACCACATTTCATACTACCTTTATTAATTAGAAACTATTAATTTTCTTATAAATATATTCAATATTTCTTTAATTAATATCTTACCCTTTTATGTTTGTTTGGGAATTAGATGTTGCGGGAATAATCATATATGCAAGTGAGATTCACCGAAATGACTTTACGGGTACCATTAAGCAAGATATTATTCTACTAGATCAAAGGTATGTATATATATCAATTTAAGGCTACTACCCATGAAATAATAGTCGTAGGGAAAAATTAGTACTACACCTAACTCTAAAGTTTAGAGAATAAAAAAAAGCTAAGATATTTTTAGTATATTCTGTACAAGATGTATACTATGATATTTCTATCAATTTTTATCCTAATTTTATGCTTCGTTTAATCTTTATCCTACTTTTAATTTCAATTTCGATGTAAATCCTGAATTATATGCATTTTTGTTGTTTTTTTTACAATGAGATTGACGATATGGAATTACTTTTTCAACGAAATTGGTGAACGAGCAGTAGAAGAATCTGACCAAAATCTCACTTTACTTGCATGTAGTGTCCAGCTTCAAAATTATAATGGTAAAGTTGATTACTTATAATTTTTTTTATAAAATACCATGGTTTAGTATCACAAAAGATTATTTGATGTTAATTTTGGTATTCTAAATTTACGTTTTAGGTACATTACATTTGACATCCGGAAGGTACACAAGATTATATATCATCCACAATGACTCTACTTCCGAGAGTGAGGGATAGCTCAGTTGGTAAGAGCTTCCCTCCCGGTTCCAGGTGATCCTGGGATCGGTTCTCATCCCCGCCAATAGTGACTCATATGAAAAAAAAAAAAATATGACTCTGCTTCCGATGCTATAGCAAAATGGTTAGTAGTAGTACACTATTTTTTCTTCTATTTTTATTATAGTAATAATGTTTTTTTTTTTTTTTTTGTATTATAGATAAATAATGAATTAGTCGATCACCACTTATTACTTAATACTTGGGGTAGCATCATGTCATCACGTATTGTAATACCCGAATATTTTAAGATTTTATCAGATATATTTATGGCTAAAATAAGATATTTTAAATTATTTTATAAATTCAATTTTATACACTATTTTGTTATCATATAAAAAATATCTTAAACCCTATTTTATATCTAGTAGGACTCTTGTTTACCAAACTATAAATATTTGTTAACCTAGCTTAATTATTAATCTTTCTTATGTATAATAGTCGTGATTTCCATCTTTATTCCTAACAAACAAAAAGGATCTTGTCTTTTAGCCAAGATTAATTTTCCATCACCATACACCACGCATCATCACCAAACCCAATTTCCTAATGTAATTCTTTGATGATCAATCTCATAATTATATATATTATCATTACTTTAGAAACCCATCATGGTTTCTCATGTTTTGCGTGGATCGAAGATGGAGTTGCTGTGGTTTTGCACAGAGTTATTATTTGGGTGTTAATTCTTGAAAGGTAATCACACTAAATCATATCAATTTGGAGACGTTTGTATTATTTTTATTATTATATGTAATCACACGAAATTACTATGGAATTGTTTGTATAATTATTGCTTTATATTATTATTGTATAATTTGGTATTTATATGCTTGAGTTTATATGTATGATTGATGTATATAATTTTATGATATAATCTGATTTAATTTTCTTGTTATATTGTTGTCTTGATTGATTGTGTTATTATGCTAGGTTATTTTTTTTTATGTTGTTGCTATAGGGTGTATTGTTATATTGAGGTTTTAGGGTTATTAATGCAGAGTTTATTTTCAAGTTGTGAGTTAACACTACAAGAAATAGGCTTATTTCCGACGGACTTCTTCCGACGGGCAAGATAATCCGTCGGAAATTCCGACGGAATATAAATCCGTCGGAAATTTCCGACGGATTTTCTACGGAATTAAAATCCGTTGGAAAATATAGGCTTTCCGACGGAATTTTCCGGCGGAACTAAAATCCGTCGGAACTTTCCGACGGAATATTCCGTAGGAATATTAATTTTCCGGCGGAATTAAAATCCGTCAGAATTTTCCGACGGAATATTCCCTCGGAAAATTAATATTCCTACAGAATATTCCGTCGGAATTTTTTTAAATAATAAAAAAAAAAAACCCTAAACCCACCCCCATCTCTCCGCCTCTCTTCTCCTTTTTTTTTCTTTCTTACAGCAACCCGCCTCTCTTCTTCTCTTTCTCTCTCCTCTCATTCTCCTTCTCCTCTCATTCTCCTTCTCTCCTCTTCTAACTCATTCCTTTCTCCTTCTCCTCTTTCTCCTTCTCCTCCTTCTATTCATCAACATCAACAATCGCAACAATAACAACCGGAACAACAACAACAACCGGAACAACAACCGCAACAACAACAACCGCAACAGCCACTGTCGCTCAACAACAACAACCACTGCCGCTCAACAACACTTACAAGGTCGGAAATATATGTAGATCTAGGTTTATTTTTTAGAAATTTATGATTATAATGATTTTTATGATGAAATTGTAATATAAGTTTTTAAATTTTGTAATTTAAGTTTGTAATTTTGCGGATTTTCGGACAATATAATATATAAATTGTTTATTTCGATTTTTGTGGTTTTTGTTCCGATTTGGTGGTCTCGATTTTGTTTGATTGGTTTTTGTGGTTTCGATTATTTGATTTTTTCGGTTTTTTTTTAAGTTTTTGGTTTCGATTTTGTGGTTTTTGTGGGTTGTGGGGGTGGAGATATGGTGGTTGTGGGGGTTGATTAGGGGATTTTGCTCCCACCAATCGGAATGCGCCACGTGGGCCAATCAGGTCCTGCCAAGTGTCCCCCAGTTGGACCTCTCAGGGCTTGCCACGTGGCACACGCTTATTCGTCCACCCTGGACCTATTATGTCATGACACGTGGCATACTCCATGCCTAATGGAGAAGTAGGCCACCTAGGCCCAACTTCCGAGGGAAGCCCAATCAGCCCAAGGTTAACCTAAACCTAGGATTGGCACGTTTCCCGAGGTTATAAATACCTCCCTTAATCCTCATTAAGGGGGATGACGCAGTTTACACACATTAAACACTCTCACCTAGAGAGACCCAATCACTTTAATTTCTGCATTAATTACTCCTTAATCAAGTACTAACTTGACCGTCGGAGGCGGATCTCCAATCATCCGGAGCATCCGTTTGTTTTGCAGGTACAGGCGTCCGGTTCCAGTCTCGGAATTGTAACTCTCCCGCAGGACATCAGAAAACCCCGAAACAGGGGTGGCGAGGTGGAGATAGGGTGGGTGTGGGTGGTGTAAGGTTCGTGGTGTGTGGGTTATTTGGTGGTTCTGGGTTGGGTGGATCTGGGCAGGGTAGGGTGGGGTGGTCTGGGTGGGTGGGTCTGGGTCAGGGTGGGTGGATCTGGGAAGGGTAGGGTGGGGTGGTCTGGGTGGGTGGGTCTGGGTCAGGGTGGGTGGATCTGGGCAGGGTAGGGTGGGGTGGTCTGGATGGTGGCTCTAGGTCAGGGTAGGGTAGGGCAGGGTGGCGTGGTGTGGTCTGGGTAGGGTGGCGTGGGGTGGTCTGGGCAGGGTGGCGTGGGGTGTTCTGGGCAGGGTAGGATGGTTGGGGTGGTGGTGGATTTTTTTTTTATTTTTTTTTATTGCTATTTCCGACGGAATTTCCGTCGGAAGTTTCCGGCGGATTTGTATTCCGTCGGAAATTTCCGACGGACTTTCCGGTGACCGGAACTGTCCTTCCTACGAGGAAATTCCGTCGGAAAACACTGTTCCGACGGAAACAACCATTTTTCCTACAAAAGGTCTTCCGACACCACGTTCCGACGGAATTCCGTCGGAAACAGTGTTTTCCGACGGAATTCACGGTGTTTCCGACGGATTTTTTCCGCTGGAAATGGCCTGTTTTCTAGTAGTGTAATTATATTTGGGAACTAGTATTTTGCTCTATAAGTGTTGAGATATTTTATGAATCGAGTATGTCATGTTATATAATTTGGGAACCTGTGCCATTATTGAGATACTATTTATTAGCCAGTGAATGGTGATTTGATCAGACTATGAGATCAAAGGTTGAGAATTATTATTTTATTTTTGGTTTGAGGCTCGGCGTTAATTACCTTAGTCCTTGGCATGTTGGTAAGGAGATAATGATCATGAGTTAAGAATGAGGTACAATCTTTATTTATATTTTTCTATGGTCCCCTACAATGGGATTTGACCCATATTGGTCATGGTTAGAGGTGTTTTCTGGTTATTGAGAGTATTCAAGTTTTTATACTTGTTGGTTTATTTATTCGAATTACCCATGTTCAAGGCTAGGTATTGAACAAAGAGCATGACACACTTATTGGTTAGATGAGTTTATTGAGTAAAGGATTGTATTATTATTTGAGGTTGAGGTTGAGGTTGAGGTTGAGTTTGACAAGGTTATTTTCAGAGTACGGAGTTATTTTACCCTTGAGGTGTATATGTGTAATGTAGTTTCGAACTACATTGTTAAAGTGAGTTAATTATATTAATTATTCTATTGTTCTTTGTATTTTGATAAGTGGTGATTACTCAGCTTTTTGCTGACGTGTGTGTTTGTTTTCTTTGCTACTTGTGTTTGCGGCCATGTCTTTTTTTTTATGGTGGCCCTGCGACGATCTATTTTGGAATTTGTCCTTAATGGTGAGCAGTCAAGTTAGTCTAAACAGGTTAATCGAGTGATCGTAGCTAAAGGAGCTCAAGTATTTCGATTAGTCTGTTATAACAAGTTTGTAAAGTTGTATAAATAGCTCACCTAGTTTATTGGGTTGTATTTATTGGGATTTTGTAAGCCTTAGCACTTGACAAGTTGTTGAGTGTGGCGGTAATACCTCCGATTTAGGTGTATGCTTCCGCAATTTTATATAAAGGTTGTTTATTTTTCTTTAATTCTTGTTTATTATTCGTAAGTAAATCGGGGGTGTTACACGTACATTTAAGAATTTTATCCTAATTAGAGTCACCAAATCAACTGCCACTTTGATATTAATTTTTTTATATGGCCAATGTGTTGCATAAAATATCTAATTCAATCTTAATTTTTTTTATAGGTATTGCAATGATACCTTTGCTCTAGCAAAAGCTAAATGGATACAAACCTATGGTCTTTCGTTGTATCAGACACTTTTGATATCAAATGCCCGACGTACTACAACATACAACTTTCCATCAAGGCCAATAGTAATATCTTACCATCTTACAATATTAACATAGATTTACTTTTCTAATAGTATTATTTATTAATAATTCATAATTTATTATTTTATCCTTCTCAAACCGTTTATATTGGTTTATACAAATTACATGTTGCAATTGTTGCACTTCATAAATAGTTCAAATAACATTTATTATACATTATAGGGAAATGTATATAGAGTTCTTGGAATGTTGGTTGATATTAATGACAAAAGCTTCACATGGTATGATGCATGCTCGATTTGCAATTATAAAGTGAATTATATTGTTGATCAAAGGACATGTACAAATTGCTACAAAAAAATATTTTAGCCATGGATATTTATAAATTAATAAAATATAAAATATATTTTAAAATTTATCGCATAAACTACCCACGTTCAATATACAATTATCAACAATCCCTAATTATTTGCCACTATTGTTATCCACTTTATTTATTCATTATTTTTTAAAAACAAAACTACCCACTTCTTTTTTTCGTTTTTTTAATATACAATTCTCTCAATACTAAAAAAAATAAGAAAAAAACCATTTTGTCAAAAGTAGTTTAAAGATAACCGTATATGCTAATTTTTAGCTGTAAAAAAGAAAAAATAACTATATTATATTTTTACATTTATCAAAACTGTCACAAAAAAAAAACCATAGCACGTAACTTTATTTATTTATTTTTGGATAAAATAAAAACATATCACAAGATTTAACATTTTATACTCCGTACGTTAAAACATTTCTACAACATAACTTGGGACACTTTTTTAATTACAAAAAAATCTTTCAGCCATGGATATTTTATATTTTATAAATTAATAAAACAAGCTCGGAAGCGCACGCAATGCGTGCACGATTTTCAAGGTGGCAAATTCATATAATTTACATTTTGTTAGAGTTTGATTCAGTAATTTTCAACATATCAATTATATTATTCGTAAAAAAGTAGAAATGTTGAAATTAAGCTGAAATTCCCCTTGGGTCATCCAGGTTCGAAACTAAAAGTTTAATTGCTTTAACCAATATGTTAACCATAGCAAATCATTTTACATAAAACTTTCTATTTGAGTTAAAAATAAAAATTTAAAAAAATAAATAAATTAATTAAAAACCCTTTTACTTGAAAGTTTTTATTTAAAGAATATTGTCAAGGACTTCAAAACGTTATGTTCTTAGAAATTTGAAGTAATAAATAAAAGTTGAAATAAAAGAAATGACTTTTCCTCATTTAAGGTAAAAAGTATAATTAGTCCTAAAAAACTTTCTATTTGAATTAAAATATAAATTTTTTAAAAAATAAATAAATTAATTAAAAACCCTTTTATTTGAAAGTTTTTATTTAAAGAATATTATCAAGGACTTCAAAACGTTAGGTTCTTAGAAATTTAACGTAATAAATAAAAGTTGAAATAAAAGAAATGTTGTCATTCCCTCATTCAAGGTAAAAAGTATAATTAATTCTAAAAAAAGGAGTTTTAAGTATAACTATTAAGCTTGATAACACCATTTTGAATAATAATTTTTATTTCCAAAAAAAAAAAGAGTTTAATCATAGTACATCTTTTTTTTTTTTTTTTTTTTTAAAAGTAATCATATATTTTTATGTATACAAATATTTTATAATAATTTTATATTATATAAAATATTTTGAAAAGATTTGACACAAAAAAAAAAAAAAAAAAAAAACGATGATATAATTGATTTCACTGCTTTCCCCTTGCTTCCCCCCTTCATTCACGATATTCACAAACAAAAAAAAAGAAAAAAAGAAAAATTTCGCTGCTGCCGCCGCCGCACTGCTGCTGCCACCAGCCGGTTTCCCCTTGCTTCCCCTTCTCTTCTATCTTTCTCTTTTCTTGTTTAATTTCTTTAAAGATTTAATCTTTATATGATTTGATTATGCATGATTTGATTATGCATATACATGATGAAAGATTGCAAATTTATTGAGTTTATGATATACTAAGTACATAATTAATTTTCAGGTTTTATTAATTGAGAAATTAGGGTTTCGAAATCTTGATTTTTCGTAGTTTTGGGCTTAAAACGTGAATGAATTGATTTAACTAGCTACTTTGTGGTTAAATATGACCCTAACTTTAATTTTTGATGATTATAAATGATTTTCAGTTTTCCATAAAAGCTGATTTTGGGTTTAAACTATTCAAAACTATATTTTTAGAGTTCAAATTAGGTAATGGGTTGTTAAAATAGCATGTATAAAGTAAAGTGATGTTCTAAAATTTGGTACATAATCTGAGTTTTAGTTGTCTTAGCATCTTGTATTATGATGAATACAATGGGGTGATCTACTTAAGCAGAATAAACCATATATATTGTTTGATCTAGATTACATTTCACATGAATGCACAAGGGCTCTCAACCCAGGAAATACTTAATGTTAGGTCACAAAGTAGAAAAATGACAATGTTACAAGTGTAGTACACGTTACTTTAAGAGGCCATCAAATACTAAATGATCTAGCTAAGTCAATGTAAAAAAGTGATATTACACAAGTGATGACTTTCATGTAATTATCGATGAAATTTTATATTTAATTTATTCTTTGTAGATGGTTTTCTTTTAAAAAAAATCTTTTGTTATACATAGCCGAAATAAAGTTGCTCATGAGTTAGCTCACTTTCAAGTTTTAAGTGTAGAAAATCGAGCATAATTTATGAAAAATCAATATCCCCGGAAAACATTATGGTCTAGCTTCTAAAGCCCCACTAATACAATATCGCGTACATATAAATCTAGTTTCAACTAATTCAACAACACTTCACTAATACGGAGTACAACATTTGTGCTCATTATTCTAGCAAAAAGATTTTCCATCAGTGTTCTCAATTTTTTCCCAACAAAATTGGATTTTTTCACTTTTACAAATCGTACTATGACTTATCCATTGGAGCGGCTTCAGAAGTTTCTCATTTCCATTGAAGCAGCGTTTAAGATAAGATGTTTATTCCTTTTTTTTTATCTGATTATAGTTAAAAAAAATTCAAATTGTTGTTATATTATAATTCCAGAATTAAATTAAAAGCTTAAATCTAAATTTGATTTTCGAAATGCTGCTGATTCGTAATCTCTCTCTTCAAATTACAGAATGAACCAACAACAGCGTAACTTGATTTTACAATCTTCCTCCAACTTCGCACCACCCAAAGGTACAATCTTTCCCCAATTTCCCCTTCAATTTCAATAAATTGTTTTGAATTAATCAAACAAGAAAAGTAAATTTGTTCTTTCAATTTGATAATAAAAACAAATAATGCAGGGGTGAGATTATTGTATGGAACAGCAGGGTTTAGAACAGATGCAACCCTTTTGAGATCAACATTGTATAGGATTGGAATCTTGGCTGCTTTAAGATCCCTTAAAACTCAATCATTGATTGGGTTGATGATCACAGCTTCCCATAATAAGGTTTCTGATAATGGTGTCAAAATTGCTGATCCAAATGGTGGAATGTTGTCTCAGAATTGGGAACCCTTTGCTGATTCTCTTGCTAATGCTGCTGATCCTCTTCAACTTCTTCAGGTTTATATGCTAATTATGTTGAACTTATTTTTAATTTTTTTGGTTTTGTTTAGTTTGAACATAGAAAGTTGGAATTGTGTTAAATTTGCAATTTGTTTTTGTCGGGGTTAGTAAATTAATCTAAGTTATAGTTTGATTATTATCTAATCCGGATTGAAAATTATCATGTTGCCTAGATTTTGTTTGACATTGGAGTGATTTGAGAATACCCTTCATTAATGTTACTCAGACTTGATAGAGGCATATGTCCAAGTAATAGACTTGCCTATTTTAGAAAAAAATATCAATGTTTTTGGTCTAAAGTGATGTTTAAGTGTTGATACTACCTATGTTTTGTGTCAAAGATCTGATATGGGTACAGGGTACTTCAGTTGAGTAGCATAGCCATCATATTATATTTGATAATGTCGTTGATAATAACACTATTGTTGAAGTTGGTATATTGGATTTTGTTGGACCTATTTTTCTCTTTTGTGGCTTATATTGCATATGCTGTAAGTTTGCAAATAGGATTGTATTGAATATAAATTTATCAATACCCATCTTGTATTAGTACAATTTTTATACCTTGAAGAAAGACTGTTGTTTATGGGTTGTTGCTAAGTTTAATTCATATTTCAAAACAGCTTATTGAAGAATTTGTGAGGAAGGAGAACATCTCATTTGACAATGCCTATTCAGCAGAGATCTTGCTAGGAAGGGACACCCGGCCCAGCGGAGAGTCTCTCCTAGAAGCTGCAAAGCAAGTAATACTTATCTCTTCATGAGCAATCTGTTGATACAGCAATGCCAATTATGTAGTTCTTTGAATTGTCTCCGAAGTATTAAATTATTAAATTATCTGCTTATTCTGTTCAAGGGTATCAGCTCTATAACTGGTGCAATTTACCACGATATGGGAATTTTAACCACCCCACAATTATATTGGATGGTCCGTGCTAGAAACATGGGTATGAATTCAACAGAGCAGGATTATATTGAGCAACTCTCACATTCCTACGAGTTAATGTGCACACCATGCAAATCTTTATTATATTTCTTCTACTCCATTTTTTTGAACAATGACAACACAATTACCTTCTTGAATCACTCAATTTATACTACTGTCATAATTGGCTCAGGTGTTTAGTTGAGTTGATTCCAGACGGAATTAAAGGGAGAAAATCTTATGATAAAGTGGTAGTTGATGGGGCTAATGGTGTAGGAGGTGATAAACTTGAAGTTTTGAAAGACATGTGCGGTGGTCTATCAATAGAATTAAGAAATTCCAGCAAAGGAGAAGGTATTCTGAACGAAGGAGTTGGAGCTGATTTTGTGCAGAAAGAGAAGGTCATGCCTTCTGGGTTTGGCCCTAATGATGTTGGGCTGAGGTTAGTCATCTCTTTTTTCATTTGGTTCTAATCATTAGTATTGTTTTGTTTTCAACTTTTATCTGGTGGTGGTTTTGGAACATGAAGCCTCCTTTTAAAAGGTTTTGGGATGAATTGGTGTAATTTAATTTGGTTCATCTAACTGGAGATACATTTTATAGCTTTATATTTTGGCAATGTCAAGATCTCAATTCTCTCATGGTGTAGATCATTTAAGTACGAAGAGCGCTGCTTTTTTGGCTTGGATTGATTAAAATTCTGGATTCTATGCCAAGCTTAATATAGGTTTTTCTATAAAATGGAATTTGATAATCATGTAGAAAAATAATCTATGTTTCTGCTTGATGGCATTATGGAAACCAAGAAATCTGATTTTCAGGTTTATAACTCTGTTTTGCCTTTTACATACATTGCTATCGATAAATTAGAGCCCAAACTTAAATAGCGTACTAGTACTGTGAATGAAAGGTGAAAAGAAAAATTCTATAATTGAAACAGACAAGGTAAATTAAACAAGCAGTTCTTTAGGCTTATTGCTATTGAAAGTAATTTGTTATCTCTGTATAGTTTCATTTCATATTTCATGACTGAAAAGTATTCCAACTTCAGTTTTCGTGCTAACTTGCTAAGTCCTCGTACTAGATTTTCCATTTAAAACTTTAACTAATTAGTGTTGAAGTAAATATTGATTCTGGTTACATCTATGAAGTATTCATTTTTATTAAGGGAAATGTTCAACCGTGGAAGCCAGGCTAACTGCTGATGGTTCTAGCATTTCAGGTGTGCAAGCTTTGATGGGGATGCAGATAGGCTTGTATACTTTCTTGTGCAACCAGACAGTAAAGCGATTGACCTTGTTGATGGGGACAAGATGCTATCATTATTTGCTCTATTTATTAAAGAGCAATTAGATGTTCTCAAAGACATTGAAATTGAAAAACCATGCGAACCTTATCATCCACGTCTAGGCGTAGTGCAAACTGCCTATGCTAATGGGGCATCAACCGATTATCTGAAGAACTTGGGGTTAG
The DNA here is from genome assembly GCF_001683475.1 of Chenopodium quinoa. Classification (NCBI taxonomy): domain Eukaryota; kingdom Viridiplantae; phylum Streptophyta; class Magnoliopsida; order Caryophyllales; family Amaranthaceae; genus Chenopodium; species Chenopodium quinoa. The sequence continues at coordinate 252,142 of NW_018743920.1, read as the reverse complement.
ATGTTGTCTTCACTCTGACTGGAGTGAAATATTTACATGAAAAGGCTTCTGAATATGATATCGGTATATACTTTGAAGCAAATGGCCATGGCACCATATTGTTTTCTGATAGTGTTCTATCTTGGTTGGAGGCTAGAAATAGTGAGCTCTCTTCCTCTTCTACAGGTCAGTTAACGTATAATGTTATTGCAATTCATACTTTTATTCTCCTTAATCAGACTTCCTAAACAATGTTCCTTACCTTTTTCAGGCTCGGAAAATCAAAAGGCTGTATTGAGATTATTAGCTGCCAGTAAACTAATCAATCAGGCTGTTGGTGATGCTTTGAGTGGATTGTTATTGGTAGAAGCCATCTTACTACATACAGGATGGTCAATTCAGAAATGGAATGAACTCTATAAAGATCTGCCTAGCAGACAGCTTAAGGTGTGTCACTGATGAATTTTTCATTGGAAAGTAATTGAAATATTCTCAATAACAGAATCCTCAACTCTGTTTGCTGGTTTCATTTCAACCTTTGAAAGTTTTTCTGAGAGCTCTTGATCCTTTTTGGTTTCGTTGATTAACTGCAATGACTCTTAGGTGAAAAGTTGACTGAGCTTTCACTGCATTCTAAGGGAAATGTGTCTTATAAAAGGAAATTACAGAGTAGATAATTTGTTAGATTAGAATTGTTTGTTTCTTAAAGTTGAGTACTGTTACTATATACTTTGTATAGTTAATTAAGATATATTCCATAAATCTTTGCCAATCCTGGTATCACCATGATTTACATATTTAGCTATAAACTCACTCTAAAGTGGACATTGACATATTAGTTCCTGCCCTCTCATTGTGAATTGTGTATTCTTTTTTTTTAGCTGTAGATTATTTACGTTAATCACATCAGTCCGTAAAAAATTTCTTCTGCGTTGGAGTATCAGGTCAAGGTTGTTGACAGAACAGCTGTTGTCACTGCAAATGCCGAGACTATAGTTGTACAGCCCGCTGGTATCCAAGATGCGATTGACAGTGCAACTGGTAAAGCTTTCACTCTCTAGAAATCTGTATTCAAACTCTTTTATGAGTTGGTGAAGCAATTTTTGGGTTTGTCGGTAGCTTTATTCATTCCCTTTTTCTAATGGCAGTTTTTTTTTTTTTCCTACTATCTCTGAGTGATCAGCTAATCTTGACTTTTTTTTTTTTTTTTTTTTTTTATTTCTTTTTCACAAGAGCAGCAAAGTATCATCATGGACGATGTTTTATCCGACCATCAGGCACAGAGGACGTCATTCGGGTGTATGCAGAAGCCACCACCCAAGAAGAGGCAGATAATCTAGCTAGTGATGTAGCAAAGCTCGTAGATCAGTTCCTTGAATTGGGCAGCTCTCATTAAACAAATTGCCGGCTGGTTTTTGTTGTTGCAGGATTAGTTATAACATGGGAATTGCCTGCTTGTTTGCCTCAGTCAATCCCCTTTTTATAGATCAACGTCAGGGATTCTCTTGACATATGTATAACTGAATTAATTGTAAGTTTAAAGGTTTTACAGAAACAGGTTTTCCCCTTGATAACAGAAGTGGCATTACCAGATTTTTTTCCTCAATAATAATGGCATTTTGCTTGCATAAAAAGCACCATATTGTCAATTGTGTGATGTATCAAACTATCAATACATATATGTCTTATCAATTCATGCAAGTTTGATAAATGGCATTTGATGCTAAATTCTGTGGATTTGATTTTTGATAACTTGGCAGCTTGGCCCATCCTTAAAATGTTATAGACGCCCAAAAATTTTGACATACCATATTTTCTCCTTTTACGAAAAATAGTACAATAAAAAATGTTTTATGGTAAAATTATGTTATAAATTTCGAGTATGTTGCCTATTATGCTTATGCTGTCTATAATTTTGTCCTTTGTAACAAATAAATGTTATCTTTTTAATTCTAAAAATAAAATCAGCGTGATTTTTGTATACCTGGCCATATTGTGTGGCCGGCTGAGACAAACCCAAGCATTGACCGGGTAACAACTGATCGTCCAAGTAACCCTGATCGATTGAGTAACCCTTGATCAACCATTGACCGGGTAACCACTGATCGTCCAAGTAACCCTGTACGATTGAGTAACCCTTGATCAACCAAGTAACTCATGGCCAAGGCCAAGTAATCTCGATCACACGGTGTGACCAGCCACATATGAAACTTTGTGAAATAAAATATTATCTTTTTATATTACGAATTTAATTCATTTTATAATATAAAATTCAAGTTGTAAGCCAGCGAGTATCACAAAGTTTATTAGATAAATATACACTTAATAAAATATTTTAGGGTTTTTCTAAGCTATACGCCTAAGATAGTCGAGTTTCTAAAGTGTACCCATGTTTTTCAAGTTTCTAAGCTTTGTCCTTCAACTGCTTATCAATACTAAAATGTTCCCTTATTAGTTGTTTAAAAGTTAATTAAGAATGTGATATCGTGGCTTCAGTTTTCGTTAGTAGGGTTGCGGTGACTGAGATTTATTTCTTCTATCATTTCCTTACCTTTTATCATCTTATTATTAAATTTATAGTTAACTTTAGGTGACGTGGAAGTTCCAAAAAAGGCACCATTCATTAATAGCAGTGATTAGTGAGTTGAGGGACACAATTTAAAAATTTTAAAAAACATAGATACACTCTAAAAACTCGACTACCTTATACACATAGCTAAGAAAAATCTAATATTTTTTTTTTAAAAATACAAATAAACCGCACGAGCTTCGTCGAGCAAAAATTGTTAAGTGAAGTAATTGGTTTTCTCGATAGAATTAGAAGGATAAAGAACAAAGAAACCCTTCTACGTTTATTTCTCCCACTTTTGGAGCTTTTGCATCCCTTCCATCTCTCTGTCCTCCATCAAGCGTACTCTCAATACGCCATTGAAGCGGCTTGTTAGCTTTTCTCTCCTCCATTAAAGCAGCTTCTGAGGCAAGTTTTTTTTCTTTCTATTTTGTAATATTCGAATATCAATGTTAATCGTTATTTTTATTGCCAGCTTAGTCAATTTTAGGGTTCTTGATTATTGAACCATTGATTATTATTACTGATTTTACGAAAGATTATGTCTAGCGATTTCGTTGCTAGAATTTTGCTATTCATATTCTATAGCGAGATGAATTTATCGTGATTTTTCGAACCTACTTTGATAATTGATTCAATTTTGGTTGTTAATGTGTTGCGGGCTTTTGATATATATTCCTCTAATGTTGAGACGGAACTGTGAAGATGAAAATTATCCATATTATTTTGATTAGATTTTACAAGTCAACTAATTAGGGTTCAAATTTTTTTTTTTTATTTTTATTTTTTGGGTTCTGGTTTTTAAATTTGGCAACCCAATAATAGCCTGTGATCTTAGCGGAATCCTATTTTTGATGGGGGAGGTTGCTATGGAGCTTATAATGTGATACTTTGTATAAATACTTATATTTACTTGAAATATGTTAAGCTGATAATCATCTTCAGTAGCTTTTCATTTTTTTTGGTCATGTAATTGGCGGAAGTTTAGTTCTTTCTAGCACCCTTCCCCCCGAGAAATTCTTCAATATGGTTTAAATACAGCTTGGCCTTTTTAAATCTATTTTCAACTTATTGCAAGAGACTGTGATGTTCTGCTACTAACAATTGGTTGTTAATTGTCGGTTTTTTTTTTTTTTTTTTTTTGGCTTATGTTTGTTGTGGTGTGACAATGTCTAGGTTAAAGCTGATCATTTATAAATGGCGATATCTACATTGAGTGCCACTCCTGGAGTTTCTGTGGTGTTATTACCCCCAGGTTTGTGAACTTTTTTCTTTTCAATGCTCAAGTTAAATTGACTTATCTCATTGGGGTCTTCATCTGTTTGGTTGTTGGATAAAATTGTATATTTTGGGGAAGTTTTCGTGAAAGTAGCTAGCTGAATGATGTTGATTGAGATTATTTTGAGCTGCCTATGGAGTTAGCTCACATTACAAGGTGAAAGTGAAGTTTTAATAGCGTTTAGTTATGCCAGTAATCTACACCTTTATCCACATCTGAACCCTTTGAGAGTTTGAGGGAGGAAATATTTTCTAAAATCTGTACAGTAACCAATTTTTACGGAAGATCCCTTATGTGGTCTTTGTTGATAACAAAAGTTTGCTTTATATTTTTTGAGGTTCTGTTGTCTTCTACTATTGTTTTTTGCCAAGATGGCTTGGTGGTTTCTGCTTGTTCTGTGGTAGCTAACGGTAATACTTAATTGAATAGTGAGGTTTGATTCTCCAAGGAGGGGCCCATTAAAGCATGGTGTAGCGGGGATTGGTAAGGTGTCATTAGGTTTGAATTTTGAACGGAATTTGGGAAGGCTTGAAAAGCTATCATTATGTTTGAGTCACAAGCAAAAGTTAACCCCTATAACCAGAGTGCGTTCTGCTTCTGTGGTCTGCTCAGCTGCTTTGGTAAGCTCCTTCTCCATGAACCATTTGTCACTTCTTTGCCTATCAGAATCCTTTGGTTCTTTTTGCAATTTCTGTGATAATTTTTTGATACAATGATTAAAGCTTTAAATGGTAGAGTCTAGTACATTTGCATGTGAAACGTCAATGTTACATGAAAAACTTCAATTTTGGAATGGATGAACTGATTGATGCACAGTTGCACACAGAGCACATAAATGCTATTTTAGTGAGTCCGTCAACATACTCCTGGAGTTTATTTGTAAAACAGATGGGTTTTTCCATGAGTGTGAAAATAGATGGGCTATTCCACGAGTTTGACGATTTTAATCAAGTTGTAGATCTCTTGTTCTAGTCATCAGTTCCATGCTTTTATGTTCAGCTGTAGAAGTGGATACTTTATATACTCCTGAAGTTGCTAGAAATGCATATTTTGGATATTAATGGTTTTGCAAATTGCAATCCCTATTACTCTGAATAATCATTACTCTGAAAAAAAAAGTAAGGACTGTGAAATTCGTAGGGGATAAGTTTTGCTAATTTTTTGTAAAACATATTTTTATACAAAGATATAAAAATATAGTATGTTGGTATAATTTAATCTCAGAGATCTTTTGTAATATTAGTTGAAAACTAGAAACAATTCTCAGATCGAAGGGAACTTCCACTTTGCTTGTTCAGGGGATTCTTCTTAAAATCTGAAAGAGTTTGGATCAGGTTGGTGCAGGTGTTTAGAAGAGGGAATAGACCTTGCATGTTTGCACAATAAGGCAATGCAAGAGCTAACTCTTCACCATCAACTTCTGCAGTGTTTGATGCTCTGTACATCATGCTCAATTCTTGAATTATAGTTTTAGGACTCACCTTTTCTGATGACTTGTTAAAGGGTCACGTGACAATAGTTTACTTGTTTCATGTTCTTATGTTGCCTTATATGATCTTTATAAATAGCCATGCTAAACTATATCTTCCCATATTTTCACATTTGTAGAATGCAAGATGTGGAGCGGAAGGACAAACTCAAACAGTAGAGAAGCCTGTTTCTGTAATTTCAAATGCACCTGGTAAGTTTGTCATTTCTGCAATTCACGAAATGGCTGAGATTTTGGATAGGAGTCTTGGAACACTGTCTGAATTTTTGCTTAGAAGAAAACAATGATTATAAAGACTCTCTAGTATATCTATGTGGTCACTTTAGTTAAGGGAAGGAAATGCATGATTGTTTGATTTTTGGCTCTATCTGCCTGAGGTATTTTATGACCTGCTGGAAATGTAAAGATAGGTTGAATGTTGCCTTTGAATGTGGAACATACAAATTTGGGTGATCACTGATCAGTTGTAAAATGTTACTTCAGGGAAACGCCCATTTCTGGAGTCTCTTGGTGTCATTGACATCATTCTTAAATTTGTTTGCAGGTAAAGAGAAATCACCACTGCTTGATGATGGAGGAACTGGATTCCCGCCGCGTGATGATGATGGTGGTGGAGGTGGTGGAGGTGGTGGAGGTGGTAATTGGAGTGGCGGGTTCTTCTTTTTTGGGTTTCTCGCTTTCCTTGGATTCTTGAAAGACCAAGAAAATGACGGACCCTATCAGAATTCTAGACGGAGATAAATTGTTGCGTCAAGTATCTTTATGTAGTTACTATCTTGCAAGTCTTTTACGTTCTGATTATATGGTCCGCATAGTAATTTTCTGTAGCTCATGGGGTGATGCCCATAACGAAACGATGTATTGATTTGGCAACAAATGAGTTCCATAGTTGTTCCATATTGTATCATAGCACTGTATCATTTTTCACAATCTTTTATCTTTTAGGTCGAAACAATTCGTTAGTTCATCTAGCCACCAGTCACATACAACAAACGATATCAACTATGTTAGGCATAAAAAGTGGTAATAGCTTGTAGCCTTAACTATGACTAAAATCATAAATGTTGCCCCTGAGTGTTAAGTTGTGTTACCCTCGCATACAAACCAATCCGAATCTGCATTCGATATCAATCAATACCTATTCATCACTTCAGAACTTTCTTAAAAATCACTTTAAAATCAATATACCTATTCTTGACTTAAAAATCATTCAAAATATTTAGTCAATATCATTCAAGGTTGTGTCAAAATCAGTTTCTTTCAACTGGTTGTACGAATGACCAAAGTTCCAAATCCAAATACTGGTATATCAATTCCTTGTTCAATCTAATATCTACGTATAAACATCCCCATTCTCCAATGTTCATTTATAGCATTTTCTATTCACCTTATTTTCACTTATCTAAACTTAGTTTATCTTATTTAAATTTATCAGAATTTATTAGACCTTACTAGAACTTATTTTAGTTGCAATTTGAATTTGGGTAACTCTATCAAAACTTATTTTCCCTAAACTTATCTTATCTAAATTTATAAGTGAAAATAAGCGGAACAGAACAAGACCTTAAAGCTTTGATACTTTTTTTAGACAGGAAGAAAAAAGATTTTATTGATAAAAGATAGTCAAACGACACTTACAAACAATTCCAAAGAAATCTAACATTTCAAACACAAGTACATAACACCTTAGAAGTAATTATATCGCAGATTCAACCAACAATCGCCTTAAAAAAAAAAAAAAAAAAAACCTTCATCAGCAACAATACAAGTTGTGAGTTAGCACTAATTCGGCTTGAGATCCACAAATACATAGTCGTTGGGTGAAAATACTCATATTGTTCTCTAGATGCTTACGGAGATTATGAAACTCTAGATCTTTAATCTACGCAAACGAACAAACACAAAAAATTAAACACAATAGAAGAACCACCATCTCAAGGATGAAATCTAGTTATTGAAAGCAATAAAAAAGTTTTTGGGGCTTACCACCGGTATGTAAGAACACTAGTGAAAGCCCCTACAAAGATTCACAACTGAAACCAAGAATAAGAGAGAGGAAAGAGAAAGAGAGAAAAGGAAGAAAAATGAAGGAAAACATTTAAAAAAAACAGAAGAAACCTAGCAATGGAATGGGAGAAACCTAAAGAGAAAACTAGAAAAACCCTCCCAAGGAAAAAACCCTAGAGGGAACGAATAATGAAATCATAGTTACTTTTAGGGGGCGTTTGGTTCGCGGAATATAGGTATGAGGTATGAGTTTAGAATGACTAAAACCCATACCATATGTTTGGTTGTCAAAAGTAAGAATTTTAAACCCATACCTCAAACCCATGAGGTATGGGGTTTAGAAACCTTGGGGGGTGGTGGGTTTGTCCTATTCCATTCCCTTAGGTATCAAATAAAAAGAGGGAATGGTGAGAGATTTCATTCCAAAATGGAAACAAACACATGGTATTAAGTATTAAGTTCCAACCCGATACCACTTTAACCCCATTCCTGATTTCAAACCCATACGACCATACCACTCTGCGAACCAAACGCCCCTTAGAATACTTTTTAAATTAAACGCTAATAAATCACTTCATTATTGATTTTCCCTTAAGACTTGATACATGTGACACCTAATTATTGCTTTTTGTTATTATTATTATTATTATTATTATTATTATTATTTAATCTTAATAGCCACATAAAAACACCAAAAATAACCAACATTGTGGAAATGAGGGAGTATTTAATACTTCATGCTAAGGATACCCATTGTACAAAGAAATTATAATTCTACACAAATTGAAAAAAGTGTGATCAAAGAGTAGATATCATGCAGTTGTGAACACAATCATAAAACACCCGGTTACAACCAATTAACATCCTCTTATTTATTTTTTCCCGATACAATTCACATTTTACAGATTTTCTTCGATAGTATTCACACTCTATAATTTAGTCACACATATAGCCATATAGGTAATAAATTTGCACTTAAAATAACACAAATAGCCATATAGGCAATAAATAATAAAGTGGTAATTTAATAAATTAATAGTCCCACATTAGGTAAAACTTGAAAATGTCTATGTACTATACACCCTTTTAATAACTTTAAACTAATTAATTAATTAAAGTATTGTACTTGTATCCCTTCCAAAAAAAAAAAGTATTTGTATGGTTCAAAATGTTTTTTTTTTTTTTATCTGAAGTTAAAAAAAAAAAAAAAAAAAAAAAAAAAAAACCAAAGTGGATAATGGAGTGGCATCTCCACCACTACTACCACCATCCTCCACCATCCAAGGATGTTTTATGTCAGTCACGTGTGTCACGTGCGAAGGACAGGTTTTTAAAAATATATATTTTTTTATTAATTGTGTGAGAAACAAATAATTTATATCCATGACCAAAAAAAAAAGCCAAATATGGTGGTAAATCTCTAGATTCACTCCCCCTTTTTCTAGGTGAAAAAAAAAAAAAAAAAACCAAAAAGTAATTAATGATTTTAATTTTAATTAGCAAAGATAATCGCACACATTCATACTCGAAATAACGGCCATTTGACCCACTAATTAAAATCCCCGCAAAAATAATTTCTTATAATCTTATTACCCTCCAAAAAATATATAAATATTAAAGTAAAAATATTTATTTTTAGCGCAGAAAAGGGAAGAAGTTTGGGAGAAAGAAAGAGGAGAGAGAAAGTGAGAAGAGACATTTCATTTCTTATAAGCACAAATCTCAAGCAACTATTTATTTTCTTCCTTTTTTTTCTTGATTTTTTATTTATTTTTTTCCTTTTTTAATTTTTAATCTGGGTATATAAGTACGTAAATTAGTATCATACAAAACAAGGGTTGTGGGAGTGGACACTGAGTTATTATTATAGTCTCAATCACTTGCAACGGCTATTTCTGAAGTAGTGAGATTTTGGTTTTTGGGGGTGAAAAAGTTTGATTCATCTTATGGATTTATATAATGATAAGTATGTTTACTGTTATTTGTTCTTAATTTTTGTTTTTGATTTTTTTTTTTGGGATTATTTGGTTGATGGGGTTGGTTAAGGAATGCAGTTTTTATGATTGATTTTTCTGGATTTTGTGGGTTGATTTCTGAATTTTGCATAAAAAAATGCTTGATTTTTTTTTTTTTTTTTTTTTGGGGGGGGGGGTGGTTTTGATATGTATGAATTTTGGGTTTATTTGCTTGGTTTTGGTTGATTTTTGAGTGGTTAATCAGTTTTTAGGATTTGGGTTTTGACTTGATTACTGGGTTTTGTTGGATTTCTGAAAAAGTTAGGTTAATTTTTTTGGTGGGGTGGAGGGTTTGATTAGTAGCAGTTTTTGTGTTTTATCATGAAATTCTCAATTGTTTGTATGTTGGGCAGGAATTTGTGTATATTAATCTACATCTTGTTGTTGATTTTGATTTTTTCTAGCCTTGCTGCTTGGATTTAGATGCTTGACTGCATGCTGTACATTGGATTGGGATTTTAGCAAAATTTAGACATATACATCGTACATTTTGCTTGTTTACTTTAAGAATTTCAACAGCATGATAGCATTGCTGTATGTGAATTTGCATTGAGTGGATTTGTGGTGTTTTTCGTTCATAATTGCTTTACTTGTTTCGATGGGATGAAACCGTTGGGTTAAATCGTGCTATCTTGGTTTGGATTCATGTTTCCTTTGTTTCCGACTGTAATTTGTGTTGCATTTAGTTTGGTGTGCCTCTTATTAAGTAATTTTTAGTTTAATTTCATTGTTAATGATCTTTTGTTGTGACGAGTTTGATTGTTATGATTTGGTTATAGCTTCATATAATGATAGAAATGTATCTGATTTTGGTGCATCTTTTTTGATACTTATTAGGGAATCATGGAAATGGCCAGGGGAAGAGTATCTCCTTAGGAAGGATCCTAATTGTGGTGAGTTCTTAATTAGCCAATTAAGCCGTAAATACATTTGTAATTATTAGATTTTTTTGATGATATCTTATTAGTTCATTCATAGCAGATATGGCCAAGGCTAAATGTATGTTGAATGGTATGACTGTAACCCAAAATGAAGAAGACATTTCATACATGATTGAGGAATCCACTCCGATTAAGGCTTGTGGTGACTTGGCTTATCAATTTAGTAACTCTGGTGAGACTTCTATCTTTCAAACAAACCCCTTCAATTGGACAATTTTGTGTTTATTATCAAGTGTTTATGACACTGTTAGTTACAGAGATTATGAGTAAAACTCCTCATGATGGTAAAGAGTACACTTCTCAAGTTAAGCGACGGCGTGTGCTGGACTTTGATAATACTGCTGATGATATTACATCCTCATACCTCAAATCCAAGGTCGATTCTTGACTATTGCTTTATTTGTGTAGTTATTAATGTATGAAGTAAGAACTGTCTTTAATTAACGTATGTCCACCTGTTTTTATGTAATGCTGCTAGAGAACAATGTTCTGAGGCTTACCTAATAGGAATCTATTTCCTTTGTCCTCCTCTTCGTAAATGCGTTTTATGTTGCAGATACTCTGTCAAATACTTATGATCTACACAAATTATTCATGTATTTTCTATTCTCTTGGCACTTGAGCTTTATCTCTAGTGAACTTTTGATGTATTTTGGCATCCAAGTGTCTTTGGAACTTATGTAGAATTGTGGACATCAAATTCAGCATTGTTTGTTTTTCTGTACAGGAAAGGATTGATTCTTTCGATGACATTGATATACTACCTGAAATGTCAGAGTGGGAAGCTTGCTTGCAAGGTTTGCTTCTTTAGTCATGGGATTTGAATAGGGTTTGTGCATTTGTTTTATGACTTATATTTGACAATCTATTTTTTATCAGAGGATTTGTGTTTTGAGGATTTAGTTCAATCTGAAGCTTGGCTTGCTGATTGCCTTATTGACACCGACATGAATACTAGCTCCGATGATGGGTATGTAATTCACTTAATTTTTCAAATTCATGGTTATTTTCTTGATCTATTTGTTGCTCAGTGTGCTTGAATGGATCCCATTGAAATGCAGGAATGCTGCTGTCACATCTGACATTCAAATTGGTATCAATGGTATGCTTGATGCAAATTTGTGTAGTGTTCGTAAAGAAGTTTGTAAATACATGATCCTTGGTATTAATACCGATTTGTGTTTCCAGAGGTTTGCAATATCACACCTGATTCAGGAACCAGTATGTCACAGCGACCAGTCAGAAGTTCTCGAAATGTTATTTTTAAAGGTACTTTGCATTTCTTCTTGTGCTTTGCGTTTCAGTGACTCAATTCTTGGGCTTAATACCTATGATGCTTATACCTTGCAATACTATAGATGGGATTTATCTGACTATTTATCATCTGGTTGTTAATGAAACGCAGGCCGGAAGTCTTTCATGAGAGCACCAGCAAAACTTCCTTCCTCTGTTGCTTATCCATTTGATTTCATTAAACCCTCTGGAGTTCGTGGAGATGTGACTCTGAAAGATATAAATCAGCGGATACTTACTCCACCTCCATCGAAAGCCAAGCAAATTAAGGAAGACCCTGCCTACCCTACTTCAGCCTTTTCTGGGAAACCTGTTGTTGGAAAAAACCAAAATCCCTACTCAAGGAGGAAAAGGTAGCATCACAATTATGAGAACAAAAGGATGAATGGTAAGCCATCTTCCCATTTCCGCGGCTCCATTTTGCCCTTTTTGCTCTTATCATCCGGGGGCTGTGAAATGGTTTGGCATTATATTGCATGGTCAGGTTAATTATATCTATGCATTACACAAATGCACAACACATGGAAGTGTTAGTGCACAAAAAATGCAACTGTTGCAATATTGAGAGCTGATTTTTGTGCAAATCTTTTGGTTCTTCGGGCGGCTACAATTTCAGGGGTATTCTTTAGCCTGTTACAATATATGTAGCTTAGATTTTATAAATCCCTAAATTATTTTGGTGGTCTGTACATGGTTATCTATTGGTTCATGAAATACAAATTTCTTGATGTATCTACTTGATGTTGCTTCTAAACATTGAGATGAAAGGAAAATAGTTGTTTTTGAGGTAGAGATTTGCTTCTTATTCCCAAGCATTAATTATCATTGAAGCTTTTTTAATTATTGCAAATAATTGGTTTTAGTAATGTTATTTGGACCCAAAATTATGTGAAAAAGGAGGGTATGACATACAAGAAAAAGAAAGGACTAGTCCAATCAATGTGGTATAGAGTCAATGCTTTACTTGCATTTGATTGGACTGTTATAGGCTCCTTGGTTGGACTAATGTTACATATTGTAATTTTAATTTACGTTAGAATCGTGGTTTATGAGGAGTTTAGCAAAATTGGCAAGATAGGGGTGGGACTAAATTTGGGTCCAAGGTCGTAAAATTATTAAATTAACATTTTTCAGAAGCAGTTTAGGAAGCAATGAAAGTTTGATCTTCGGTTTGGATTTGGCTTAAGTTGTATCTAATCATAAATTCGATTTTGGATTTTGATTCCAATCAATTCCAAAATTTCTCTAATCATTTTTCAACCCAATTTGATTTAGAATTAGGGTGGTATTTTGATCCAACTTAATCATTTAAATTAATGATATTTCCCTTTTCTTGACAGGGCATCTCACTAGTTTATTGACCTTATTTTTTTATAATAATTTATATTAATATATAGATACAAAATTCATTCTTAACTAACCTAATTATCGAAAGTTTTATATAACTCTAATAAACCAACAAATTAAACCGAAAAAAGTCTAAACCTATAATTACATCCGTGTATTAATCATTTTAAAAGAGTTTACACCCTCAATCAACTCAATCTCATATGATTCAATAATGATCACATTCATATTAATAATTTGATTTGGATTGGATCAAATCCAAATATCATTGCTAGCACTAATCAATCACTTTTTACCATTATTGTAGGAATTTCAATATTCACTCATATATATATGTGTAGATTATATTATAACTAAATAATTTAGGATATTCATAAGATGAATAACTCTTAAGCCTAGGATTTTTTAGGGGACGTTAGCTAATAAACAAGCTCGTTGATTTGTTATAATAGATTAGATATATATAGGACGAAATTATAATGTACACAATTTTATCTAATGAAAAGTCGAAGATGCATGTCCTTCACACATCACACACACACATATATATACAAACTACCTTAATATTGTACTTGAGATATTAGGATAAACAAACATCCTTCTATTAAAAACGATAATTCTTTGATTGAAATTTCACTAATTAATCTCACTACTATGAAGCCTATAATTATGATTAGGATAAGTGTATAGAACGGATTATCTTAATTCCAAAATTTTAGGAACCAGTTTGGCTAGTTCCTATTCCGATTTGACAACCGGTTGTGCTCAACCTTAGTCTAAACACCAATAGATATATCAATGACCTAAAAAATAGAGTAAAATGTGATTCAACAAGTATTTTGGTCCTCCACCAACTGTACTTATCTCCTGGGAATTAGAGATAAAGTTGTGGGCATGCTTGCCTACTTTGAGGGGAAATTAAAAAAATAAACATATTGAATTAATTATTAATACTACACTAAAGAAAAGACGTTGGAAGTTATATTGTTAAATTTTTGTACTTTGTTTCTTTTTGTGTTTCCACCTTTGTTTGCTTTGACACTTTTATAACTTTTTTTTTCTAATTATTTTGCAAAGTTAAAGTTGGTTAGTAGCTTAATATGGCAATTAAAATTTAAAAGGGTTTTATTATTTGATTAATTTGGTTTTGGTAAAAGTTGTGGAAGTTCATTGAGATGCCCAAAATTCTCTTCTTTGAGTTGTCATTTTCTGATAAATTTGTAGCCTTTTCTTTCTTGTCACTGTTTATTTGTGGGACAATTCATAATTTCTTATGTAATAGTGGTTAGAATTTTTAATGCTATCACGTGTAACTTGGTTATTTTAAGTAGGGTATATGTGTATGTACTCGTTCGGATTAATCGTAGTAGATTACGTGGTGGTTTGATTAAACATAAGTGTATTAATTAGTTGTAAGTTTTCTTGTTTGTAATTTCATTTTTTCTTGAAAAAGGTTGTTAACTTCACCAATTTAGAAGATATGAAAACAATTTAGGTAGCAATTAGTTTTTTTACTTTTTTTTTTTTTCTCGAAAGAGTCATACCCTGTATTTTTGTAATCAAGCTTTACAATTATTTACTTTAATTAAGTGTCAAATAGACTAAAATTTATAGTAATTTATTTTCAATAACTTTTATAAATAATTTGACTTGTAAGCTCAAAATACCTCGTGTATTAGCATGAATACATTCTAATTCCTCTCATTCCAAAGTCATAAAATATCCTAGTGCAATCACAATTACTCGTGCATAGATGCATAATCCATTTACTACACACGTCTAACGTACGGAGCATGTACCATCCATTCATGATTCATCCTCAAAGATATACTAGTTGTAAAATGGAATACTGACAGAATTATAAATATATATAGGTAACAAATATTGTATGTGGACGCCACTAAGCATTGCTTTCAACTTCAACTGTAAATGTAAATGAGTTGAAAAGTCAAAAAGAAATGTTTATGTAATTTGAACGTGAAGCATGTCAGCTTTACCAATATCAGTATTAGGAGGAGAATATAGCATGGGCAAGATGTGGGAATTTGTACTTTGAAAGTTTTGATTGCTTTAAACTAATGCAACTTGTGTTTGTAATGTTGTTGTAATATGCTATCAATATGTCCTATACTTTAATTTGGGTCGTGTTTAGGAGGATGGCCCAAAGCCTTCATGTTTAGTAATGGCTAACTAATAATTTGCGTCAATTACATCCTCAATAATCAAAAGACAACCGACATGCCGTCCAATCGTTAGTAGAATATTACAACAGACTCAAACGAGCCAACTCTATACATTACAGAGTATCTACAGATTCACGATAAAAAGAGAAGAAAAAAAAAAAACTAAATGGGAACTGGCTACACTAGAAACTCAATCACCTAAGCAACATCTTCCATCTTGATACATAATAAAACTATACATAACTGTGTTTTTTCATATGTATAAATCACAAATATTAATGAAAATGAAGTTTGTGAACAATGAAATTTAAAGTATATTCCGTAACAATTTTGTGAAACGGAGGTAGCATTAGATTTAGCCTTTAGGAGGTTAGAGATAATTTTAATGGCTCCCTCTAATCCTCAATCCTAGAAAACTTTTGCATCAACCTTATAAAGCCGTTGCAATCAAATAAAAATGGAGGGAAATAAGTAGTCAATTGAATATTTGAACAAGGCTATATTTGGTAGCCCATGGGCTCTGGCCAATCGGCCCAAGTACCCAAGCCTGTTATAATTCTATCATCTTGCATGGCCCAATTGTTCCTGGGTAGGCCCAATTGTAATTCTTAGCATAAGCCCAAATGAGGCCCAACTTAAATTCTGTGCTTTAGCAAAATATAAGGCCCAAAGTTAGGCCCAAACCAGGAAGATTGAACATGTTGCGTAAAAGGTTGATTGAATTTGATTTTCCGGATTAAATGGGTAATGGATTTGGGCGGCAAACGTTTGGTTTATATAGAAACAAATTGCTGACTTTGATTTTCCCCAGAATTATTCACGGATGAAGAATGTCTCGAACCCAGAATTTAACATACGAAGGTATTCTGAAACAGAGCGTGCATGCTCTGACAAAGATCCGTTGCTAAAACAGGATATTCGGTAATTTTGGGAGTTATGGTATCCTAATATCGGGTGTCAATTAGTTTAGTTGGTTTAAAATTTTAGAGTTTGTGTTTTAAATTTGACATACGTAAATGATTATTTTTTGTAATATTTATTGTTTGTGCCTCTCTTTAAGATTCTTTATAGAATTAGAAAGCTTTTACAATTTTTGATACCTGAGTATAATTAAAGGAAAGCACATTTTGTGAGGGTGTATGCACATAATGTCATTTACGTCATGCATAACAACTGCATGATATAGAGTATAAGATAATGTGCGTGTACAAGTATTCCATGTACACATGTCTTTTTAACGCGAGAGTTTTTCTAGCCTCCAATCTCCATTGCTAGATTTTTTCTGCTTTTTTTTTGAAGGTTTTCCTTCACTCTTCCCCGTTTCTCTCTTTCTTCTTCATCTCTTTTCTTCTGATCTCATTTGTGAATCTTTATAAGGGCTTCCACCGATGGTAAAGCTCCCCAAAAATAATTTTAATTGCTTTTAATAAATGGATCTCATCTTTAAAATCTGTAAGATGGTGGTTATTCTATTAGGCTTAATTCTACTTTTATCGTTTGCTGAAGATTGAAAATTTAGGGTTTCATAATCTCCAAAAGTATTTAAAAGACCATGTGAGTATTTTCACTAAAACAACTATTCGTCAGTGGATC
Organism: Chenopodium quinoa; assembly: GCF_001683475.1. NCBI lineage: Eukaryota > Viridiplantae > Streptophyta > Magnoliopsida > Caryophyllales > Amaranthaceae > Chenopodium > Chenopodium quinoa. The sequence continues at coordinate 235,447 of NW_018743920.1, read as the reverse complement.
TCAAGCCGAATTAGTGCTAACTCACAAATTGTATTGCTTTAGATGAATTTTTTATTAAGGCGATCGTTGATAGAATATGCGATATAACTAGTTCTAAGGTGATTTGTACTTGTGTTGGTATTTTAAATTTCCTAGGAATTGTTTGTAAGTGTCGTTTGACTATCTTTAATTAATGAAATCTTTTTTCTTGTCAAAAAAAAAAAAGTAAAAAAAAACAATCACAATTATCTATAATGGAAATTGATCAACTTCCTAAAACTGAAACCTAATCAACATGCTTTAAATTTGGTACAAAAAAACAGTCGAGGCTTGGATAGTTTTCGTTAGGCACGTCTTTTTTTTAGCCAAAATGTAGACTTGATCCTACTCCTTGCCCCAAAAAAGCCACCACTTTATTTTTTTTTGTCAAAAACTCGAACAAATTTGTCCCATGAGTTCAATTATCTCCATTATATAAGTCAACTTCTAAGAAGTTTTGTGCCTATCTAATTCTATTATCAAATACCCGAACAAGTTTGTCCTTGAGTTCTATTATCTCTATTACATCAATCAACTCTTGAGAAGTTTGATGTCTACGTAAAATACCTAAAATGTCATTGTTTTGAAAGGTGAAGCATATTGCATTCAATCACGTATAATGAGCTACTTAGTAGTTTATTAGTAGTATAAGGTAACTCTTACAAAATTACCTTTTTTTATTTTTTTTTTTTATTTTTTTTAAGGTATTCTTAATTTCTTATCAATTGCATAAATCCAACTGTTAGATTATGTATATAATCTAGTGTTTAAGTTTGTATTTTTTCTAATATAATATATCCTTAATCCTAACCCTAGTATACTCTTGTATATATATATAGATGTTTAATAAATGAAAAAGGCACAACAAATATCTCTCATGTTTTATAAATATACTTTATGAAATTTAAAACAAACATTGCTCGTATTTAGATCACTACTATAATACAAGTAGTATAATTCCTCTTCTCCATCATCTATCCGAGGCACAATATATCTTTGTAGTAAAAGAACATTATATGAGGAAAAGCATATTCGATTATCCCACATCAAATTCTTTTACGATCTCATTATTCATTATAAAATAAAGCACTTCATATTAAACAATACTCAAATCTCATTATAAAACAAAATCAATTGTATAACTTGATATTTTCGTAAGCATCAAACTTCCCCCCTTCTCCTTCTTTCAACACCCAGTAATATCATCAGTTTGAGCACAGAAAACGCATAAAATTATGTCAAAGCTCTGAAACCAATCAACAATGGCGTTAATTTATTTGACTTTCTCTCTCCTACTATTTTCTCTCTCCTCTTCTTCAGCTCAAATCCCGACCACTCTTGATGGCCCGTTTAAGCCCGTTACTATGCCGTACGATGTCAGCTTGCGCGGCAACGCCGTCGATTTGCCGCCGTCTGATATTAGGGTTCAGCGCCATGTTAATGGGTTTCAACCTGAGCAGATTTCTGTCACTCTTTCTTCTGATTATCATTCCGTTTGGATTTCTTGGATCACAGGTTCGAATTTGATTTTTGGAAAGTAATTGAGCTGAATGATTGGAAGTTTTAGCAAATTTGAGCTATTTTTTGTGTAAATTTGATTATTCTTTGTTGAACTTGAGCAATTGATTGCAGAAATGATTGAATTTGAATTTTGAATTGATTGCATGGTATTTTAGTGAATTGATTTGGAAAGTTTGTTTGCGAAATTGTTTGATGATGTTGTCATTTATTGCATGCATCTTAATTGGTTACGTAGTTTCTCTATGTTCATTTTTCTAATTAGTGGTTTCGGGCCGGGTAGTCGGGTTGATGTAACAACACGAAATAATTAATACTTGTATTGCTTAAGATGCAATTTGACGTTAATTTGAATCAAGGAAATTGATTTATTAAACATATATGCTGTGTTTTTATTCATGATAGTGATGATGTCAGTTTTAATTGCCAAATTGTTGTAGAAAACTATACTTTAGACATAATTAATGGTTAAGAATTTGCATGATTGTCTTGGTGGGTCTTATTAAGTTATGCCAATTTGAGGTTAGTTCTGTAATAAAGATTAAAACTTTTGATAATTTTTTAATGAATTCATTTATTATTTACCTTGCTTGTGATTTCTGATTAAAATAAACATTTGAATATTGAAATGAGTATATATATCTAATCTTGCAAAACAACTTTTTGATCAAGCATCATGATTTTGGAACTGATTGTCATGTAGATGGAGTAATTTGAACTAATAACGCGACAACTAAATCTGTTAGTATTAAATATTAAGTTAATGTCAAGCACTAAAGCTGATGTATGGTTATTTTTAGATTTATGTAGTGGGTTTTGTTGATAGCATCATTATTATTGTAGACAGTAGCAATGGTTCTATGTATATGAGTGTAGATTTGGAACACAATTACACAATGATGCTTAAGATATGTTATTAAGATGCAAATGCTGGATGATTCTTTTTTTTAGGGGAATTCCAGATTGGATATGACATAAAGCCGTTGAATCCTGAATCTGTCAAGAGTGTTGTTCATTTTGGGGCATTGCAGCACACATTAACTCATGAAGCAACTGGATATTCTCAAATTTACAGTCAGCTTTATCCTTATGAAGGCCTTCAGAATTATACTTCTGGAATAATCCACCATGTTCGTCTCACAGGTATATTGGATTCTAATAATTATGTAAAACTTTAGTTACCCTGGTGAATTAGGGTTAGAATTTGAAAACCTTCCAATTTTGCATCCTCGTAAAGTTAATACAATATCATGTGGAATGAGAAAGCAAAGGTAGAAACAGCAAGAACTTTAATTGGAAAGGAAAATGTCTAACTATGGGTTTTATCATAATGATTTTTACAACCAATAAGGTATTGGCCTCTTTGTAAATGTTGTAACCTTTCTGTTAAGATTGATCTCCTCCTCCGTATCTTGTTTCCTTGCATGTTTATCAATAACGTATTACTTATGAGGAAAGTAAGATCCTTTAGAATTATAAGGATAATGTTGCTGGAAAGAACTAATGTGCAGAACATGATTTTAGAACCATGTTACTTCAGTTGTTATTCTTATTCTTGATAGCATTGTTATTTAACCTCACACTTGTTGTACTTGTATATTATGCCTGGAGTTGTATTATACTTCATAGCATTAAACCTCCACGAAAGTTTGGCAAATTGGTTGCACATTCTGAGCTCTGTCTGGTCTTTTTCTCTGTGTAGGGTTGAAACCTAATGCATTGTACTACTATCGATGTGGAGATCCCTCAATACCAGCCATGAGCGGCCTGTTCCATTTCAAGACTATGCCTATTCCTGGACCTCATAATTATCCTGGAAAAATTGCAATTGTTGGTGACTTGGGTCTTACATATAACACAACAGCCACCATTAGTCACATATCTAGCAATCAACCAGATCTTCTTCTCCTGGTTGGTGATGTGACTTATGCAAACCTGTATCTCACTAATGGAACTGGCTCTGATTGTTATTCCTGCTCTTTTCCAGAAAGCCCCATTCATGAAACGTACCAGCCCCGTTGGGATTATTGGGGAAGGTGATGCCAACCTCATTTCCATATCTTCACTATATTGATTGTGGCAGAAATCTTTACACTTGCAGATATCCTCCTATAGTTATGCTGACTTCCTATGAAATGATTCTTCACAGGTTCATGCAGAATTTGATATCTAGGGTTCCGATAATGGTGGTTGAAGGAAATCATGAAATAGAGGAACAAGTTGATCATAAAACTTTTGAAGCATACAGTTCCCGATTTGCTTTTCCATCAAAAGAGAGCGGATCAACATCTACATTTTACTATTCGTTTAATGCCGGGGGAATACATTTCATAATGCTCGGGGCTTATATTGCTTACAATGAATCAGGTATTCTGAGTTCTTTTGATTATGTGATTTTCTTGCATCTAAAAGTGAAAATGTCCATTTCTAACTTGTTCTGTTCAGCTGATCAATACAAATGGTTGGAGAGAGACTTGGCTAAAGTTGACCGAGATGTGACTCCATGGCTTGTTGTTGCATGGCATCCACCATGGTACACTTCTTACAAAGCTCATTACAGAGAAGCAGAGTGCATGAGAGTTGCAATGGAAGACTTGCTATATTCCTATGGTGTAGATGCAGTCTTCAACGGACACGTAAGTACCATAATGTCACATATGATACACGCAGAGTAGAACTCATTGGATTAGATTAGTGATCCATTTACTACATACCCATCACAACTTAAGAGCAGATATGTTAATTTAAGCCATCATTGAATGATTGCATTTGACGGACTTGAACTTAGTTCTTTTACATAGATATGACAATTAGCTTTAAAATTTGTGTGTTATGCTATTGCAAGCCTTCATTGAGTGAAGGCAGTCAGCTGATCAGAGCACAGTTCTTTGACAAAGGTAGACATGATGTTTTTTTTTTTTCCCCCGTAAGTGAATGTGTCTACATAGTCAAGGATTCAGAATTAAGTGCAAGTGCACTGCTTGCAATTGGCTGTTATCTTGCATCTCTTCTTTGCTTTTGTTTTCCTACAATCACCTGAATTCTGCCACACTGCTGAATAACATTGCTGGATGCAACTTCAGGTACATGCCTATGAGAGATCAAACAGGGTATATAATTATACCCTAGATCCTTGTGCTCCTATTCACATCACAATAAGGGATGGGGGTAATCGAGAGAAGATGGCAGTTGAGCATGCTGATGAGCCTGGAAATTGCCCTGAGCCATCAACGACTCCAGATAAATTCATGGGTGGCTTATGTGCTGCAAACTTTACGTCTGGTCCAGCTGCAGGCAACTTCTGCTGGGATCGTCAGCCAGATTTCAGCGCATACAGAGAGAGTAGCTTTGGCCATGGAATTCTAGAGGTTTCCTTTTCCCTATTCTTATCCTATTTATTCTTGCAGAATTTTAGTTCATGCACTTAATTGTATACATGCCTGATGCCTCCCATTCAAGCCTAATAAAATCCTTCGTGGTTATATGATTTGCAGGTGAAAAATGCAACTTATGCCCTTTGGACTTGGTACAGAAATCAAGATAGTGAGAAAGTGGCTGGAGATCAGATTTACATAGTGAGGCAGCCAGATGCCTGCCCTAACCAACGCAAGGTAACTAAAGGGTGGTCTGATGCTAGATAAATTACTCGGAAGCAATGGTGGATATTTGTTGGGCGTGTTGTCTAAATTATGCATATATATATCATGGCTTAGTGGGTACATGTCCAACTTTTACATTAAAGTTCAAGGTATCAAATATTGGCTCTTTATTAATGGTCCAAGATTAGCCACTGCTCAGAAGACTCGGGATAATTGTACTCTGGTAGGTTAGAAAAAGAAAACTCTCACGTTGCCACCCAGATCTTAGACTGGTGATAAAACGCGGCCCCAATTCCATAGGCTGTAGGTAGTTTTGTATTGAAGAAAGTCATGGAGTATTATAATGGTGGAGCACCTCATTTTTTCCCCGATAGGTTACTTCTGGCATTGGCCAATATTGTTGTTGTATCATTAGTGATTTGTTAGAAAGATGTAATTTGGAGTATGCTGCTTTTGTACATACGCTATTGAATTCTAATTATAATTTACCTCATTTACAGCGTGAAGTATTTTTTTCAGATGTAAACTTGGCCATAATGTTGATCACTGTCTGTCTGAAGCTTTCTGTAGGTATGATTTGCTCTATTACCCTCTTACCTAACGAAGAGGAAAATAGGATCAGAAATAAGAGAGCTAAATTAACACATAATTCCTCAATTTTCACAAGCTCCTGCAAGAATAAATGAACCTCCTGCAGTAGGATATCGGTACTAACATGTTCCGTTTAACTGGGGAAGGGATCTAGCTACAAGATGGGATACATACTGTGTGACTGTTACTCTTCCTCTTCACATAACTGAGTCTAAAACGATTAGAGATGAACGATAATGTGAAGACGAAGATCCAACAGCTTTACAATTTTGTCTTAGATTTCACCTTTTGAATCAGCCCCAAAACCTTGCATTCCCATACTACCGAATTTAAACCAAGATGCTGTGCAATCTTCAATCTAAATGCGCCAGCCAAAGCCTTAGCCACCTCCACTGGCCCTAGCCTTCTTCTTCTTCGCTTCCATGGCTAACAGTTCCTCTCTTTCTGTCTCACCCACTGTGGCATTCTGATGAAAAGCAGCATCAGTAGTAGGTCTGAATATATCATATCATCTGTAACACACTTCACATAAGCATTACAGTCCGATAGCCTTTCGCAATTAGAGCTATCTTAACATCTGAATATGCCGCAGACAGAACCAATCCTTGACCGTTCCTCTGGGTAAACCACCACCACCACCATTTGACCTTAAACATTAGTAGGTGGTCTGAATATACCATATCATCTGTAATTTTGTAGTTCCGACCAATTATAAAATGACATACAACCGTATTTTATCGACAAGGTTACTTAATTTTCCTACTCATAGTTTGCTAATGAGATTAATGCATCTGTAGCTAATTTAGCTGAAGTAAGATCACTGATTTAGTACAAAAAAGTTGAGTTGACAATTTGACATTGACCCTTACTTTAGTTTATACGTTGTGATTTATGCATATTAGAGCACGTGAAATTTAATCATAAATTAGTGAAGTGTGAACTCGACCCACTTTAAAATATATGGTCGTCATGTAGTTATGTTACAGTATGATGCTCTCAACTACCAGAGAGTCGCAAAACTGCAAAAGAAAGTGAATTCATATACTCTAGATAAAGTATCCACACAAAATAATCCTTTATGTTACTCTTCTTGTCTTCTCCGTCCAACTTGGAAAACGAAATTCTTAACACAATTCTCCGTCCAACTTGGAAATTGAAATCCCTTTATCATTTTGACAAATTTCAGGTGAGACGAACTTCTGAAAACTCTTACAAAAGACTCACTCATATTTTGGTATAATTGTGGCTAATTTTATATGGTATACATTTTTTCAAATATCTTTATATTAATTGCAACTAATTTTTCCAAATATCTTGTAGTAAGATGGAACACAAGTGTTCTAAAAGTATGAGTTGATGGAACAAGTGTTGAATATTAGACCTCCCAAGTATCACCACATGTAAGTGTCCCACATTAATTGAAAAAGAGAGAGTTAATTACTTTATAAGGCTAAGGGGCTACTCCTCCTATTGACATATGGTTTTGGGATGGAACCTCCTTTGGACTTGTAAAGTGGACTCTCTCTCTTGGTTTGTGGGTGCGACTCAGACCCGTATTTAACCACTGCAATTGAGAGCTATGTTACTTGGACTTGGGTACCTATGTCTGACACGGGTACGTGTCCAAGCGTCCGATTTGGCTATTTTGTGAAATTCCATGATTTTGAACTAAAAGTGAAGTGTTCGGGTGTCATACCCATGTCCGACCGTCGAGGGTCTGACACGATATATGAGGTGAAATGAAGAGAGTCCGAGTAACATAAATTGGGAGAGTGAAGACTCCAAGAGTGTGAGATTCTGGGACAAGAAATAATAAACAAATGTTGATTTTAATGCTTCAATTTGAGTTTTCGGTTACTACTCATATTAAACATGGGATTAATTAATTATTATTTTTTTTTTGATAAAAACGTTGATAAATTTTTCTTTGGTATTAAATTAGATCCAGATTCGTCAAAGTGATTAATCTAATCGACAATGGTGCAATCGGTATTGGCATTGTACACCATACATGTGTCACGAACCAGTTAGATTCCATGATTTTGAACTAAAAGTGAAGTGTTCGGGTGTCATACCCATGTCCGACCGTCGAGGGTCTGACACGATATATGAGGTGAAATGAAGAGAGTCCGAGTAACATAAATTGGGAGAGTGAAGACTCCAAGAGTGTGAGATTCTGGGACAAGAAATAATAAACAAATGTTGATTTTAATGCTTCAATTTGAGTTTTCGGTTACTACTCATATTAAACATGGGATTAATTAATTATTATTTTTTTTTGATAAAAACGTTGATAAATTTTTCTTTGGTATTAAATTAGATCCAGATTCGTCAAAGTGATTAATCTAATCGACAATGGTGCAATCGGTATTGGCATTGTACACCATACATGTGTCACGAACCAGTTAGATGGCGACGGCGTGCGCATGGGAATGCCCCTCCTTGCCCATAACACTAGGGAAAGCACTTCAAATCTCTTAGTAAAGACCCACATATCAGCGTTTTTTTGATGTGGTTAGCCACACTGTGCGACAAGCTGACACACACACCAAAACACTGACCGAGTAACCCTTGACCGACCGAGTAACACATCGTGTGACCAGCCACATATGAAAATTTGTGTAACACTATTTGTAAGTTGTGACTATCATTTCTGAACGAGAGAGCGCAGCATTGATTTAGACCTTTGTTTATGTTTGTGTAAATTGGGACTTGGATCATTGGAAGGAGTACTTTGGACTTTGGAGTGAAGAGCACTGCAAGTTAAAACAGATGGTGCATGTCTGAACTCTTCATTTAAGTATTTATTTTAACCGACCTTTCATACGAGTACAAAATATAAGTCAATCGGTGAGATTACACTATTAGAAATAAAAAAAACACACTAAATTTTTTTTTTTTTGAAAATGAAAAAACAAAGAAAGAAGAAAAAAGGAAGACTTTTCTCAAATATATCATCCAAATCAAATGTCCATGATTAACGCGGTTCAATTTTCAAAAGGAAATTATGGTGGTTGAGAGTGAGTCAACAAAGTCATAATCATGCACTAAAACTCTCACATAGTCCACATGTATAATTTGACTTTCTTTATATAAATAACGCTCCAAAAAAAATCACAATTCAACAACCACAATATTTTCTTCCAAACTTTCAAAAGTTTAGCTAGGCCACAATGAAGGCAATCCAACCCACCATCAACCACCACTTCACAATCACTCGCCGCCTTCCACGGCCGGTTCGTGCTCAACAAGAACTTCTCTTCGACGACACTAACTGGTCGTCTAAGGCGTCTAACCCGGCTACCCGTTTAGCCAAATCACTTACCCATATGTTACATAACCAAATTGAATCCATACACACCCAAAAAACATTAACCCAATCTAACTATAGCACCATTTTAGAGGACAAGAGTAACACCCCTATATCATTTCCTAAGGATGATATATCAAATAATTGGGAGGAATTTCATGGTGCTAATAATTGGGACAACCTTTTAGACCCTATTAACCCCTCTTTAAGGCAAGAGCTACTCAAATATGGTGAGTTAGCTCAAGCAACGTATGATGCATTCGATTATGATCCATACTCCGAGTATTGCGGTAGTTGTAGGTATAACCGAAACAAGCTCTTTGAGAAGCTCGGGTTAACACGACACGGATATCACGTTACAAAGTACATCTACGCGACTTCTCAAATTGATCTGCCTAGATGGCTAGAGAAGTCGCAAGTGGCCGAGACTTGGAGTACGCACTCGAATTGGATGGGGTTTGTCGCCGTTAGCGATGATGAGGAGTCACGCCGCATCGGTAGGAGAGACATTGTAGTGGCATGGCGAGGGACGGTGTCTGCATCCGAGTGGTACGAAGATTTTCAGCGTAATTTGGAGACATTTGGGCACGGTGATGCCAAAGTAGAGGAAGGTTTCCTAAGCATTTACACTACGAAATTTCGATCTTCGAGGTATAACAAATCAAGTGCTTCAGAACAAGTTAATACATTATTACAAGAAAAGAGGGGAAGAAGTTAGTCTTACAATAACAGGGCATAGTTTAGGTGGTGCCTTGGCTCTGCTCAATGCATACGAAGCGGCTGCAATATTCGTCAATCTTCCTGTTAGTGTCATATCTTTTGCTGCACCAAGGATTGGAAACTCGGTCTTCAGAGACGAGCTACACGAGCTAGGAGTCAAGATACTACGCGTTGTTGTCAAACAAGACATCGTTCCTTGGACAGCAGGAATGGTCTTTAACAATGAGAGCTTACAGAATTTTGATGAGATTACAGGGGGATTACAGTGGATTCACCCTCATGCTGGTGTTGAGCTGAAGCTTGACGCGAGAGCTTCTCCGTATTTGAAACGAGGGTTGCAGTTGCTAGGACATCATATGCTAGAGACTTACCTGCATTTGCTGGATGGTTATGAAAGTTCTAAGGTGCCTTTTCGGCCTGATGCTACAAGGGATATAGCTTTGGTGAACAAAGAGTGTGATCTGTTGATCAACGAGCTGAGGATACCGCCTCGTTGGTACCAGGTTGCGAATAAGGGTCTGGTTCAGAATGCTTACGGGAGGTGGGTTAAACCCAAGAGGGATCCTGAAGATATACCATCCCCTACTAGTGAATCAGCTAATTGTAATGAAATGCAATATGTACTTGGTTATTGAATCATAATTATAGTTGTATATATAAGTTCTTGCTGGCACAATCTAATTCTTATCATACTCAAATCATGAAGCTTAAGGTTAGGGGGTTGGGGGAAGGGGTGTACGAGCTATTGCCCCGAATTATTAGTCAATCGTGCTAGATGAGCATGAAGACCCAATTTCAAAGGCGATTTTTGATATTCCTAACATATATAGGGATGTGTTAGAGTTCTTGACTAATTAGAGAAGTGATATTTTTGAGGATAAATTCCTCAAGATTGAATCCTTTTACCCATCTCGACATGGTGTTTTATCACCAGGAGGGATACAGGTAGAGGAGCGCGTTCACAAGATCAAAGAAAGGCTAACAACAGCATGAAAGGATAGAGGATCACTTTATCTAACAGAGTATTTTTCGACACAATTACACATAGGGGACCAATGCAGTCTACTTACTAAGCAGAAAACTAAACATAGTTAATGTTAGAAAAAGGGAGGGGGGTTCACAGACTGATAGTGAACTATCATTATTAATTTTCAACAATGCTTCATGTGATGTTTGTGCATGTATATCCTTTTCTGACTCAGCTTCCACTGATAATTTTCATTATCTATACAAGCAACTATGAATGCTGATTCAGCTTTTCTGATGATCATGAATGCTGTTTTCTGCAGCACATATGCTAATCAAATATGTGGGCTAACCACATTTCAAGTACACAAATTCAAGCAACTATCCTTATCTTGCTACCACAAGTCCACAATGGACATCCTCCACCAAAAGCGGCGAAGGGCAAAATCACAAGTTCATAAAACAAGGCGACACCAGATGTTATGTTACTATAGATGATCATGTTCGTAAGAAGATTCCCAGGATTTCGAAGATGCCATACATATCTCCGATTGAATCTTAATTTATGAGTATTGTCAGTTATGATAAAGCATCAGTAACCTTGTTTTGTTTGCCAGACAAGTACCGAAATTTCAGCTGATGCTGATGCTTGCACATCTCACAAATTATAGACTGAAATAGATCGTCCACCAAACAGATCACTGACTCATATCAAATTTTAAAAAATATAGAAGATAATATTATATTATAGAGGTTTGATCCAGCAACGGACCTTACACATATAGTTTCATAAATCTACTATTGACTAATAAGATACAGTATACATACACAAGCAGATATCATTAACCATGAGATAAAAATAAAGGAAAAAAAAATCCTTCCTAATTCTCGAATGGCATTCACAACCCTAGACTGATAAACTTGAGCTGAAGTTGGTTAGACTGTATTCTCTTGACATATTCAGATATTCATCACCAGTTTCCCCACATTATGCAAGAGTCGAGTTTTTACAGGCCAAGATCATAATAATTGAAGCATTACCCTTAAAAGATATCCAAAATCTCCAAGATGAAATTATTGCAAAGTGGACAGTTCCCCCTTTGAACAAACAACTCCCTTGAACATAATCTGCAAAACGTATGGCCACAAGGAATGAACGCTGCACCTTTATGCCTCACCATACACACACAACAAGAAAACTCTCCTTTCCCCACGTCCTGTACCTCTTCTTCCACCTCCACCTCTTCCTCTTCTTCCTCTTCCTCTTCTTCGTCATCCAACCTGTACGTAGGCCCACTAATCCCAGCTTGTCGATCTGTTTCCTCCAACAAATCCATCAACGACATTCGCAATGGCTGGTTTGCTGGAGGCCCCAGATTAGGGATTCCTCCTCCATCCTCGTCATCATCAACCTCATCCTCATCTCCACGAGGGGACACTTCAATTTCATCATTCTCATTCCTACTTCGATTACCCTCATCTAGCTCCCTTGACAGCCTCCTACGAGTCTGCTCCCTCTCAGCAGCCAAAGCCGCAGACAGCCTGAAGCTACTGCCACCCCTAGGAGACCCACCACTATCAACCTCCCTCAAGGTCAGATCATCAGCTGGAACAGTATCAACTCTCCTGAGCGAACTGCTTCTAAGGGAGTTTCTATTCGCCATCACTTCACCTAATGATGATCTTGAGCTAGGTATCACGTCTGACTGTGGAACCGGCAAAGAAGATGTCCAATTCCTTGAATTTGGATTCTGATTCTGACTAAAATTCTGATTCCTCTTGAGCTTAAGGCGGTCTTTAAAAGACTTCCATGTCTTCTTTCCGTTGGGGGATCCTCCAGCACTTCTAGGGGTAAGGGTCTCGTCGTTATGAATAACCTCAAGGAGGGTTCGGACAACTATATTAGCTGGTGGTGGTGATTTCCTGTCACTATTAAGTACAGCACCCAGCGTGACGTTTGACACCCTTCTTGGGCTAGTAGTGCTATTAACTATGGAAGAATTATGGCTAAATTCGCGGTTGATTGCATCAGATAGATCGGCTGCAATGAAGGTGTCGCGAAGGGTGGAGTGGTGGGACGTCAGTCTCCCAGAAGTAACAGCAGTAGCTACGCCACCACCGTCACTATCCATTCAATCTGTACTTTACATACAATTTTTCCCAACAAAACATACAATCAAAATCTCATTCATATTCTTACATTACAATCAATTGCATCACAATTCAATCAAAATATATCTCATCATAAGTAATTATGCAACATAATCATCATATTCAATGTTTATAAATCATAAAAAAAAAAAAAAATTAAACACAGAAAAACAAAGATTTGTCTTCATAGAAAATCGCGGTTTACATTTGTTTTTTCTGCTTTATATTATTGAGATTCACAATTCTGTTACTACTAATAAACAAATTAGAAACTTCACATTTTCAAATTCTATATACTTTTATATATAAATTGATAAGAAAAATAAAAAAAAAATTGAATCAAATTCTTATACAAATAGGACAAATTCACCAGAAAATAATACCTTAATAATTATCTCAAAGCATAGAAAATATTGCAGGAAAATTGAAAAATAAAATACAATTTTAGCTCAAATTAGTTTAAAAAATAAAAATAAAAGCTCACCAAATTTTTCATTGGTAAATTGCAGAAAATTAGCTGATAATGTAACTCAGATTAATGATGAACAAATTGTAGAAGAGCAAAAGATCATCCAGAAAAAAGTCAAAAAATGAGAATTTTTTTCATGAAATTCAAAACAGCAACAGTAACGAAAAGAGAGGAGAGAGAAAATGTAAGAATACCTAAATTTGTCCGTTATTTTGGATACAACCGCTTCAGATCTGACCCTATTTTTGTGCAGCTTCAATGGCGCCCAATTTCTGAATTTTCGGAAATAAAAATTGCCAAAAAAAAAAGAAAGATAAAATTCCCAAAAAAGAGGAAAATTAAAAGGGGAAATTAAAATTAATAGGAAGATAATAATGGAGTTAATTTTATATTTTTGGGGGAAAAATCTATGTTGTTAATATTTGTCTTTTGGGTATCTATTTTTGACTTTTGTTTGGGATTTTTATTTTATAAAAATGAAAATAATAATAATATGAGACGTTATCTGAAAATGTGTGCTCCAAAGTGGTGAAGAGATTTTTTGAGAGGGGACTTTTTGGAGTGGATGATTGAGTACAGAGAAAAATTAAAAATAAAGAAGAGCGAGTCTTTCTCGTTTTGTAAGCTCAAAACTCAAAAGGGCCTCAGATTCCCTTCTTTTTGCGCGACATGTCCTTTTGGTGACCCCTTTTGCGAGTATGGAGAACTCGTATACTCGATAACATGATATGCATTATGTTCTTAAAATTACAGTATATTCTGTTATGTGAATAGTTTAAAATAAGGAGCATACATAATCTTTTTGTCATAAATTCATGTTGTTGTATTATATGAGTGTGTGATTTTTAGATTATAGATGTTTAATTATTTTAAACTTGGAGTGTAAGTTTATTCAAAATATAGTGCATATTATGATTTGGAGTGTAGAATCTTAGGGTTTTTTTTTTCTTTTTATCTAAAGGATAGAGTTGATTCCTTTCTAGTGGTTTCAAAAAAAAAAAAAAAAAAAAAAAAAAAAAAGTAACAGAGTTGATTATAAATCGGGCTGAGATAGGCTAAAACTAGAACTATATAATAAGTGGTTTTATACCTTGAGAAACTGACATAATGAAGTTGTGACTTGATGTATGTTTATTGCATAGCGTATGCCAAATAAATTGGTTTATTTCATCAAGTTGAGCAAGCGAAGCTAACTAGATAGTTTTAGAGGCAGAAATCATTGTATAATCTTTCATAATAGTACTCCTTAAGAGAAATATGTATATGTGATTCATGTTTAAAACTACAATTAACTAAACTCATCGTATAATATTAGTGTTACTAATGTAAATTATCAGACACTATATTAATGGTTTAGATTCATGTATTGACATTTGTGCATGGTCAAATTGTGTTTATTATTCTCTTTATTTTATTTATTTGAATTTTTTTTATAAGTCCAAAAAAATAAAGTTGAGAAGCACAAAAAGAACTAGAGAGAAATATGAAAATTGGCATCTCTTGGTCCGCATTATGGATGTGGTACAATTCTCTTGGTTGTCCAGGCTCCGCTGTTATTAGTATGCTGCAAGACTTTATTGGTATTTTCGTTTTCTTCGTTTTTCCTCCAATGTTAAGTGGCAAGCCCAGTATGAGGGTTTGCTTAGGCATGTTGCCTTAGCTTCTTTACACAAGGTTGTCCTTTTGCGGTTCATTTGTTTAGTAGTGTGTTATGTTGTTTTTTGTTTCTTTAAGCTCTCTTAGGTTGTAATTATGCTTTTATTTATAAAGTTCTCTTTAGAAAAAAAATAAAAATAAATCAAAGTTTAAAAGATTTGCACTTAAAGTGAAAAAAATTAAGGGGCGTCCGGTATAAAAAAGCCCAATGATCGAGGCCCAGTGGTTGTAATAAGACTCATAAGAGGGATAGATCCATCGGATATTAGTCATTTAGCCATTAAGGTTGCATGATCATTTCACCATGTGTCACAAATTTAATATCAAGATTAAGGGCTTATTAAGGCTATGTTTATTTCACCTTATTTTTGTATATTTAATCTGATTTGAATTTACTACGTATATTTTTGTATTTGATTAGCTTTGATTTAATTAAACTCTGACCTTATATCTGAAATTTTGAACTAATTTATAAGGATAAAATGTATGAAATGAGATCTTCTATATTTGTATTAATATATAATTTCCAAATATGAAATTTCATTATTCATTTTACTACAAAATTAAACATCTAAAACGATAAAAAAAATCGCAATTAAAACGATAATATAATCTAACTTGTTTTCAATTGGGCATTGGTGGAGTGTCTCCCTATGGTGAAGTCATCGTTAGTTTTTGTTATTTAGTTGTTTTTTTATTAGGATTTTTTTTTTTTTTTTGTGTTTGTGTGTGTGTGTGTGTGTGTGATGGTTTATTAAAAAGGTAATCATCTTTTGCCCTATTATTAGTTTGTTGGAAAAAATTATTCAGGATCGCAATTAGGGTTGTTCATCAGTCCAAGACCGGACCGAAGACCGAAATTGAATTTTAAGAACCGAAGATCAGCTGGAATCGAAAAAATTGGTCCGAAATCCGAACCGGACCGGTTTGGACTTATTTGGAAATTTTATAAAAAAATTCCTAAATTTTAAATAATTTATGATAAAATATAAAGGAAAAACAATATTTTAACGCTTTTTTATATGTTTAGTAAGACTAAAGTTTTCCTAATTAATCGGTTTAGGATCAAACCAGACCGAAGACAAAAAATTTCTCGACCCGGAGACCGAACCGATTAATTTGTCCGGCCCGAGGTCGGTCCGGACCAATTTTTGAACACCCCTATTCGCAATGGTTGTCAAATTTTCAAAGACGTTCAAGTGAATCAGATGAAAATCATCCTTACGGTAACAACTAATCGTGAGACTATCTCTTCGAAAATGTTTTATATTCCAGCGATGTGAGCGAGAAATATATCACAGTGCAAGATCTATTTAATGATTGTATCTTGATGAAGGAAACTCTTATATGATTCAATTTTATGTATTTGTTGGTTTAGATTTTATTTGTAAATGTTATATGGCTTTTTATTAATGAATTGATTTGTTTCAAAAAAAATAATGGACATTGGCAAAATGGCAACTAATCCATGTTCGGATGGCGAATTGCTAAACATCGCCCGCAAATCTCCACATAAAGCCCACAAATTTCCATTGAGTTGACACTATTGCCCTTAATATAAAAAAAACCTCACACTTTCATCACCCAAAAAAAATATCTCACCCATCTTCTTTCTACATCTCTTTTAAAAAATTTTCAAACTACGGCAATGTCAAGGCAAGGAATTAGCGGCGGCGACAACGGAGGGAAGGAGGTCTCAGGGTGGAAAGGTAATTTTATTTTTTATTTTGAAAAAAAAACCGTCGAGAAGGCTGGGCGCCTAGCCAGAACCCCGTGCCCACAGCGGTGGCACCAAATTTTGATGCCATGACAACGGTGTTGGCGGCTAGGCTGGACGCCAAGGCCACGGTGGTGGCGTCTTGTGAGGGCGTCGCTACCGTAGCCCTAACGTCCAGCCTAGCCGCCTATGCCGTGGAGCTGGCGCCACCTCCTTTGTTTTTTTTTTCTTTTTTTGTTATATTTATTATTTTTTTTTATTTTCAGAACTTTTTTTTTGTTAATGTGTATATTTTTTTTTCAATTGTTTGTATATTTTGTTGTTTATGTTTATATTTTTTTTTTCAAATTTGTTGTATTTTTTTTATGTTTATATTTCCTTTACAATTATTTGTATGTTTTTTTGTAAATTTTTTATTTTTATTTTTTTATTACAATTTGTTAGTATTTTTTCAGTTAATTTGATTTTTTTTTTGGTTAGTTATTTTTTTAAATTTTTTTTATGTTTATATATATTTTGTATGTTTTGTTTTTTTTTTCTTTGTGTGTGTATTTTTGTTATATTTTATTTTAGTGTTCTGTTATTTTTTTATGTTAATTTGTTAGTATTTTTTTAGTTTATTTGATTTGTTTTTTGTTAGTAATTTTTTTTATAATTTTTTTAATGTTTATATATTTATTAATTTTTTTAAGGTATCGCATTTTTGCCCTGGTGTGGGGAAGAATATAGTCATTATTTAAAGTAGAAACTACTCAATGGAGAGCTCGGGAGCCAGACATGTTTGATCTCGTGGTATTTCGGCCTCGGCTCGTAGAGAACGGATTCACCATCCTGATGAGGATGAAGATGATGATGGTGAGGAGGAGGAGGACGCATATGAGGATATGGACGATCAGAGTGGACCATACGATGATTACGGTCCATTCAGTCAGAGGATTGATGATATGTATGAGACGCATAGGGTAGATGTGCATAAGGGTAGGGATGGTAGGTTTGTTAGTAGATCTGACACATCATCTGCGTCCACTGTGTCTGGTGTAAGCAGAAAACGGTCGAGGGCCGTTAATGATTCTTGGGTGGTGAGGGGTGAGGTGGCTGGGGGGCCTGTAGACGGGAGTGTGATTCTTAGCTTTCTAGGACACATAGCTACCCGTATCTGGGAGGACCAGGAGAATGCTTTGGTGACGGGCATTTTGAAATGCCAAACCCGGGAAAAGACTTGTAACTTTTTGAGTAGATGGGCTAAGGCTTGGCCGGTGGAGAGCGAGGTGTTCGGCCGATTGTAGGGCACTAGGGTGAATCACCTTCCTGCCACCATGCACGATAAGATTGACTCAACGCTGATCACGGCTTTCGTTGAGCTATGGCAGCCTGATACGAACTTTTTCCACCTTCCGTTCAGTGAGATGACGATCATGTTGCATGACGTCGAGGCCATTCTTGGGATTCGCACAGAGGGTAAACGACTTTATGTTGTGACTGATGCGGATCAGACAGATTTGTTGGCGAAGCTGTTGGCGGTGGACAGGGCTGCGCTGTACACCAAGGCGCTTGGTGTTTAGGATCACGTTTGTGTGAAGATCGCATATGTCTTGCAGCGTTGTTTGCACCCCAGTGCACGTAGGACGCATGATATGGCTGGCTACATATGTTTTTCTTCTCCTCGGGTATACCTTGTTTCCGAATAAGAGCGAAAACAAGCTCAGGCCACGTGGCTTAGTTGACGCGTGTGAGCGCGACAGAGTAGGCCAGTTTTCTTGGGGGTCGGTTTTGTTGGCGTATCTGTATCGTCGACTAGGATTTTCGAGTCGGGCTGACGCGACAGGTATCACTAGATGTCTGACTTTATTACAGACCTAGATATACGAGTATTTTCCTGCATTTCGACCACACCGTGACCCGGTTCCTATTGGGGATGGGATGCCACGTGCCTGTGTGTGGAGTCCCCGGTTAGAGAAGAAGTCCTTTTTGCACAAGTTGGAGTTGGAAAATTTTTCATTAGATGAATGTGTTCATTTTTCCAACCCCTTTAATTTTTTCAAATCTCATTATTAATTTATGTTTGGTTAAATTAATTGTGAGTATAGTCTTCAATTTTGTAGCATCAAGATGAACCTAAAATAATTTAAAGAACAGTTCTTGAGTTAATTTTGGTTTGTGCACTAAAATTGAATTTTTTTTTAAGTTGAACTTAATTTATTTTAATTTTTTTGCTCAAAATTGGTTCTAAAATAAATTTATAATTAATTTTTATATCACATATCAATCGGGATTAAATTTTGAGACAAGTGCACGCAAATCGAGGCAAAGACCGTCCAAACACACACCCTTCGGCTAGCTGGGCTGCGTGAATGTGGCTGCCAAGGTACGTGTGTGCGCTACCATGGTGCGCTAGTGTGTGATGTGTGCGAGCTCAGTGCACTTTTTGGGGGTATAGTATGCGACAATGGGCTGCGTGGCTTGCGAGTGCTAGCAGGCCAGCCACACGCTGCCAGCGCTAGAAACGTGCTAGCATGCGTAGCATGCTGCGAGGCTGCTGGTGCTAGCAGATGTGGCATGCGCTGCTAGCTAGGCATGCCAACACCCACGCGGGCAATGTCAACGCCTTGGTGCCTAGCAAGCGTAGCCCCATGGTTTGGATGCTAGGCACTTGGCCGTTTGGTGGGCTATAATTTTGCGTCATTTGGGTCGTTGTAATTATTTTAACGAGGCTAGGCCTCGGTTCCTCCGACATTTGCAAAATAATTTGGCAAAATATGGGTTACCGGCTTAATTAATTGGATTAATTAAGTTGGATGCGAAATTTAGTGGGAGCTTTGCTAATTACTTGAGCTAATTTTATTGCATCGATCTTAATCACATAATATGGTTAACAACTTTGACTAGTTTTAATTAGGCACGTTAATCGGATTAACCACCTAAGTTAGTTACTAGTTCGCGCGTGTTATGCATTGTTACTTGTTTCTTTTTTTTTACATTGTAAAATGCATGGGCCATTGACATATGGTGAATGGAATGTATATTGTATTCAAAGGTTTTGTGAAAATGACAGCTAGTGGATAGTCAATACGAACTGCGATCTGTTATGTATTTTTGTAAATCTAAATTCGGTCTACGTCCCGTTGCGTATTTTTGTACCTTAATATTTAGATTAGTCCTAGTCATAATAACTAGTAGTTGCATAATTGGTGGAGATGTCTCGAAGACGGCGTTTCTAAGAAGACAAGCCAAGAGGATGCATCGGAGAACCTTGAAGACTCAAGGGGTCATGCTAGTTGGCAAATGCATCTTTTACTTATGTTTTCTATATATAATTATGCTTATATATATATGAATGATATGTTAGATGCATTTTTAGGATTTCAAATGTTACGATGATTAATTAAGCTCACTTAAATCAACCAACATAAAAACCCTAGGTTCCCATAATATTGAGCCAAATTTATCATTCCAAGACCAACACGTACCGAACTAATGCATAGTGATGGACTACGCCAAAGGGAGGCATCACTACTTCCCTAGGAACTTAAGGTATACTAGGTATACAAGTTGGTATTGGTTAAGCTCAATGACATCAGTAAGGAGTCCTTAGATGTCGTGGCATTGGAGATAAATGTCAAGGAAACATTAGATGCAACATTTTATCGAACCAAGATTAGCTTAGAGCTATTAGCAATTGGATTGCTTACCTTAAAATATTAATTGTTAAGACAAGACAAAGCATGCTTAATCACTTTTTGATTTTTGGAATCTTGGAATTGTTTTATTCTCGCCTAAAAGGGACAAATATTAACGTGTGGATAAGACGCTCAATAAGATTGAAAATTTGCATGTATGCTTTAAATTTCAAATTTATTAGTTTTATGAATGGTTTTTCATCATTTCAAATTCTTTCAATTGTAGAATCATGTCTGCAAATAACTCAAACAACCAATTTTCGTTACGCTCAATTCTCGACAAGGAGAAGTTGAGTGGGCCAAATTTTCTTGATTGGCAAAGGAACTTGCGTATAGTTCTCATGCAAGAGCAAAAGGAATACATCATTGATGAGGAAATGCTCGACGCTCCCAATGAGAAGGTCACTCAGGCTGCCCTTAACCGTTGGCAAACTGCCAATCGGGATAAATGCATCACGTGGGCCACAATGTCTCCGGACCTCCAAAAGACTTTCTTCGAAAGGGAGACGACTTTTGAGATCATTTCTAAACTTTAGAACATGTTTCGGGAGCAGGCTCGAACTGAAAGGTTCGAAACCCACAGGCATGTCCTTGAGAGTAAGCTCAAGAAAGGAAAGCCAGTCAGCCCGCATGTACTTAAAATGATCGGATTATTTGAGAACATGGAAAGGCTTAACGCAGGGTATTCAACCGAGGTGGAAATTGACATTATTCTTCATTCGTTGCACAAAGGCTATGATCAGTTCAAGATGAACTATAATATGCACAACATGGAGAAAACCCTCACCGAACTTCATGAGATGTTGAAGCAGGCTGAGTAAATACTCAAGAATGAGGGGAAGCATGACATGCTCATGGTAAAAAAGGGTAAGCCATTCAAGCAGTCGGGCAAGAAGAAAGGCTTTAAAGGGAAAAAGAAGAAGAATTTTTCGCCTAAGTCAAGCGCTACCAAGAGCGACAAAGACAAGAAGGTAGCCTTTTCTAAATCTGATTCCGAATGTTTCTTTTGCGATATTGGAAGTGGGATTGCCACAAATTCAAGGAAGATAAGAAGAACGCCACCGTTGCTTCTGTATCTGGTATTTTTGTTATATACTTAAACTTCGCTAGCAAAACATCATGGGTATTAGATACCGGATGTGGCTCACACCTTTGTTCCAATGCTCAGGAACTAAGGGTAAATTGGAGGCTACAGAAGGGAGAGGTCAAACTACGGGTCGGCAACGGAGGTAGAATGTCAGTCGTATCCATTGGAACTCTCAGTTTTTCTTTTCCCTCGGGCTTGTTTTAGAACTTGACAATTATTATCATGTTCCAAGAGTTACCAAAAACATTATTTCAATTTCGGCGTTGGACACCAAGGGATTTGAATTTCGGATAAAAGACAATAGTTGTTCGTTTTATTTCGATAATGTTTTATATGGTAAGGCATATTTAGAAAATGGTCTTTATGCGCTTTCTCTAGACAAACAGGTTTATAATTTTGAATATACCGCCAAAAGAGCTAAGACCATTGAGTCGAATCAAACCTACTTGTGGCATTGTCGTCTTGGGCACATTGACATCAAAAACATCAAGAAACTTCTTCATGAAGGTATTCTTGACTCTTTCGACTTAGAGTCATTTGAAAATTGCGAAGGATGTTTATTAGGTAAGATGATAAAGCAACTATTTTCCAAGTTAGGAGAAATGGCTAGTGACTTATTGGGCCTTATACATACGGATGTATGTGGACTAATGAGTACACCCGCAAGGCATGGTTATCGATATTTCATCACCTTCACGGACGACTATAGTAGATATGGATATGTCTACCTTATGTTGAACAAATCTTAATCTTTTGAGAAATTTAAAGAGTTTCAGAGTGAAGTTGAAAATCAGCTTGGCAATAAAATCAAAGCACTTCGATCGGATCGAGGTGGCGAGTATTTGAGCCACAAATTCGACGATCACCTGACAGAAAATGATATTCTTTCAGAGTTGACACCTCCCGAAACTCCACAATGGAACTGAGTGTCCGAGAGGAGGAATCGAACCTTGTTAGACATGGTCCGATCAATGATGGGTCTTAGTGATCTTCCTATATCTTTCTGGGGACACGCATTTCTAACCGCGGCACTAACCCTGAACCGAGCTCCGTCAAATGCTGTCAAAAAGGCTCCATATGGATTATGGACAAAGAAACCTCCACGATTGTCTTTTCTTAAGATTTGGGGTTGTGAAGCATATGTCAAGAGATTAATTTCTGACAAACTTCACCTAAAATCAGACAAGTGTTTCTTTATGGGATACCCAAAAGAAACCAAACTCTTTCACTTTACGTGATTACAAATTATTAGACTTGGTGATGATTCTCCAACACAACACAATCAATCAAACGTTACAATGCATTCAAGAAATCAATAAAACCAATTTAATTCTTGAACATTTAGTGACCACATAATTTTAGTGTGGAATCCTTTTTAAACTACATCGGTGTTAAATAACACCTTAAGTGCATAAGACACCGCAAATCCTATCTCTCAGTGTTAGAAACACCTTAAGTGCATATAGACACCGCAATATAATTTATCCATGTGTACACGTAAATAACTCATTCCTCATGCTTATAGCATCAATAAAAATTATATGAACCATAATAAAATTTCTTTTCCATATTCCAAACCAAATTAAACATTTAGTTTAATCAAACATGCTTCTAACATGCCAAAAATAAAAGTATGGTTCATAATCAACATGCCAATACAATTAATTCCAATCACCAATTCACCACAAATAATTCATACATTTCAAATCATTCACCAACATCAATCCAAATTAACAAATTCCTTCCAACACCTATCATGATACTACTTGGAATTAATTCAACAAAGCCTAGCATGCTTCTATACACTTAAACTTTACCAAGTACGCGAACGTACCTTGAATACGATCTCAAAATAGCCACGATTACACAAGTCACTCACTTGGAAAACTCCTACAATCCAAAATTATAAAGGAGTATTAATACCTCTTTAACACAAAATTCCAGCAATATATACTCTCTTTAAATCGCTCAAAAAACCTTTAAAATAAGCTGATTTTTTTTAAACCCTTACTTTATTCCCAATTAAATGAGTAATTAAAGATTTTTTCAAGAAACTTAAATTAGGCTCACATATGAAATTTCCAGCATTATTAAAACTTATAAAATTGCTGTAATTTGGTTTAAAAACATTAATTTCAATAGTTTTAATCAACCACAATCAAATTCCATCAATAGTTGTAATCTCGGGGATAACCTAACAGGCAGCATTGAATTGGATAAGTTTAATATGTCAGCAAAATAGGGTAAAATTGGTGATCTGCAGATTCATGTAATTGAGGTATGCCCTCTGCTCCCATTGCCTGCATGCAAGTGTAATGGTGAATCTGTTAGCAATCTGGTCAAAGACAGAAACATAATGTTGTTATTTTACCCCCTTCAAAAAAGTGAAATTGAGAATGCTGGAGAGAGAAGGGAGTCACTGATCCCCCATGTTTGTAGGTAGTCTTTGTACATTTAGCTGAGGGCAGTTGAAGGGAAGACAAGAGATGCCTTTTAGTAATTTAATGTCCTTAGTGTTAAAAATCATGGACCCAGGAGAGATGTAAGATTACACTGAAAGACCAGATAAAGAATAAGAAAACCTGTGTCTGAAAATAGTTTGGGTTATGATTGAATTTTTCCCAGTATGCCTGAAGGCTCCACCTTTGATGATATTTTTATTTAAGTTTATGATGGAAGTCAAAACATATATTAATATATTATGTTGCATTGGACTGTACGAATTGGTTTATTTTTAAAGCCCAATACGCATGATAGATTGGATTTGTTAGTTTGGATGATTATATTATTTTGCATAAATATATTGTGATAATTATTCTGATTATTTTATCTCTAACAAATTAATCTTCTGTTTTGATTATTTATCTATATGATATGATTGAGTTTGTTAATAATATTTCATAATTATATTTCTTATCTATTTAATTTTTCAGATTATATTTTGAATAAATTTATCCTGTATTACCTAACCTTGTTTCAAGGAAGTTGTTAGTCTTGCTGTTGCACAGGATAAGGCTGGAAATTTATTCAAGGATATATTCAAAGATAATCGTTGAAACAGAAACAAACAACTAGCAACGTTCAAATTTCAAATAGCCGAAGGTTGTTGAAGAAGCAAGATTAAAGGAATTCGGTTGGTGTTTTTCAAAGGTTTGAAATCAAATCTAAAACGTTTGAAATCAGTCTTGAAGCCTTATAAATAGCGTCAAGATATGCTGAAGAAAGAATAACGACAAGAACAATGACAAGAACACTCAAGAATTATCAAGCTTCGAATTCATACACTATAGCAAGAGTGTTAAATATTTTCTCTCTAAGTTCTTTAATACCTTATTGTGTGATTAGATTGAGAGAAAAGAAAAGTGTATCTAAGAGTGAAAAAAATATATATCAAAAGAGTGATATACTTAGAGTAAATTTATAATACTCAAAGTATAGTAAAAGTGAGTTAGCTTTTATTTCTGGGAATTGAGTGTCTAAGGTGTAGCTGGGTTGCTACGGAGAGAAGATAGTGAGATCTTCTAGGGTGCTTTAGAACTCTAAGGGAAGAAATAAAAGTTGGTTAAAATCCTATGGGTTGGACAACCCTAGGCGGAGGCGTAGGCCTTTGTGCTGAACTTCGTAACAATTTCCTTGTGTTCTTTACTTTCTGTTCTTGCACTTAATTTTGTGTTGCTTAAACTGATCATTTGCTAAATTCAAACAAACGCATTTAACATTCTGATTAGCAATCAGCTTCGCTGTATCAATTGTTTTCAAAGCCTTGGCTTTAAGTCTGAAATTAGTTTATTCCGCTTAGAAAGTAATTTCAAAACCTTGATATTTTGTGTTCTGTGAAAAACGCCCATACTCTATTCAACCCCCCCCCCTTCTAGAGTATTATTGTGTTCATTCCATTACCATTGTGATCCTTTCAATGCCCTTTCTTAAGTTATTGGGAGAGATTAGAAATACCATCACTACTAGATTGTACCTGTGTGAATGCAGAGGTTAGAAAAATGAATTATGATAAAACAAAATTACTGTAATAATTTATAGACATCTAAGCAATGATCTTAAAACCTTATTGTCCAACTTTGTAATATAATAATTCTAAAAGTAATCCTAGTTATACCAATCTGGTTTTCTAGTAGGGTGACTTGGTGAGTTTCATTTGAGGATAGGAATGGAGAACCTTGCTCTTATGTATATCTGCAACTATGTCTAAGACAGTTATATAAATATATATAATTAACTATTTTATGATTGCAGCAATGTCGCATTTACTGATGTTTTTTCTTTCTGTTTGTTATTGTTATTTCTAAAGTTGCATATTGTTATTGTTGTTATTATTATAGACTCGAATGTGATTTTCAAAATTTCCAAAATAATTTTCATATTATGTATTAACAACCTGAAATTTGAGTTAAATGAAAATAATAGTAGTAAATATAATATAATATAATATAATATAATATGTTAGAGGATCAACTGCATAAAAAAATTTAAGTCCAAAAACGTGTTTTATACTTTATCACTCCCCCTCATACAAGAGCTCATTGAGCTTGAGATATGAATGCAACATGAGCCTCTACGTACTCAGAGCTTAATATTCCATTTTTAAAGTGGGTATGAATGAGATTCGAACCTGTGACCTTTTTGTTACGTTATTATGATAATATGTTAGATGATCAACCCAACTAAAACTTTAAGTTGATGATTGAAACACATGAATATGATTTATACTCTATTTTAATGTTTTTTTCACACAATCCTTCTTACCAATGCAGCCCAAATCACCATTACACCAATAGTCAATTTGTTCAATACCAACTTATTGATATACTTTATAAGCTTCTACTTACTAAATTAAGCAGGTTAGAGTTTTATTATAACACGTTCAAGTTATTAATGATTCTTTCGTTCCTTTTGCGTGGGAAGCAATATTTTATATACAAAGTATGTTCCTTTTGCGTGGGAATCAATATCTTATATACGTAGTATATATATATATATATATATATATATATATATATATATATATATATATATATATATATATATATATATATATATATATATATATATATATATATATAATCTGTAACTTGTATAGGATTAAACCAAAAAGTAGGTAATAAAACTTGAAGCATGGGTTTGGAATTAAAATTGTTAATATCATGTGTTTGGATAAAGTTCATGAATGTTTTTTTTTTTTTCCTTTTTTTTAAAAAAAAATTAATTTATACATCATGTGTCAAACTCATCAACCCGCCCTGCCTCCAAAACTTGAATTGATTCTTAAACCTTATAACTTGGAATTTTGAGATGGATTTATATTAAATTATCACTCTAACGCATGTTGTTGGTTTCGACCACATACTTCATAATTAGAATTTGTGAGCAGGGGTGGGACTTCGGTTTGACCTCGGTTTGAAACGGTTTCGGTTTGAAACGGTTCGGGTTGAAACGGTTTCATTTAGCCGGCGGGTCAGTTCGGTTCGGTTCTGATTAGTCACGGGTCGGTTCGGTTTCGGTTTATTTTTGTACAGTTTAAATTCGGTTCCGGTCATAAACTGTTCGGTTTATAAACGATTCGGTCATAATCGGATCGGTTTGAAACGGGTCGGTTCAGGGGGCGAGTTTACCCTGGTCAGCGCCTGTTTGGTTTATAAACGATTCGGGTCATGTCGGCTCAATTTATAAACGGTTCGGGTCAGGGCGGGTTTAGCCGGGTCAATGCCGGTTCGGTTTATAAACGGTTCGGGTCATGATCGGAACGGTTTGAAACGGGTCGGTACAGGGGCGGTTTTACCCGGGTCAATGTCGGTTTTGGTTCATATCGGTTCGGGTCATGAACGAATTGGTTTGAAACGGGTCGGTTTCGGGGCGGGTTTACCCGGGTTAATGCTAGTTCGGTTCATATCAGTTCGGTTTATACTCGGTTTGGTGCTAAAATCGTTCGGGTTAGTTTGGTAATCGATTAAATTGGATCAAGTTGAAATGGTTCATTTCTTTAGCGGACCGGTTTGATTCGGGTTGAAATCGGTTTCTAAAAAGTGGTTTTGGCCGGTTAGGGCATTTTGTTTTATATCAAGTTGGGACAAGTATTTCCATTTCATTAGCAGGTCGGCATAGGTCGATGAAAAAAAAAATAATGGATCGAGTAGAAATTGGGTTTTAAGAGGTTTTTGATCGGTTAGCTGGTTTCGGTTTATATCAAGTTGGGACTTCATCACTTCATTTTCAGACATTGGATTATATACAATTACACAAATCTTCATTTATTCAGTTATTCACTTATTCAGTTATTCTATATCATGTTAATATGTTATGTTTCAAGTTTGGTTATACTCTTGTTGTTGTTTATTAGATATTATCGTATTATTCTATTACAAATTTATAAGGCATTAATGTATTATTGTTTCATTTTTAAATATTATCAAGCTATGCACTTCTTGTTTGATTGTTTTACAAATCGCGTCATGACCATGATTTGATGAGTTGCTACTTTGAATACGATAAATCGATTCACACATCGGATTATATACAATTACACAAATCCTCATTTATTTTATTATTCTATAAATATGTTATGTTTTAAGTTTGGTTACACTCTTGTTGTTGTTTATTAGATATTAGTTTATTACAAATTTATAAGGTTTTAATGTATTATTATTTCATTATCAAATATTATCAAGCTATCAGCTTCTTGTTTTGATTCTTTTAAAGATCACATCATGACCATGATTTGATGAGTTGGTAATTTGAATACGATAAATCCATAATTGAGGAAGTAGAAGTATTTAGTTAGATCGATCATCAAATGTTTTAATTTTTAATAATCAGATACGTTTATCGATTATCTATACATACCAATGATAGTATGACATCAAGTGTAAATATGTTATATTTACAAAATTACCAATGGCTATGGTTAATTTACTTTAAACATTAATTGTATTTAGGTTGTAAATAATTCAATTTGAATTAAGCAGTTTGTAATCGGATCGGTTTACAGGTTGCGGTTTGAAAACAGTTCGATTTTAACGGTTTAACGGGTTATAGCGGTTCGGTTTAAACGGTTAGCGGATTACAACGATTCAGTTTAAACGGTTTTTCCTGCGGTTTAAATGATTTCGGTTCATAAACGGGTCGATTTAAACGGTTAGCGGGTTACAAATGGTTCGGTTTAAACGGTTATTTCTACGGTTTAAACGGTTTTGATTTATAAACGGGTTGGGTCAATAACGGGTTTATAAACCATTCGGTTCGGTTCCCTTTCGATTCGATTTTGAGCAGTTCGGTTTGTTATCGGTCTACGGTCCGTAACGGGTTGATAATTAAGCGGTTCGATCCGGTTTCGGTTTGAGATTACACGGTTCAGTTCGATTTTCGGTTTAAAATTAGCGGTTTATAAACGGTTCGGTCCGTGATGGTTTGGTTCGGTAACGGGCGGTTTCACGGTTCGGTTTGAAAAGTCCCACCCCTATTTGTGAGTCAAACAGACCCAATGTGTCAATGTCATGCCAAGTGGGGTTATTGTTAGAATATACTAAAGCTTTTTAAAATTCGTTCCTTGAAATAGTTAGAGAAGTTTGGAACATGTTTTTATATTTGTCCTTTGCGTAGAAATCAATTCAGGATTTTTCTCAGATCATTTAATGTTAAAATATGAATATTGTTCACATAAATATTCTATAGAAATACATATGCATCTAAGTTAGGGGTCAGACTTTGCAAATTGGACCGTGAAACCGCCCGTTACCGAACCGATTCAACCCCCGTTAAGTTCAAATCGAACTGAATCGTATATAGTCAACTCGAAATCGAACCAAACAGATTAATATTAACCGTTACAAACTGCAAACCGATAACAAACCGAACTGCTTCAATCCAACTGAAACCGAACTGAATGTGTTATAAACCGTTATTGACCCAAACCATTTATAAAACGAAACCATTTGAACCGTAGATAAAACCGTTTAAACCGAACCGTTGTAACCCGCTAATCGTTTAAACCGAATCGGTTATAAACCGAAACCATTTGAACTGTAGAAAAAACCGTTAAAATCGAACGTTGTATTCCGCTAACCATGAAAACCGAAATGTTGTAACCCGTTAAATCGTTTAAACTGAACTGTTTTCAAACCGCAACCCATTTAAAGCGTTCCAATTACAAACTGCAAACTGTTTAAACCGAACTGTTTACAACCTGTTCCATTTAAATTGAACTATTTACAGCCTTTAACAATTCGTTAGAATTCAGGACAGGCCCACGCATCTCACAGTCCACCAACCCACAACACAGGAAGAATGGTACACAAGCAAGTACCTCGGTAGCAAGGCAGGGGATGGCAGAATATAACAATAACATTTATACCATACATACAGGAAATCAGAAGCAACAACAAAAGCAGCATTACCGATTACCAAACTAACCCGGACGATTTTAGCACCAAACCGAGTATAAACTACACCGATATGAATCGAATTAGCATTAACCCGTGTAAACCCGCCCTTGAGCCAACCCATTTCAAACCAATTTGTTCATGACCCGAACCGATATGAATCGAATCGACATTGACCCGGGTAAAACCGCCCGTTTCAAATCGATCCGATTATGTCCCGAACCGTTTATAAACCGAACCGGCATGACTCGAACCAGTTATAAACCGACCCGGCATGACCCGAACTGCCGCGGACCCGGGTAAACCCACCCTTGAACCGACCCGTTTCAAACCGATCCAATTATAATGCGAACCGTTTGTAAATTGAATCGTTTATGACTCGAACCGAATTTAATTTGTACAAAAATAAACCAAAACCGAACTGATCTATGACTAATCAGAATAGAACTGAAACGAACCGACCCACTTGCTAAATAAAACCGTTTCAATCCGAACCATTTCAAACCAAAACCGTTTCAAACCGAGGTCAAACCGAACTGTCAAACCGAAGTCCCACTCCTAATCTTTGTAAGTAACTATTGAAATAAGAAGAATAAAGCAAAAAATAAAGATGAGAAAAAGTGATAAAAGACAAATTTATACAAGTAGGAGTAAAATAAAAAGTGAAAATTTGTTCCTTGTAATAGTTAGAAAAGTTTGAAAAAAGTTCTTATATATGTCCTTTGCGTATTAACAAACTTAAGATTCTTTCTTAGTTAATGTTTATATGTGATTATCTTTCAGAATATATAATCAACAAAAATATGTATCCATCCTATCAGAAAACAAAAAATAAATATATACGTATCCATCCAAGTAAGTAGCTCTCCTAGGAAAAAAAAAAAGCAATACTACAATATGAGAAAATTAATAAAGAAAAATCTATATATGTGAAAGTACAAGTGTGAAATTTTCTTCTAAAATAAAAAATGCTCAACTTAAGTTGTACAAAACGACGTCGTTTTGTATAGGACTATCCCATGAAACACTAGCTAAAAATTTACAGCTATAATTTTTAGATCCCAATAAATCGAGCGATAATGGAAGCAGTTGAGAGATCATGGGTATGATAAATCTAGTAAATACTTTTATAGCAAAGTTGTCTTAATTGCCTTTTAATTAAGTGTAGAAGGCATGATCAATTGATCATATATATATTAATATATTGCAAACTGCAACGTATCACAAATTCACATAGTATAACGTTACATATTAACCTTCAAACAATTGGAGAAAGAAATGTGTCGTAGAATTGGATTTGATTTATTATTAGACAAATTCATCACTATGTGAGGGTGGCGACTGCACTAATCACCATAAACCTTCGCAGCCAAGAAAGTTGCATATTATTATTACTGTTATTATTATTAAAGACTAGATTGTTATTTTTAAAAATTCCAAAATAATTTTCATGTTATATATTAATATCCTGAAATTTTAGTTAAACGAAAATAATATATATAATATAATATAATACCACTGGTCCAATTTAGTTGTAACTTTGAGGGTGTTTGCGATTACCGAGGCAATTTTTCATTAATGTTGTAAGCATGTATGTGCATATGATTAAGTGGAGAAAGAAAGTGTATAAATAAGGTTTTAATTTAAAAAAAAACTGAAAAAATAAAAAATTTGCAGAAAATTAAATTTACAGAAATCTAAATGTAATAAAATTTTTTTTAGAATTATCACCTAGTAGAAAAATCTAATTTTATTAAAAAAAATCAGAATTTATTTATTTATTTTTTAATTTTTTTTTCTGTGGTTGAAATTCTATTTTAATAATCTTAGTTAAGTGTTTTGATGTAATTTAGTTTAGTGTAATTACAAAATTAACTTTGTTTTATAATACCTAACCAAGGTCATCAAAGACTTTTAATTGTCTAAAACTTACTAAAAGAGGAAAGAAAAACCAAAGTCATAACTAATATGAACCGGCTAAAAATGGCAAAAGTTGCAACTAAGTGGAGCGGAGGTAGTAATATAATATAATAGGGGATTAACTCACCAAAATCTTAAGCACAATAATATGTTTTATATTTTATCTCTCCATGAGCCCCTCCATACTCAATGCTTAATAGTTCACTTTAAAAGTTGGGGTAAATGAGATTAAAATCTGTGACATTTTTGTCACGTTGGCTCTGATACCAAGTTAGATGACCAACTCAACCAAAATCTAAGTTGATGGTTGAAACCTAGAAATATGTTTTATACTCTATCAAAATGTTTTTTTTTTCCGCTAAGTAAAAAATATGTGTATGATACGGATTGTCAGTGTTGCCTCAAATGGTATGATACACTTTATTTTGTAATCTTCAGGATTCAAATAAAGCTCAATTTTATGTGGTTATGTTCCAATTTCTTCCCAATTGTTAATGTTGTTGTGAGAGATCGATCACACGATCCTTCTTACCAATGCAGCCGAAATCACCACTACACTAATATTCAGTTGGTTCAATACCAAATTATTGATAAACTATATAAGCTTCTACTAAATTAAGTAGGTCAACGTTTCATTATAACACCTTCAAGTTATTAATGATTCTTTCGTTCCTTTTGCGTGGGAATCAATATTTTATATACGAAGTGTGTTCCTTTTGGCTTTTGCGTGAGAATCAATAGTTATTTTCTAACTTGTATAGGATTAAACCAAAAAAGTTGGGAATGAAACTTGAAGCATGGGCTTGGAATTAAAATTGTGAACTATCATGTGTTTGGATAAAGTTCATGAATGCTTTTTTTTTCATGTTTTTAAAAATTTTAATTTATACAATTATGTGTCAAACTCATAAACCCGCCTCCCTCCAAAACTTGCATTGATTCCTAAACCTTGTAACTTGGCATTTTGAGCTATGGATTTAAATTAAAATCATCACTCTAATGCATGTTATTGGTTTGGACCACATACTCCATACTTAGAAATTGTGAGCCAAAAATACCCTATGTGACAATGTCGTGTCAAGTGGGGTTATTGTGAGCCAAAAATACCCTAGAGAGGTTTGTAACATGTAATTTTATTTATTCTTTGAGCAAGAATCAGGATTTTTCTCAATAATGTTAAAATATGAATATTGTTTATATAAATATTTTATAGAAATACATAAGCATCTATGTAAGTAAAGAATAAATATGAGAAAAAGTGATAAAGACAAATTTATACTAGTAGGATTAAAATAAAGTAAAATTTGTTCCTTGTAATATTTATAATAGTTTGAAACAAATTCTTATATATATCCTTTGCGTAGTAACAAGCATGAAATAATGAGAAGTGTCGCAAGTCAAAATAATAAAACAGAGAAAGTATGTGCTGAGATGCTTATAAGTCATTTTAATATAGGAAATTGCATATATTTGCCAATAGTGTTTTATTGCATGTGAACTTATCAAGTTTAAATGTTTTGTTTGTCAGCTATATATGTAATTATAACATGCCTTTACGGCGGTTCTAGTAAGCATTTGATGTTATAATTTGTTAAACAGGCAACTTTCCAACTGTCTACGTCATTTAATTTTTTCCATCTTTAGTTAATAATATATCTTGCTTGGACCTAGTTAACAATAAAATTATTGTGAACCCTGTGTTCTACATATATAATTCGAGGAGCATAATGACCTTAATTTTAATTTCTGTCTTTTTAATATTGTATCACTTGCCTTTTAAAGAATTTTCACAAATATTACATCATTTTCATTTTAGGACAAAGAATATCTCTGTTCAAACTGCAAATACTCAACATACTCTTACTTTTTCATACTTATTTTTTATTTTTATTATTATATCACATGTACAATTTTGTATTTTTACGTTTTTTCCACTATTAAATTTTTTGTGTCCAACACATATGATGTAATAATAAAAATATGTAGGAACTAGGAAGTATATATAGTGAACTTGATAATATTTGTGTGAAGATATATATTATTGTGAACTAAAGGTCCATATTTGTCATCGATGTTATGTTAAATAATGACCTTTATTATTAATATTGACCATTATATTAATTTAAGACTCTTATTATAATAATTACGAAGAATGTGCACTGGAAATATTTAACCCTTGCCTTGTGGCTATTTTTAAAAATTACGAAGAATGTGCACTGGAAATATTTAAAATGGATACTGAGTTGATTTCCAACATGCCTAGTGGTCTTGGTTCCTCCTTAGTCTATGAAGCCATTTTCAAAAAGATGAGCAAGTTAGCTTTACAGATCTTGAGGTCCCCCCATCCTATTAGTTGCTCTGGTAATGTTATTGGCAACACTCCATTCCACGTGATACATCATACCGAAGGCTAATATGATAATAGAGCTGTTTGGTATTTACAAAAAAGAATCACCTAGCATTTCCATTAATCAACATCCCTGGTTAGTCAAGAACAAAGACGGAGATACCCCTCTGACATTGGCCATAATCAAAAGGAAAGAAATTCTGGCAAAATATTTAATGTCAGTGGATGAAAATGCAGTGATTGAAAGTGAGAAGAATGTTATGTTCCTGGCTGTCGAGAATGAATGTCATGCAGTTGCCGAAGAGATATTGACGATAATCGATAACAAAGGTTGGACTCAACTTCTTACTAACCATCGCAACTTGACTGTCTTGCATCTTGCACCGTTATGCACAGGTGAGTTCACTATTTATTTATCTTTCTTTCTTTTTTATTTTTAGCATCATCATTGTTAATAAATAACAAGTTTATGTCATGTTTTATCCAACATTTGTTGACATAGTGCTACACAATAATTCAGACATTATATAATCTCTATATTTAATAATTTTTTTGTGAAAATAAATAAATAAATAAAGGCGCCTAGGATCTTGTTAGATAGCTTTTTAAAATACTTTCCTTGGTATTAGAATGATATTTTAGTCAAAAAAAAAAAAAAAAAATCAAATAGGAAGCTACATCCAAAAATGGAAAGACTATCATCCATATATAAATTTTTCTTATACTCCCTCCTTTTTTTTTTATTGACGTATTTTTATACTACCTCTGTTTTTTTATTATGTGCAACAAAGGGATATTATTTGTGAGACATAAAGATTCCCTTGTTGCACGTATAATTGCACATAATAAGAAATGGAGGTAATATATCAAAATAATTTTATAACTAACATAAATTTTATTGCCATAAAAAGTTGGTGAAAAATAATTAAAAGAACGATTATATTGATGTTATCATAGATTAAAATATTATTCTAATTACCTTATATATATTAGTATAATTTAAAAATTTACCTAGTATATTGTTGAATATTTTTAATATACTATGCTAGCATTTTTTTTTTACACAAAGTATATTCTAGTTAAGTATGTATAGATTAAATATGATTACTAATATTAAAAAAATAGTGTTATAGGTTATAAATTGAATGTCATGAATATATATGTGGCAAAAAAAAGAGAGAGAAAAAAAGGCTAGAATGTTTTAACCCGAAGAAGACATACATGTGTCAACCCTAATTATTTCGCTTTTGATGTGTCTTTATTGATCAAAAACTTTTGTTTACATTTGGTTTACAATATAATTAGTATTAATCGAACAATGGAATAAGTTTCGTAAAGAAGATTTTTTTATTTTCACTCATTGAGATTTAATGTTTACTCTTGTAAAAGGGTAATTATATCGATAACGCATAACTTACTTTTATTTAAACTGGAGTAACTTTCATTTATATTGGGGTAAATTTTATTTAATTAGGGTTTTGATTATTTTTAAACCTTTTAATAAATTAATGTACAATACTTATTGTACACCTGATTTTTGTTAAAGTTTATGTTTAATGATTGATTAATTATCCATGTTCTATGTACTTTTACGTTAAAAAGTCTACAACAATAATTAATAATTAAAAATACTGAGATTAATGACAATTGAATTTAGGAAAATTTAACAGGAATAATCCAACTTTTTATCCGTTCTCCCGTATTAATCCCACCTTTTGATTATTCCTCATTAATCCAACCTTTGCCCCCCTTTTTCTCACAGCAACCCTTACAGGTCACTTGACCATTTTAACCGGTTATAAGTGCTGACGTGGCACTTCCTAATTGGTTTTTTGTTTTTTTTTTAATTTACTTTTTTTTTAATTTTAATATGTAAAAAAGAAAAAAAAAAACATCTCAGCCACCCCCTCCTCCCTTCAGCCACCTTACACCCACCATGAAAACCTAGGCCATGGTAGCTCTACCCATTTTCTTCTCCCAACACCGCAGCTCCGCCGTCGCCACCATCGCCTCGATCACCTGCCCCCTCCGACCAACTGCAGCCCCACGCTGCTGTTCACGACCACCCATGAAACTCCCTTCTCTCTCCTCCGCGCCGACGAACTACCAGCAGCGCCATGCACCTGAACTGCCACCACTCCCTGCCGCTACCGCTCCACCTCCTTCTTCCTCCTCCAACCCCAAAAACCACCGGTCACCCCAAATATCACCAGTTTTCAAAGTTTAGGGAGAAGTGAGGTAGGGGTTCAGATTGGTGGAGGGGGTAGGGTGAGGGTTTCGGGGCTGGTGGGGGTGGGGGTGGGGGTAGGGGTAGGGTGAGTACAAGACCCCTCACCGGCACTACAACGGCAGCTACACCGACAGCAGTGCTGGCCTCCACCACCTCCAATTCGATTATGATTATGCGATGTTGATGATGGTGATTGGTGAATGTGAGCAACCAACATGATTAAGGAAGAGGAAGGTCGGTTTGGGGGGGATTTGTATGGCTGGTCTTTTTTATTTTTTTTTGTTTCTTTTTCTTTATTTATTTACTTTCTTATTTTATTTTTCATTTCTTTTATTCTTCTCTTAATTAAAAAAAAAAAGTAAATTAAAAAAAAAAACAAAAAACCAATAATTAGAAAGTGTCACGCAGCACTTGTAACCGGTTGTACCGGTAGTCAACCTCCAAGGGTTGCTGTGAGAAAAAGGGGGCAAAGGTTGGATTAATGAGGAATAATCAAACGGTGGGATTAATATGGGAGAATGGACAAAAGGTTGGATTATTCCTGTTAAATTTTCCTTGAATTTATTCATACACCATTATCTAAAAAGTACATAGGAATTAAAATATAAAATAAAGTTAAGTTTCTTTTGCGTATATTTTTTAATTATGAGTGATTGATATATAAATTATTTAATAGAAATTCTTCTATAAAAGCAGAAAACTTCTGTGCACGACTAATCGAAGGACATCCAGGATTAATAAAAAAGGTTGATAAAGAAGGATCTACAATAGTTCACTTTTGGATAAAAAGTGACAAAGAATGGTTATTTAAATTCATACTTGAGAGCAAGTGGAAGGTTTCGTTTGTCAAACTTATTGATGTTAAGGATTATAATTACCAAAATAATCCTTTTCACGTCGCTGCAACTAGCTCTCATGAAGCAACAAACCAAATTGTACAACTCCTTGTAGAAGCTTACAAAAAAAACAATCTAAATTGGGATGAAAAAGATATAGATATGTTGCCGTGGTTTGAAAAGAATAAAGAAAATGAAGGACCTCTGCACTTGGCAATACGCCATAAACATGAAGATCTTGCACTGTACATACTGTCCCTTGTCAAGAATGATCAAAAGGTAGATCTAGAAGAGCTACTAGATTATTTCATGCCGGAGCACTCTACATTGTTTCTTGCTATGGAAAATAATTGCGTTACAGTAGCCAAATTCATACTGGAAAATTTGGATAAAGACGAACGAGCCAAATACCTGAAGAATTTCTTAGATGGCCGGAATATATTGCATCTTGCTACAGATTTAGTAGGTAAGATTTCTTCCACTCTAGGTGTACTCACTTTAATAATAATAATAATAATATTATTATTATTATTATTATTATTATTATTATTATTACTTTATTAGTTCCACTTTGTATTCATTTTGTGGATCCAATTTAATTGAAAAATTATGACTTTAATTAAGAAAAGACATTTAAAAGAGAATGAGAATTTTATTAGAGAATGATTAAAGGAATATTATAATTGTTTTAACTTTTTGTAAAATATGAAAGCAGACGAAAAGTTCGGGGCATTACTAGTAAACGAAGAACCGGAACTCATCACCGAAAAAGACAACAATGGACAATCATCTTGGGATAAAGCATTTGAACTTGGTCGTGTATGGTTTATACAAGCAGCTTTGGAAAAAAAACCGACTGTGTTCGATAGCGAACCACGGCCTTGGATTAAAGCATGTGAGAATGGTCATGTCTCAGCTCTTCGAGCCTTCATCGACCATATTCCAAGAGAATTTCTATATCTTTGTATTGAGTATAAGGATTCTCCTTTACATCACATTAAACTTTCAAGTTTAAAACACTATGAAGAGTTTCTTAAGATTCCACGCATGATGGATCTAATTAATCTTCAAGATTCTACAGGTGCAACACCTTTACACAAAGCAATACAAAATGCAGATTTATTATTGACTGAAACTTTACTCACCATTGATATGGTATTATATGACATCAAGAACGATGAAAATGTCTCTGCCATAGATCTGTTGGCTCAAAAATGTGAAGACAATCAAGCATGTCCATGGGTATGATTTCTTTCTAATAAATTTTATTCCATTACATGTTATCAAATGCTTTAATAAAAAAATGATATTTTTTTTTTTCTCTGTTTTTGATATTAGTTTGTTGTAACATAATAAGATAAGATTTTTCAAACTTTGAACATTCTCCGATTTCATGTACAAAGCTTTAATTGGATTAATTATATGATAGGAATGATTGATGTAGAATAGCATATGAAATAAGTTTTTTATACATCATAGTTTCTGTTATAGTTCATCATGGACTAAGCCGAGATGGGCTTAAGTCGATCGGGCAACAAAATAACTACAAAAGTTAAAAATCCTTGTCTATGGCCTGCCTTAAAAAAGTGGGATGGGACGGGTTGAGCCCGACTTCGAGCAAATTATTTTTGTCCAAAGACCGCCAAAATCAAACCGGGCCGAGTTAGGCCTATCTTAATCACCTCCCGTTACTTTAATTTTTATATTTTGTTGGATGAAATGAACATCGATCAATTTTGAATCATTACAGGACAAGATGTGCAAAAGACATGGTCTTAATCCAAAGATTAAAACAACGTACTTTCGAGCTAAGACGAATTTGTTGGATGTGCGAAATTCTCTGTTTGTGGTAGCTGCTTTACTAGCCACTATTACATTCACAGCTGGATTCACTCCCCCCGGTGGATTTACTCAAGACACCGGTGAAGCAACTTTGGCAAAGAAGGCAACTTTTTTGGTGTTTTTGGTATCTGATACACTAGCACTATTTTTTTCAATGTTGGTGTTGATTTGCCTCATATGGTCTATGGTTTACGAATCTAGTCAATCTTTGTTTTTGATTGATCGAAGTATGGTGTTACTCCGTTTTGCATTAAATAACACATTATTGGCATTTATGACGGGAGTCTACGTTGTCATAGCTCCAAAGTCATTGTGGGCAGCTATTTTCATTATTGTCATCGTGAGCTCTCTCATTGGAATTTCAATCAGCAAGACTCTCTTGTACAAAGCACTATTGTATCTAGACAAGTTTTTCCCTTCTCAAAATATGAAGAAGTGCAGAGATCGATTTCATTTGATGGAATTGGTAAGCTTTTTGTCAAATAACTTTTACTTCATACTAGTTTCTTCTATCTTTGAAATTGATAATCTTGCAAATTTTACTCCATGGTTGTGCATAAATGCATGCATAACAGTAATTTCACTCCGAAACTCTTGTATTTGTGCACTTAACAAGTTTATTGAAAAATTAGCTATCAAAATATAATAGAAATACAAGAGAATGAGTAGAAAGTATACACATCTAATACTTAAATTAATGTATTTGTATTGCAGGGGTGCATCTCCAATAAGAATGAGTAGAGTTCGTGCTTAGTTTTCGATACCAAAGTTCGAACTCAGGTCGATGATTTGATTTACATGCAGGTTGTATAGAACTAAGTTCACTTCATGTTTTATTTATATACGGAGTTGAAGAACTCGAGAAAAGTGGATGGAAATAAAGCTCAAGTGTGTTATTTGTTGTAAATATATATATTATGATTATACATGATGAGTACATACAACATTCTTAATGTCATTTTATTTAATTCAGAAATTAACCTTTTTATATTATGAAAATTTAAAATATTGTTTTTTTGCGTATAGTGCCAAGGAGATTTACTTGGACTTGTTGATTTATAATGATGATTCGGACTTCTTGGGATGCTGATCGAGTAAAGGCAAACAACATAAGCGTGGTGTGCTGATTAGGGGGTTGTTGATTAGGCCTGGCTTTGTGGGATGCTTATCGAGTGAAAGCTTAAGAGGAGAGAGAGAGAGTTCATATGTAGTACGAAAGTAATTAGGGGGGGGGGGGGGGGGGAGAAGAAGGAAAGGGGAAGAAGAAGAGAACCAGGAAGACAGAGTATAGTGAGGATTGAGAAATGATTAGGGATTTGCTATACATCGCCAGCGTTTTTTATATAACGCCCATAAATTTTAGGTGAATTTTCCATTTTGCCCTTCTATATAAAAAAACAAACTCAACCTTCATTCATTATTTCAAATCTAAGTTTTCAATTGTTTAATTTAAAAAAAAGTGAGGAAGTTTGAGACCGTGAACCAACGGCCACAATGGTCATGAGGGCTAGCCGTCTGAACCGGACGATTAGACGATGGTCAATCCAGTCTGGTTCAGCCGGCCTGGTCAAGCCGACTGAACCGGTCGTCTAGTTTAGGTGGCCCCCCTTGTTTTGTTTTTTAGTTTTTTTTTTTTTGTAATTAATAAATAATTATATAATTAATTGTTTTTTTATATAATTAATAAATAAGTATAATTAATAAATAATTATATAATAAATTATTATTATTTTTTTTTTTTTAAAAATAATTAATTTATTACAATATAGACAATAACTGAGTAAGCTATAAATATATAAGTTACGTATGTAAAATAGTTTATCATACTACCATCTCAACAAATAAAGCTCTATTTTGTTATTCAAGTTTAATTAAAAAATACAAATATCCTCTATTAGTGTGAGTACTTGTATTCACATGGAAAATTGAGATCTACCAGAATACGCGGTCCACGTCGTCTAATTACGTCGGGTTTGAGATGATTTAGGGGAATTTCGAGGGTACATGAAACTCGGGAGGTCATAAATATGGCCTTGGGGGTTCAATCGGGGCGATTTTTTTTTAAATACCTTATTTTGAAGGGCACAAATTAGAAATCCAACCGGATCGGCCGCCCAATTCCAGGATGGAGAGATATTGTGTCCAAACATTGAGGTCCATAACTCGGGCTCCGGGTGTCCGATTAGGGTGAATTTGATTTTGAAACAGCTTGTTTTATCGAGATCTAGGGCGTGGCAAGTTCCCAAAGAGAACTTGGCCTCAAAAAATCCTAAAATGCCCAAAAAACACCTCTAAAAAGGAAATTGAAAATTAACCGATATCCCTTATACAAGTAAGGGGTATAAAGGTAAAAAAAAATCTTATTCGATTCTTGTATTTTCTAATTGATTGATATTTCCCTTTTGTTAATTAGGCTATCTAATTGATTGATTTATTTTTTAATTAGTTTTTTAAAATTTGTCTTGCTATTAATCCAATCAATTAATTCTTTTCTATCAATCCAATATTCTTTGCTATTATCAATTAATTCAATCATTTCATCCCTTGTATAATTACTAAATTAATTTAAATTAGTTTGTCTAAATTAATAAAAAAAATTCTTAATTAATCTAAATTATTATACATAATTATTAATTCATCTAAATTAATAAAAATTAAAATAAATCAATAAAAACAATTCTAAATTACTCTAAATTATTATTTTCTATTTTGGTTAATCTAAATTAATTAAAATTAGTCTAAATTAATACTAATTAGTCTAAATTAATATAAAATATTCTAAATTATTATAAATCATTGTTGATTAATTGAAATGTATAACATATTTATAAAAGAAATTGCACAGCGGTCGTTTGTTCTAGACAACCAGGCCGTGGTTCGGCTGTCCGTTTTGGACGGCCGCCGCGCAATTTGGGTGGTTCGACGAAATTTACCTCGTTTCTGGCGATGTTGTAGGCTCGAATAACTCCTCCGGTGATTTTTGAGAGTTCGACATTTTTTTAGATGAAAATTTGAATTTTTGGAGAAATTAGGATGAAGGAAAAATTGGGAAAAAAATAAGATTTGCGAGCGTTATGTGGAATTTTGCGGGCGATGAATAGAAGTTCACAATAATTAGGGGGTTGTCTATTTTCTTATTGGTCTAAAATTTTAAATTTAATTATTTTATATTTTTTTTCTAATTGGTTAACTAAAGAGATTGAATTGTTTGACTACTCAATTTTTTTTCTTTTAATTAATTAAATCCCACTAAAAACTCAAGCCTAACCTAGCCCAGCTCTATTTTCCTCACTAACAAAATACTTCATTCGTTCTTTTTTTATCGCATCACTTGCCTTTTATAGGAAGTTTTACAAATATTGCATCATTTCCATTTTAAGACAAAAAAATCTCTGTTCACACGGAAAATACCCAACATATACCCTTACTTTTCCACACTTACTTTTGATTTCATTTTTACATTACATGGACAATTTTTTATTTTTACGTTTCTTTCTCATACTTTTTTCCACTATAAAATTTTTCCTCTAAAACCCCTATAATGCGATAAAAAAAGAACAAAGGAAGTATATATTTTCTTTTCTCCACATTTTGCAAGAGTTGAGTCTCTTATTTTATAGGAAAATTCTACATTATGACCCTGTGGTATTGACTTTTCCAAACTGTACCCAGCGTTTTTGAAATGTCTACACCTTGACCCTGAAGTACTGTTAGTGAGCATACTATAACCCTGCCGTTATCTCACCGTTACTATTCCGTTATCTTAATTAAAAAAAAAATTAAAACCACCCTAAACCCCTTCCCCCACGCACCAGCTCACCCACCCTCCTACCCCCAACAAAATAATCAAACAACATAATAATCAAATATTCACCAAACGAAAAGACGAGGAATGCGATGTCACTCCCACTGACCTTCTTGTAAACACAAGACTCATCTGGATTCTTAATAAAACCCAACTTACTAATGGCTTCATTGAATCGCAGATTCTAACTTCTGCTTGCCTGCTTTAATCCATAAATGGACTTCTTATGCTTGCAAACCTTCCCAGCATTGCTTGGATCAACAAAACCTTCCGGCTGTGTCGTGTACACAGTTTCTTCCAAAATCCCATTACGGAAGGCGGTTTTGACATCCATTTGTCATATTTCATAATCGTAATGTGTGGAAATTGCTAGGATAATCCGGACATACTTAAGCATGGCCGCGATTGGCGAAAAGGTTTCATCATAATCAACGCCGTGAATTTTCCTGTAACCTTTTGCCACCAATCTAGCTTTTTTTATATAGATACATTTCCATCTTTGTCGGTTTTCAACTTGAAAATCCACTTGCAACCGATAGGTGTGAAACCTTCGGGTAAATCAACCAAGTCCCAGGCTTGATTTTCAAACATGGAGTCCATCTCGGATTTCATGGCTTCTTGCAATTTTGTAGAGTCGGGGCTCATCGTAGCTTGTTTGTACGTCGCTTGCTCATCTTCATCCATAATAAGGATGTCTTGATCTTCAATTAAGACAACACCGAGGTATCTGTCTGGTTGAGATCTTGGTCGTTACGACCTACGCAGGGTAATAGATTGAGCATTTGCATTGTCGGTTTAACTCTAACTAATGTTAACAGCTGCTTCTAAAGCATTTTGATTGTCAGTTTTGTCAGGTTGACTTTGTTGCTCGTCCTCTCGAACTTCATTGAGTTCGATTTTCCTCCTACTTGTCATTTGGGAAAGGTGCTCCTTCTCCAAAAAGACACCATCACGAGCAACAA
The DNA here is from genome assembly GCF_001683475.1 of Chenopodium quinoa. Classification (NCBI taxonomy): domain Eukaryota; kingdom Viridiplantae; phylum Streptophyta; class Magnoliopsida; order Caryophyllales; family Amaranthaceae; genus Chenopodium; species Chenopodium quinoa. The sequence goes on along the minus strand of NW_018743920.1, from coordinate 191,636 downwards.
ACACTTTGTTCTCAGATTTGTTGTAGAAATAATACCCCTTAGAGATTACACACCAAAACTCTTGGAACGTATATACCTTGAGTATGAACCTATGGGGGGGGGGGGTTATGCGACTTTATATTTGACCATAACTCCTACTGGGGGTATAAGACGATGTACTTTCCTTTTTATTATTTATTATGCGCAGGATACAGTCACTACATGTGATATTTGCCTACCCGGTTAGCTCCCATTGTAGTTTACCTCATTTGTTTGAGGCAGGGATTGGTTGGAAACCCGTTCAATGTGTAATCAAAATTAAATGAATATTGTTAGTAGTCTAGTCAAGTGATGAATGTTGTGTGCTTGTAAACAGGTGCATCAAGGTAAGTTGTATGTTGATAGGATGAAAGCATGTTAGTGTGTTCTAATTACGCTTATGTATACAGCTTTGCTGATTGTGTGTGTTGCATGTTTCTTTGGCCTTGTCTTTACCTTGTCCCTACGATGACCCATTTTTAATGGCGAGTAGTGGGGACTGGTAGAGAGAAGCTTTCAGATGATGAAGCATAATTATGATGGGACATGAGTGAAGAACGAATCATGCTTAGTTCTTATAGGAATGTGATGTGTTTATTTGCTTTGAATTATTATTGCTCATGAGACTAACGCAAGTTTTAAAAGTATTTGGATTTAAGGGCCTACAATGGTTCCAAATTTTAGGTTGACTTCGTTTGACTTCGGTTGACTTTTACTTTCGTTTGGTTTGACTTTTAAGTTGACTTGATTTTTAATAGTTTTAAAGGTAGTTTTTCGCTGTGTATCTTTGATAATTGCCATAGTCGTCTTCACGGTGGCGGTAATATCTTAGATTTTCTTTTTTCGTATTTTAAAAAGGGAAAAATAGGTATTTCAAAAGAAATGAATTTCTAGGGTGTTACATCCGCCTTTCTCTTTTTACCGGCTGCCCTTGAAGCCGGTACTTCCTGATTGCAGTTATCAAGTTCTATGAGCTCCTTGTCGTGACCGGCTGAAGCCATAGTTGGTTTGACAACTGAGAGGTAGCACTCCCTAGTCGTCTTTTTGTCCCCGTTTAGGGAACCGACTGTACCATCATCCTTCTCAAACTTAATCAAGATGAGAGACGAGATAATTGCTTTTGACTCGTTGAGGGTTGGACGGCCAAAAATCATGTTGTAGGCGGTCAGTTCCTCAACAACTAAGAACTTGACGACCATGTGCCGCCCTTCCTCCTTTTCGCCCAGCCGGATGGGTAGGTCAATCCTTCCCACCAGATGCACCACTCTTCCCTCAAAACCAACTAAAGGGTGAGGGGTTGTGTACATGTTGCTGGGTTTGTACTTGAGCTTTGTCAGGCACTGGTAGCTTATCAGGTCAGACGAGCTCCCAATATCAATTAGGATCCGGCCAACTCGTTGATCGGCGACCTTGTATTCGATGACTATGGGGTCATTATGAGACCGCCTGACCTTGCCTCGGTCCTTTTTGGAGATTAGGACCTCAGGAAAGACGTCTTTCAATGTCTGGTCCTCACCCACTGAGTTGAACAGCTTCCTGATGTTGTCCTTGGTACCCCGGATGGTGAGACCCGCAAAACCGCCTGCAATGGTGAAGATGGTCACTTCAGTTTCAGAGTTGGCAACAAGTGATTTGGATGAGTGCCCCTTGTTTGCTTTGGGGGTACCCTTGGACTTGGGTAAGTAGGACTTTAGAGCCCCTTCATCAGCCAGACGGTTCAACAGCCGCCTGAGGCTATATCAGCCGTTGGTGTCATGGCCAACGTCCTCATGGAATTGGCAATACTTGCTCTTGTCGCGATTGTTGACGGAACTTTTCATGGCAGCCGATTTTTCTATGGACAACCGGTCCTTGATCTCCATGAGGATGGAAGAGCAGTCCTTGGTGAACTCGTACTTTGGGACGTACGGTTCTGATTTCCTTTTACTCTTCTGGGACGGCTGACTGGATCGGTCTGTAGCCCAGACTTCTTTTCTTTTATTTTCTTCTTTCTTCGTCGGCTGGGGTGCAGTGGCCGGCTCTCTCTCTTGTCGGACTTTTTAGGGTCCGACAGATGCCTTACAGCACAAAGCTCCATCACCTGTATATAGGCTTCAGCCTCTATTAGTGCCTCTTAGAGGGTAACGACCTTCTTCCTGACTAGGTCGAACTTGAAGGTCGACCCATCCTTCAGACCCTTGAAGAAGTCTGTGTAGGCAACATCGTCAGATAGTTTCTGAATCTGAATTCTCGTCAGATTGAACCGCCTGACATAAGACCTAAGTCCTTCCTTCTCCCCATATTGTATTGCCCCAAGATCGAGACTTGTCTTTTTGGCAAGGATATTCATGGAGAAGTTTGACGTAAAAAGGTACGCCAATGTTTTGAAATTGGTGATGCACCCAGCTGGCAAGTTGTCAAATCACCGTTGGGCTATGCCCTTCAATGTAGCCGGAAAGCATCGACACCAGGCGGCGTCATCCAACCCTTGTAGGTACATGAGGTTGGTGTAAGCCATTAGGTGGTCTTCTGGGTTGGTGGTACCATCATAGGTGCTGACCAACACGTTCTTAACCTTGGTCGGCTATGCTGCCTCGGTTACTTCCCTGGAGAAAGTCGTTGGTTGTTCTCCAATATTATGCAGCCGGAGCTGCCAGTCCATAGGTTGGACCGGCTGTGCCGCATGGCCCCCAAAGAGGGTCGGCTGCATATAAGGAGATTCATACAACATGTAGGGTGACCCAAACGGTGTCGCCTGGATGACATTCAGGCCAGTGCGTGCGGAAAGATCGCACGACTGTCCTTTGTTCCTCTTCGAATGCTTCATTAAAGGGTTTCGGAAACTGTCTGGGTAGGTCGACGTGGAAGCCGACGCAGACATTTGTTGACTTTGACTTCTCTTTTCCTGGATGAACATCCGGGCATCAGAGAAGGTCTTTTTTGAACCATCTGGCTGTATATGCCGGATGGGTTTCCTCAGCTCTGCTTCCGGGAAGCGAAGCCTAGATAGATCAATTTTGGGCCCATCCGTCACCTTGGGTTTCGGGTGAGGAGTAGGCACACGATCTTTTAATGCTTTCTTCCCGGAGGAAGGAAGCTTCTTGGCCGATTGCCCCTTATGAGAGTCGGTGGACTTGATAAGGCTCTTGATCTCGCCCTTGAAACTATTCATGAATTTCATGAGTTCGTCCCTCGTGACGGGAGCAGCGTCCTCTACCGCCTGGGCTGCCCTAGTCGGCCTGCCGGTTGGGCTGCTAGGAGCAGCCTGACTTTAACCCCGCTCCTTTATTTCTTTGGAGCGGATGTGTTTTGTTCTGAAAGACCCGTCTGGGGCCACATAGGTGTCGACCTCATAGTCGTCACCACTGTGTTGGTCCGTTTGGACCTCAGGCTCGACCATAGGCTGCTTGCCTTCATTAGTTGGTACAATATCAGAAGTCATCTATGAAATACACTCCCCACAGATGGCGCCAAATGTTTCGAGGTTTTTGGAGTCCCTCGGGAGAGTTACAATCCCTAGTATGCACAGATGACGCCTGTACCTGCAAAATCACGAACACTCCTGTTGGTGGGAGCTCCGCCTCCGACGATCAAGTTAGTATACGTACGAGAGGAAATACGTGCGAAAATAGTAATAACTCCTCTCTAACACAGGAGGATTCTGCAATTAATATTACTCGGGATTCGTGTTTGTATTTATTGATGCCTAATAAATGCGGTCTGACCCACTATTTATAGTGGGAAGAACCAGTATCCCATCTAGGGTTCAAAGGACACGTGTCAACAGGGAATTGGAGCCCTGTTGACCTATGAAGGGCTGACACGTGTTGCAGGGCCATTAAGCCACGTGTCTAGGATAATTCTAACCTAAACAGATACGAGTGTGTGATTTTTAGATTATAGGTGTTTAATTATTTTAATCTTGGATTGTATGTTTATTCAAGATATAGTGCATATTATGATTTGGAATGTAGAATCTAAGGGTTTTTTTCTTTTTATCTAAAGGATAGAGTTGATTTCTTAATAGTGGTTTCAAAAAAAGTAATAGAGTTGATTATGGATCGAGCTGAGATAGGCTAAAATTAGAACTATAAATTTATACCTTGAGAAATTCACAGAATGAAGTTGTGACTTGATGTATGTAAATTGCATAGCGTATGCCAAATAAATTGGTTTATTTCATCAAGTTGAGCAAGCGAAGCTAATTAGATAGTTTTAGAGGCAAAAATCATTGTATAATCTTTCATACTAGTACTCCTTAAGAGAAATATGTATATGTGATTCATGTTTAAGACTACAATTAACTAAAATCATCGTATTATTAGTGTTACTAATGTAAATTATCATACACTCTATATTAATGGTTTAGATTTATGTATTGACATTTGTGCATGGTCAAAATGTATTTATTATTCTCTTTGTTTTTTTATATTTGAATTTTTTTGTAAGTCCAAAAAAATAAAGTTGAGAAGCACAAAAAGAACTAGAGGGAAATAGGAAAATTGGCATCTCTTGGTCCGTATTATGGATGTTGTATAATTCTCTTGGTTGTCCAGGCTCCGCTGGTTTTTGGTATGCTACAAGACTTTATTGGTATTTCTGTTTTCTTCGTTTTTCCTCCAATGCTAAGTGGCAAGCCCGGTATGAGGGTTTGCTTAGGCGTGTTGCCTTAGCTTCTTTACACAAGGTTGTCCTTTTGCGGTTCATTTGTTTAGTTAGGTGTGTTTTGTTGTTTTTTGTTCTTTAAGCTCTCTTAGGTTGTAATTCTGGTTTTATTTATGAAGTTCTCTTTGGTAAAAAAATCAAAGTTTAAAAGGTTTGCACTTAAAGTGAAAAAAAATTAAGGGACATCCTATATAAAAAAAGGCCTAATGAACGAGGCCCAGTGGTTGTAATAAGACTCATAAGAGGGATAGATCCATTAGATATTAGTCATTTAGCCATTTAGGTTGCATGATGATTTCACCATGTGTCACAAATTAATATCATTGAAATAGATTAAGGGCTTATTAAGGCTATGTTTATTTCTTCTTAAAAAAAAATGTTTATTTCACCTTTTTTTGTATATTTAATCTGATTTGAATTTACTACGTATATTTTTGTATTTGATCTGCTTTGATTCTTTGATTTAATTAAACTCTGACCTTATATCCGAAATTCTGAACTAATTCATAAGGATAAAATGTATGAAATGAGGTCTTCTATATTTGTATTAATTAATATATAATTTCCAAATATGAAATTTCATTATTCATTTTACTACAGAATTAAACATCTAAAGCGATATATAAATCGCTATTAAAACGATAATATAATCTAACTTGTTTACAATTGGGCATTGGTGGAGTGTCTCCCTATGGTGGAGTCGTCGTTAGTTTTTGTTAGTTTAGTTGTTTTGTTATTTAGGGTTTTTTTATGGTTTATTAAAAAAGTGATCATCTTTTGCCCTATTATTAGTTTGTTGGAAAAGATTTATTCAGGATCGCAATTAGGGTTGTTCATTGGTCCAAGACCGGACCAAAGACCGAAAAATTGAATTTAAAGAACCGAAGACCGGACTAATTAAACTAGGACCGAATCAAAAAAATCGGTCCAAAATTCGGACCGGGTCTGTTTGGACTGATTTTAGAATTTTTATAAATAAAATTCCTAAATTTTAAATAACCAGTGGAAAACTCAAAAAAAAATATAAAGGAAAACAATATTTTAACACTTTTTTTTATATGTTTAGTATAAAAAGCTCATACGACTAAAATTTTCCAAGCTTGTTAAGGATAATCTTTATTATTATTAAAGGTTTTATGTATAATTTTAAGCAAAAACCGGTCTGGTCTAAGTTTATAAGGTTTTGGACCGAAGACAAAAAAATAAATTTCTCGACCCGAAGACCGGACCGATTAATTTGGTCCAGTTCGAGGTCGGTCCAGACCAATTTTTGAACACCCTATTCGCAACGGTTCTCAAATTTTTTAAGATGTTCAAGTGAATCAGATAAAAATTATCCTAACGACAACAACTAATCGTGAGACCGTCTCTCCAAAAATGTTGTATATTCCAGCGATATATGTGAGAGATATATAACAGTACAAGATCTATACAATGATCTTAGCTTGATGAAGGAAACTCTTGTATGATTCAATTTTATGTATTTGTTGGTTTAAATTTTATTTATAAATGTTATATGACTTTTTGTTATTGAATTGATTTGTTTAAAAAAAAAAAAAAAAACTTATGAGGTTCTAGTTCAATAATATCATGTTTAAATGTTATAAAATCACCTGTGATACTAAACATTTAATTTTTTTTCGAAACAAATATTTAATGATGAATAATCCATCTTCATCTCCACAATTAGTAAGAATTTATAAAGAGTAGAGTAATTCCAGCAGTACATGGTTACGTACTTGAAGAAAAAGAACGTAAATGTTGGGATACTGTTTGTTGGATTACATTTAATATATAAATTAATTAATTAATTAATACTCCCTCCATACTTACTTAAAAAAAAGGCAAAAACTAATGAATGCCATGGAAACAATGGATAAGACAACTAAAAGTAAAAATATTGACCCCTAAATCCAGATTAGCCCAAAGGGTGAACCTTGTAGAACACCAAAAAAAAAAGTAGAAATATTGAATTAAAATGAATATTAATTATACCAACTGACGTGTGATTTTGGCATGCATTCCTAAATTAATACCACTTTAAACAAATTTAATTGTTTATCTAATGTCTCGGGGATGTTCATTAGCAAGATCCAAAAAAATAAAATAATATGCAATGCACATCTTTAGCCATATGTTTAATTAGAAAAGTATTTAATATTATTTCAAGACGAAATATGATATAATTTTGATATTTAGAATAATATATTTATGGGTAATGCTATGTGTAGCCCTTAGGGCTTAGAATAAGTATTTAATATCAAAAACTAGGTTAGGTCCAGTGCCATGCACGGTGCGTTATTTTAATTACTTTTGACAAATTAATTTATTTATAGCATAATATATAAAAAAATTTAATATTGAACAAATTGAAGTAACATAAAATATTTGATCAAGATCATATTCTTAAAAAATATTCCACCAAAAATACATCTTCTTCAAAAAGACTATATATTTTCTTATTATTTCATAATTAATTGAGTATCAACAAAAAAAATGGTAAATATTATTACTCATTTATATAGTTGACAAAAACAAACTTTTTTTTGAAAATAACTTCCTTAAATAAAATTTAGTAATTAATTATTAAAAAATATATACTAAGAACACACCAGAAATCGACACGTGTCATTGCTGGTGTGTCTTTTAGTATATAACTAGGTTAGGTTCCGTGCCATGCACGGTAATTTTCAATAACTATTCTTTAAGTAACATTATATTTAATTATAAAAAATAAAATTGGCTAAATTATTAATTTGTAAAATGAATTTTATACATATATACCCGCAAAACTATCTGTACCCGCAAAACCATGAAACTCCGGTTTGGTGGAGTTGCGCTCCGGCAATCAAGTTAGAACGTTTTCGGATGTATAAATGTGCGGAATGTAAATGGATTTTCTCTCTGATTCAGAGAGAATTCTGCAATTAATATTGCTCGTTTTTTGTGTTTTGTATTTATGAATGTTTCTGATCGAATAAATCATAAATGAGGATTTTCCTCTATTTATAGTGAAAGAGGATCAGTTCATCTTTTAGGGTTTCGGTGACACGTGTCAGTAGAGGATTGGATCCCATTGGGCCACTTTGAGGCTGACACGTGTCAGCATGCCATTGGGCCACGTGGCATAGGGTAATTTTACCCTAAACATTTGCCCCTCACGGGTGTGACGTGGCTTGCCACGTGGCACCTGTGACAGGTGAGATATTCTGGGAAGGTGACGGTTTGTCTCCTTCTCACCATTTTTTTTAATTCAAATTTTGAATTTGAATTTGAGGGGAAGGTGACGGTTTGCCTTCTACCTCCTTCTATAAATAGAAACCCCCACCCTCAATTGCAACACTTTGTAAATTTTCACAAACTTCTTGAGAGAAAAAGCTCTGATACCGGCTGCTTTAGCATTCAACCACTTCCTCTTTTCACACTCATCCGGACACCGTCTGAGTGCTCTTTGCTCAACTCTCTCAGGTACCGCCTGACTTTAATCAACTTTCTTCTCTTGCTTTCAATATACCCACAGCCGGTTCTTTACCGTTTGGGGCATCTTCAAGCCATTTTCTTCAAAACCGCCTGTCTACCCGTTTATTTTCTTTAGCTTTCAAAACACCCACAGCCGGTCTCTACCGCCTAAGGTATCTTCAAGCCACATTTTAGAGAAACGGTTGGGTAGCTTCAGAATTTTAGCTGCTCTTTGAAGAGGGTACATCCGGGCTACCGTCTGGGGTGTTTCCAAGCAACAACTCAAAGTTCCGTCTGCTAGCTTAAATGAGTCAACCATCTTCAGAGTTTTTTACAACTTCAAGGTACCGTCTCTGCCCCTTGCAACTTTTTTGAGTTTTTTCCGGTTGTATAGATTGTTAGAGAATAATGGACTCACCCAATACACACACGGTTTGAACATGATTAAAGGAACTTCAATTGACTTGCAAGAATTAATATTGGTGCACAGCATTTTATATTAAGTCAATTCAACATTTAGCATTATGCTCTCACTTTTGACTCTTTCAAGGGATTCTTTTAGCATGATGTTTTTATCCATAATTCAAAGAATCTACCTAGTACATAATTTCTTGAGTTGTTAAATATTTGACATGATCTCTACATATTCCAGTGACCTTTTCGGCTTTCCTTAGATTTTGACGTAATTCTTTATAGTCATCTAAGGTTTATAATAATAAAGAGATTAATTTTTCCTTTGAAAGTGATTTCCAACACTACTAGAAAACAGCCAAACAACGACGGAAAAAATCCCTCGGAAAACCCTGAAATTCCGTCGGAAATGCCCATTTCCGAGGGAAATCCGTCAACAGGCACCATCGCATTACATTTTGTAGGTATCTCGCGATATTCCGTGGGAAATTTCGTCAGAAAGGTCCATTCCGACTGAATTTCTGATGGATTTTTTCCTATCGGAGTCAAGTTTGACTTAATTAGGAAGGTCGTCGCAATGTTTCGACAGAACATTTTCCGTCGATATGAGGTATATTCCGACGGAATTTTCCGTCGGAAAACTCAATAAAAAAATAAAAAAAAAAAAAACAGGCCAGACCCTCCCACGCCTCCCCACACCCAGATCCTCCAAACCCAGACCCACCCACGCCTCCCCACACCACCAGCTACCACTGAATCCACCCACGCCTTCCACCACCCTAACCTGAACCCACCCACCAGACCCACCTAACCTGAAATACTTTCCTAACCCAAACCCACCCACTAGATCTACAAACCACCACCGAAACCACCATTCCCCACCCTCCCCAACCACCACCGAAACCACCATTCCCCACCCAAACCCGAAACCACCCAAAAATACCCAAAAACCACCCGAAACTACCCCAACAAACCCGAACCACCTAGATCTACCCGAAACCCGAAACCAAAACCATAACCAACTCTAACCCACGAAACCACCCACCACCTTCAAAAATCGTCACCCACCACCAGCCTACACATCACACATGCACAAACAACAACTTAAAACCCAAAATTTAAAAAAAAAAACGAAGAAAAAAAATCACATAATTAAATTATAAAACATACCTTAAGTTGAAATGGGATTGAATTTCACCACGAAAATGGTTTACCAAGACCAAGTTCGGCCGTGAAAAGACTAAATCTAGGCTTTTAAAGGTCAAATTTGGCCTAAAAACCTTGAAAATAATCAAATCAAACCCCGTGGTGGCGGTGGTGTTGGTTACGCAGAACCACTGTCGCGAGGTGGAATTAATTAAGCAACGAAGCTGGTGATGGCGTTGCTTGAGGCGGAGGAGAGAGAAACGAAGGGGAATAAGGAGGAGAGAGAAACGAAAGGAGAAGGAGATATGAGAGACGGAGGAGAAAGGAGAAAGGAAAGAAAAGAAGGAAAATGGAAAAAGAAGAAGGAGAAAGGGGATAGTGGAATGAAGGAGGACCGAAAAAAGAAAGAGAAGAGAGGAGAGAGAAATGAGAATAAAAGGGTGGGAATCCGATTTATTTAGGTTTTAGGTTAATGCTATTTATTTATTTATTTATATTTTTTTTAAAATCATAAATCCTTCGGAAGGGTTTAAAATTCCATCGGAACTTTCCGACGGAATTTAAATCCCTCGGAATTTTCCTACAGATTTTAAATCGGTAGGAAATTTATATGTTCCGACGGATTTTTGTCCCTCGGAATTTATAACTGCCGACGGAAATTTCCATCAGAAGCAATAAATTCCGAGGGAAAATAAATCCGTCGAAATATTTCCGAGGGATTTTCCGTCGCAACTTAACTTTTCTGACAGACCAAAATTCCGTCGGAAAAAACCAATTTTCCAACGGAATTTAAGTCCGTTGGAAAACAACCTATTTCTAGTAGTGCAATAACTAGGTTGAATGCTTACCTCATCATTATGCTTCGCCATTAGACAGATATTGACAACTTCTTCATCAGTGTGTTCCTGTTCCTCTTCTTCAGAACTTGAGTCTCCCCACGTGGAAATCATAGCTTTCCTGAAATATTGGTTTTAGAAAAGTTAGGTTTTGAATTTTTACTTTGATCAATTTCTTTACCTTTGCTTTTCTCAGATTCCCATAAAGGACACTCCTTGATGAAGTGATTTGTTCTACCACACTTGTGACAAGAAGATTTGTCTTTTGAGTCTTGATTTTTCTTGTTGTATGCTTTCTTCTTATCTGTAAATTTGTTGTTTCGCTAGAACTTCTTCAGCCTTCTTACCAACATAGCAACTTGCTCTTCACCGATATCAAACTTCTCCTCGGATTCTTCATCAACTCTTAAAGCTAGTCCTTGACTCTTGACAGTTTCTTGAGTCCTATTGTTCATTTGAATCTCATGGGTTATTAGGGAACCCGCAAGCTGTTCAAGGTTGAACTTAGTGAAATCCTTGGATTCCTGAACGCTGTCACCTTGGCTCTCCATCTCTCGTTCTCTTGGAAACTCCTTAACACCTTACGAACCTGTTCCTCTATGGGAATAATCTTATCAAGACACGTTAGTTCGTTAGTATTATTTGTTTTATCTAGTAAACATATCTTTAATTGATTCTTTATTACCCATTTTGAAACGTTCATATTGTGATAACAGAATATCAATTTTACAACGTTTAACATCAGAGGTTCCTTCGTGTGTTACTTCCAGCAAATCCCAGATTTCTTTGGCAGTCTTGCACCCTTTAACACGTGTGTGTTCATCAGGGCCAAGTCCCCATTTTAAATATTTTTTTGCTGTAGCATTTGATTCAAGTTTTTCGCAATCAGACTTTTCATATTCATCTAAAGGCTTAGGGGTTACCTCGTTATTAGCATTTGTCTTAGTAACTTCGTAATCTCCTAATTGAATAACACTCCATACCTGATAATTCTCTGATTGGGCGAAGATCTTCATCTTGTCCTTCCAAGACGAGTAGAACTTACCATTAAAATATGGATGCCTTTAAATTGATGAACTTCCAAATTCTCGTTCCTCTTTGTGTGCCATCCTCCTGGAACTTGCTCGATAAGGTTGCCTGATATTTTTGAGTTCCCGCTAAATAGCAACTACAAGAGGGGGGTGAATTGTAGTATAGGTAAACTAGTAGACTTTTTGCGGAATTTGAACAATGTAAAACAATAAAGAGAAATGATATGGGTTTTTCTGAATTTTCACTATGTAAATCAAACTCTTTTACAAGTGAATAATAAACCCAGTCCAAGTTCCACAATAACGAAACTTGTTCCCAACTCTCTCAGAAGTTTCGACTCTGAAACTTCCTTTACCTCACAAGTTACAACTCTCACCAATACCCCAAGATCCCAATTACAATATGTAATACAAGACCCAATGTACTAGAGAATATAAGAAGTAATTTGGAACTCTCTTCACGCTATTAACTAAATTTCTCACTGGAATATTTTTGCTCAAGAATTATGTATCTTGCTGAGATAGATTGCATGTATTTATAGAGTGCAAGCTCAGTCATTAACTTCCCACCATAAGCGTGTACACATGCATCACTCCCACTAACACTTGTTAGCATGTTGTGGAGTAAACGTGACAAGTGGTGATCATGGGAAGTTTCCTAAACTTGCTCACCAATCCACAATGATCTCAACAATCTCATAATATTTAGGAGTGAAAAACCGAATGAAGGGTGATGATAAAAACTGGTTATTTTAACTCTTTCAAAAAGATATTTTATAAATTACTTTATTTAAAAGACAATAATACAAAGTTTATATTTTTGTTAACAAGATAATAACTAAATTAGATTAATTTATTTATTAAAACGATAGATAATTAAAAAGATAATAAATTAATTTGATTAATTTATTTATCAAAATATAAAACATCCTTTTTTTACCATTAAACAATCTTCTTAATAAGTGTGTATCATATTCCTTCAAAACTAATTCCAATTGAACGTTATTTATATTAATCTTAATAATAACGTGCCTCACTGAGTTCCAAACCAACTTATATTTCAAGTACTTACAAATAATCTCGAATGTGATTTTGATCGTTGTACTTGCGTTAATGCTACTCCGCATTCCTGAATTTGTGTTCCTACTCCGAAACGATCCTTGTTGCATGAACCTTTCATTTATCAAAGACTTAAAACACACATTAGTCGAGTTTGTCAGTTTATTCATCAAAACCATAAGGGTCAACAAGCACGCAACTGCGTTGATATGGGGACAAGAAACGTGATAATTATGGGACATGCCTATCTAATGTTCAATTTCCTCTCAAGGATCTTGCCTGGATGAGATGTATTCACTGCTTTGAAAAAAATTATTATGGGACATGCTAGATATGAACATTCTATGAACAACATTTTCTTGTCATATAATGCAGCTCTTCAAGGTATGGGTCCTTAACATGCTCTAAAAACAACTATAAAATGGTTAATCAATAGATGAGATTTGGAAGCCCAATATACCTATAATTCTTTTCCTATAAACTTGACAATGGCTACTACTAAAACAACAGTCAATTTCAATCTTCCCAATTATATAAACCTGACAATGGCTACTAGTAAAGTCTAAACCAAGCTTTCGTCCGTTTTGAAGTCCAGCTATATTAATCGAGATTTTGATAATACAACAGTCCCTAGCAATCCATAAATACCACTACACTCCAATAAAGATTGATCTTTGCTTTTGTCTATATATAATTCATCCCTCTAAAGAGGAAGCTACAGATAGGCCTACAGTTTCTATATAATTCATCCCTCTTAGCTAACATAATCGCCGAATGCCTCCTCTTGTAACTTGTAAAAGAAACCATGTCCACTGTCCACTCACATATCACCAAAGGACCAACAACATAAGCAGGGTTTTTGCGGAATCATAAGCATACATTCTTACACTGAATCACCTCCAAAACAGTCTACACAGCTAGAAAGACTGCTCTCTTGAAATTCCCAGAGAACATAAAACAGTCAATTTCAATTTTTATTAATAAACAAACCTGACTATGGCTACCAAACCAAGCTTTTTATCGGCTTATAATCCAGCTAAATCGATCGAATTTTCGTTAATACAACAGTCTCTAACAATACATAAATACAACTACATTCCAACATCTATGTACTTCTCACTACCAAAAGAGAAAACTGCAGATATGCCTAAACTTTCTACTGTCTACTTGAAAGTCTAACTGGCTAATACAAGAGGGGGGGTGAATTGTATTTGAGGTGAAATCTAAAAACTTTTTGCGGAATTTAACTAAATGAAATAATGACGAGAGAAGATATAGGCTTTTCTAAATTTCCACTATGTAATCAAACTCTGTACAAGTGAAGATTCAAACCCGTTAACAAGTTCCCCAAATTAGGAACTTGTTCCCAACTCTCACAGAAGACTTCAGCAACGAAGCTTCCTTAACCTCACCTTACAAACTCACAATCCCAACCCCAAAGTACTTGTATACAATCTGTGATTACAAATACCTATTGCACTCAAGAATATATGAAGGAAAATAACTCTCTTTATGTTATTAGATGGCTACTGGAATTTTTATTCTTAAGAGTTATGTTTTTCTGAGATAGTTTGCACGAGTATTTATAGAGAAGGCTTAGTCATTAACCTCCACCATAATCACGTCCACATGTCAACAACCCACTAACAACTTGTGGAGTTATCTTGACAGATTGTGATCATGAAGAGGTTTCCTAGCCTTATCTAATTAAACCACTATCCTAACAACTTGATAACCATTAGCCGTATAAAAGATTTTCTCACAGAAAAACCACTTGCTAACTTTATCAAATATTTTATTTAAAAGATTATCAAAAGTTTGTTTAAAAAGATTTTATTTGAAAAGATAAATTTATTATTTATTAAAACAACTAGATAATTATCTTCGATAATTATCTTTATTAAAACTTTTACAAATTATCTTTTCTTTAAGAAATTATCTTTTAAAACTAACTTTTATTCCAGTAGTCTTTAACATAAGTCATTGAGTTCCTTTCCGACTTTATATTATTGAGTGCTCACAATTAAAACTAGAACGTGAGATTTGCACGAGGCTTTTTAAAGAATGCTACTCCGCATCCAAGTTCCTACTCCGGAACGAACTTTGCTTGAATCCTTTATTCACCAAAGACTCAAAACATTCATTAGTCGAGTTTGTCAATTTGTCCATCAAAACCAAAAGGCTCAACAAATTCCCCCTTTTTGATGATGACAAACATTGACAAACTTAGGTAAATAAAATCATCCAGGCATGCAACAAAAATTTAAAGTAAGGCATGAAAACAAAAAAACAATTAAAGAACTTAGAAAAATATTAAAAAGTTTTTTTTTTTTTTTTTTTTTTTTTTTTAAAAAAAACTGAGCAAAAGAAAAATTAACAAAGACTTTAAAAACTGAACTTAGCAAAAGTTTGTACCTTCGATGTGTGAGTTCCTTGGTAAACACCTTAGCCGCCATGAAGTTTGTCTTTTTCCCCCTTTTGGCATTATCAAAAGATTGAAAAAAACATTTTGCTATACTCCCACTAGACTACGTAGGGAATAGTGAGCTCAAATAATGCAAGGCAAAAATAAGTTAGGTACTAAATCATCAGCAAACACACACAATCATATGAAAAATACGAGCCAAGTTCCCATAGACGAAAATCAAAAGCAGGAAAGAGTAGCAAAAGTTATAAGTTACAAACTGAAATCCGAATGGAACAAGCAAAAACAAAAGAAGTAAAAGTGACAAGTTTGAAATTGCAATTATGGTGAGTAAGTAGGTTCATCAGCTGGGGTTTTGGGGTCATTGGAAGCTTCCTCCACCTCTTCAAAAGCCACCCTGTTAATCGTCTCCAATATCTCCTGAGTGCTGTGCAGTATGTTCTTCTCAGCAGCATCAACTTTGTTCTCCATCCCAGTAAAACTGGTTGCCTGAGCATCTGCCACAGCCTGCACTTGGCGTTGAAGAGAAGCCAGCTGCTTTGCCATGTCCTCCAGCTTTGTGCACACCATCTTTACCAGCTTCTCCATTTCTGCTTTCACCTGTTGAATATCAAAAACAGAAGCATTTGTTCCAGAGAAGGCAGCAAAGCCTGTAGGCTGTGATGTAGGAAAAGCTGGGGAGGGAGAGGGAGAAGTCTGTTTTGGTGAAACAGGAGGGGAAGAGGGTTTAGCTTGGTTTGTGGGAGAGGCAGGAACAGGAGATGGCTCGGAGGCAAAAGGAACTTGTGTAGGGGTGAAATCAGGGTCTGAGTGATCAGAAGAGCTAATGTCTTCAATGATCACAGGCTTTAGAGTAGAAGTAGCAGGTTTGACAATTTTCCTCTTACTCCGCCTTAGTCCTCCTGTATAAGGGAGGTCGAGACTCTCACTTTCTGAGCTAGATTCCCCCTCACTCTGAGTCTCCTCTTCTTCCACAGAAACTGCCTCCTGAGGTTCCCCCTCAGAAATTGCTTCCTCTCCTTTTTCTTCCTCTCCTTTTTCTTTATTTTCCTCTTTTTCAGACTCACTTTCCTCCTCTTCTGACTCACTTGTATCTCCCTCTACAACCTGTGTTTTCCCTTTTCCACGATTTTTCTCCTCACTTCCTCTCGTCAAGAAAGTAAGTGTCCCACTCTCAAGTTTAAGGCTCAGGCGAAGCAAAGATTGCTCCGAGAGAATGTTCTCAGGTTTAATATAAGTGGGTGACTCACTTTCAACATCAATCCCAAAAGACTTAAACAACACAGTGAGGAGAGATCCATATGGAATAGTAGATTTATTTGCATAGAAAGCCAAATGTTCAATCATCAACTTTGGAAAGTTTATTTTTATTTTCCGAGCAAGACAAAAGATGATGG
Source organism: Chenopodium quinoa (assembly GCF_001683475.1). Lineage (NCBI taxonomy): Eukaryota > Viridiplantae > Streptophyta > Magnoliopsida > Caryophyllales > Amaranthaceae > Chenopodium > Chenopodium quinoa. Next base: position 175,210 of record NW_018743920.1, on the reverse strand, counting down.
TTGCATCTAGTAGGGATACTGTGCTACGTTTTTGCAAACGAGGAACAATGCCTCTCCATGTGAAATTGAACAATAATTTGTGAAGAGGGGTGAGTATGTTATGATGCGAAGTCTTGCTTTTCGGGTTTCCACCGATAAATTTAATAACCCTATTCTCATCATAATGCCCAATTTGCACAATTTGCTTGTGTTTTAGGTATGAACTATAGCCAGAGGTGGGGACTTGAAACAAGTTCCCTAAATATGCAATATCAAAATGAATGTGAGTATCTTTGACCGTAGCCGTGCAAACACCATTGTTGTGTTTGAAAGTATTTTTGAATTCAAACAAAAGCTTAGGGTAAATTGGATAGTGAGAACAATTTTGGAACAAATGCACCCATTCTTGATAATCAATTAAGGAGATGAATTCGGAGAACTTACTTGCCGTACACCAGTCATAATTGATGTGATAACCGTGAGTGTAATTCCAAGATGGAGACTTTTGAGAGCTTTGCCTCTTTCTGTCACCTCCTTTCACGGTTGTAGCCTTTCTCTTTGTCGAAGCTTGAGGGTGAACAACGGCAAGTGGGACTGGTTCAGGGGAGCCGCCAACAGAGGAAGGCTTCCGGGTTTTTGGTTGTGTCGGGGTTGAGGTTAGGTTGGTTTTCATGGTTATGAGGATGAATTGAAAGGAAGGAGAAGATGAATAGTGCGAACAGGGAGGAGAGAGAGTGAGGCCGGTTATGGAAGTTTATGGGGAGTTTAATTGATTTGATGGGTGAAGGTGGAGTGTTAAAGAAAAAAATTTAATTGGGAAGGGTGAGAAAAAGTGACGGTTTGTATGGTAAGGTAGTAGGGTAGTTTTAGGGGTAGTATGGGTTTAATAGGATGTAATAATTGCATCTTTCAAACGTATCACAATAATAAGATAGATAAAATTACGGAAGTTAAGGAGTAGTGAATATGTTAGCTCCTTATCTTACGTGAAAAAAAAAAAAAATCTTTTTGTATTTTTGAATGTTATGAGGAATAGAAAAATTGATCATGAAAAAATAAGGAAGGAAAAAGATAAGAATAAAAAAAATAAGATAGGAATAAAAGATAAGAAAGAAAATAACAAGAAGAAAAAAAAAACCGATAAATAAAAAATGAAAAGGATAAATAAGAGCAAATTGATTGTAAATTATGATGATAATTTACGTGATCATGATACAGAGAGTAAAGAATGATGAAAAGGGAACTTGAAACAACATGGCTCAATATTTTTAACATATTAAGAGTATGTATACGTGACTTTTCAATACTTCACAAATCTTTCCCCTGGGTAATTTCAGCTGTGTTATGCACACAAGATTGAGCATAGCATCGTTAGTTACATCCGATTTTACCTTAGGGGTTCCAAACAAAAGTCACTTGAGCCGTAGCATCCCCAATTCCACACGCATCTTTTCAACCTTGTCTCTGCTTAAAGGCTTAGTTAATATATCAGCAATTTGTCATTCAGTAGAAATAAAATCTAGCCTAATTAAGCCCTTTTCAACATTATCTTTCAAAAAGTGATGCCTTACATGTATATGCTTAACTTTAGAGTGTTGTACTGGATCTTTAGAAATGCAAATGGCACTTGTGTTATCACAATGAATAGGAACGCACTCTAAAATAATGCCATAGTCACGCAACTGTTGTTTTATCCATAGCAATTGAGAGCAGCATGCAGCAGCAGCCACATATTCTGCTTCGGCAGTGGATAGAGCAACAGTGTTTTGTTTCTTGGAACTCCAAGAGACCATGCAAGAGCCTAAGAATTGGACCATACCTGACGTGCTTTTACGATTTACCAAATCTCCTGCATAGTCAGCATCAGCATATCCTCTTAGGTCAAACGAGTCACTTTTTGGATAGAACAGACACAAGTCTTCCGTCCCTTTTAAGTATCGTAGAATCCTTTTGACGGCTGTTAGATGCGATTCCTTTGGATCCGATTGAAATCTTGCACAAAGACCTCTGTATTTTGTTTGATCCACACGAGTTCCCTTGGGGTCTTGGTCCAACCTTGTGGTTGTTCCCATGGGAGTGTGGTTTATCTTTGTGCTTTCCATACTGTATTTTTTTAATAACTCCTTCACATATTTCTGCTGATGGATCATTATTCCTTCGTTAGTTTGCTTAATTTGGAGCCCAAGGAAGAAGTTGAGTTCCCCCATCATGCTCATCTCAAACTCACTGCTCATTAAATCAGCAAAGTACTTGCACAAGGATTCATTAGTTGCACCAAAAATAATATCATCAACATAAATTTGTACAATTAATAAATGAGTTCCTTTTGATTTTAAGAACAAAGTTTTGTCAACTTTTCCTCTTTTAAAATCATTTTGTAAAAGGAATTTTGAAAGTCTTTCATACCATGCTCTTGGAGCTTGTTTTAATCCATACAGTGCTTTATCGAGCTTAAAAACATGGTTAGGAAAGTTTGGATCCTCAAATCCAGGTGGTTGTTCAACATAGACGTCTTCCTTTAAAAAACCATTTAAAAAAGCACATTTGACGTCCATTTGATAAAGTTTAAAACCCATAAATGCAGCAAATGCAATTAAAATACGAATTGCTTCTAATCTAGCTACAGGAGCAAAAGTCTCCTCAAAATCGATACCTTCCTGCTGATTGTAGCCTTTAACAACCAATCTTGCCTTGTTCCTTACAATTGTGCCATGTTCATCTAGCTTATTCCTGTATACCCATTTGAGACCAATAACCTTTTGATTCTTTGGTTTAGGTTCAAGGTGCCACACTTTGTTTCTTTCGAATTCATTTAATTCCTCTTGCATGGCAACAATCCAATCAGCATCTTCCAAAGCTTCTTTGTGATTTCGAGGTTCCAGTGTTGATAGGAAGGCATTGAATGCACAAAAGTTTTTCAGTTGGGATCTCGTCTGAGTTCCCTTGCTTAGGTCACTTATAATTTTATCCAGGGGGTGTGACCTTTGATGTTTCCATGGCTTTGGTTGGAATGATTGAGCTGGTATAAAAGTGTTATTTTGAGTTGCTCTTTCTTCCATTTCTTCATGGTGTTCTGCTTCTGCATTTGCTTCGCCTTCTGTATTTTCTGTTTCTTCTGTATTTTGATCAGAGGCTTCAGTATTGTTTGGAACTTCAGTAGGTTCCTTATCAGCATTTTCAGTAATTCGAACAGGCTGCTTTTTGGGAGTTAATTCTTCATCTTGGTCTGTAGAACGAGTGAGACCAATTTCGAAATCTCCATCTTCATATTCCTGTACACATTCATAATTATTAGTTTCATCAAAAATCACATGTATACTTTCTTCTACACACATAGTCCTCTTATTGTAAACTCTATAAGCTTTACTATTAGATGCATATCCTAAAAAGACTGCTTCATCACTCCTTTCATCAAATTTTCCAAGATTTCTTTTATCATTATTGTGAACAAAACACTTGCATCCAAAAGCTCTTAAATGAGCAATATTAGGTTTTCTCCCTTTTAACAATTCATAAGGTGTCTTGTCCAACATTGGTCTGAGCATGGCTCGGTTGACGATATAGCATGCTGTGTTGACGGCTTCTGCCCAAAAATTCCTTGGAAGCCCACTTGCTATTAGCATTGTTCTTGCCATGTCTTCCAATGTTCGGTTCTTCCTCTCAACCACACCATTTTGTTGTGGTGTTCTTGGCGCTGAGAAATTGTGACTTATTCCCTGTTCTCTGCAAAATTCATCAAACTTGGAATTTTCGAATTCCGTACCATGGTCAGTTCTCATATGAATAAGTTGATTACCTATTGATTTTTGTGTCTTTTTCAAGAAAGTCATAAACATATCAAAAGTTTCATCTTTACTATGTAAGAATATGACCCATGTAAATCTAGAATAATCATCCACAAGAACTAAGACATATCTTTTTCCACTTCTACTTTGAATTCTAACGGGGCCACACAAATCCATATGAATGAGTTCCAATGGTTTTGTGGTGCTTACCATTTTCTTTGATTTAAATGATGATCGAACATGCTTTCCTTTGATGCAGGCTTCACAAATTTTGTCATTTAGGAATTTGATAGAAGGTAATCCGATTACCAAGTCCTTTGACCTTAATTTGTCAAGCAATGAAAGACTAGCATGTCCAAAACGTTTATGCCATAGAAGTGGATCATCCTCAATAACACTTAAACAAGATAGATTGTATTTTGGAACTTTGTTAAGGTCCACGGTATATGTGTTCCCTTTACGAGTTCCTTCCAAAACGATTTTACCAGTGTTATTGTTGATGATTTTGCATTTTTCAGAAGAAAAGCTTACAAAGTTTCCTTTATCACAAAACTGAGAAATACTGAGTAGATTATGCTTCAAACCCTCGACTAAAAATACATTGTCAATTGCATGGGAACTTGACCTTCCTACTTTGCCAACAGCAACAATGTTGCCTTTCTTATTGTCTCCAAAGGTCACTGTTCCCCCTGTATAGGCCGTCAGTGAGAGAAATCTGGATTCATCTCCTGTCATGTGCTTAGAACAACCGCTATCGAGGTACCACTGGTTGTTCCCCCTCACTGCGACCTGCAAAAGAAATTAAGGGTTAGTAGCAGGAACCCTTTCATTCATGGGTTCCTGTGTTGACACATTTAAATCAGATTTCTTCTGCCAAACATAGTTCACATTCTTATTGTACAGATTTGCTTTCTTAGTACATTCTTCACTGCGATGTTCCTTTTTACCACAAAAAGAACAAACGGTCTCACTAGGTAAGTTCACATATTTCTTTTTCTTTCCAGTGGACTTCTTCTTATGAACATAGCCTAGACCTTCTGTTCTTTTTGTCTGAGCTTCCTTTACCCACTTGGGAACACCCGTGCTTGCTGTATTTTTACTTTTTCTTGCAATTTCTAGGTCCTTTTCTAGTTTCTCATTTTTATCATTGGTTTCCTTTATCTCTTTCTTAACATGCTCTAGTTCATTATTAAACATGATTAAAGGAACTTCAGTAGACCTGCAAGAATCAATGTTAGTACACAACATTTTATATTGAGTCAATTCAATATTCAGCATGATATTCTCACTCTTGACTCTTTCAAGGGATTCTTTTAGCATAATATTTTTATCTAACAATTCAAAGAATCTGCCTTGAACATCATTTCTTAAGCTATTCAGATACTTAACATGATCTCTACAAATTCCAGTTGCCTTTTCGGCTTGCCTTAGTTTTGCACATAATTCTTTATATTCATCTAAGGTTTCTAACAATAAAGAGATTAATTTATCCTTTGAGAGAGATTTCAAATAACTAGGTTGAATGACTACCTCATCATCATGCTTTGCCATTAGACAGAGATTGGCTACTTCATCGTCTGTGTGTTCCTGTTCCTCTTCTTCGGAACTCGATTCTCCCCACGTGGAAATCATTGCTTTCCTGAAATTTGTTTTAGAAAAGTTAGGCTTGGAATTTCTGCTTTGATCAGTTTCTTTTCCCTTGCCTTTCTCAGATTCCCATAATGGACACTCTTTGATGAAGTGGTTGGTGCTTCCACATTTGTGACAAGAAGACTTGGCTTTGGGTTCCTGATTTCTTTTACTGTATCCTTTCTTCTTGTCTAAAAACTTGTTGTTACGGTAGAATTTTTTCAGCCTTCTCACCAACATTGCAGCTTCTTCTTCATCGATGTCAGACTTCTCTTCGGATTCTTCATTAGCTCTTAATGCTAGCCCTTGACTTTTGACAGTCTCCTGAGTCCGATTGTTCGACTGGATCTCGTGAGTAATGAGGGAACCCGCAAGCTGTTCCAGATTGAACTTGGTGAAGTCTTTTGATTCTTGCACCGCTGCGACCTTTGCTCTCCATCTGTCATTGTCTGGAAGACTTCTTAAGACTTTTCTGACCTGCTCATCTATAGGAATTATCTTGCCAAGACACGTTAGTTCGTTAGTAATACTTTTAAATCGAGTAAACATGTCTTTAATGGATTCTTTGTTTCCCATTTCAAAGCGCTCATACTGAGACAAAAGAATGTCTATTTTGGAACGTTTAACATCTGACGTTCCTTCATGTGTAACTTCCAGAAGATCCCAAATTTCCTTTGCGGACTTGCACCCTTTGACACGAGTATGTTCATCGGGTCCAAGTCCCCAAATTAAAAACTTTTTGGCAGTAGCATTCATTTCAAGTTTTTCAAAATCAGTTTTTTCATACTCATCCATAGGTTTAGGGATTACCTCATTATTAGCATTCGTTTTCGTAATTTCGTAATCTCCTACTTGTATAATTCGCCATACCTGATAATTCTCTGCTTGGATAAAGATTTCCATCTTATCCTTCCAATAAGGATAAAATTTGCCGTTGAAGTATGGAGGCCTTTGAATGGATGTACTCCCGAATTCCTTTTCCTCTGTGTAAGCCATTTTCCAGGAACTTACTCAACAGGGTTGCCTGCGTGTTCTGAGTTCCTGCTCTGATACCAACTGAAAGTCTAACTGGCTAATACAAGAGGGGGGGTGAATTGTATTTGAGGTGAAATCTAAAAACTTTTTGCGGAATTTAACTAAATGAAATAATGACGAGAGAAGATATAGGCTTTTCTAAATTTCCACTATGTAATCAAACTCTGTACAAGTGAAGATTCAAACCCGTTAACAAGTTCCCCAAATTAGGAACTTGTTCCCAACTCTCACAGAAGACTTCAGCAACGAAGCTTCCTTAACCTCACCTTACAAACTCACAATCCCAACCCCAAAGTACTTGTATACAATCTGTGATTACAAATACCTATTGCACTCAAGAATATATGAAGGAAAATAACTCTCTTTATGTTATTAGATGGCTACTGGAATTTTTATTCTTAAGAGTTATGTTTTTCTGAGATAGTTTGCACGAGTATTTATAGAGAAGGCTTAGTCATTAACCTCCACCATAATCACGTCCACATGTCAACAACCCACTAACAACTTGTGGAGTTATCTTGACAGATTGTGATCATGAAGAGGTTTCCTAGCCTTATCTAATTAAACCACTATCCTAACAACTTGATAACCATTAGCCGTATAAAAGATTTTCTCACAGAAAAACCATTTGCTAACTTTATCAAATATTTTATTTAAAAGATTATCAAAAGTTTGTTTAAAAAGATTTTATTTGAAAAGATAAATTTATTATTTATTAAAACAACTAGATAATTATCTTCGATAATTATCTTTATTAAAACTTTTACAAATTATCTTTTCTTTAAGAAATTATCTTTTAAAACTAACTTTTATTCCAGTAGTCTTTAACATAAGTCATTGAGTTCCTTTCCGACTTTATATTATTGAGTGCTCACAATTAAAACTAGAACGTGAGATTTGCACGAGGCTTTTTAAAGAATGCTACTCCGCATCCAAGTTCCTACTCCGGAACGAACTTTGCTTGAATCCTTTATTCACCAAAGACTCAAAACATTCATTAGTCGAGTTTGTCAATTTGTCCATCAAAACCAAAAGGCTCAACACTACTGTTCATTTAACCTCACAGTTTATACTTCATAGTTGCAGTAAAATCATACAGGAACGAAAAATACCATAACATTATTATATTAGTAAGAAAAAAATTGATAAAATAAATACCTCAACTGAAGCTTTTCCTTGATCAGAAACTTCAACTAACCAATTCTGGTAAGTATACTTCCAATCCATACTTAAATTAGCAGTTGCTTTTGAAGCTTTAATTCTAATTTCATCATCACCCACTTCAACATTTGATGATAGAACATCAATATGATAAATTATTATGTTGGAAAGAACAATTTTGACTCTTCCCACAAACAAAATTCTTACAGTTCTCTCATACCCATGGACATTGTTGGTTGTCTTCACATTTTTGAGCCAACAGATCTATGGCAGAATTATCTTCATCGTTCTTGATGTCATATATTATCTTATCAAAGGAGAGTAAAGTTTCGGTCAGGAATAAATCTTCATTTTGTATTGCTTTGTGTAAAGGTGTTGCACCTGTAGAATCTTGAAGATTAATTAGATCCTTCATGCGTGGAATCTTGAGAAACTTTTCATAGTCTGTTAAACTTGAAAGTTTTATATGGTGTAAAGGAGAATCACTATACTTAACACAAAGATCTCGAAACTCTCCTGTATTATGCTCGAAGAGTTGAGACATGACCCTTCTTACATGCTTTAATCCAAGCCAATGGTTCGCTATTGAACACGGACGAATCTTTTCCCAAAACTGCTTTTATAAACCATGCAGAACCAAGTTCATACGCTTTATCCAAAGCTGATTGTTCACTGTTGTCTTTTTGGGTGATGAATTCCGGTGCTTCGTTTACTAGTAATGTCCCGAACGTTTCGTCTGCTTTCATATTTTACAAAAGTTGAAACAAGAATCATATTCCTTTAATCTATCTCCAATAAATTATCATTCTCTTTTAAATGTCTTTTCTTAATTAATGTCAACGCTTTTTTAATTAAATTGGATCCACAATATAAAAACAAAGTGGAAGTACTGAAATAATTAACATAGTATTTTAAGAGTAGAATAATGTGAGAACAGAAAGATATAATGTATGCTATAAAAAACATACAAAGTAGTAAAAATGAATATTATTATTATTTTATATAAAAAATAAAATTTTACTATAAACTCAAAACATTTACATAAAAGTGGTGGGTGGCCGAGAAACAATTTGGCACCACTCTTTTAGCTATTATTGTTATTATTATTTTTTATTTTTATTATTATTATTATTATATTCCCTTGTCAACAAATTAAAATTAAATTAGCTGAAATGAGACTGAAATCTACGGAGTATGTCTTAGTCTAATTTGCGAAAAAAAAAAACAATTGATAGTGAAACAATATTATAACATTTTCTTAGTTTTGTAAAATTATGTGTCATAATAATTGCTAGTAAAATTCTAGAAAAGAAAGAAAAAAATCATGATATTGATCTATAAATTAAAATATTTAACTGAGTAGGCCTAGATTGGGAAAAAATCTTACCTGCTAAATTTGTAGCCAGATGCAATATATTCCGGCCATCTGAGTAATTCTTAAGATATTCGGCTCGGCTGCCCTTATCCAAATTTTCCAAAATAACTTGAGCTACTTTAGAGCAATTGTTTTCTATAGCAAGAAACAACGTAAAGTGCTTCGGTATGTAATAATCTAGTAGCTCATCTACCTTTTGATCATTCTTAATAAGTAGAGACAATATGTATACTGCCAGATCTTCATTTTTTTTGTATATTGCCAAGTGCAGAGGTCCTTCATTTTCTTTGTTCTTCTCAAACCATGGCAAATGCCTCATACTATATTTATTCCAATTCAATTTATTTATTTTTGTAAGCTTTTACAAGGAGTCGTACAATCTCGTTTGTTGCTTCATGAGTGATAGTTGCAGCGACATGAAAAGGATTGTTTTGGTATTTGTAATCCTTAACCTCAATAAGTTTGACAAATAGAGCCTCCCACTTGCTCTCAAGTATGAATTTAAATAACCATTCTTTGTCACTTTTTATCCAAAAGTGAACTATTGTGGATCCTGCTTTACCAACCTTTTTTATTAATCCTGGATGTCCTTCGATTAGCCGTGCACAGAAGTTTTCTGCTTTTATAGAGGAATTTCTATTAAATAATTTATATATCAATCACTCATAATGAAAAAATATTCGTAACAGAAGCTTCACTTTATTTTGTATTTTAATTCCTATGTACTTTTAGTTAAACACTTAACTGCTAAAAATGATGGGAGGGATTATTGTTTTAAGACTTTTTGACGTAAAAGTACATATAATATGGATATTAATCAATCAATTAACATAAACTTTTACAAAAATCAGGTGTATATTGCATAATTATTTATTTATTGTACACATCAAAAGCGAAATTAGGGTTGACACATGTATGTCATCTGCGGGTTAAAAATTTTGGCTTTTTTTTGCCGCATACATATTCATGACATTCAATTTAATTATAACCTATAACATTTTTTTTAATATTAGTAATAATCATATTTAATCTATATATACTTGACTAGAATTTATTTCGTGTAAAAAATGCTAGAACATATTTACAATTATTCAACAATATACTAGGTAAAATTTAAAATTATACTAACATATATAAGGTAATTAGAATAATATTTTTATCTATAATAACATCAATATTATCGCTCTTTTAATTTTTTTCTCCAATTATTTTTGGCAATAAAATTTATGTTAAAATATTATTTTGATATACTACTTCCATTTTTGAGAGATTGTTATATACACCCGGGTGTACCATACACCCATGAGTATTTGTTCTCATTGTTATGATTGTTTTTCATTTTATCATCAGATGAACAAAGAACAAAAACTAACATTAATTTTGTTGGGTGTACGATACACCCAGGTGTATATAACAAATTCTACCATTTTTTATTATGTGCAATTACGTGCAACAAAGGAATCTTTATGTCTCAAAAATAATATCCCTTTGTTGCACATAATAAAAAACAGACGTAGTATAAAATATTTTGACAAGCAATTTAACAAGATCCTAGGCGACTTTATTTATTTTACAAATAATTATTAAATATAGAGATAATTAATATGATGCTATATAAGATAAAAATAAAAAAGAAAGACAAATAAATAGTGAACTCACCTGTGCATAACGGTGCAAGATGCAAGACAGTCAAGTTGCGATGGTTAGTAAGAAGTTGAGTCCAACCTTTGTTATCGATTATCGTCAATATCTCTTCGGCAACTGCATGACATTCATTCTCGACAGCCAGGAACATAACATTCTTCTCACTTTCAATCACTGCATTTTCATCCACTGACATTAAATATTTTGCCAGAATTTCTTTCCTTTCGGTTATGGCCAATGTCAGAGGGGTATCTCCGTCTTTGTTCTTGACTATTCAGGGATGTTGATTAATTGAAATGCTTGGTGATTCTTTTTTGAAAATACCAATCAGCATTTCTGCTATTTGTTTTGCATCTTCATCACATGGGCCATAAGCTAAAAAGTGTAATGGGTTATCACACGAAAACGTTGTTGAAGATACCAAGTCTGTGAAAACCTTATTTACATCTGGGATGATATCATTACATTCTAAAAGAATTTTATATGGCCACATTTTACCATAACACGCCCACGTATGGAATGCCGAACCACCATTTATATCTTTATGTTTAATTAGCTCTGGATCTCTTTGAAGTAGTTGCGAAAAGATTTCTTCTGATCCCTCTGTATTCAGAAAAGATTTTTCAAAGATTATGTTTATGCACATCTATGTATATTTGTGTGTTTATTTATACATGCATATACGATATGTGTACATATAAAATTTCACGATAAATATATATAGAAAAATGTAGTTGTGTAAGATTTTGTTTAATTCATATGTTGTACGATATCAATCACTTTTTATATTTGCTCAAAAGGTGTTTATTCAATTTTGACTTTGTAACTTAGTTTCTCTAATTAAGATTTTAACAAGAAGTATGTTTACCTAAGTCTTCGATATAATGTATGATGTCGAATGGAGTGTTGCCATGATCGCTTCCGGAGCAACTAATAGGATGAGGGGACCTCAAGATCTGTAAAGCTAACTTGCTCATCTTTGTGAATATGGCATCGAAGACTAAGGAGGAACCAAGACCACTAGGCATGTTGGAAATCAACTCAGTATCCATTTTAAATATTTCTAGTGCACGTTCTTCGAAACCATTAACAACAGCCACAAGGCAAGGGTTAGCTCCGAATGAAGTCTTCATTAACCAGGGTCGTTTAGTAAGATCAGATGGTAATGTTTGTAAACATCTAAAAACAGACTTACTATCTCCACATTACCAACTTTAGCTGCGTCATGAAGAGGATTCCTTTCGTCTTCCCCTGGTTGAAGGAGGAGCTGCTGCATGGCTTCTGGAGGTAAAATCCCAATGGCTTCTCTTATGAACTCTTCTTGGTTTTCCTTTGCCGCCATGTGGAAGATGTTTCCCCAATGTCTTCTTTCAGAGTGGTCGTCTTCCTCGGGGAAGAAAGTCATGATATATTCGACGGGTCTATTGGATTCAACACATTTGGTAAGGTAGTCTACATCTCCTCTCACTGCTGCTTGTCTCAGCTCTTCGTCCTTTTTATTAGATGTCATGATTTTTGGAATTTTGAATTTGGGAAATTTGAGTTATAAACAATAATTACTTTGGATGAGTTTTGAGTTGATTGCTCTTTAGAAATAAGCTAAGTAATTTAGTGAGGTTTTGAGTTGGATAAAAAATGATGTTGGTTTATACTTACTTAGCAGTATTTGAGAGTTGAGACTATATATTACTTCAGGAATTAAAAAAAAATATACATTTGCAGACTGGCAGGAGGACCATCTCCCTTATTATTATTATTATTATTATTATTATAGAAGTAATTAAAGGCATGTTCATGTTAGTTGTCTTTTAACTCCTCTTTAATTGCATTTATCTGCTCTTTCTATCTTTTTTTAATCAGAAAAACAGTCAAAGTTTGAATCTGGATCTTTGTGAATATATATATTGCAGCTTGGGATGCTAACATATAACTTATATGAGTGTTATGACCCCTCATTAATTATCGCTTGTTTAAACACAAGATCACATAATTCTTCTTTGTGTATGTAGCTAGTATGACTTTTATTCTTTTTTTTTTTTTTCAAATTTCTTAGTAAAATTAATGTTTGGACTATCTTAATTTTTCAATTTTATTTAGCTCCTTTTTATGCAATTTATATAGATTGCATCATATTTCTAACATAGTATGCAAATTACTGTAACACACTAATAAACTATACCTGACACATGGAGCATCATGCAGTGAATAAACTTGAGTATTATCATAGACAGTTAGACACCCTTATGTATTTAATTAGTCAATTTATAACGTTCATTAAACTTCAAACTTGTTTATGCTACCCTAAGATGCTCTAACAATTTTTTTTAAAAAAGGGTATTAGTATGTTATGTAGTATTTTTACCTTCATCAAATGTCCAATTTACACCGACAAAATACCTTTTCAAGGCACATACGCTTAGTACTGTCAAAAACCGAACCGAACAAGTCAAACCGATCCGAATGAGAACCGAACCGATTAAAAATCGATTTTTTGAAACCGAAAATCGACCCGAACGGCATTATAGTAAACCCGAATCCGAACCGATCCAAATAACGTTAAACTGTTTAAGAACCGAACCAAATCTAAACCGAACTGAAAGGAAACCGAACCGAAAATGAACCGAATCGTTTCTAATCCGAAACCGTTAGAACTGGCATAAAAACCGTTTACATCGAACCGTTAACAAACTGCAAACCGTTTGCACCGAACCGTTTATAAACCGAACCGCTTATAAACTGAACTGTGTATGAACCGAATCGCTTATAAATCGAACCGTTTACAAACCACTTACAACAACTCATCAAATCATGATTATGACACTATTAACTATACGATCAAATAAGAAGCAAATAATAATCTGATAGTAAAACAATAATACATTAATGCACTAAACTTATATAATCTACTTCGTAATAAACTAGTAAGATCAGTATGGCTAAACTTGAAACATAACATGATATGTATTTATAAAATTAATGAGAATTTGCATATAATATGATAACTCTATATGAAGTGATGAAGTCTCGGCTTGATATAAAACTTGTTAACTAGCAAAAAGTTAGAAAGTAGTATAAAGTTTCAAACCAAAACTATTTAATTGCTCGAATCCAAACGACTCGATAAAAAAAACCTATTTTTTGAAATCAAAAACAGACCTGAACCGTAATTTAGTAAACCTGAAATAAAACCGATCCAAATAATGTTAAATCGTAGAAGAACCGAACCCGTTAACGAACTAAACCAGTTATAAACCGAACTAAAATAAAATTGAACTAAAAAAGAACCGAACCGTTTCTAACCCGAAACTATTTGAACCGGGATAAAAACCGTTTACACCAAACCGTTAACAAACCACAACCCATCTGCACCGAACCGTTTACTACCCGGACCGTTTACAACCCGAACCGAATTTAAACCGGGATAAAAACCGTTTACACCGAACCGTTGACAAACCGCAACCCGTCTGCACCGGACCGTTTACTACCTGAACCGAAGTTAAACCGTTCAAGAATAAACCGAAACCGAATCGAACCAATAATTATTTAAACCGACCAGTAAGACATTTGAACCAATTTCAAACCGACCCGATTTCAAACTAAACCGAAACCGAACTGTAAAAATGTTTTGACAGTACTACATACACTACATAAATGATAAATCTGTTAAACTTTTCTCTTATAAATAACTCTAATTATGTGACCATAAAATTTAAGCAACTCATTGTCACTTAGAGGCACAAAACCAATAGCATAAAACTGTTTTGACAGTACTACATACACTACATAAATGATAAATCTGTTAAACTTTTCTCTTATAAATAACTCTAATTATGTGACCATAAAATTTAAGCAACTCATTGTCACTTAGAGGCACAAAACCAATAGCATAAGAGCATCAATGGCTTTTTCTTCCTCTTTGTTTCATTTGTTTGTGCTTTTGCTCCTCCTTTTCTCCTTATTACTCCAAATTGAAGTTTCAATTGTAAGTCCTAGATTTATTATAAATCATTCATGGTAGCTTTTAATTTATTGGTCATGGGATTTGTTCATGTGTTTTATGCCTGATGCTAGCAAGGACATCGCTAACCCATATATATTTACATTTTTTAATTAGGCTGGCGGAGAAGGATCAGTGAAACCAAAAGGTACACATCTATATAAAATCCTTTGAAATTAACCTTGAATCTCTCTGAATAATACTCCGTAATTGTTTTGTTTCCAAGAGCAAGATTGTAAATACGGAGTAACATTATCGTAACAACCATACATGTGGATTATTTCGAGATTGATTATAACATTAACTAAACTCAATCTAAATACGGAGTAGTAAAATTGTGTCTTATTCTTAATTATTATTTATCATATAGCTTAAAAAATTACCATGTTTCGTTTTTGGATGTTGTTTTTGTAGATTGTCCATGGGCTTGTAACGCTAGGTGCTCGAAAACGGAGCATCGCAAGCCATGCTTGATGTATTGCAACGAATGCTGCCTGAAATGCCATTGTGTACCCTCAGGAACATATGGTCGCAGAGAGGAATGTCCTTGCTATGATCAGTGGAAAACTAAGAAAGGATCCCCTAAGTGCCCTTAAAAGAACTAAGAACATTTAAGATGCTTTCAAAACTTGTCAATTTCTCCTTAATTTGTTGGTGATTGTGTTGCCTAAAGGAGACAATAAATTTGAGCAATTATATTTGCTGATTCAAATTGAAACAATATTGGTTCTTGTTTGTTTTTTCGCCCGATTAGAATCACATTTAATATCAAGAAGAACTTAATGTAAAATATCACAAGCCGAACCTGAAAATAAGGAAACCTTGCCTCTAGAAACACTTTTATATCGATTGAAAAGAATAATACAAGTATAAAATTTACCGTTTTGTATTATTTGATAAAAAAGAAAAAAAAAGTAAATGCATTAAAGAGTGTTAAAGTATATCCTACTAAATAGCACATGTTAGTGTCCCACATTGAGAAAAAAAGAAGGAGTCGAACAATTTATAAGGCTAAGGGGCTACTCCTCATATTGCCATATGGTTTTGGGATGGAATCTCCTTTGGACTTGTGAAGTGGACTCTCTCTCTTAGTTTACGGGTGCAGCCCACACCCATATTTAACATAGTTTCAGAGTCAGGCCCAAAGTTTGGGACCTTTAATGACATTAAGTATTTTGAGCTTGTTGATCATCCACATCAAACACCCCTAAAATTGTCACTAAATTGAATAAGGATATAATTAGCTTACATACAACTTTTATGAGATTCTAGGGTCCATAAGATCATAAATATAAAATATTCACCAACTTTTATATGTGGTTAGCCATATCGTTTGGTCAGCGATCATGAGGGTTACTTCGTTGGTACTATAGAAGTTACTCGATCACTGTTACTTGGTCAGTATTAGAGGGAATACTCAGTTAGTATTACAAGGATTATTCGGTTAATATTATAGGGGTTATATTGTTTTTTGTTTTTTTTAAACGGCCACATGTTGTTACCAGCTGCACATAGTACAAACGCATTGTAAAATATTATTTTCTCCTTTGTCAAAAAAATACAAAATATTAAGATGAAAATGATCATTTGAGATTTGTTATCACAATAATCTATTAACCTATACTAAAAGCAAATCCTATCATGACACTTGTCATTACCTTGTTAAAAAAATTTCTGCCTTTTTTTTTTGCAAAATCTTTAAGTAAATTATTTATACCTTATGATATTTTCTTTCCAGTTTGACAATCATATTGCATATATACCCAAATAAAATATTTTTAAATATCTTTTATATACTTTATATTTTGTTATATTATTGTCAAAAATATTTAACAACTGTGCATTGCACGGGATTTTAACCTAGTTATTACAAAAACACAAATCTATCTTTTCCATATTCCACATTTTATTCATTAGGGAAGAAATATGCATAATTTATTTCATTTGATACAACCACATAAGCTAGAATGAGTTGGAATGAAAAATAAAAAAATCCCAAATTTCCAAACTATGGAACATAACCATGTATAAAAAAGATTATTTCCATTTTTTTTTTGTACCAAAATGATCTCAAATCATTGTACATGAATTTCAATAATTCTTGTTCTTCCAAAGGTTAAGTGACATCTCTATATAAGGGGCACTTAATAACATGATAATACATGATTAATCACCAATATATACACATTAACCATCCCTTCAAAAACACACACAAGTAAATACTAATAGTTGAAGTATTTCAAATATGGCTGTTGTCAGTTTTTGATGCTCCTACTCGTGTCAATGATAATTATTGAAGTTTCAATGGTAAGTTTTTGACATCTCTGCCTACGTTTTGCTCTAACTACCTCTATATGTGTTATGTGTATTCACATAATTCTATCCAATTCAAATCAATCTAATTTTTCTTTCACTTTGTACTCATGTAATTCATCATTTATAATTAGGCTGGTGGTGAAGGTTCGGTGAAAAAAGAAGGTATGTGGCGCTTTATTTTTTTCCTCAATATTTTTTTTTTCTTTTTAATTTTTTTATAGATTGAAAATTGTAAGGTCACTAGGTTTCGCCTAGTGTTAGTTAATAAGGGTAAATGTTTGCTCATATGATGATTTCCAAATAAACAAGAAAAAAACTGGGTAAATGACCATAATATAAGCATGTAATAATGTAACACTAACACACTAACATGTTATTCAAAAATACGAGAAACTTTGTCTTTTATTCTTCTTAAATATACAAGATGTTTTATATATAGTAACACCACATCATCCACGTCATGCAACAAGGCAAAAAGAATCTCTTATTTTGCGCAACTAATAGTTAATCGGATGTTTCGAATTCACAGATTGTCCGGCAGCATGTGATTACCGGTGCTCAGCAACTCAACATAGGAAGCCTTGTCTATTCTTTTGCAACAAGTGCTGTGATAAATGTTTGTGCGTACCATCAGGCACTTATGGAAACAGAGAAGAATGTCTATGCTATAATAATTGGAAAACAAAGGAAGGAAAGCCCAAATGTCCTTGAGATATGATGATTTATATTGTGTTGTAGTATTGTTAGCTTTGTTACGATTCAATTCTCTAATTAGATAGAGGATTACTACTGTTTGAGATATGATGATTATTGCTATATAATGCAATGAACAATAAATAGACAAATGATTTCACTCCATTTGAGTATATCATATACTCCATAGTATATTTTTTTCCGCTACTTTTCAGTCATCAATTGTCTATCTAATCAATTTCAAGACCTATCAAAAAATTGTTGCTACTACTCCCTCTCTTTTTACAATGATAAGTTGGTAACATTTTGACTGATAGTCGACATTTAAAAACTTCTACAAAAACATATCATATGGGATGTAATTGCATTCATCTCTCTCTCTCTCTCTCTCTCTCTCTCTCTCTCTCTCTCTCTCTCTTTTTTTTTTTTTGTGTGTGTGTCAAAATTTCAATATTTTAGAGTTTTAGATATCGTATGACTTTTTTTATTTATAAATCAATCTTTATTGAAAAAAAATGTGCATTGGAGATTTGGAGACTTTGAAGGTCAAAGTATAACCATTAAAAAGAGAAAGGAGGAGTAAAACTATTTTAAATTTTATCCCTTGAAATTTGAGAAATCAATCATATCCATCCATTCCTTTGACCACAAAACTTCTCTTCGTTTGACAAAGTCAAAACACATTTTTTTGATCAATAATATATTTTCTCTATTTTTGTAATTGCAAAATTAGGGATTTCACGCTTGTTAATGCTCATTTTATAACACTAATATCTTAAATTGTATGTAGTAAAATCTATAGAAAATGAAAGTACAATTTTAAGACGAGTCTAACAAGTTTCACATGATTATTTTTATTAATGCATAAATCACAAAAGGTGACCAAGAAATTTGTTACAGTTTTAGTTACTTAAAAGTTTTTAGTTCGACTGGAAAAAGCACACTAAATCTGGTCTTATCATATGAGACCTGATCAGTATAGGCCCGACTCAGCTCGATTTTGGGCAGGCCATAGACATGAAATTCCGTCCCGAATTTATATTTTTGGGCGGGCCTTGAACATGCATTTACGCTTTTTTAATTGCTTTTTTTTTTCCGGTCCGAAAATGACCCAAAAAAGCCCAGTGGCCCAGTTAAAATTTGCGGGTTTGGGCGAGCATTTTCGGCCCAAACTAGCCTGACCCATAATGATGGGCTAATTTAAAGGCTTAGAGCCAGCCCGCCCAATGATCTCACATATTCATCCCAAACTTTGGCCAGACCCGTCTCAGCCCAACTAAGCGAGTTATCGAGTACGTATTTTTTTTCGCTGTCCATCCGATCCATGGCCATCTCTAGTTGGCAATCACCAAATTACCGCGGCTTCTCGACCCTTCTATATCTCATCCCAATTCACAAATTCCTTTCTTTCACTTTTCCACTCTCTCGAACCTTCCTTTCCTTCCATCTTTATGTTCAACCTTCAAACCTCATCTACCCATCAAACTTCTGCACTCTTCCTCTCACAAAAACTCAATCAATCTCCTCAACTTCATATCCTGTTTTACGACGCTTTTATTCTCTTCTTCGTCGCTTTAATCCTGACATTATGAGTCATATCCTTTCCATCTTTCTATTTTTTCTTTCATCTTCTTAACATTATTAAATCTGACTTCGTTTAATTCCCGAAAAAACCCACTTTTCAATGTTTTTTTTTTTATTTTGAAATTAAATAAATTAAAGAATTTAACTTGATCTGGGTTTTTCCGGGAATCAACGAACTTTTGTTTAATTTGTTAATTTTTTTTGTAAATTTTTCTGGGTGTTCTTTGTTTGAGCCTTAATTCAAGCTGAACGCGGAAATCAAAGGGAGAAAGATCGTGAAAGAGCTCAAGCTCGCAATTCTAGCAAAACTAAGGCGTCTAAAAGCGACGGTTTAACACCTGAGCAGCGTCGAGAAAGGTACTTTTTTACAGATTTTTTTATTAAATCAATTAATTTTCAAATTCTGAGAATCAATTATAATTTGGGTTCTGATTTGATTTATATAGGGATGCAAAAGCTTTGCAAGAGAAATTAGCGAAAAAGAAGTCACAATCTGAAAGCGAAAGCAAGAAGGAAGTAGGTAAAACTAGGAAATAATTGATAATTTTCACCCCCAAAATTGTTTAGGTTGTAAATTTTAATTGACTTAAATACGGGTTGGAAAATTTTTGGGGGTTTGTATTGTTGTAACATTAGTGTGATTGATCTGATCTAGGGGATTATGGGTTTGAGGAGTTCAAAGGGAGTGTCTTATTTTTGAGTTAATTGTATTGAAGAATAATGGTTTCTTTGGTAAATTCGGCAGTTTGATCTGGCTTCTGAACCTTAAATTAATATCTAATTGTTGATTGATAGTGATTATCCTTTCTTTCTGTTTTATAACTTTGATGTTTTATATGGATTCAATGCAATTTTTGTTTGATTGGAAGTTTATGTTTTGTGTTATGCGGATTCTTTATTTCTCAAAGTCGTATACTTGAACCCGTACCCAATTACCCGTGTTGGATCTGAGAATTATAGTAATTTTATATAGGTATGTTGGAGAATTGGGGATTGCCATGGTTGTTGCAAAGTTTGCTTTGGTTTGGTTTCCACACAAAAGTTAAAAGCAATGAATTTGATATTTCATTTGTTTATTTTATGTCTTGTTTGGGCTGTACAATTATGATTTTGTTGCCTTGCTCTATTTGGTGTTGCAAGATTTAGAGAAATGTTTGGTGTGGTACCAAGTGATGTCTATCTGATTTTTTTTTATAGTGGACTGTCATTGATTAAGCAGAACTCGTGTTTTGGGGCTGTATCGTTGAATTTCTTGAGCTTGGATTATATTCTGGGTTTGTATTGTTGATTTTCTTGAGCTTGGGTTATATTTGCAATTTTATCGGTGAATTTCCTGAGCTTGGATCGTCTTTTGGGATTGTAGTTTGATTTTCTTGAGCTTGGGTCATACTTTGGGATTGCAATGTTGAATTTCTTGATCTGTAATTACAATTTGGGATTGTAGTGTTGATTTTCTTGAGCTTGTGTCATATTTTGGGATTGTAATGTTGAAATCCCTGAGCTGGAATTACATTTGGGATTGTATTGTTGAATATTTTGAGTTTGGTTCATCAATTGGAAATATGGAATTGTATTGGTGAATTTCTTTAGCTCATGACATATTTTGGGATTATAATGCTGGATCTTTTGAGCTTAGGTCATATTTTAGGATGTATTGTTGAATCTCTTGAGCTCGGGTTACATTTTTGGGGTTGTATTGTTGATTATTTTGAGTTTGGTTCATATATTGGAATTGTTGGTGGATTTCTGAACTCGGATTATATTTTGGGATTGTATTGTTGAATCTACTTGTGATTGTATTGTTGGATTTCTTGAGTTTGGGTCACAATTTGGGGCTGTACTGCTGAATATCTCGAGCTTGGTGTAAGAGTGATGTTAGAAGGTTAAAGATGGAGTACTTTATAAGATTATATAGCCTACAGGCTGCTGGTGGTCTGGTGCCGACCATAGATGTTCTAACGATCATCATGACTTTCATCGGTCAGATGTTTAGATTTTCTTCTGAATTCAATCAGATTATAATGGAAGATCAATCCCCAAGCAGCCCAAAGAGGGTCATCATTCTTAGCCATTTATGGAGCAGCTATCATAAATCCGCCTTGCTCGCTCTTCCCCTGTTTTCATGGCTGCTAGTGCTTTCTGCCTAGGGGTGGTCTTGTAACTGTATATATCTGACTTCAGTACCTTGAACAGGAGCTGATTATGTATAAAGAGTGCCAAAATTGTTTCTTGCTTTGAACTTATGCATTGCGATTCTGAAACATTTTACATAGGAAAACCTTCAACAGAGTACATTGGAACTGCTGTGGATGTGAGGTCAGAGCATTAGTACTTCCAAGTACATGTTACATGTTCTTATGATGAGAAATGGTTCTTATGATGAATACAGTGTATGGTCATATGCTCCAATGAATACAGTTTTTTTCTTTTCTCTCGAGTGGTGATGGAATATAGCCAATTTTTCAGAGGATCTGGAGATCACGGCGATCTTGTCTTGACTTGACATTATCAAAAGTTTACTGTGGCACATTTTCTATTGAGTGTAACTTCCTATTAAATTACCATTGAACTAAGTAATTTTTGAGATCTTTTGGTTGATGGCAACTAAGTAATCCTAGCTGTGGATGACCCAAATTCAATGGTAATTATCCTAATCCTCGATGTCCGTTGAATGGTTCATAGTTCAAAACTTCAAAATCTGAAAAAAAAATACTCGTATGCATTAGAAGTTATGATACATACTAACATACTGCATTTAAAAGAATGAGGCAAATGGACAAATGGTTGAATTTTGGTTGGAGTTTGTCAATTGTAGAATTAACAAATGCTGAGTACTATTTCAAAATGTTAGAATACCTATTTTCAATTATCTTAAATATCATGGATTCATGGAAGCTAAATGATAAATTACCTAAAACTATACGGGTATACGAGTATATCTATAGTATATACATAGCATTTCTTAAGGTAATTTTTCGAAACTATTTGACCATTTTCAACTTCAATTACCCTTTTACCACTTTATTCCTTAAGTTTTTCTCATTTACACTTAACACGATTTCTAAAGTATTATTTGCTCAATGCTACTTTGAATTTTATGTTAGTACAGATTATAAAAGAAATTACGGAGTATATAAATTCACATGACAACAATCCTGATAAGATTTAACATAATTTTTTTATCTCTGTCATACGCAGTACAAGTCAAGTTTTGAATAACTTCATGTCTATCTAAAAACACTTTTATTTGCTTATTATAAAAGAAAAATGATAAACATACCCCTTAGGCTATGTATAAAAAGCTAAAAAAGGAAATATTTAGAATAAAGTAACATTAATTACACCGATTTGTGCGTAATTTTGTCATGAAATCCAACTTAATTCCATTTTAGGAAGTATATTTAATACTTATACATAGCTCTAAGGGCTACATATATCATTACTCATTATAAAAAGTTGTTATTAAAAAATTATATATTATTCCCCCTTTCTCTAAATATTTGCTCCATTTGACTTTTCAAGGTCTCCAAGATGCATATTGAAACGTATGTAATCCCATTTTCGTACGATATACAATGAGACGAATTTAACAAGACCTCACATGACTATATTATCTTTTATTAATTACTGTGAATTTTTTATCAAAGTTTTTGAAGTTTAACTCATTTATTTGCAATGTAGTAAAAAAATAGGGACAGAAGGAGTACGTATTAAAATGCTTTGAACAAACACATATGCTTATTTCGTATTCTGTAGTATACAACTCTATTTGATCTCATGCCAAAAGCACGAATTGCTAAAAAAAAAAAAGTTCATGTAAATAGTGCAAAAGGTAAAATAAAACGCTTACAAAAGAATAATACTTTGCCATTGAGGTTTGACCATTTGAGAGTTTGGGATTAGAAAGGTGTCTTTTTCTTGAAACAATTATAAAGTTATTAGTGTGGAGCAGAAAACAAAATTCGACAGCGCTTTCTCTCTACTCACTCACACATCTTTCGCGAACCAGGTACATCTTTCTTCTCCTCCCTTTTTCATTTTCTATTTATTGGACTTTGGATAATATATTACGGATTTTATTTCTTGATTTAACTATATGATTTGATCATTTCAATAATTTCTTAATTATACCATTAAATCAGTTGTCTTATAGTATATGCACATCCAAATTTGCTGAAATGTTTTCTTGAATTAATTAGATGAATTTGATTTTGGTTGTGGATCATCTTGTTAAGTTCTTTACAGCTGCAAACTTTATGGTGTGGGATTGAATCCAAGATTTCACTTTCTTTTTTTATTAAAATAAAATTGCATTGGAATTATCTATTTATCATTGGGATGTGTAGAATGATTAAAAATAAGCAGGAAATCACTCCGATAATTGTAGAAAACTCAAATTTTAATGATTAAAAATGAACAAAATAAGCATGAAATCAATCCGATAATTGTAGAAAACTCAATTTTTTTTAAAAAAGTGAGTAAACTGAAGTATGAGTATTGGATATTCGGATTACCTATCTGCTCTGGAAATTGGAATATTTGTACCCTTCCTGGGATGAATCTATCATTGCTCGAAAATGTGGATTCGATTCGCTTAGGCTATACTTTGTATGATTTTCAGGCATGGGTAGTATACTTGGACACTTCATTTTAGTTCAAAATTATGTAAATCTTTCACAAGAAAAGCCAGGTCGAACACATGGACACATACCCGTGTCGGATGTGGGCACCCAAGTCCGAGTAGCATAGTGTGTGATCATCCACTTACTACTAGCTCCTCTAGATTGTACAGTCAATGTGATCTCTAGGATTGAATTCCCTTGCTTTTTTGTAGCTGTGACGTAGACAGTTCTGGGAGTTGGAAGGAAAAATAGGTTTGGTGATACATTGTAGCTGTGACAGAGACAGTTCTGTGCCTATTATCCTTGGAAAGACCGAGTTTTTTTTTTCATGGCCTTGGGTTATGGCATTATGGGTACCTTCTATTTAGTGAACCATTAACCACCCCCCATCCCGCCACGGACAACACTTTTTTCTATGTCCCTTTTTCAAGTTTTGGCGACTTTTCAGTTTTAGGGAGATGTCTGAATCACTGAAGTGATGTCTGTGATATTTATTGATTTTTTCACTTTTCATGGAGATATTCATTGGTCACATAAACTGACATTTTCCTGTGAATAAACAGGATAGGATTATCTGATTTCAGGAAATTGCGTGTTCAAATGGGAAGCATCAGTTCTCAGAAACTAAGGTTTTGCATTGATCGGGGAGGAACATTTACTGATGTGTATGCTGAACTCCCTGGTCAAACTGAAGGCCATGTTATGAAACTTTTATCTGTTGATCCTTCTAACTATGATGATGCTCCAGTTGAAGGCATCCGGAGAATTTTGGAAGAATACACCGGGGAAAAAATTCCTCGATCCTCCAAGATCCCCACTGACAAAATTGAGTGGATAAGGATGGGTACAACAGTGGCTACAAATGCCCTGTTAGAGAGAAAAGGTGAGAGAATTGCACTTTGTGTTACTCAAGGCTTTAGGGACCTTCTGCAAATCGGGAATCAGGCTCGCCCAAACATATTCGATCTTACTGTATCCAAGCCTTCAAATTTTTACGAAGAGGTCTTGGAGGTTGAAGAGAGAGTTGAACTCGTTCTTGATACAGAAGAAAACGTCAAGTCATCAAATGTTGTTAAAGGTGTTTCAGGTGAACTGGTGAGAGTTGTAAAGCCTTTGAATGAAGAATCCTTGAGGCCTTTGCTGAATGGGCTGTTGAAGAAGGGAATAAGCTGTCTAGCTGTCGTGTTGTTGCACTCTTACACCTACCCACAGCATGAAATTTCCGTGGAGAAGTTAGCCTTGAGCATGGGCTTTAGACATGTGTCCTTGTCATCAGCCTTGACACCTATGGTCCGAGCAGTTCCACGAGGTCTAACTGCTAGTGTGGATGCATATCTCACCCCAGTTATCAAAGATTACTTGTCTGGATTCATATCTAAGTTTGATGAAGGCTTAGGGAAGGTTAATGTTCTATTTATGCAATCAGATGGAGGGCTAGCACCTGAAAGTAGATTTTCAGGTCATAAAGCAGTTTTATCAGGCCCTGCTGGTGGTGTTGTTGGTTATTCACAGACTTTGTTTGGGATTGAAACAGATAAGCCTCTTATTGGGTTTGACATGGGCGGTACATCAACGGATGTCAGTCGTTATGCTGGTGGTTATGAACAAGTACTCGAAACTCAGATTGCAGGAGCAATTATTCAGGCTCCTCAGCTTGACATAAACACTGTTGCCGCTGGTGGAGGATCAAAGTTAAAATTCCAGTTTGGAGCCTTCAAGGTGGGTCCAGAATCAGTGGGTGCTCACCCTGGCCCTGTTTGCTACAGGAAAGGAGGTGAATTAGCAGTTACAGATGCAAATTTAGTGCTGGGCTATGTTATACCTGATTTCTTCCCTTCGATTTTTGGACCCAACGAAGACCAGCCTTTAGATGTCCATGCAACCAGAGAAGAGTTCAAGAAGCTTGCTGAGCAAATAAATTCGCACAGGAAGAACCAGGACCTGTCGGCAAAAGATATGTCTGTTGAGGAGATAGCGCTTGGGTTTGTCAATGTTGCTAATGAGACAATGTGTCGTCCAATACGTCAATTGACAGAGATGAAAGGCCACGAGACACGGAACCATGCTCTTGCTTGCTTTGGAGGTGCTGGGCCCCAACATGCTTGTGCTATTGCTCGGTCGTTGGGTATGAAAGAAGTATTAATCCATAGGTTTTGTGGTATACTGAGTGCATATGGCATGGGACTAGCTGATGTTGTGGAAGAGGCTCAAGAGCCATATTCTGCTGTTTATTGCAGTGAATCGGTTCAGGAAGCCTCTCTTAGAGAAGCTAAGTTGCTGGAGCAGGTGAAAGACAAACTGGAAGAACAAGGTATTAAAGAAGAGAACATCAAAACTGAAACTTATTTGAATCTGAGGTATGAGGGTACAGATACAGCTACTATGGTCAAAAAACAAGAAGACGATGATGGATCAGCATTCGACTACACTACTGAATTTGTAAAGCTGTTCCAGCAGGAGTATGGATTCAAATTGCAGAACAGAAACATCCTTGTCTGTGACGTAAGAGTTCGGGGCGTGGGAGTCACTAATATTTTGAAACCCAAAGCTCAGAATCCTGCTTCAGAAAACCCAATCAGTCATTGTCTTTTCAAGGTCTATTTTCAAAACGGGTGGCAAGAGACACCTGTGTTTAAGCTTGAAAACTTGGATTATGGTCATGCCATCCCTGGCCCTGCTATTATCATGAATGGTAACAGTACAGTGATTGTGGAGCCAAATTGTAGAGCTGTGATAACAAAGTACGGAAACATTAAAATTGAGATTGACTCAACTTCAAACATAACAGTTTCAGACAAAGTTGCAGATGTTGTGCAGCTTTCAATTTTCAATCACAGGTTTATGGGGATAGCTGAGCAGATGGGACGGACTCTACAGAGGACTTCAATATCGACAAACATTAAGGAACGGCTAGATTTTTCCTGTGCTCTTTTTGATCCTGATGGAGGGCTTGTAGCGAATGCCCCTCATGTTCCTGTACACCTTGGCGCTATGTCAAGTACTGTTTGTTGGCAATTGAAGTACTGGGGTGATAATTTGAATGAAGGAGATGTGCTGGTCACTAATCATCCCTGTTCTGGTGGTAGCCATCTTCCTGATATAACTGTTATCACTCCTGTATTTGATGATGGAAAACTGGTCTTTTTTGTGGCTAGTAGGGGTCATCATGCTGAAATTGGAGGTATTACTCCTGGAAGCATGCCTCCTTTCTCCAAGGCTATTTGGGAAGAAGGGGCTGCTATCAAAGCCTTCAAGCTGGTTGAAAAGGGTGTGTTTCAGGAAGAAGGTATTGTCAAACTTCTCCAGTACCCATGCTTTGATGATCCTGCTCATAAGATCCCTGGAACCCGGAGGCTCCAAGACAATTTATCAGATCTCCATGCACAAGTAGCTGCTAATCAAAGAGGCATTTCACTTATCAAAGAGCTTATTGATCAGTATGGCTTGGAGACTGTAAATGCATACATGAAATATGTACAGCTCAATGCAGAAGAAGCTGTTAGGGAAATGCTGAAATCAGTGGCTGCTAAAGTGTCAGCTCCATCTAGTGGACCTGAAGCAGGTGACAGTGTAACCATTGAAGAAGAAGATTATATGGATGATGGTTCTACTATTCACCTCAAACTTACAATTGATTCAAAGAAGGGAGAAGCTTTATTTGATTTCTCTTCTACAAGCCCTGAAGTATACGGCAATTGGAATGCACCAGAAGCAGTTACAGCTGCTGCAGTTATATATTGCCTTCGCTGTTTGGTCAATGTTGACATTCCTCTAAATCAAGGCTGTCTTGCCCCTGTAAAAATCTACATTCCTCCAGGTTCTTTTCTTTCTCCAAGTGACAAAGCTGCCGTGGTGGGAGGCAATGTTCTCACATCTCAGAGAGTCACTGATGTCATACTAACTGCGTTCCAGGCATGTGCTTGCTCTCAAGGTTGCATGAATAATCTGACTTTCGGGGATAACACATTTGGTTATTATGAGACTATTGGAGGTGGATGTGGGGCGGGTCCAACATGGGATGGTACTAGTGGTATCCAGTGTCACATGACTAATACTCGCATGACCGATCCTGAGATTTTCGAGCAGAGGTACCCAGTCATTCTGCATAAATTTGGTCTTAGAGAGAATAGTGGCGGTGCTGGGGTTCACAGAGGAGGAGATGGGCTTGTGAGGGAGATTGAATTCAGGAGGCCAGTCACAGTCAGCATTCTTTCTGAGAGACGTGTTCATGCTCCAAGAGGATTGAGAGGAGGAAAAGACGGGGCTCGTGGTGCTAATTACCTAATTACTAAAGATAAGAGGAAAATTTATTTAGGAGGCAAAAATACCGTTCATTTACAGGGTGGAGAAACTATAGTGATTTTAACTCCAGGGGGAGGGGGATTTGGTTCTACTCTCTAGAAGCTAGATGCTGCCAATAGAACATTGAATGTGTACTTACCAAAGGTAAAGCCTGCATTATTTGAAATTGTAATGTTGGCTATGATTGTCCAAGGACCTGCTCACCATACAAATAGCAAGAGCTTCCTTTTTTTTTTTTCTTTTTTCTTTTTCTTTTTTTTTTCTTTTTTTTTTTTTGACTGAGGTGAAAATAAAGTGTAGTTGAAACAATAAAAAAAAAAAAGCTTGTTGCTAATTTTTCTATGTTAATCAAGAAAAAGATCAAAGAAACGACGCCAACATGTAGCAACGCTAATATGAGTAAAAGTGGTGATTGTTCATTTCTAAAATCACTCAAAGTATTATATATGGAGTATTTTCTTAACCTTGTGATATTTTATAGTAAGAATTTCTTTCTAAGAGTTTTTTGGTTCATTTATGCAGCAGAGTATGAAATTTTTATACGAAAGCATTCTTATCTTTGTTTAATGTGATCTAATGTGTAATATCTGCTTTGATGTTCCCTTTTCTGGGCTTTCGAATCCTGTGGAGCAAAATAATTTGTCATGACATTTATGTTATGACTATGGTAATATCCATGAGTATACTGAGATTGAATTACATTTTTGATCCAAAGCCTGTTGCAGTAATCCTGTTGCATGTCTGCATAAAATTAGTCTCCTGGTTGGTTCTGATTTTCTGTACTTTTTGTTGATGCCTCTGTTTAGTATTATTGAGTCTGTGTTTGTTTACGTTGCATAAAAGTGGTTGCACTCGTACTGTACGTCGAAATTTTTCTCTAGGTGTTTCGGGGTGCTGATTGTTCGTGTAAGTTGTGCCTGAACATAACAATCTGTGAAGTGTAGATGCAGCTTTCTACTGTGCACTGCCTCTATTCCAGTTTTCCTCTGGTGCAGTTTTTAATAAGTACAGTCTGCCGAGTAAACACCAGCGAGTCTGATCAACCTCAGTCTGCCTTGGGAATTATTAATTTGGGCTGAAAAGGCCAGCTTAATATAGGAATTGGGTCAACCTGGTTAGGGCTTGGCCCAGTTAGACCGATTCAATGAATTATAAATTGATCTCGGAGATTGGGCTTTTTAGTCCAAACCTGGTGCAATTTTTTGTGATATTTGGGCCTTAAATTGAGGGCATTTGGCAAAAAAGAAATAAATTATAATGAGTTTACAGTTTACACAGCACCTTCATACTAATGGGATGCTGTGTAGTCAATAGTCCTGATTTCTGTGAAACACCCTTTGTAACACAAGATTCAAGAGTTAAGGTATCAAAGAATCTAACCATGTTACTTATTCTATTGACTTTAATTTGTAACTTTAATACTCTTTAATTACACATGCATGAGATCTATGATATGTCCTTTTTGTTACAAAAATATTTGGATGACAATCTTTTTTTGTCAACAAAAGCAGCAAAATATTTTATTGTAAAGAAAATGATTAGTTTATTGTTAATTGTCATCTGATGTCAGAGTACTTGACCATTCATTTGGATAGTAGTGGCTCTTTAGAAGGCATGTTTAGTGATGGCATAATGAACAAAGTTTGAGAACTAAAGTGTAAAATTAAAGTGTAGGTCTTGTATAGAATGCTTATACTCACTTCGAATGTCATAAAACACAATTATATGTGAAATCGAGCTTACGAGATTGGGTAATTATGCATGTTGTATGCAATACAACCGATGTATATAACTTTAAGAGTTTTGTCACTAGAAATATTTTATCACGAGGTAGATGGTCAAATGACCAGATTGGTTAATAAAAAAGACTCATAATGACAATTTGGTAAAATAAAATAGCTCCAGAGACAATTTGGTAAAAAAAGCTAACATCAAGTGACAATTTGGTAAAAAAAACATCTCAGGCGACAATTAACCCAAAATATACAAAAGTTTTCGAGAAACTACCCGCAAATGCTTAATTAAGTTCGTTTTCGTGTTTTAAAAAAAAAAAAAAAAAAAAGAGGTTTGTTTCTCGTGGTTTCTTACCTAATTTTCCAACCACTTTTTTCAGAACTAACAATTTGAAGAAAAATTATTATTTTTCACTTGATTTTCCTACCCTTATTAATGATTTTTTTTTAAAAAAAAAAAAGGTTGGAAACAAATTTCATATTGGGATTTATAAGCAAAATAAAAGGAGATGACATATTAATTGTAATTTTTAAATGGGAAAAATAAATTTAAAAAACACAATAACAAATTAAAGGCTTTCTTGGCATTGATTTTTGTTTTCAGTTTTCTGTTTTTTTGAAAACAAAAAACCAAAAATAGGAAACAAGAAAAAGGTGTTGCCAATTTTTTGTTGCCAATTTTCAAAATTACAATGAGTTTAATAAATTTGACTAATTTTTTTTTATTCATTGTATGACATATATCATATGATTTGAAAACCAAAAAATAGAAAACCACAATGATACCAAACGAACCCTAAATTAGGAAATTTGAAAACTGTGTCGGAAAAATTTGATATTTTGGCCTAAATGTCGCCTGAGATTAATTTTCTTACCAAACTGTCGCATGGAATTAACTTTTTTTACCATATTGTCGCCGGAGTTATTTTTTTTACCAAATTATCGCTAGGGATCTTTTTTATTTACCAATCTGGTCAATTGGCCCGAGATAGATTAAAAGGGGTGTAAATGTGTAATAGTTTCCATTAGAGTTACACAAGATATAACAAATGTCCCTTTTTTCCTTTTTATTTTTTTTATTTTTTTTTTCACTATAGAAACGTATGTACCCCTTTAACAACATGGGCAACCATTTTGACATTTATGTGCTTATAACTCTTAATTTGGACTTTTCTCCAAACTAAGCCCAATTGACAAAATAAATACCAAAATGGTTGCGTGGAAAAAGTATTTATCAAACTAAGTTTCCAGGGTAAAACGCTGTCTCGGACAGCGTTTTATGCCCTGGTCTTTTTAAAAAAAATTGAACTTAAAAACGCTATCTGGGACAGCGTTTTTAGTTGTTGACTTATTTTTAAATTTTTTTTTTGTAATTTCTGTTTTTTAAAAATAAAAAGAAAAAAAAATTATGAACACATAAGACGTTGTCTGCGCCTTATGTACAACATAAAACGTTGTTTGGGACAGCGTTTCTCTGCTGGTCTGCAGCACCAGCAGCCAGCAGCCTTTGTTCTCTAATTTCTGCCCTACTTCTCTAATTTCTGCCCCAGCACACCACCCCTGCCTTGATTAAGCCACCACAGTCAACCACCAACCCCCACCGTCGACCACCACCTTTCGCCACTTTCGACCACCGTTATGCACTTCAAAACAGTCCAACTACCCCCAACAACACTTCAACCACCTCCACCACCAGCCCAAACCTTTCCTCCACCGTCGACCACCACCCACCACAACCAACAACACTAAAACCACCATGAACCACCACATTAACCACCACGGGCCATCGCTTCTACCCCGTTTCTGATTATGGATCCCAAATGTCTGTTGTTTGATATATATCAGCCTAGAAGAATCTATTTTGACTGACATAAGTCCGATTTGGATAAATAAGGAAACTAAACTTCAAACTACACACAGATTCATTCAACAAACATGTATTATATTAATAATGTAATCGTTATATACATCATTCTAGAAAATGTTTGTCTACAACAAATAAATCATACAATACTATCCCGACTCATCAATTGGGGCTAAAGGTACCCTAGCCTGACTGTCATCCGTTCGTCTATGACGCCGACTGTAATGAGAAATGGAGGTGAATGGGTCTCGGGGCGGTGGGGGAGTGAGCTGGCTGGACGATGTGTCCTCCTGGGTCCCGGTGGGCGCAGTACTGTAAAAAAACACTCTTAATTTTCGGTGTTACTAGTAAAAAAAAGTTAAGTACTTAATTGAATCATAATTTATTATCTATTAATGAACAAATATTGTTTTGTTCTTGTCTAACTTATATATGTAGTAAAAAAATCACAAATTCTTAAATAAGGTGGATTTTTATTAAATTATTTTAAGACGGGTTAAAGTTATCTTAAAAGTATTTAAAGTTACCTTTTTATTCTACAAAAATTACCATTTTTTACCATAACTTTTACCCTTAAAAACCACTTATAATGTAGTAGACTAATCATATTAGGTTTTATAACATGTATCCATTAGAAAATACACATTAAAATACAATCAAACTCATTACAAATTAAAAATTACCCTTAGATGGGTTCAAGTTACCATAAAATTTACAAGTATTAATTTGATTGTCATTCAATAAATTAATAAAAGCCAGCCTTATATAAACCTAGAATTGAGATCATGTGATAACCAAGGTGAATAATGAGAACTAGGAACCAATCTTAGCCTTTAATTGCGGTCCATCTAACGGCTCACGTTTCACCAACTTTCATTAATGGCATTTTTGTAATTTCATAGTTTTTGCAATTTTTTTTCCACTGTATTCACTTTTAACGCAATTTTATTTACTTTTTGATGATTTTATTTACTTTTACTAATTTTTCATTTACTTTTTGTAAATAAAACTAATAAACATTTTGTAAATAAAACCGGAAACCAATTTGTAAAGTTAAAAATTACGAAAATGCCATCAATGACACGGGAAGGACGTGAGCCATCCGATTAAGATGATTTAAGGGTCTAGATTAGTTCCTAGTTCACATTTTAGACTTGGTTCTCCTTCTAACTTGGTTTATAAGCCTAATTATAAAGAAATAGACACTCACAAGACTTGATAACTCATTTTGACATCTCTTTACGTGTGATGATTTTTGGACTCTTTGTGTTTACAAAAAAGTGAAAAACCGACTAATGGAGATTTTTCTGAAAAATAAAATAAAATAAAAGGAAAAGTACACCACGGTTAAGGAAGTCTTCTTTCAAGACTGGCATAATGATGAAGTATTATGAATTTATAAGAGAGTACGTAGTTTTATTCTAGATAAAAAGGAAAATTTGCCACTTATAATCACCAGTTTGTGTGTTGTTCTAGTCAAATCTTAATGTTGATAAAAAATTAATGATTTGAACAATAATATGTGTACTTGACATGGATGATAGTTAAGCCCGAATAACCTTTAAAATTAATGGGTGCTTGATTTTGTCCATGCCATGGAGCATAGCATCGTAAACATTCATTTAATTCAATCTCAATTCGGCAGCTTACATCATTTATCAGTTTATTTAAAGGCAAATAGAGCGACATATTGGATCACAAATATTGGCCACCTAGTTATTGATATCATGAACATTATCCATTGTGATAACTCTAGTCTTGTTTCCATTTTCTCTTCCGTGGCATTAAGAATTTCCCTTGTGAGGAGGGTTTCCTAATTAATTTTTTACTTTGCCCAAACTTGCTAATAATTATTTCCATACAAATGTTTTTCTAAAGATTGATTTAGATCATGTTGTGTTGTGTTGTGTCGTGTCATGTCATGCTTAATGATATGTCAAATTTGCATGTCATGGGACTAGCTAGACCTAGCCAACTACGTAAATTAATTTAGACAAGGTGCAAGTCCATATCCATCATGCCGTGCTTAATAACAACCCATCATTTACAAACTGACCATTGCAATATCATATTTATGCAATTATGCCTACTCCATACCGTTGCCGTGATGTCCTCTTTTCACACTTACACTATATTATGTCATGTCATACCATATCGTATCATGCCTCGGCCAGGCTAACCGAAGCAGATTGCAAATTTGCAAAAGGTCTTTCTCATTTCTTAACTGACTCTATCCATCGAACTCCCTAAATTTTTCAAAACATACAAATCCAATGGCAATACAGTCAGTTACAGGACCCACCTTCCCCTTCCCGCCGGCACCCAACCACCACCGTCCAACACCTTCAACAACAGCAACACCCCTTCGCTCCAAACCCACCACTTCATCCGACCCAGATTTCTCTGAGCAGCTTCCTTCTTCTTCAACCTCCATTAAAACCGACAACACCCAGAAAAAATGGTGGTTTCCTGCTACCAAAGAGAAGGAGAGAGAAGCAAAAGAGAGAAAAGAAGAAATCAACAGAAAAATTGCATCCCAAAAAGCCATTTCTGTGATTCTTAGAAGGGAAGCTACTAAAGCTGTTATTGAGAAGAAGAAAGGGATTAGTTCTAAGAGGCTATTACCTAGGACTGTTCTTGAAGCTCTTCATGAACGTATTAAAGCTCTTCGTTGGGAATCTGCCCTCAAGGTTTAATTTTCAGTTTTGATAATTTTTTTGAGTTATATAGTTTGCTTTAATTTTTGCATTTATTAATGAATTTTGATATTTGGGTATTATTGCGAATTAATTTTTGGGGCTTATTTGCTTCTTTAATTGAATTTTGGAGTTGGGTTTTTTGTTAAAATGTTTGTGATTGAAAGTTTGGATTAGCAGGTTTACAGTTTGTGAAGGAATGTGGGGTTTGGGTTTGTTCTAGTGCTTGTTTTGTATAGTGTATTGGTGTGGTTTATTGGCTAGATGAATGTGTGTTTGAACAGTATTGATCCATCCCGAAAATGAAGCAATTAAGAGCAGGAGCTAAATGAGATGTTGCCTGATTCTTAGTCCATTAGAGTGAAATCAAATAGAAAGGACTGTTTTCAAACCTGTAATGTCATTCAATGTTGGATCTTTGTAAGTTAAAAGTCTATCAGTTGGGAGAGAGATCATTAGTGGGGATTTGGGAGTGTTTAGGTAAAGAATATGCTTGGGGCCAACTAGCATTTTCAGCAAGTTAGTATGCCACTATAGCTATAGGTGTAGATTGAGAAACATAATCAATTAGAACATTAGTTTGTGCAAATTCAAGTAATGTAATTTCCTTTGTTCACAAGAATTTTCAAATAGAATAGAAAAAGAAAGGGTTTATAAATGCTTAACAAACTGGAATTCTACCAAATGGATTCAAAGAAGTTTTGATTAGCAAATTATATTAACAAAGCTAAAAGCACGGTATGCAAAAAAAGTGTGGCAACGGCACCCCAAGGAGCAAAATTATACAATGTACGTTATCATAGATGAGAATTGAGAACTTAAATGGATCAAGACTGTAAGTGAGAATTTTGAGCAATAAGAACAAGATCACTTCTCAAGTCACCCAATCACCCTAACTATGAAGAAGTACAATAGAAAAACATTGACTCAGTGATATATGAATATGATGTCCTTGTGTTAGAGCCCATGGGCAGAAAGTTTATAATTTTATATTCTATTTTATTGGTGTTGTGGTTGAGAAGGGATCCAAAATAGAATTTGATTTCTAGGAGGCTTTCAGAAGAGGAAAGGGAAAAAAGTGTACCACATAGCTCAAAATTACAACTTGCTGAACTTTTTGATGATAATGTATATGAGGTTTTGCTGGTACTAGATTGTCAAGATACTTACTAATACATGCTGGTCCTTGAGTTGATGTATTGTATTGTATTGTATTGTTGAATACGAAATACTTGTACTACGTATTATTTATGAGTTGTAACTCTGTCACACCAACTGACTGACATATTTGTGGAAAGCCAAGCTAGACGTTCTTGGCTCAGAAATTTATACTTACCTCTTTTTTTTTTTAGTTGACATGTTTCCTTGTTTGGGTAAGTTTTATACTTTGCATTTACTAGTCTACCCCACTTGCTTTATCATTCTCTCTCTTCTCCTTAATATGTGTTCCTAAATTGAACTCGTCAACTAAATAGAAACAGAGGAAGTATATAGTATCAAGGTCAACATTGATACTAATGTTTATTGAGTCCTTGAATTCAGGGATCCTTTAACGGACTAGATTTGTAAGCCCTATAATTTAACTTCTTAATTACCAAACGTAAAGATCCTGAAAAAAACACCTTGAAAATTGATTTCTTGTTTTATTAGAGTTGATATTTCTACGAAGGGATAGGCTTTCTCTAAAACATCTCCAGGTGATATAATGCAGGTGTTTGAACTAATGCGGGAGCAGTTGTGGTATAGACCCAACTCTGGTATATACATCAAGCTTATTGTCATGCTTGGAAAATGTAAGCAGCCTCAAAAAGCTCATGAATTGTTTCAAACTATGGTTGATGAGGGCTGCATTATAGATCATGAAGCATGCACTGCTCTCATGTCAGCCTACAGCAGGAGCTGTCAGTTTGATGAAGCTTTCTCGCTGCTTGAGCATATGAAGAACAGTACTAATTGTAGACCTGATGTTTACACATACTCAATCCTCATAAAGTCATGCCTCCAAGTCTTTGCCTTTGATAAAGTTCATATTCTGCTTTCTGATATGGTATCACAGGGAATCCCGCCCAACACAGTCACATATAATACCCTGATTGATGCTTATGGAAAATCAGGAAAGTACGTGGGTTCTATCTCATCTCTTTACTTTCTATTAGGATAATTAGAGAGCGTTTTGTGTTTGGCCTATCTATTAATTCATGTTATTTGATCATTACCTGTTGCATTAGTTGCATGCTTGTATCTGTTTTCCGAATTGATTTATCTCTGCATAAATGCATCTATGGTGTTTGCCTCTTGTACCAGGTTTTGGTTGTCTGGTCCTTGCTCCTATTTGTTGTAATCAAATGACAAAAACATCCCCCCCCCAAAAAAAAAAAAAAAAAAACAAAATAAACTTTTGCTTAACTGTGTAGAAAAAAGGAAACTTTTTTTTTTTCTATTAATTTTTTTATCCATCCAAAATTTAGTGTTTGCGAACCGAATTTTGAGCTAGTCTTGGAGTACTTTATTTGTTCTGGTCGTGTTATTTGTGATAACTTCTTATGAAAGATATGCATGGTTTCCTCTTGATTTAAAATTGGAAATTGTACATTGCTTTATTTATGTAATTCTTTGTGAATTTGCACAAAATTGACCCCACCTTCAAGCAACCTTTTGTAATTCTTTGTTTTCCTTTTTTTTTCCCCTTTTTGGAACCAGATGGGTGTGACATTTGTGATGATGGACAGAGAATTCATTTACTTTCTCCTATTTCATAAAAGGTTTGCAGAAATGGAATCGGTACTAGCAGAAATGCTTACTAATCGGAATTGTGAACCTGATGTATGGACCATGAATTCTACACTCAGAGCTTTTGGCAACAGCGGACAAATTGAGATGATGGAGAAATGTTATGAGAAGTTCTAGGGTGCTGGAATTGAACCCAATATCAGAACTTTCAACATACTCTTAGATTCATATGGCAAAGTTGGATATTATAAAAAGATGAGTGCTGTTATGGAATATATGCAGAAATATCACTACTCCTGGACTATTGTGACCTACAATGTGGTAATAGATGCATTTGGAAAGGCTGGGAAATTAAAGCAGATGGAATTTTTGTTTAGGCTGATGCAATCGGAAAGGGTTAAGCCAAATTGTGTCACATTTTGCTCACTTGTGAGGGCTTATGGTAAAGCTGGAAGCGCTGACAAAATTGGTACTGTGTTGCGGATTATTGAGAACACGGATGCAACTTTGGATACTGTGTTCTTTAACTGTCTGGTAGATGCATATGGGAGGATGGAACGATTTGCTGAGATGAAGGAGATTCTTGAGATGATGAAGAAGAAGGGATGTAAGCCTGATAATGTTACTTATAGAACCATCATTAAAGCTTATAACATAGCTGGAATGACAAGTCAAGCAAAGGAGTTGAGAGATTTCATTAGATCTTCAGAAAAATCTTTGAGATTGAAGGACCAAAATTAATGTATGAATTTTTATAGTTTTGTCTTGTTTATAACATAGATTGAAAGGTATAGTGTAGAAAATTAGACATTATACTTCTTCTATCCCTTTTTAGTTCACGAACTTTGACTTTTAGCACAACTTTGACCATTTTTGTTTTTGCTTTTATATAAAAACAAATGTTAATATGTAAGATGTCGTTAAAATCATCTTAATTATTGGAAATTTGGAATATTATTTTTAAGGATAAAATGTAAATTATTTTTTGTTCAATTGTTATAACTTATAATAGTTATGTAATATCCTCAGTCGATAATCTGTAGAGACCATCACATACTAAACTATGACTAATTATTATAGTAAATACGTGTACGGAGTTTCCCAACACACACACACACAAAAAAAAAAAAAAAAAAGAAAAAAATTGTAAACACTTGTGGTAACCTTATTCAGTATCTAGGTAGTAATGTTAATGTTGTTCATTGTTTTAGAGAAGGCAATAAAGTAGCCGATAAACAAATATGGGTGTTCTTCTTGAAGAAAAGATAGTTTATTTCGATGATTTTCCGATCGAAATAAAAAGTCTTCTTTGGGTGGATACCGTAAGAGTGGCTTCGTCACGGTTTGTTATGTAATTGCCAGTTGATGACATGAAATGACTTAGAGCCCCATGTGGCACATAAATGTTGATAAGAACATTTTATATTACTTTAGGTCAATAACATTATAAAGTACTCTGTAATTCGTAACACATTTACACGGAGTATGTATTATAAATTCTCAAAGAGAGTGTGAGAGATGTACTACTTGAGCAAGTGAAAAAAAAAGGTACTAATTTAACATCTTAAGTTTCATATGCTAAGAAGAGTACACGATGTAAAATTGTATCATAAAACTATCAAATAAACAACAAAATATTCTATTTTTAGGCATAAGTGGTCATTTTATAAGACCAAATGCTTATGGAACTTGGATGTGAATCAATTAATCAAAATATTGTTACAAATTATTAGTAATTTATTTTTTACCCAAAGTGTGTGCATTAGCATACAAACAAATATACAGGAATAAGTAACGTATTTCCAAAAAAAAGTATTCGTTACGCATCACACTATATTATGTAAAACCATTACGCAAATAGCACGATGTTGTGAGATATTTTTTCCCTTTACCACCATCATTCTTTGCAGAAACAAATTAAAGTCGACTCGAGCTAAATAGTTACGCGATAATCAATTTATAGTAAACCCATAATAATAACTCAAGTTCATTCATAAATTCATATACTCCTACGGTATGCGCCACATATTATTATGGGTTACTATGAGTATATACTATCAATTCATATGTAACTAGGTTATGTGAAACTATTTAGGGGCCGTTTGGTTGGGGGTATTCATCAAAGGGAATGGGAATCAACTGCACTAATTCCCTTCGTTGTTGTTTATTAGGCCATTTTCCCCATTCCCTTTACCCTCTTCATTCCCCCATATCCTTCTAAGTTGATTCCCCACCCCCTAGGTATTTCCATTCTCATTCCTTAGCCACCACTACACCACCATACCACCACCCTCCTACCTACCCAAATCACCGGAGAGTCGCACCACCGCACCACAGCCAGCCACGTCGCCACTCGCCTCCTCTCCCCCACCCTTCGCCACACCTCCCTTCCCTTCGTCGGCCATCCTCACCCTCGAAACCCACCATCGAAAAATCTAAAAAACCCATCTCCCTCACTGTAAAACGACTGATCGACCCTCCCCCACCCTCGAAACCCTAGGCGCTAGGGTTTTGAGGGTGGGGGAGGGTCGGGCGATGGGTTTTACGGGGAGTGAGACTAGATTCTAGGGTTTTTCTGGGCTAAGGGAGGTTTTTCGGGGGACGGATGAGCTGCGCTGGGCCGGCGAGGGGCGGGGGAGGGCTGGCGTAAGGCGGTGAATGGTGGGGGAGGTGCAGTGAGTGGTTTGGTGGATGGATGGTGGCTGGAAAAGGTGGAAAGTTAATGAATTAGGTGGTTGTGTGGCGGTGGAACTGGTGGGATTTGTTTCCCTTTGTTTTTAAAACAAACAACATAGCAAATATAAGGTATTTTCATTCCATTCTTTTCTTTTCGCTTTGTTCACTCCATTCCGATCAACCCCTGCGAACCAAACAGCCCCTTAGTCTCTATCCTATTAAGCTTATTTTGTATGAACATGTTTGTAATTAATTAATTATGTATCTCAACTTATATAAAACTTATTTCATTTGAATCTATCCAAACTTATTTAATCTAAACTTTATGTCTGATTTTTTTTTTTTTTTGAGGAAATTATGTCTAAATTTATTTAAACATATTCTATCTCAACTCATTTTATTTGGAAAAAATTATTTGTGTATGTAATTGCCTATATTTTTATTTGTCTAATTAATTTTGTTTTATCTTAATTCCATATATACTTTTGTTTGAAATATAGATATAAGTATATAACTCACTCATAAACATATAGATGGTAAAGGCAATTTTCCCATAATCACCTTTATGATAGAATAAATATTGTATTATCTATACTAATCTATTAAAAAAACATTTATAAGAAAGTCTATGTGTCACTTAGACCCCTCCATTACGCCACATCATCCACTCAATATTACGCCACGTCACCCATTAAAGTCACGTGGCTCTCCCTTCCATATGTTTCTCAGTGCATGTCATGCATTTATAATAAGAAAAGTTCTCCACAAGGTTTGAACATGCAACCTCTAATATTAGAATTGAAGTTCTTACCACCAAACTATGTGATATTTTAATACAAAATATTAATATGTATAACAAATTTAATTACAAGAAAAAATGTAATGACCCGAAGCATCTCCCGGCCAAATACTGATGATCAATTAAAATGAATGTTGTCACAGGCAACACTTTTCTATTCAAAAGATAGATTATCTACACGGATTTACGAAGATCCGCAAATATCATAAATTCATAAACAATAAATATTGTTTAACCAAAAAAGTTGCATCTAATTAGATTTTTTGAAAATTCGATTTAGTTATAAATATTAAGATGCTAAGTGTTTCGGGGTTTTCTGATGTCCTGCGGGAGAGTTACAATTCCGAGACTGGAACCGGACGCCTGTACCTGCAAAATAACGGAGACTCCTGAGAGCTCCGCCTCCAACGGTCAAGTTAGTACCTGATTAAGGAGTAATTAATACGGAAATTAAAGTAATAAGGTCTCTCTAGGTGAGAGTGCTTAGTGTTGGTAATCTGCTTTGTTAGCGAGATCAGCCGGTTATTACTGTGTGTAATTAATGTATGTTTCTTCTCGATCCCCCAACTAATGAGGATTAGTTAAGTATTTATAGCCTTGAGAAGCGTGCCACTCTCTAGGTTTAAGGTAAACCTAGGGCTGACCGGGCCTCTAGACTGGATTGGGCCTTGATGGCCGGTTTTCCCATTTGGCATGGGTGGACACGTGGCGTGTCTCAATTGGTCCGCAGAGGACGAATCTGTGATTGACACGTGGCAGGCTCCTATTGGCCTACGTGAAGGACACGTGGCGAAACCTGGTTGGTCCACTTGTCAGACGGTGATTGGAGGATAAAAATCCCCTAATCATTTGCCCCTCACAGGTGGCACGTGACTGGTCACGTGTCGCCTGTGACAGGTGTCGCACGATGACAGGCGACGGCCTGCTACAGGTGTCACCTTGCAAACGGCCGAGAGATTTTCCCGCCCAAATTTTGAATTTGTAAGCGACCCGTCGCCTTCTCACTTTGCCTATAAAAGGAAGTGTTGACTTCGGTCATTTTCACATTTGAGAACTTTGCGAGAACATTCGGACCCCTGAACTTGCTCTGACATTTCGGCCCTTTTCTGCCTACCGCCTGTTCTGACAAGCCGACTGACCCGGATTTCCAGAACTTCATCAACCGTCACTCATTCAGGTAACTCAGTTCTCTTACTCTTAATTTTCTTTTTATTTTTTGAAATGGCACCACGGAAGCACACGACACGACCTAAGTTAGTGATCAGCCGGTCACCGGGGACGGCTGAATCTAGGACTAGGAGTGCCGCCTGCCCTTTTCTGGACCCATCTTTGCCCTTTATACAAAGTCCGACTGTATCTGTGTCTATGCAGAACGTGATGGCCAGAACAAAAAAGACTGCTATGATATCAAACTCAGACGGCTCCTCCCAAAGGGTGCTCCTTAGCGAAACATCTGACCAGGCGCCAGATGTAGAACGAGGCGACTGTCAAGCTGACAGTTCTGAGAGAGGGACCAAGGTGTTCCCTTCCCACCTTACCGTGGACATGTCTAATTTTCCTTCTGTTCCTTCTAAGGGAGAGGAGGCGGGCCCCTCTAGGAGAGGGGAAGAGTCGTCCTCTTCGGACTCGTCAGGGGACGAGTCCGAATCCAGCTCTTCTGGCCACAGTTCTTCTGGCTCAGAAGAAAAACATAGCCGCCTACAAGAGGCGAGACGTTCTCATGCAGTTGAGAAGGGGGATAATTGGGCAGAGCCGTCCGCCTCTTACAGAGAGGAAAACGCCCCCTACTACTGCAGGGTACCCCGGGGCCGGATTGCAACCATGCAAGACAACGTGGCGAGCTTTATTGCTAACCACAAAATGGGCCCGGAGTTTTTACTGTTTGTGCCGGATCCAGAAGATACTGTCGTCTGGCCGGCTGGTACCAGCTATGGTGACGGCTGCTTTGGCTGCTATGTGGCGGCCATCAAAGCTGGACTGCGCTTCCCATTACATCCGGCTGTTCAGCGGATTTTAGATGGGTATGATCTGGGGTTATGGCAGTTAGCCCCCAACTCTTGGGTAAACGTACTCGGCTATGTGGCCGGGTGCGAACTGAACGGGGTGGAGCCAAGTTTTGAGGCTTTCGCCCACATGAACTATCTCAGCCGGACCCCTAAGTCGGGAGGTACCGGCTGGTATCAATTAACAAGCCATAGGGGTTACCTCATGACGAGAGGTAAGGCAAACAAATGGAAGAATTGGCGGAACACCTTTCTTATCATCGAGGGTTCAGACACGGAGCTGAACAAACGCTTTAACAAGTGGAATAGGGATCCGCCTCTTCTCGCAGGCGGCCGCAGCATGCCGCCTGTTCCCCCAAAGGCTAAAAGAGATCCTAGACAAAGGACTCTTCAAAGTAGAGACTAGGGTGAACTCTACTTCAGGGGTACGAGAGCAAGTACCCCTAAACTGCGTCCCGAGCTTCAAGTGGCTCTATGACGAGTACTTCTTGGCCGCCTGTGGCCTCAGCAGTCGGTGCTCTAGAGGTAGCCGGCCTGATGAATACTCTGTTTTTTTTCACGCCTTGTTTACTTGGGATTTTTACTAACTTTGCTGTTTATTTCTTTCAGCCGACGCCATGAGTAAAATAACAGCATCTAAGACTGCGGCGGCCATGCTGCGGGTCTCGCTAATGAAGCAGTCGTATGCCGACTCCCCCAACAAGGAGGCACCCTTGGTAAGCTTTGAAAACTCTTCTCCTTTTAGTTGTCTTATGCATATACTAACTCTTTTTGTTTTCAGTCTGGCACTCCAAGGGCTTCTTCCTCGCAACAGCCGGACCCCAAGGCCCGGAGGACGACTGTTGCAAGCTCTCCTGGGTCTTCCAGGAAAACAGTGGCGGCTGAGAAGCAGCCGGCCACTTCTTCAAAAACCCAGGCGGGGCCGCCTAGATGTATGGACACTTGCTTGTAAAAACTCACCCTTGCTTCCTTCTTGATTAGGTCTAACTTGTTTTTTCCTTTCGCTTAATGCAGCCGGCCCCCAGGGACTAGACTTGGTTGAGGTAGCCAAGTCTATGGTTAAAGTAGTTCCTCCATCTGACAGGGAGGCGGTCAAGGGTGCCGGCACCCTTGACCTTGATGGAATTTCAGGGGTCCTTGCTGAGGTACTTAGGCCGCCTGTTAACTTTTTATCTGGAAACTGACGCCTGTTAACTTTTTATCTAGAAACTGACGCCTGTTTTTCTTTGTACTTAGGCCCTGCTCCGAGTCAACAGCCTACGCAAGCCGATTGATCGGAAAAACAAAGAGGTAAAGGCCGCAAAGGCTATGGCCGCCTCCAGCTGTGATAAGGCAATGTTTCAAATTGCCCAAAATGAAGTACTGACCATTGATCTTCTTTATTATCAGGCGCAGGCGACCGCCGCTGTTCGGGCTCAGCTAGAGGCGGCCCAAAAGAAGGTGGACGAGCTGGAGGGGACCGTCACCAACCTTAAAGCCGAGCTGAAACCCCTTCGCCAAAAAATGCACTCTTACGAAGCCATGGAGAAATCTTTGGCTAACGTAAAAGAACGCCTGGTGAACCAGGAGAAGAGTCTTACCCAAGAGCTCTCGGATAAGGCCGAGCAAGAGAAACAAGAGCTCGTCCGGGAGATGGTGGAAGACTCCGCTCAAATCCAACGCATGACCTGGGAACGACTGTTCCCCAGTGCCGACTTCGCCTCGTGGGAAAGAACGTACCGCCAGTGTTCGGAAATATATAATCAACAGATCCTGGCGGCTGCTGAAGAAGAGGCGTTGGACGGTGCGTTGGAGGAGGAAGAGCCGGTTGTGGCGCTTGTGCCACTTGGGGGTAAGGCATCAAAAGATGGTGCAGCTAAGGCCGAGTCCAGCAAGAAGAGTGCTGACCAGGCGGCTGCTGCTGATACTGAACTGCCCCCTTCTTAAGCTTTAAGTATTTTTTCTTTTCACGGCCTGCGTGCCGTTTGCTTTGTAATTACCCGGCCAGGGGGCCGGGGTTTTGAATATTCTGCTGGTCTTTTATGGCCGGCTCATTTTAATCAAATTTTTTGTTTTGGTTCAAATTTGTCTAAGTATTTGAAATTTGCTCACTAGACCGACTGTTGTGTATGGCCGAACGTTAAGACAGGTACAAATAGTAAGTATGCCGCCTATGCCCCTGGACGACTGGTTGTCTGTTTCCAGGATAGATGATCAGTCGGCCATTTAATCAATCGGTATT
The DNA here is from genome assembly GCF_001683475.1 of Chenopodium quinoa. Lineage (NCBI taxonomy): Eukaryota > Viridiplantae > Streptophyta > Magnoliopsida > Caryophyllales > Amaranthaceae > Chenopodium > Chenopodium quinoa. The sequence continues at coordinate 130,366 of NW_018743920.1, read as the reverse complement.
CGAACTCTTTATTCAATTTGACCAAGTAAATAGAATTACCTAGTAGCCAAGGAATTAAGTAGGAAAACAAGCGGCGGGTACCGGTTGTTTCCCTTTATTGCCAATGTTGGCTTTTAACTCGTAATTTGTTAACCCATAATTTGTTAACCCAGCAAGAGTAGTGGTTGAGAGCCCCTGTTTGTTAAAAACAGGCGGACGACTCATACCTTTTAGGCTCCATACTACGTTTGAGTGACTATTAAGTTAACATAAGAGTTACTTAGTCTTCGTCACAATCTAGATTGAGTAGTAGAGGTACCAGGCGGCGGAAGCCGGCTGATCCCCTTGATTTGCCAATGTTTATTGGCTATTAACTCAATAGGTTACCTGGTAGGAATAGGGGTTTGAGTGCCCCTGTTTGTTTAAACAGGCGGACGACTCCAACCTTTTAGGTTCCATACCAAGTTTGAAGGAGTGACTATGAGTTAACGTTGGAGTTACTCAGTCGCCGCCACTTTTGTTTGAGAAGTAGAGGTACCAGGCGGCGTAGGCCGGCTAGACCCCTTGATTCGCCAATGTTTGTTGGCTATTAACTCAATAGGTACCCCCTGCATTTATCCCAAGTAATACAGGCGGTTATCTGACTCAGATGTCAACTGCTACCACTGGTTTGGTTAGTGATAGAGTTATCCTTGTCTCAAAAACGGCTACGTGGTTGCCCTTGGGGGCAGTCGTATAGGTGCCGTGTAGTTAGTTTATAGAACAATGTTCCACCCAAAAGGGAGCTGCTCTCTGCGACGAATTTCATCCGGATGGATGCCGTCGGACGCCTGCTATGATGTTGGGACAGGTCGTATTAGTTTTGTAGATTTGATCAGGTGGCTTGGCGCCTGGTCTGATCATTCGGCCGGTGGCCTTGGTAAGTTCTTGGTGAACGTAGGTGCTAAGTCAAAGAAGGGTAGCCGCCTGTTAGGCACAGGGTCGGCCAGGCCCTAATCTTTTTAGCTAAGTATTGTGAGTAAAATACTCAATGGAGAGTAGCCGACTGTAAAGGTACAGACGGCATGCCCCTCAGAAGAGTGAAAAACTCAATGGAGAGTAGCCGACCGTAAAGGTACAGACGGCATGCCCCTCAGAAGAGTGAAAAACTCAATGGAGAGTAGCCGACTGTAAAGGTACAGACGGCATGCCCCTCGTAATACAATTAAATAGTAAGTGCAAACTTTATTAAGTAGCTCTTTACTTTACATCATTCAAAAGAAATATTTTTTGAGGTTATCTACATTCCAAGTTCGAGGCAACGGTTGTCCGTCTGGTGTTTCCAGACGGTAGGTACCGTCCCTGACTTCCTCATAGATTCGGTAGGGTCCTTCCCAGTTGGGAGTTAGTTTGCCAGACTCATTAGCCCTACCAACTGCTTCCATTTTTCTAAGTACAAAGTCCCCTACTTTGAGTGGACGCCTGTGTACTTTTTTGTTGTATGATCTAGTCATTCTCAGGCGATAGATCTCATGGCGCAAGACAGCATTGCCCCTCTTTTCAGGAAGTGAGTCTAATGCCAGGCGCATGGCTTCCCAGTTTGCCTCTTCGTTATACAGCATTACTCGAAGAGTCGGCTCGTAGTGTTCTATTGGAAGAACAGCTTCCGCACCGTAAGTTAGGAGGAATGGAGTTTCTCCAGTCGCCCCTTTTTCAGTCGTCCTAATGGCCCAGAGAACATGTGGTAATTCATCCGCCCATAGGCCGCCTGCTCGTTCAATCTTTTTCTTGAGACCGTCTGAGATGATTTTATTAAAGGCTTCTACCTGGCCGTTTGCTTGTGGACGGCCGACAGATGCAAAGTAATGTGCAATTCCTTGGTCTCCCAACCAGCTTTTGAGAACAGGCGTCTCAAATTGGGGACCATTATCAAAAACCATAGACATGGGAACCCCGAACCGAGTGATGACGTTTTTCCAAATGAATGAAATTACATCTTTCGTCTTGATTCCCTTTACAGCCTCCGCCTCTACCCATTTAGTGAAGTAGTCAACAGCAACAAGTATATACCTTCTGCCGCCTGTAGCAGGCGTATATGGGCCCAGAATGTCCATGCCCCACTTAGCAAACGGTAGTGGGCTGTGAATGGTAGTGAGGTCAGTAGCCGGACGGTGAATTAATTTGCCAAACCTTTGGCACTTGTCACATTTTTTCACCATCTCCATTGCATCTGCTTCCAAAGTAGGCCAAAAGTAGCCCTGCCGCCTTGCCCGTTGAGCAAGCGTCCTTCCACCTATATGTGAAGCACAGTAACCAGAGTGGAGATCGTCTAGTATCTCTCGTCCCTTTTCAGGAGTAACACACTTTAAGAAGGGTTGTAGGTACCCCCTTTTGTGAAGTTCTCCCTTTATAATTTCAAAGTTGGTGGCCCGTCTTTTCAGTGCTGCCGCCTGTTGAGGATCATCCGGCAGTGTACCGTTTGTCAGATATGCCCTGATTGAATCCATCCAGGTTGAGCTTCTGTCTAGGACTCCAATAGGGTTTTCCTCGATGCTTCTCTTCTCCAATACTTCCCAAAAAACAGTTCGAGGAGTATCGGAGGAGGCGGATGATGCTAATTTTGACAGTGCATCTGCCTGGTTGTTTTCTGATCTCGGCACTTGGATCAGATGGAAATCCTCAAGGGAGCCGACTGATTGTCGGACCGCCTGTAAATATTTGATCATGGCCGGATGGGTTGCTTCGTATTCGCCATTGTACTGACTCACTATCAATTGTGAATCTGAACAGGCGTCTATTTTTCTTGCCCCTGCCGCCTTGCACATGCGGATCCCGGCTAGTAAAGCTTCATATTCTGCCTCATTGTTTGAAGCCTGAAAACTGAAGCGTAGAGCATACTCGTACCTGTCGCCCTCTGGCGACTGACATACGACGCCTGCTCCACAACCATTTGAGGTAGAGCTTCCGTCCACATATACCTTCCAGACTTGGTCTGGAACTTGAGAGTCAGGAGGACGAGTCATCTCTACAATAAAGTCAGCAAAGGCTTGCCCCTTCACTGCTTTTCTAGGCTCGAAAGTAACTTCGAGGCTCTGTATTTCTATGGCCCATTTGATCATTCGTCCTGACGACTCCATGATGGTAAGGGGTCGTTTGATTGGTTGGTCGGTATACACGACGACTGCATGTGCCAAAAAGTAGGGCTTTAATTTTTTAACAGCCATGAAGAGTGCAAGACCAAATTTCTCCACTAGGGGATACCTCAACTCGGCATTTTTCAGTACGTGACTGACAAAGTAGACCGGGAGCTGACAGCCGTCCCTTTCAGCAAGGAGCACAGCGCTTAACGCATGATCAGAGACGGCCAGGTACATGTAGAGATCTTCTTTGGGCAAAGGGCTGACCAGCCTCGGCAAGGAATGTAAGTGAACCTTTAATTTCTGGAAGGCGGCCTCAGCATCCGGCCCCCATTCAAACCTTGCCTTTTTCTTAATTGCCTGGAAAAAGTATAGGCATTTGTCGCCTGATCGGCTTAGGAATCTCCCCAAGGCCGCCAGACAACCTGTTAACTTCTGAACCTCTCGGACGGTACGAGGCGATTGCATGTCAATGACCGCCTGTACCTTCTCAGGGTTCGCCTCTATTCCTCTCTGATTGATAAGGAATCCGAGAAATTTCCCAGACTCAACTCCAAATACACATTTCTTGGGATTGAGCATGACACGGTGCCGCCTGAGTGTGGCGAAAGTTTCTCGGAGGTCCGTCGGATGATCTTTCTGAAGTTTAGTCTTGACAATCATATCATCAATATATGCCTCGACGTTTCTCCCAATTTGATCAAAGAACACTGTGTTTATCATTCGTTGGAAGGTAGCCGGGGCATTCTTAAGACCAAACGGCATGACCGTGTAACAGTATAACCCCTGATCAGTGACGAAGGCCGTCTTCTCCTGATCTTTCTTCCATAAGGGAATTTGATGGAAACCAGAATAGGCGTCCATGAAACTCATCAAGGCATGACCGGCTGTTGAGTCGACCAGGTTATCAATTTTAGGCAGAGGGTAACTGTCTTTGGGGCACGCCTTGTTTATGTCTGTGTAGTCTACACACATTCGCCAGGTGCCATTCGGCTTTTTAACAAGCACCACATTTGCAACCCAGTCTGGGAAGTAACATTGCCGAATGAACCCTGCATCAAGTAATTTTTTAACTTCGGCGGCTGCCGCCTGACTTCTTTCTTCGCCATGGTTCCGCTTCTTTTGCCGTACCGGCTTCTTTTTCGGATCCACAGCAAGTTTATGTACCGCCAGATCAGGACTAATGCCTGGCATTTCATGGACTTCAAATGCAAAGATGTCCTTGTATTCTTTCAACAGGTTGTGAAGGTCGTCACCAAGGTATCTCAGAGCATTCGTCCCAACTTTGACTGTTCGGTCAGGACGTGAGTCGTCTAATATCAGGTCCGCATGCTCACCAGCCGGCTGAGGGCGGAATTCATCCGGCCGCTCCTCTGCCAATGATTGCTATTTTCTTGCTTTTCTTGCGGACTCTGTCTGGGACGCCTTTCTCTTTTTGTCGCCTGTTTGTTGAACAGGCGCACTCTCCTTGACATTGTCAAGGTCTGTTTTTCCTCCACTTGACCCAGTGGCCATAACAGTGGGCTTGACATCCGAGAGATAGCACTCTCGGGCCATCCGCTGATCTCCCCTTAGGGAGCCGACTGTTCCATTATCCCTCTCAAACTTAAGCAGCATAAGAGACGGGATTATAACAGCCTTGGAATTATTCAGGGTTGGTCGACCCAGAATCATGTTGTAGGCCGAGAGTTCCTCTACTACTAGGAACCGGACTACCATGTGTCGTCCTTCCCCTTTTTCGCCCAGGCGAATGGGTAAATCTACTCGTCCCAGTGGGTGGACGACTCCTCCTCCAAACCCTATTAAAGGGTGGGAGGCCGGATGTATGCAGTCCGTCTGATATTTCAGTTTTGACAGACATTTGCTGCTGATGAGATCTGAGGAGCTCCCGGTATCTATGAGGATTCGGCCAACTCTCTGGTTGGCCACTTTACATTCAATAACGAGAGGGTCGTCATGCGGCCCCCTTACCCCTCCTAGATCCTCTTCAGTGATAACAATCTCAGGAAAAGTATATTTGGACGGCCGTTCTTGGTGAACGGAATTTACATCTAACCGCCTTATATTATCTTTGTTGCCCCTAATAGTGGGGCCGCCTCCTGAGAAGCCGCCTGCAATGGTGTAGACGACTGCATCATCAGTGTCGGAACTGTCGGCCTGTTGATTCTTTTTGGCCGACTGCTTTTTTGAGGAGGTGTTCCCCGTAGATTTCTTGACATATGTGTCAAGATCACCTTGCTCAGCCAAGCGGTCTAGGTACCGCATGAGACTGATGCAGTCATTGGTGTGATGACCAACGTCATCATGATAAGCACAGATTTTGTCTTGGTTCCGGTTGCTTGCAGAACCCTTCATGGGGAGCGGCTTCTCAATTGAGAACCGTCCTTTTATTTCTTTTAGGATAAACTGGTTATCCTTGTTAAACACATACTTTGGGGAGTATGGTTTGAATTCTTTTTTCTTTTTCTGAGCCGGCTGTTTAGAGGAATCAGCCGCCCAGACCTCTTTTCTTTTCTCATCTTTGTTGGACGACTGTTTCTGTCGTCCTTCTCTTTTGTCGAACCTCTTCCCGTCCGACTGTTTTATCGTACACAGATCAGTCGCCTGTATATAGGCTTCTGCTTCAATCAAGGCCTCTTGAAGAGTCGCCACCCTTTTTCGAACTAAATCAAATTTGAAGGTAGACCCGTCTTTGAGACCTCTAAAAAAGTCAGTATAAGCTACCTCATCCGGTAGCCCTTGAATCTGTATTCTCATCAGGTTGAACCGCCTGATGTAAGAACGAAGCCCCTCCTTCTCGCCCTGCTGAATGGTTCCCAAATCAAGGGTCGTTTTCTTCGCAGGGATGTTCATAGCGAAGTTGGAGGCAAATAAGTAAGCAAGCGTCCTGAAGCTGTTTACACAACCAGTCGGCAGGTTGCCGAACCATTGCTGTGCAATTCCCTTGAGAGTCGCTGGGAAACACTTGCACCAAGTGGGATCATCCAACCCTTGAAGGTACATCAGGTTGGTGAATGCCATCAGATGGTCTTCTGGGTTAGTAGTGCCGTCATAGGCGCCTACTAGAACATTTTTTACTTTGGCCGGCTGAGCGGCTTCAGTAATTTCCTTGGAGAAGGCCGACGGCTGTTCACCAAGTCTAAGCAGCCGTAGCTGCCAGTCCATAGGTTGGACGTTTTTTGCTGCAGGTCCACCAAATGGAGGTGGCTGCATGAAATACTGTTGTTGCGGCACAAATGGTAAGTTTGGTACCGCCTGGGCACTATGAAAGCCGGACTGACGGGAGGTGCCGCCTGACTGACTCTCATGGTACGACTGAGTATGCCTCATCGAGGCATTTCGCAAACTGTCTTGAAAATTTGAAGTAGAAGCCGACTCTGATAATCGGTCACTCTTCTTCTGCTCTAGCAGGAGCCGAGCATCTGTGAACGTTTGCTTTGACCCGTCCGCCTGAATATGACGAACCGGTTTCCTGTTTCCCGTAGGATAACGGAATTTTGTGAAATCAAGAGCAGGTGTCTCCCGCTTTTTGGATTTAGGATGAGGAGTCGCCTCTCGCCCTTGAACTGGCTTCCTCTTCAGTGAAGTGGAAGGTTTCTTGGCCGACTGCTCTTTGACTGAAGCAGGCGGTTTTTTTGTTGATCAACTCTTGAATCTCTCCCTTGAAGTCCCTCATGAAGGTCATGAGTTCGTTCCTTGTGATGGGAGCAGACCCATCAGTCGGCTGTTGCCGAGCAAGCGGTGCGCCTGCTGGCTCGCTTCCTGTTTGAAGATGCTCCCGTTCCCTCCTTTCGGTATGACGGGTACGTCGGGCCCTTAGGGTCCCGTCTGGAGCTGTATGAGTTTCAACTTCAAATTCACTTTCAGTATCATGGTCCGACTGAACTTGAGGGTCGTCTAGGGGACGCCTCACTTCTGGAGTCGGTACAGACTTGGATGCCATCTCTGAAGTACTCTCCCCACAGACGGCGCCAAATGTTTCGGGGTTTTCTGATGTCCTGCGGGAGAGTTACAATTCCGAGACTGGAACCGGACGCCTGTACCTGCAAAATAACGGAGACTCCTGAGAGCTCCGCCTCCAACGGTCAAGTTAGTACCTGATTAAGGAGTAATTAATACGGAAATTAAAGTAATAAGGTCTCTCTAGGTGAGAGTGCTTAGTGTTGGTAATCTGCTTTGTTAGCGAGATCAGCCGGTTATTACTGTGTGTAATTAATGTATGTTTCTTCTCGATCCCCCAACTAATGAGGATTAGTTAAGTATTTATAGCCTTGAGAAGCGTGCCACTCTCTAGGTTTAAGGTAAACCTAGGGCTGACCGGGCCTCTAGACTGGATTGGGCCTTGATGGCCGGTTTTCCCATTTGGCATGGGTGGACACGTGGCGTGTCTCAATTGGTCCGCAGAGGACGAATCTGTGATTGACACGTGGCAGGCTCCTATTGGCCTACGTGAAGGACACGTGGCGGAACCTGGTTGGTCCACTTGTCAGACGGTGATTGGAGGATAAAAATCCCCTAATCACTAAGTATATTTCAACAATCACCTTTATATTGTACCAAAAATGAGCATATTCGAATCATAAATTTGCAAAAATGTCAAATTGTGAGAATAAATTTTCGATTATGTATTCATGCGTGTCTAGGTAGATGCTAGCCCCTTGCTTCCCCTCTTTTTTTTTCCCGGTTCGCATATAACATTTATCGTGCATTGGATTCGTCATTAACAATATCGGTTTCTAAAAAGCTCTCAACTTTGTAGTTTATGCATTTCAGTTTAATATATCTCTCATGGTTGAGTCTTTCTCCGCGTGAATTTTTTCTGATGACCACACATGAGTTATATATTACTGTTCTTATGAAATTTATGAAACTCATATATAAATTCCACCTTTATTTACAAAGTGAACGATGACGACCTCTATTAAAGTCGCAAATTCAGGTTCGTCTCTATTATCCTAATCGTAAACTTATGTTCTGTATTAATACATTTGCATTTGTATTCTACATAGCTAATTATTTATTATAACGTGAAAATACTTTCTGTTAATGATACAATTATTTTTCCGATCGAAAACATTATTCTATCCCAAAATCCAACATATTCCCTCAATTTTACAATTTTATAAAAACATAGTTCCCCACGTCCAAGCTCACTTTGCTTCCTCTTACTATTTAGATCCCCTTACCACTATTACACATCTTTTTAGAGAGAGAAAAACAAGATACTCAATTTTGAGAGAAAAAAACAAAACCAAAATTTATTTATTACACCAAAAGAGAGGGAAAAAAAAGAAAAAGAAAAAAAAAACCTAAGTTTTGTTTTTTTTTTTTTTATTTATTGTCTTGGGAAAAAGGAAAAAAAAAAATCCACGAGGGAAAAAAATTATTTTTATTTTATTTTTTTTGAAACGAAGAACCAACAACGTCGAGGTCGAAAAGCTTGTATTTTTTTTTTCTGGGAAAAAGGGGGAAAACAAAAACAGCAAAAAAATAGAAAAATTGAGTACACTACGATTTGAGGACGTGTTTGCATGCTTCAACATTTTTACAGAGAAATTGGAGAGAGAAATTGGTTGATAATTTCATGAAATTTTGCTGGGAATTCGTTGTTTGAAAAGGGGGATAAACAAAAATCAAATTTTATTTTATTTCACTTTCGTTTTACAAGCCCTAAAAAAACCCTAGTTTCGAAAATTAGGGCAACGGATTTCATACTTTGCTTGATTCTCGTGCCCTAGAGTTTTTATCAAAGGGTTTCGCGTTGCGCGGGTGTTGTAATTTGCTCAGGTGATCTTCTCGACCTTCAATTTTGACCTAATTTTTTGTTTTTTGGGTTCGCAAACCCTAGAATGTCATCAAGTTTGGGAAATTAGGGTTAGTGGATGTTAAATTGTGTTCAATTTGTCTTGATTTTCGACTTGTTTGGTCAATTGATGAGCTGGGGATTGTCGAAATGTGATTTTCCTTGCATTATGCTGCTCAATTTTTGTTGGGATGGTGATGGGGTGCTTGTTTGTGATCAGTTCTTTAAATCTCGAGGCTTTTTATCTGTGGCATTGAATGCTAAACTGTAATTTGAGTTCGCTCTAGATGTAAAGTGAAGCTCGTTGTCGGGAGGTCATTATTTGATCATTTCTAGTCAAGGTTTTGTGTTGTTGGCATCTGTAGAATGTTGTTCTAAGGTGAAATGAGGAATTATTGTTTCATTTATTTGTTCACTTGTTAGTGTTGTTATTAATTAGCATTCATTTCGTTGTTTGCTGATAGCGCACGGTACAATTTCGGTACATCTTCTGCAAGTCTGTACAGTTTTCAAACTTTGCTGTGGCTGTGTTCTGCTACTAATCTATTTTGTCTCAGTTAATTAGTCTTGGTTATATCAGCATTAGATTAGATACATATCTGCCCACCTATTTTAAATTTGAGTGTTGAAAACACTGCTCTTATATCTCCTCCCACCCTCCCTTGACCATTTTGTTGGTCAATATGTATTAAATGTTAATATCCATTTACATGTTAAAACATTAGTTTTTGTTTGCAATGTAATTATTGTACAAAGATAATAGTTATTCAGCTAATGAGAAAAGTCATCGTGGTATTAATATATATAATCCAAACAATATTGTGAGTTTCAGGTTTGTTTCGTCAAATTCTTTGTTCCTACCTTCTTTTATGAACAAATTATTGATAGTTGCCCATGATATTCCTCAATAGTATATGGAGCATGGCACGAGAGCAAGTCAAAACTCCCTCATCGTTTTATTGGAGGGTTGCTGTGAGTATGTATAGTATATGACATACGGAATTACATTCTAGATTGGCAGTGTCAATGGGTATTTGTGTATCATAATTTTCCCTACGTAAGTTCTTTGAACGCCTGAGCAATAAAGCATTTTTAATATTTGTAATCTAGTAATAAAGTCTTTTGCAGCTAGGATAAGCAATGAAAAGGAAAATCTTACAATATTAATGGGAAAGCTACAATTAGTGATTAAAATAAGTGTACATAATATACAAATACATGCATTTGTGCATGCATGCACGCGCACAAACACACAATCACATGCATACATATACTAGTTATAAATATATGTAAAGAAGTATAGCATGTATGTGTCTATATAGAAGGTGAGGTTATTTGAAATGGATTTTGAAAATTAGGATTTATAACGTTAAATATTCAATGAATCTGATATTCAATGACACACAACTGTTGGTAGTAGGAACCTGAGCCATTTAATTTCTTTTATTGCACTGTGTTTGACGTACTGCTCTGAGCTCTCTTAATTTTACCCTGTACCTCCTTTCTCTTCAGTCTCTGTACTTGAAATACTATTGGCTGGCCATCAAAGGATTCAAGCAACTGGCTAGACTTTCTTTGATGGTTTAAATAGCTTTTCTTTTTCCTTTGTTTTTACTCGAACGTTTAAAACATCCATTGTCCACTCATTCTTTCTAAACAACATCCAGTGTTCACTCATTCTTTCTTAACAACATCTTCACCTGTTTTTCAATTTTTATTCATATATGGTTTCCTACCTCAATTGGTAGTTTGGAGCTTCAATAGGTGGTTTTGGATGGTATATATATATTTCCCCCTCTCTCTCTTAGATCTTTTACCGTATAATTTTTATCGAGTTAGTTGGAGCTTAATTTGGTAAATTTTGCTAGTATCCGAAATTATTGATCTGGTAGCAAGCTTATTATTATTTTTTTCTTGTCCAAATTTCCTGTAATTGATCTTGCTCTCATTATTGAATTCAAGTGTTGAGGCTTAACTGTGTGCCTTTATTGTGAAATTGTTTATTACTTTTTTTTATCCTTAAATTGTAGTTGAAACAGTAGCCACTTAACTCCGATAAGGGATTTTTGCCAAGTATTTTCATGTTTTTATCCGTTTAGATAGATGTTTCTGATTTTGGTAATGTATATCTTAAATGCATGATATCGTAGTTGCTTGATTGTTTGCTAGGAAGTCATGGATTTGTCTTTGACTTTCACATTAGTTATTGGCTGCTGGCTTTTTGACGACAAGGCCGTGAGTTGAGAGAAGGAGGGAGGGTGCAGGGAGCAAAGATAAGGGGGGTTGTTAAGGATTATGGCAAAGGTTTTTTGGTACTTATTTTGTTTCAGACCTTATTAGCATAAAAAGTTAGATATATGTACAAATATGTCATTAATGGGTTCCGCCTTAAGGTATCCATTAGATTTAGTTTTCTGCTTATTTTTTTTTTTTAATTTTGATTTTTTAGAGTCAATTACTCTTGTTATTTAAGCTCATATCTAAGCAGGCATGAGAGACCTATGATTTCTCCATGAATTTGGATCTTTTTATGGCTGGGAAATTATAATTATTGGGACTTAAATGGACAATTGCTACATTCTAGCAGATCTTAGAATTTATATGGCTGGGGGATTGTAATTATTATGTGGGACTTAATTGGACAACTGCAACATGCTAACAGATCTTAGAGTGCAAATTTATATTATACAAATTTCCATTAATCAAGTAAAATTCTTCAAGGACTTAGACTCTGGGCCCTGGTTTGGTGTGGGTATTTGTTGTACTGTGTTGCTTATCTTTCTTGATGATAGTTTACCTTTAACCTTTTATTGTATACAACAGCAATGACTTTTGAGAATCCAGTTGTATGGTTTGTGTATATGGATTCACAGATGTATGTAAGCCCTATATGTAGTCCAGAATTGTGGAGAGACCGTTCTTGAATTTTGGCTGTATGCAATTATTGCAATATGGCTAAACTTCAGTATACTTACCTGTTTTCTATAGTCTATAGTTGTCCTATCAAACTGCTAGTCAAGTTTTGTGCTAAGCAGTTATAATTTCTCTCTCCCTCTTTTTTTTTTTGGTTTTTTTTTTTCCTTTTCTATTCCAGTTTCTTTATTGTGACTTATCTATTTCCTTCCTTTTTTTTTTTTCATCTTTTTTACTGTCAAATTTTAGTGATAATTTGAGGTAACTAATTTTTTTTTTTTTTTTTTTTTTTTTTTTTTTTTTTTTGTAATTTTCTTTTCTTCAGAGACCTGACCAAATTTTAGAGCAATGGAAGGGGACCAGCTATAGCTTTCTGGATAGGAATGCATGGATTTAGTTCTGGATCTACTTTCCTCGTAAATGCTGAGGTTGATTCCATGGGAGGAGTTGTTGACGGTGGAGTTGGTATTGGCAACAAACCCTCTCCACGCCGAGCAGCAATTGCAAAAGCACAGGCTGATCTAAGGTAAGATGGATTTATCTCTTAGAGATTGTTGTTTTTTTTTTTGTTGTTTTACCTACAATACTTACACTCATGACAGGCTGGAATATGATGTTCGAGAGGAGAGGAGGAGAGAGCTTGAGTTTCTTGAGAAAGTAAGAATCTCTATCATCCTTTTTCAGTGCATCAATGCCATCCTCTATTGCTGTGTGGTTCATGTGTCAAATACTTTGTTGCTAATGCCCTTCTCTTTGTAGGGTGGAAACCCTCTTGACTTCAAATTTGGTCATGCTGCATCAGTGAGTGTCCAGTCTACTTCACATACGTATCAACACCCAGATCAGATTTTGACCAGGTAGCTAGCTCCTAAACTTGATTTCTTATGCGGAAGCGTGGACATTGTGTATTGATCAGTAGTTACCGATTTTTTTTTAAATTGTGATACAGTGAAGCAAAAGGCAGTTTTGCACTGACTGCCTCACCTCATGGAGATTCTGTGGAAAGTAGTGGGAGACTGGGTATTACTACAGCCTGTGAACCAAATAGTGCTGATAATTTTGATGGTGATAATGAGACTCTTGAAAGCGAAAGAAAGTCTAAACATCCTACTAGGGTTAGCATCACTCCTTCAGAGCATTCTTCTCAACTTGATGGGAGCCAAAGTGTCAAAGATTCCGAGGACTCCCCTATTTTTCAGCCCAAAAAGGGTCAAGCATATAAGAGAAGGAATCGGTCTCGGACAAACCGTGATGGCCCTCGATCAAGTTCCAGTGACATGGCTACTCGTGGTGGACATAATTCTGCTTTGCCTGGTCGACATGGATTACTTTCAAAACCGGTTGTTCCTGAGAATAAGTTTGTAATAGAGTCAGATGGCGCACATGGCTTGCATCTATCAACAACCTCTAGACCTATTGAAATTTCTGAAGGTAAGTTAAATATGTCAACTTTAAAGGATAAACGGGAGGAACTGGGTACTTCAAGAGTAAAAGCTGATGATGTTCCTGCTGCTACTACCTCTGTCAAAACTGATCTAGATGCAGTAAATGAAGATGTAGTTACTGTAGACGCTGAAGGTCCTCCTGGTTCTGGTACAGAGAAAAAGGAAGATATCGCTAGTTCTTCCCAACCAGATGAGTGTGGTAAACTCAACGGTGATGGCAAATCGACACCAAATGATGCCCTTATTTACAATGCTGCAGTTGTTACTAAGGGAATAGATTCTGAGTCTTCTTGCACCCATACTAGCATTAGTGTTGATGGAAATGGAAATACTGAGAGTGATTTGTATACTAACTTAAAGAATGTAGATAGTAATGGGGCCCCTAAGGAGCACAAGCTACCACTTGGGGATAAGTCCATCAGTGTAGATGATGAAATGCTGTATGAGAAGCATGTTACCAATACAGTAGAAACTTCTTGTGTTAAGGATGTTCAGAATTCTCTCAGTCACCAAGGCAATGGCTTTGCTGATAAGGATCAAGAAGTTGAGGTAGATAAATCTTCTTCTAGAGACAAGCTTGACAAGCTTGAGTGTCCTAATAATAGAGAGGAGTTAGGGGCAAATGATCATGCTGAGACAAAACCCGATAAAGAGCATGTTCTCCTAGGTGATTCTGTTCCCAAAGCAGAGAGCTCTTGTCCTGTGGGACCACTTTCCTCTGTCGAACCTTCTTCCCAAGAGGTGAATAACAATGATATTCCTGCTCCACCTCCTGCTTCGAAGCCTCAAACTTCAAATGATAACCAGCAGAAGCAGTTTGACAAGGCACACGAGGACAGAATATTAGAAGAGGCACGGATTATAGAGGTATTTTTTTGTTTTTTTCTTTTTTCTTCATTTATGATATCTTAGCTCTTAGATTGTGTACCTGTTGCTTTTTGATCAAAGGATTATGGTTTTTCAAACAGGCCAAACGTAAAAGAATAGCAGAGTTGTCTGTTGGTTTGATGCCACGGGAGCACAAACGTAAATCTCATTGGGATTTTGTTCTTGAAGAGATGGCTTGGTTAGCAAATGATTTTTCACAGGTCTGTGAAGCTGAACCTGTCTTTTATTTGTCTTTGCCATACTTTTAATTCGTTTGGTCCTCTAGTCCCGGAGTTTGTGATTTCTGTTGCCTGACATTTCAGCAAGTTCCATCAGTGTCATATATCTTTCTTATCTTATTTTTTGCACTCTTCAATTTTTTCTAGGAGCGTGTTTGGAAGATAACAGCTGCTGCTCAACTTGGCCACCAGGTAGCCCTTGCTTCTCGGTCAAGATCGGAAAAACAACATAAGTTTATGAAGCAGAAAAGTGTAGCCCATACTTTGGCAAACGCCGTGATGGAGTTTTGGCATTCAGCAAGTCTTCGTGCTGAGAATGTTGCCAGTTCTCAGTTAGAAAAATGTATGAATGATGCTTCATTAATTGCAGATGCAAGTGGACAGGCGAAGGATGAGGTTGGAGTTCCTGATATGGTATTGCGTGTCCGCTATTATCTAATTTTTACCTTTGGAATGTGTGGTTTTCATTTTGTATTGTCATTTACTCCCTCCGTTTTATTTTGTTTGTCCCACTCTCTATTTTGGGCGTTTGAAATTGATTGTACCACTTTCTAATTTAATCCCTCACATATCCTCTTTATTTCCCCATATTACCCTCGTTATAATGGTCCCTATGCAAAACTTTAATGGTCTTAATGTTTATTGGCCCCAATGTACATGAATCATCCTTTTTCTTAATTTACGTAAAAGATTTTAAATGGGACTAACATTATGAAACAAAGGGAGTAATAGTTTGTCCAAATAGTCTTGATCAAATTTGTTTTTTGTAGCAGGCTTACTCTATGTTCCTCTCTGACATCGTTGTATCATTGTTGCTGGCCTGTTGTTTATTGATTAAAAATGAACAGTATTGATGCTGGATATAAATTTTATTATGATGTTATATTTCAATGTAGTGATGTCTTTTCAGTTCGTTAGCCTGTTGTG
Organism: Chenopodium quinoa; assembly: GCF_001683475.1. Taxonomy (NCBI): domain Eukaryota; kingdom Viridiplantae; phylum Streptophyta; class Magnoliopsida; order Caryophyllales; family Amaranthaceae; genus Chenopodium; species Chenopodium quinoa. Next base: position 115,077 of record NW_018743920.1, on the reverse strand, counting down.
TCTCTGAGTTGGTATGCTCTAGTTTTTCTTTGGGTAATTGTTTTCATTCTGTCCCATGTGAATCACAATAAAGTAACAAGTCTTAATGCAATTTTTGTTTGTGAATGGATATGTCTTCTGCTGCTTGATATCATATTTGTTTTTAAGGTTATATTATGTGGTGCTACTTTACATTTCCTGATGGCATCTGTTATTAGATAGGAGATATTGCTTTTGAGTGCCTATAACTTTATTGCATGTTATTGTTGGTCAGGGTGAAGCTTCTGAAGAGAAGCTGCAATCTACTGGAAGTAAACAGGACCTTTCTCTCTACGGATATGCAGTTAGGTTTTTGCAATACAATTGCTCTCTAACACCTCTTGTTAAAGTTGAGGATTCAGGGACTCCGGATGTTGCATATGATATGGACCTGGCAGGAGTTTCCTGGCAGGACCAGCTAACCGAGGTATGTTTGGATTTTCATTGCTATGCTGGTTTGTACAACATTTGGTGATGTTGGGAATGACATATGGCTATCTGTTTCTTTCCATGGGTTTCTTTGCTTAAAAGATGACATGTCAACATGTGTGTATGGTTGCATTCCACTTGTTAGCCTTTTATTGGAATCTCTATCCTTTGTACATTGCCCAGCCTGTTTATGTTGCCTTAAATGGCTATAAATACTTGGCTTTGATCTTTTATAGATTAGACACCCAAGCCCCATAATTGTTGTAACTTAGTGAAATTGGGGGATTTAAGGAAAGGGAAATCACTCGGCTTATCAAGATTTTAAGAAAAGGGGAGTATTGTTTGATTCATTGCTGTTATAAAAACTAAGATATGTGAATTATACACTATTGTTTATGCATTTACCCAAGACAAGATTAACATATTATGGGATGTCTAAATCTATTTTAAAAAAATACCATCATTTTGAGACAGGGTGTAATAAAGGTTGGTTGGGGGGTTCTTCCTTTTGGACTGTGTGTAACTACATTAATTGGTTGAACACTTGAACCTAAAATCAATTATCCTCATGACAAATAGCTTTATGTGATTCCAAGGTTCTCAACTCCTCCCATGGCTGATTTTTATTTTACAGTTTTTCTCACATGAGTGATGTGTGTTTTATCTGGATGTCTTCAGAGATTAATTTGTATGTTTAATATTACATGTCTCTCTGCTGTATGTGGTCTTATTTTTTACTCCTTTACTTTTTTCAGGAAAATCTCTTTTATTTGGTTCCTCCGGGTGCAATAGAGACGTACAGAAAATCAATTGAATCATGTTTAACAGAGCTTGAGGTACACACATCTAGTCTTTGTAAATGTCATGCTATATATCCTAATTCTCTATGTTGGATACTTCTTACATTGTTCTTTTATCACTAAGTTATTTTAGATCCCAGATAGTCACTGAAGGTTATGCAACAATTATTGAGCTCTGCATTTTGTATGTTTGTTTTTTTTTACCCCCTTTTAAATGTGATTCTTTATAGCACGTTTAACCTTCTCTCTTTATGCACCTTTCCATGGATGTCGTGATCATTTAGAGGGCGAGCAACAATGTACAGGAGGAAGTTGATACATCCTTTTATGATGCTACAGCAGGTACTGCTTGGTGTGCTGACTTTTTTATATTTATTTTTGCTGAATCAGTGGTTATTATGTTTAACAATTGCTCTTTACTGTTTTAGAATTTGGATATCAAGAGAATGATTATGAAGAAGATGAAGGAGATAATGTTTACTACCTGCCTGGAGCATTTGACACTGAGAGACCATCAAAAAAGAAACGAAAAAATATGAAATCATATCCTTCTGCTAGATCATATGAATTGGGAGGTGATCTTGCCTATGGACGCTGTGTGGATAGCAGAAATGGAACCCCTCAGTCTGCCTTAATGGGAAAAAGGCCTGCTGACAAAAATTTTCATGTTGGTTCTATTCCCACGAAAAGGGTACGCACTGCTTCTAGGCCGAGGGTTGTGGGTCCCTTTGGTCCAGGGTCCATGGGTGTTGCTCCTGCACCAAGTAGGGCAGATGCTTCTAGTGGAGATACTAATTCTTACCAGGATGACATGAGTACTCTGCATGGTGGGTCCATTGTCCCAAGAGGCTCAGAGGTTGATTCTGCTATGGACTATGAGAATCAATCTACATTTGATTCTGCAGAAATTTTGGCAAAGCCCAAGAAGAAGAAGAAAATTAAGCATCCGGTAAGTAATTTGTTAAACTGAATACTGGGTTAAATGATATTACTCAACTTAATTGTTTGCTTTATTCTCAATGGTTGCAGGGTGCGGCATATGACTCTAGGTGGCAGGTTGATTCTTCTTTCCAAAATGAGCAGGTGATCCTTACTTTCTCATAGTTTACTTCCATGTCTGCAAAGTTTGATAAGGCTGAACGGGCTTTCAGTTAGTTTATATATTTTGGTATGAAGAGGCTATCTATTATTTAAAAACTGATTTAAACCAAAGTAGCCATACATAATCTTGCCTCCAGGCAAGGGATATCGTTTACTACTTATGGCTGAAAGCTCTACAGTTAAAAGAAATTTAAAATTTGTGATTATGGGGTATTGCAATTATGAAATAAAAGCAGGAAAACATAATCACTAAGATTATAAAAAGAAAGGGCAAAGATGCATCAACTTCTATATTGACTATGTTGATGCTCCTTTAATAGTTATACTCATCAATCATCATAAGCCTTTCTTCGAAAAATATAAGGTTTTCTGGCCATTTAATTCCAACCAAACTCTTTGGTTGTTAGTCTTCACCAATTCCCAGGCATCCCTTTGTTTCCTCCTTCTGTAAACCTTTTTTTTTTTTTTTTGGTTTTTTGAAGCATCTTTTATCCTTTCCTAAGACAAATTGTTCCATTTATATAGCTGTACTGAAGCAGCACAGCGAAGATGTCATATCAAACCCATCTATTATTGTACATTTACCTATTTTCAGATGACTAAATGTTGCCTCATTTGGTACCCTCCTATATCTATTGTAACATTCTAGCATCTTTTCCTTGACATTTTGGCCCTTCATCAGTTCACAAATATAATATTTTGGTAGGGGTTTCTAAAACTAATTGGTAGTGGTATTATAACTGGTGAGTTTGGAAGTAGGCATTAAGTGCTTGTGTATTTCTTGTCTTTTTAGTTGTGTAAAATACAATAATTTGATTGGGGTTCCTAAACCATATCTGTAGTGGTATTATTGCTGGTGAATTTGGAAGTGGGCATTAAGTGCTTGTGCATATCTTGTCTTTCTAGTTGTGTGTGGTACTCCCTCGTCACTTTTCTATAGTTACGTATTCTATTTTGGCTGTATCCTTTCTGTGGTTACTTTTTTAAACTTTCCTGATATAGAATACTAATTTAATATACTTACCCCATATTTTCACACTCCCAATACACACTTACCCTCATATTACCTATTTCTAATGCAACTTTTCCTATTTACCAAAATTTACCAATTCCCAAAGCAACTATTTCCATTTACCAAAATATTTGCCTTCTCTCAAAACAAAATTTCTCATTTTACGTACTCCCAAAGTCTTTCTCTTATTTTCCGCGTAAAACAAATCAAATGTAACTGTAGAAAATTGACGGAGGGGGTAGCAGTTCGTGGTGAAGTGAAGTTTTTTTAGAAGAGACTGGCATTTTTTATTGATATTTTGCTCAAACATAGATGCTTAGTTGTAATTCTTTATCTGTGGTGGTTTGGATTATATATGGACTATGTCTGGATGATACTTATATGTCCTGCATCTTCTTTATTGCAAATACAGAAAGATCACGCAAGAAAGAGATTGGACTGTCACCAGCCTGAATCCAATGGGAATAGTGGTGAGATTTTTTTTATAATTAATTTTTTTCTTATCTCACTTTTTAATTACCTTTGTATAACCATATTAACTGATTGTTTATTCCACTCCCATATGTAGGCCCGTTTGGTCACCATGCTAAGAAGCCAAAGACATTGAAGCAGTCGTTGGATAATTCTTTTGATAACACAATGCCCATGAGTGGGTCAGTTGCTTCACCAGTTGCTTCTCAAATGAGTAACATGTCAAGCCAGAGTAAAATCATCAAATTGATTGGAGGTCGGGATAGGATTAGAAAAGCGAAAGGGCTTAAGGTAAATATATGAAGAGTGTGTTTTGTTTTTGTTTTTTTAGTTATTGTAAAAATATATGAATACAATACCGGGAACAACCTTTAGACTAGTTTCGATTAGTGCAGTCCTTCAGTGTATGACCTGATATGTCTCTACCACCTTGGACCCTTCTGTTGGTATAAAACAAAACTGTTTGGTTGTTTTATGTGATCACAGCATGAACTGATGAATATTGCTTGTAGGTGCCTGCTGTGCAGCCTGGCTCTGGAAGCCCATGGTCTTCTTTTGAAGATCAGGTTTGCTATCTTTTCCATTTCTACTACCAGCTGTAAGTTTGTTATATAGTTTGAGTTTGCCTGATATTCTTTGCTCTCTTTTGCTCTAGGCACTTATTGTGCTTGTTCATGATATGGGTCCAAATTGGGAGCTTGTAAGTGATGCTATTAACAGTACTTTGCGATTCAAGGTATTCTGAGGAACTGTTATGATTAGTGATTTTTCACTTGTTCCACAAATCGATTTCTTACAGTCAAACTTAATTCTTGATGTTTTTTCCTTTTGCCAAAGAGATATTGCTTATTAGTTCTTGCTGATTTTTCCAGTGCATTTTCCGCAAACCTGAAGAGTGCAAGGAGCAGCACAAAAATTTGATGGACAGGACTCCTGGTGATGGTGCTGAAGATTCAGGATCTTCTGCACCATATCCTTCTACGTTACCTGGGATACCAAAGGTAAATTAATAGGCTATTCTAAGTTATTATTATTATATATATATATATATATATATATATATATATATATATATATATGCTTTAGAATTGCTTGTAATGACGCGTTCTCTCCTTGTTGCATCATAGTGTTGGGGAAGCCTGCTTTTTCTGAATGTATCATACTTGGTTTTTTCAGGGCAGTGCGAGACAATTGTTTCAGCAACTGCAAAGACCGATGGAGGAGGATACTATCAAGTCCCATTTTGAGAAGATTATTCATATTGGGCAGCAGTTGCATTACCGGAAAAAACAGGTTTTTTTTTATTTTTTTTAATTTAATTTTTTGTGTTTTGTAGTTTATTTTATTTTTATTTTTATTTTATTTTATTTTATTTTAAAAATGCATAGGCATATGATTTGAATGATTGCCTATGCTTTCAATAGTATTATGAATTGGGAAATAACTACTGTGTGATTAAGGGTCATTCAGAATCATCTTTAATATCATAGCAGTATCTAATCATTCTTTTCTATAGAGGCATTGTAATAAACTCAGTTAGACTGGTATGTAGCATATATTCACTGCTGCTATCCCATATTGCTCAATATTAGTTCTCTTCCTCCAATTCCTGGTTTGTGTTGGAATTTTTTATAGTCTCAATTGTGGTGCTATTTTGGCCCTTTGTTTGAAGGCATTGATGAAGTATTGTTCGCTATAACTTAAGGTGTTTAGCAATGGCAGTAACAGATGAGTTTCTTATTAAAAACCTACAATTCCTAAACTATTCTGCAGTTCTTTTATGAGGTTTTGATAGTTTGCATTCAATTAATTGCTTGTGGTTTTATTGCAGTTAATGGTGGGTCATCTGCTTTGAAAGCGGTGTTAGCTTTTTTTAGCTTTTCTACGTATGAAATATATAGGAGATCAGAGATTAGTAATGTTTGTCGAGATGCGAAAGTTTTTGATTGCTATTCATTGTGAAGCAATTAAAGCAATATGGACAATAGATTGAATTATAGATTACAAATAACATCTGCTGTTGCAAAGTCATTTTTTTTTTATCCAGCGGCGTACTTGAATTTAATGTTATCGTCCTTATTGTATACACTTGTGTTTTCCTTTTGCTCATTTTTGTCTCATGGGAGTGATGTGATTATTATTCTGGTTAACCATTAAAAGATCTTTGGTGGCTGTAAAATGGTTACCTTGCCTTGTAATAATCCCAGAAAAATTGACTCAAATTCAGATGAAATATGTTGCTTTTTCTTTTTTGGTTTGGAATTTCTCCTGTGAAGTTTTAGGTTTATGCAACAAAAAGTTAGGAAAACTTACTCATTCAATTGTGTAAGCTGTAATAGGGTCCTACACTCCTATGTGTTTCCTACCTTGATTTTGAAATCTCTTTTAATTTTTAACTTGATCTTTCCTGCTTGTGAAGAATGATAATCCAGATCTGAAGCAAATAACTCCTGTTCATGGGTCACATGTTGGTGCACTCTCCCAAGTCATGCCGAACAATTTGAATGGGGTGATTCTGACGTGAGTTTTATTCATTGTTTAGAACTTTTGAAGTGTTTCCTAGGATGGGATGATCTTTCATTTATTGTTGTATGTCATCTTTACTGTTATCGTGTTCAATCCTAGATCCTCATTTTTGTTTTCACTTCTGCCAGGCCACTTGATCTGTGTGATATTGCTGCATCCAACCAAGATACAATTCCTCTTGGGTTTCAAGGTTTGCATGCTGGAGGGTTGACATTGCCAAATCAAGGTGCTAGTCCGTCAATGCACCCATCTGGCAGTCTCAATACCTCAATCCCAGGTCTTCCAGGTTCTCCTAGCATGGGTATTAATAACAATATGGCATCTCAAACTCAGTTTTCCAACTCTCGGTAATTTGCTTTATGATTCGAGATCATGATTTGCTGTGGCATATCTGTGAATGAATCTTCTTGATCTTAACCTTTTGCTTTGCTAGGGATGCTAGATACCCAGTCCCTAGGTCTACAGCTATGCCTATTGAGGAGCAGCAAAGACTCCAGCAGTACAATCATATGCTGCCTGGAAGAAATGTTCAGCCGTCAAACTTGTCGTCTGGGTCTCTTTCAGGATCAGATCGTGGTGTGCGTATACTTCCTGGTGGAAATGGTGTTGGTATGGGAGCTGGAATGAGCCGAAGTATGCCAATGTCAAGACCAGGAATTCAGGGGGTTTCATCTTCATCAATGCTGAATACTGGAAGTATGCTGACCTCCAACATGGGAGGGATGCCTAACAACATGAATGTGCACTCTGGAACAGCTTCTGGCCAAGGAAACTCAATGTTTAGACCTCGTGGTTCATTGCATATGGTGCGGGTGAGTTTTTTTTTCTTTCCTTTGTAGTCTTCTCCTCTGCTATTTTTTGCTTCGTTACAAGTTACTGCATTCCTCTATATGGTGCCTCACTACCCACATAGTTTAAAACTAATTGGAGGAGATTATAGATATTTTTTATAAATTCAATATGTCAATTTCGTTGTTAATATTTTGGTTCCATATAGTAACATTAATGTTTTCAATCTGCATCAGCATAAAGCAGCTGAGTAATGTTAACAAATATCATCTGATTAACTAAAAAAAAATATTTTTTAAAGACAATTTGGGGCCTTGGAAAGAGGGGAGGGGGAAGTGACATCAATAGTGATCTTACAATCTGATTAAAGTGAGACCGTAACAAGCTGTTTCTGTACATAATTAGCTTATAAGATATAGATCCTATTTTTCTTTTTTGGGACCTATTTAGATTTCATTTTTTTGATTTGTTTTGGGGGGTGGATGATGGTTAGTTCCATAAGGCATAGGATGAATACTCAACATTGGTACTGTGATTTCATTCAGTGCAACTTCCTAATCTCACTCACTCTACATTGCCTTCTGTGTACAGCCTGGGCAGAATGCAGAGCATCAGCGGCAGATGACATTGCCAGAATCTGGGAGCCCAGGGGTGCCTCCTTTTGGTTCTCTGAGTTCTGGGTTCAATAATCAGTCTGCTTCTCCACCTCTTCAAGCATATGCTGGCCACCATCATCAGCAGCATCTAATGACGCAGCAACATTCTCATGTGCTTGGTACTCCTCATCTTCCTGGATCAAATCACTCTGTCACGCCAGAGCAACAAGCCTTTCTCCGCCTTGCTAGAGACAAGCAAATCCAGCATAGATTGTTGCAGCGGCAACATCAACAGCAACAGCAACAGCAACAGCAACAGCTTCCTGCGTCCAGTGCATTGATGACCCATGCTCAAACTCCTTCCCAGCTACCTGTATCATCTTCTGTTCAAAACTCTTCCCAGCTTCAATCACCATCTTCTTCTCAGCCGGTGTCATTGCCTCCTCTGACTTCGTCATCACCAATCACTCAGGTGCCTTCCCAGTCATCGCTGCAGCAAAAGCACCAGGTGGGAAAAGCAACACCTCAAGGACTTGGGCGGAATGCGCAAAGTGGCCCAAGTGGATTAATGAATCAAGCGGGAAAACAACGTCAAAGACAAGCTCAACAAATACAGCAGCAGTATCTGCAATCTGGCAGGCAACATCCCCAACAGCGTCAACAATCACAGTCTCAGCCACCAGCTAAACTATTGAAAGGAATGGGAAGAAATAACGTGCTGATGCATCAAAATCTTCCCATTGATCCGTCTCATCTGAATGGCCTTACAGCTAACTCAGGAAACCAAGTTGCTGAGAAAGGGGAGCAGGATGTGCATTTGATGCAGCCTCAGGGCTTATATCCAGGATCTGGTGTAAATACGATGCAACAATCAAAACCTCTGGCGTCACCCCATAGTTCAAATCAGTTGCAACATCAAAAGCCATATGCAAATTCCGTTCCGGCAGCACCAAAACAAGGCCAAATACCTTCTCACTTGGATGGTAGCAATCAGAGCCAGGTTCCAGTTGTTTCTTCTAATCCAGCATCTGGAGGGTCAACCCAAGGACTTCCCTCAACCGTAATGCCTTCTCCTAACCATCAACCGTTACAAGGACAGTCACAGCCTCCCCTTAAGGTGGTTAGTCAATCTCAGCCTGCTCTTCAGAGGGCAGTTCATCAAAATCGTCAAGTGAATTCTGATCCTTTGACCAAATCGCAACCTGATCATGCCCCATTGGAGCAGCAGTATGCGAATAATACTTTAACTGCAGGGGTTCAACCAGCATGTGCTGATTCTACTAGTGCCATACCTGCACCATCTTCTGCCGGCACTGCTGCACGTAAACAAGGTCTGGAATCTCTAAGCGATCCAACTTTAACTAATCCACCCACAGCATCAGGTCCTATCAGCAGTCCTGCTATTACAACTTCATCAGATAATGAAACTTTACCGTCAGTTAACGATGGTCTGGGGCAGAGGCAGCTATCAGGTAACTTGGCAGTTCATGGACACGGGGTACAATTTCAGCACCAACAATCACAGCTACAACATCCATCACCACTTCAACCCATTTTACCGCAAAAGCAGTCACAGCATCAGCTGCAGCAACTTGAAAAATCCCCCCAGAGAGTACCACAATCACAGGCTCAGTCACAGATTCAAGCTGGGCAAAGTGGTGTGTTTGCAAGGACCCCTAATTCGAGATTGGAATGATCCTCCCCATTTATTGAGTGCTAGTCTCGGCACGCTTGTACCTGCCAAGATCAAGTCGGCATGCTCTTGTAACAGCAATGTACAGGTGAGTTTCAATTGAGACTTCAATTTTCCTCCAGACCAGGTGTTGCATCTAAACTTGTTTTGTGGGAGTGTGATGGGTAGTGTCTGTTTCTTTCTTCTTGGATGGGTTATGGGTTTGTTAAAGTGACAGTAGGATTAGACACTTGGCAGTTATTTGCTTGACATGGAATAATGAGTTGTACTTTTTGTTGAAAGGTAATTTAAAAAGGTTAACTGGAAAAGACAAGAAATTACTATAAAATGTGGCAAGCTGCTACCTAATTTACCCCCTCCCTCCATTGAATTTGGGGATGTCTACTCCCACACCCAGCCAAATGTTTTCTTTTAATACCTAGGGGATTTTGTATTTTGATGGATTTTCGATTTTTCTGGGAAACATGACTTCCTTATCTAATTACTTATCACTTGATACTCCCTACTAACTTCTTAAAAATCACCTTGGGCCCATGTAATCACTCTTCCTGGCTTTCTTGTATATCTGTGAGGCTGTGCTTGTAGATTGATGGGGGGAAGAAAGCAGCTGAAAAGAGTGGAAAGATATTAAATGTCTTTATTTTTTATCTTTCCTTGTTCTGAACTTTAGAGCTAGTTGAATCTGATTTGTCTGTAATTTCAAGCCTAATCACAGGTTGTGAAAATTTTTGAAGCATGCCTATCTCTAACCAAATTATTATTCTTTATTCTTGCCTCTATTCCTTTGTTTGTTAACTATAATGCTCTTTCCCTTGGGTAGCATGCTCATGTTTTGTGGGTTCTCTAAGTTTCTTTATGCAACTTATAGTTTAATTGGTTGGTTGGCTGTGGCTACTTCCTTTCCTGTATTCAGGCAATTGAAAGGTCTCTAAATTGCATCTGTGTTTCAGGTTTTTAGCTGTGACAAATTTATCTCTGTTGGGCTAAATTGATTTTATGGATGTCATTTAATGAGATGCTAACTAGGCTATGACATTACTTACAGATGAAGCTGTTAATCTGCAAGGGCACTACAGGGAAAAGGTAAATGGGATGATGATCGTAACTTTCAGGTTACTGACTTGACAAGTTTAGGCAGGCCTTTTTTGGGTTTATAATGTATATTACCACTGCTTAGAGCTTTGTGAAGATAGAGATTATAGAGGTATGTATGTACAGGATCTCATCTCTCTATCTTGTTAACCACCCTTTTTTTTTTTTTTTTTTTTCTAATCCTTTTCCCCTCCCCAAACTTTGGGTTTCCCGCTCATCAATATGGGGTCTTATTCCTTTCCACCCCCAATAGTTAGTCCATGTATTATTTTGATTAGAGTTAAGGGGGGAAGCTTCATTGTTACAGGCAAATGCCTTTGAAAATTTTGTGAATATAGCTTCGTAGTGTATAATGATTTTTTTTATCATTATCTTGATCACCTTTTGTTCTCTTGCTCTAATTGTAACTTTTTTCATAGTAATATTAGTATGTATTCCTTGTTTTGTAAGCTGATTTTGTGAGAACTCTGCAAATGTTAGTTTAAACATTTGCTCTCTCCTTGGTTATTGTACAATTTGTGCTGCGGTTCAATAGCTTTGAAGCTATATCCTTGATTAGTTGATTCCCATTCTGCTATATAAAGGAAAAAGAGAGTGTGAATAGCTGAAAAAGAAGCAGCAAGAGAAGAGCAAGCCTGTTTATTTTTCTTTTGCAGGTATGTAGTCCTGATTGCTTGAAAGAGGGGACTTCTGTTCTTGTGAGGTGGAGAATGATGGGTGGAAATGTTACTTTGAGGTGATTACTATGTGTTATGGGATATGAGGAGCAATTGAAAAGGGTTGCATCCTGCACAAGTACCGCTGCAATATAGTGTGGTTCCCTCGTTCATATGTTATGATTTCATATTTGACTTGTCATAGAAATTTGAACTGTTGTACGATTGAAACATGTTAGCTCGTTTACATTTTGATCTTTGTTTTGTACATTTACAAAGAAGGTAGGCGTACGACAGTAAGCTGTCTCAAGCTTCATGGAGATTGTATCTAGAAGCCTTATCTAGGAGCTTTATCTAGGAGCTTATAAGTTTGTATATAATCTAAATTTCTTTCAGCCTTCCTATTCAACTATTAATTCCTCGTTGCCATCATTTTTTCCAATTCAACTGCGACTTAACTACCTAACAGTAGCGGCTCATATTATCAACGAAAATTGGTTTAAAATAATACCAACTATCTACGGTGTGAGCAAAATAATACGAATTTTACTATTTGCTATTAGTAGTACCACCTTTTATATTATATGTGCAAAATAGTACTTCAGTCACTGGAAAAGTATAGTCTATTTATTATTATTATTATTATTATTATTATTATTATTATTATTATTATTATTATTATTATTATTATTATTATTTTTCTGTTTTACATCATATATACACCAACCCTTTGTTAGGCAATTTTTTTTTAATATTCAATATGTATTTAATTTTTTTTTTTCAAAATACTTGTAGTAATTTTTACTACAACGCAATAGTAAATAGGGTATTTAAATGCATTATTTGATGTAATTAGTTTAAAAAATTGTTTAAAAAATCCAAAAACTTCCCCACATTATTTTGGTTGGTGAATGCGGGGAAAAAACCTAACAAAGGGCACTATTACGTATATGAGAACCTACCTAAATAAGTTCGAAGTTTAGCCGCTTCAAGAAGTCTAGATGGACATATAGACTTTGATGAACTTATGAAAGATACGGATACATGGCTGTTTAAAAGTGTCAAGTGATGATTAATTCGATTTGTCTTGTGTGTACTTCACCTTCGAATGGTTGGATTTATATGTGTGATTCAATCCACATGGAAATCATGGGATATGATCATTGTTAAGTGTGTTGTACTAGGTGTCAATTCAATCCGTAGGGACATTGACATTGATGCATGAGATGTGGCTAAATTGATAGTTGTGGAGAAGGTTTAAAAGTATACACTCTATATGGGGGAGGATTATTGGAATATATAGTGTATGTGGGGAGCCAGGATGCCGCGCCCGCGGGTCTGAGGAGAGTTCTCTCCCAAGGCGCGGTCCGGCATCTCCAGAAAGTTGGGAGTGAACCATGTTCACCCTGTCCGCGCCCGCGGGTTGGCTACCGCACCCGCGACCCTCTGGCAGTTGCAATTTTTCGATCTTTTATTAAAAGATATGATTGAGAGATTATGAAATGATTTAGTTTTCTCTTTGGTTCTTTCTCTCCAAGAAAAATAATTCTCCATGTTTTCATTGCGAAATCTTGCAAACTTCTCATTGAAAACTCTTGAAATTTAGCCTTCTTTGTGAATTGTTCATTAGATTTCGATTCTAGTGCTAAGAACGAAATTTGCTGTCAATTGTATCTCAAAGAGGATTTCCGGTTTAACTCAAGCACCGTGTGGGGGAAATAAACCTCTTTTGGAAAGTGTATACACGCCTTTGACAGTGTATCAAGGTTTGAGTTTTACGGGACATAATTATTCTCATGTTCATGCTTGTTGTCATCGGATTGGAGGAAAGGCAAGTTTGATCTTTTCACACTAGTGTATTCTTTGTAAATTTCTGTAATTTCTTAGAGTTAGATAATACTTGATTGAGATACATTGTGTTGTATTTGATATTTACAATTTATATTGTAATCATATAATTTAAGATTTGTTCCAACACATATTTTAAGTGTTTTCTTTATTGAAATCACTGTAATCCTAAATGCAAATTTTTTTTTTTCTATTATTCATGGGCAAAGTCTTAAACCGCTACTGGTTTTACCTCAAAACCACTTTGCCTATAATTTTACAAATTTAACATCTTGATAAGGGCGGCCTCTTATGAATCACCCCAATTGAAGGAAACTCGTCTTCTATCAAATGCATCAAAATGCTATTCCATGCCGCAATAAGCTTGCGGAAAATCTCTTACTGTTGTTCTTCATTACCCTGTTTTTTCAATGAAATTAACACCCATTTCTTCTTCATTCCACCATTTTTACTTCTGAAAAATGCTCATTATCACTCTTTTGCATCACCAGTAACTACTAATTATAGAAACTACGGCAAAAACTTTGATTACCCATCTTCAAAATCTAATTTTTCAATCAACCCTAGTTGTTCTTTGTCTCCTGCAGATTACGCCTCACTTCTTAAATCGTGTATTTCTCAAAGAGCGATTGAACCTGGTAAGCAGATTCATGCTCAAATTTGCCTATCTGGGTTAGCTTTAAATGTTGGTTTAGCTACAAAACTTGTTGATCTTTATTGTAATTGCAATGCTTTGGTTTATGCACACCAACTGTTTGATAAAATGCCTAAGAGTAATTTGTTTTTATGGAATGTTATGATTCGTGGGTATGCGTGGGATGGACCTTATCAAGTTGCTATATCACTTTATTATCAGTTGCTTGATCATGGGCTTAATCCTGATAACTTTACTTTCCCTTTTGTGCTAAAGGCGTGCTCGGCGCTTTTGGCTGTTAAGGAGGGTAGGGAGATTCATGAGCATGTTATCAGAATTGGTTGGGAGAATGATGTGTTTGTGGGTGCTGCACTTATTGATATGTATGCAAAATGTGGTTATTTGGAGAGTGCTAGAGGTGTTTTTGATAAAATTGTAAGTAGGGATGTTGTTTTGTGGAACTCTATGCTTGCTGCTTATGCCCAAAATGGGCACCCGGAAGATGCACTTACTTTGTGCAGTGAGATGGTGTTTGCGAGTCAGAGGCCTACTGTTGCTACCTTGGTGACAGTTATCTCGGCTTCAGCTGACATTGGTGCCCTTCCTCAGGGGAGGGAGATTCATGGGTTTAGTTGGCGGCAAGGGTTTGCGTTTCAAGATAAGGTTAAAACCGCTCTTGTAGATATGTATGCAAAATGTGGGTCAGTTAGAGTGGCAAGGAGAGTGTTTGAGAGGCTTCAGGAGAAAAGGGTAGTTGCTTGGAATGCTATGGTATCTGGGTATGCTATGCATGGTTGTTACAATGATGCAATCGACTTATTCGAGGAAATGATCAGTCAAGGTTATGTGTGTGATCATATTACTTTTGTTGGGGTCCTTTCTGCTTGTCGCCATGGTCGTTTACTGGATGAAGGTTGGAGATATTTTAACCAAATGATTGAAGAGTATCATATCAATCCTACGGTGCAACATTATACATGCGTGGTTGATCTCCTTGGCCATACTGGCCGACTAAAGGAGGCTCACGATCTCATTATGCAAATGAAGGTTACGCCGGATTCTGCTGTTTGGGGTTCATTGCTAAATGCGTGTAAGATCCATGGAAACGTAGAATTGGGGGAATTAGCATTGGAGAAGATCATTGAGCTTCAACCTAATGACTCTGGGAATTATGTGATTTTGTCTAATATATATGCACAAGCTGGACAATGGGATGGAGTTGCAAGGGTGAGAAGATTGATGATTGATAAAGGAGTTAAAAAGAACATAGCATGTAGTTGGATTGAATTGAAAAATGAAGTTCATGCTTTCCTCTCTGGAGACACTTCGCATCCCATGTGTGACACTATATATGCAGAACTAGAGAGGGTGACAGGATTGGTAATGGAAGCTGGGTATTCTCCAACTACTGGGACAGTATTCCATGATGTTGAAGATGATGAGAAGACCGGCATGGTATGCAGTCACAGTGAAAGGCTAGCAATTGCTTTTGGACTTATCAGCACTCAACCTGGAACAAGGCTTCTTATCACGAAGAACCTTCGGGCATGTGAAGATTGTCATATCTTCATTAAATTTGTCTCAAAAGTGACACAAAGGGAAATTATTATAAGAGATGTCAATCGTTACCATCACTTCAAGGATGGCGAATGTTCTTGTGGTGATCATTGGTAAATTAGATGGGAGTCTTCCTATTGATATGCTAATGGTGTCTATATGCAGTGAAAGCAATATCTGGTATCTACTCCCTCAGTCTTCCAGAAACAGTCTGGAATCAGTTCCTCTCTTAAGGTATCTTCATGTTCTCAATTTGATGGCTCCCATCACTTTACCATGAGTCTTGTAACTCTTTTATGTTGCTTTGTTCTGGCATATTTCCTGTTTATTGGTCACGTGGTTAACACCTTGTTTGTTTTAGAGATGCAGAATATGCAGTTCCTAGGTCTGGCATTCTATTCCAATAAATCATCAGCTGAAACTTTAGCAGTACATTTTTATGCCCTGGAAGAAATGTTGAACAAAGAATCAATCGGCTTGTGCATATGCCTGCTGGTGGAAGCAGCTTTTGTATGATGTCCGGAACCATTAAACATGCCAATCTCAAGACCATTGGAGGATCTGTTTCTATGTGAATTCTGACTTCAGTTTTAACGCTATTCATGAAGATGGAAGGACTGAAGGAGCTAAGGTTATTATTTGATCATTTTACTTATTGGGTTTAGTATGGTAAAGTTTTTGGAGCTGCCTTGACCACATACTATAATAATGATGTGAAAGGAAAAGATTCTTTCTTGACCTTGTTAGAAAGAGGCAACTTTGGCATAGGTTGTGGCAGCAGCATCAGTATCAATTGCTTCCTTTGTTTTCTGCTTTAGTTATGCATATTCAGGCTTCAGGTCCGATATTCTGTATATGCTGATGCATTGAAATCACCCAGAAATCAGGATTCTGTGTATGCTTTACCGACCGTTGGTTTGTCTTGAAGTCATTGAAGTGGTATAACGGTATAACTATAACCTCTCTAAGTTTTTGCCACCTCGCAAGTTCCATGCAATTCTTGGTTTCATTAACTATCTGCAATTACAGTTCCAGCAATATCAAAGTTGTTTAAATACCAGTTCCAGCAATCATCAGGATGAGGTTGGTCTTCTTCATGCTCCTGCACCATCTCGTTGTCTTCTCTTACCATCGACATTGTAAGGCTGATCTAGTCTTCCCTCTAAGTGGTAAGTAAACTCAGCTATATCTTCAGAGGGGAATTCAACCAAGTCATGAAATGAATTCTTGACCCCTGATTAAGCTGTGATGAGCTGGTCATTCTTCAGTAGGTTGCCGACATTTGTTACTAAAACCAGTTAAATGTCTTGGCTTTCTGCTAGAACTGTTGCTAGTAAAGCAGAAGAATCTCTGTAATTATTTGATGTAACTTTGGTGTCTAATTAATGACATTTTGGGTCATTTTCTGGCATAATTATACTGCCTAACTAATGGCTTCCAGAATTCGATAGGACAACCTAATTGTACTTTTTGGTTTGAAACATCCTAGTTGTACTTTTACCTTGATTCAAAAGCTCATTGTATGCAGTAATTTGCAAGGGTGTGGTGATGTATGTTTAACAGAAGTAATTTGCAATGGTATGGCGGTAATTTGCAAGTGTATTGTACCCTCGTGAGGAGGCAATCCTAATGTTTTTTTTATCTTACCTTTATTAAAATAATAATAATTATTTGCAAGTGTATTGACAACGATTATAGAATGGAGGAATTAGTCTGTAGAAAGAATTAACTTATGTCAAAGTTATTAACTTATGATAAATGAATAATTTTCCCAATATTGACTCTGCTAAACATAATAATTTCTGCAATGATAAATCAAGTCATGATTCCTCCTTTTACTTGTTGACATTTTAAAACTCCTATCAGTCAACAATTTTTAATTTACTTTCATTTTTTAATTGTTGGCAGGAAAATGTTAACAGTTAAAAAATAGTTCAAAAACCAATAAACTACTGTAATTTGGAAGTGTTGACTTTTATAAGTACTATTAAAACTACTCCGTAATGAACAGTTAGTCACAATGTACTGTACATAAAAGCAGCAGAACATAACTCGGAAGTGTTTGAACATGCAAAGTAAAGACAAGATTCTTTTAAACACCAAAAAAAAAAAAAGACAAGATTCTTTTGAAGAACATCATTTTTGTTATTCTGAGTTCTTCTCAACTTCATACAGTACAATTTAGTAAATCATAGTTTTGATATCACTATGAAGTACAGTACTTGGTATATTACAAGATTGACCCTACTCAATATTACAAAACTACACCCAAAGTACCATTTCTACTTTCAGAGACTACCAAATAAAAATGCAGATCATCCATCATCAACCTAAACTTTATTGCAAGTTTGTAACACAAAATTAACAACAAGAAAAATAAATTACTCTCTTTGGATTCGATTCGATACTAATAATTCCGTTACAAGTATAATTTGAACTAGTAACGGGACAACTAACTTGGGACATAAAAAAAAATTGAAAGTTTTGATCACAAATCTGGACTCATCATCTTCATCTTCTTTTGAGAGGAAGAAGCAGCAGCAGAAGCATCAGTAAAAGCCTTGTTAATCAACTGAATAGTTTTATGTTGATAAACAAGAATCATCTCCCTCTTCTTACTCTCCATTTCAATCCTCAATCTTTGATTATCTCTCATGAAATCCAATTTCTTCTTCTCAATTCTGACAAAATTCTCAGCAAATCCCCTGAATTGAGCACCCAATTGAGCCATGAAATTCCTCCCATTTTCTCTCTCCTGAACCCCACCAACCTCCTCATCTCCATCTTCAAAGCCAACCTCATCATCATCACCTTCCCAATAACTCTTCCGCTTGTTGAGACCTCCAAAATCACCCCCTCTTCTTCCGAAACCCCTCTTCAAATCCCTCCTCAGCTTCTCCATACTCCCGAAGCGAACACCCCCGCCTTCCTCGTCATCATCGTCGCTACCGTGTCTGACATAATGATTACTATTATTGTTACCATTGACATCGTAGTACCTGCTGCTGTTATTATTATTGTCAGCGGGAGCGATAGCGGAGATGGGGAGAGGACCCCGCTCGAGCTGATCCATCAGACTAAAATAGATCCAAGGATGATTGTGGTAATTGAAATTAGGACCCATCTTCTGCTTTTCGGCACGGTACCGCTTTCGAAGCTTCTCGATCTTGTGGCGGCACTGAGTGCCGGACTTAGAGGGGTCGTCAAGGCCGCAACGAGCAGCGACAGTGATGGCGACTTCCTCCCATTGAGAGGCTTTTAATTGGCCGCGTTTGAGGGAGTACCATTTTTCTTGGTAAGCTTTGATGAGGTTCAGGGTTTCTTCGTGGGACCATGGGATTGGTTGGGGTTTTTTGAGGGGTGAGTATGAGAGGGCTTGGATGATTGGTGGTGGTGGTGGTGGTGGGGTTGATGTGGTGGTGGTTGTGATTGCGGCGGTGGTGGGAGGTGAGGGAGGTGGTGATTGTGGTGGTGGTGATTGGGGTTGGGGTTGGGGTTGGGGTTCGGGTTGAGGAGAGGAGGACATTGTGGGAGGAGAGAGAAAAGGGAGGAGAGAGAAAGGGAGAAAAGATGGGGTGGTGGTGAATGGTGGTGTGGTGGTGGGTGAAGGTGGGGTTCATAGGAGGTTGGGTGAATGGATTGGGGGGTTTGGTGAGATGGGTAGTTAATGGACCCGACCCATTTGGGGTGGGTGGGTTTTGACCCATGTGATGCGGATTTAAAAGCCGATAGCGAGTATTTTTGTAACCAAGTATTTGGACCGACTGATAATGAGTAGTTACGTTAATCAAAGTGTTGGGGTTAAAACTTAGAACATAACACAACAATGCTTGTGGGGATGGTTTACTCCTAATTAGAATTTAACCTGGATCAAGTTCGGATTAGTTGAATTCTAATATCTTGATTAAATAGCATGGTCGCGCAAATGGAGCAGTTTATTTATTTATTTTTTTTTAATTTGTACAATGATGTATATAATATTCGATTTAAAACTATAGCGTCTATTTTCGTCATGGTCTGAAGGGACGAAGTAACACAAAAAGGTGTATGCTCTCCTTGCTCACACTATGAAGCGAAGCAGAGCAAAAGGAAGATCTTTTAGACGGTTTTTAACAATATTGTTACCTTGTCGGCGTGGCGTGGTGAAGAATTTTTCTAAATGTAAATTGATCTGTTTTCACCATTGCTTTCGAGAAACAAATTAGACAACGTATTTTGTAGCTTTTTTTTTTTTTTTTTTTTTTTTTTTTTTTTTTGTAATAATAGCCATAATCGTTCTTTCATGTATTAATGGTTTAACTCTTAAAATGGTTCGTTCTCAAGGTAGATTTATGGAAAACATTCAAAAATAAATAAATTAAAACGCAGAGTTGTTGCTGCCCAGGATCGAACTGGGGACCTTCAGTGTGTAAGACTGACGTGATAACCACTACACCACAGCAACTTTGACTAATACCTTTTACTGGTAGCGCAATTAATCATCATAATTTTGCAAATTGTTGTTTTGCAGCGCATAAAAAATTGAATAAATGGATCTCACTTTAATTTTAGATCCAAGCTTGATTAGTTGTCTTTATAATTATCCACATGCTTAAGTATTTACCATCCAAAACCAAAAGCAAAGGCATTATATTTTTTTTTTTGGTGAGAAATACAAGGATATTTATTTTATAATATAATGTAAGATAAGAACCGTAAAAATATAATAACTTTATTATCCTAATATTTCGTATTGAATTACAATAAGGTGTACATGAGCTATGAGATAGACTAATAAAATTATTGCGAGGCAATAGATTGAAATTCCTCGTACAAAGACATAACAAGTCACCTAATTTTATCAAACGAAGTACGTGAATTCTCCTCATATGGTAGTAAAAACTTGCAAATTTTATCATACATTTGTCAAAGGTGGTATTTTGACGTGAACATCCTCATAATTATCACAAAAATAGAAAATTACAAGGATTCAAAGCAAAATTTACATCCATGAATTTGAAGAGCTACAATTAACATCTAATATGCTACTTAGGTCTTCATTTGTTGGCCTTACATAAACTCATTTTAGAAATTTTAAGGGTTGATAAGATAACTAACGGAAGATAAGTTCAATTAGGGGTTATTAAGAGCAACTCAAGTTCAATTTGAAATTAAAATAAGTTTTTATTAAGTGCAAATCAAATGAATCAAACATGCTCTTATGTATATAGGCAAAAAGAATATGAGTAGATGAAAATCCTATGACTGTCGAGTATATTGGGAAAATAGGCGTTTGAAGGGCCAGTATAATGAATTTGAGATCCATAGTTGTCTATCAAGCTAGGCCAATCGCAAAGTTTGTCATGGAATCAAGTGCACAAATTAAACATACTGTACAAATAATAGTAGATATATGCTATATAGACTGATGAGATCTTGTATCAAATGCTAAGTGAAATAGAGAAGAAACAAACAATTGAATTGTCTTTTTATTCGCACAGTCGCATTAAGTGGAGCATTGGACACCTTTTGAAATTCACTTTTCATCATACTTCATAAGTTCATATAGAGAGTATGTAGTTTCCAAAATTCCAAATCCTGTTTTCCTTCCAAAACAATCATCACAGTTTTAAACACTTCATTTAGATACACTAGAGTAAATGGGTTTAATTCAAACCGCTAATATGAATCTGATGGTGTGCGCAAAAAATTTATAAGTGCAAAACAACAAAATAAAAAAAAGACAGGTAATAATGTAAAAAGAAAAAAAAAAAAAAAAAAAAAAAAAAAGAAGAGGGGAATTTATTTCCTATCCCCTTGCATATTTTATAGCATTTCCAATTCTAATACAGTACAAAATTAGGCCATATCTATTGTTACATCTTGATATTCTCTCGTTTTTGTTGAAAACGGTATTATGTATCGTTCCCTTAAATCCTAATCTAAAATCTCTAGCTTTAAATTTTGTATGGCCGATCTATACACACAAGCAAAATCTAGTTAGCTATACACACAATTCTGTGAAATGACTGCACTGCACTGGAGTCCGCTCGAGCAGTCGGAGCAATAAATTAAAAATACCTGCAAGGGTAGTCATAACATGCAAAGATCAGATAAGAAAAAAAAAGAAAGAGGGCAAATAGAGGCAAAGGAATCAAGCAAGTTACCAGCTGTAAGAATTTGTAGTCATTAGTCAGCAACGTCAATGTTGAAGGAAGTAACAAACACGCACATAATACTATTTTGATCCATCCTATCGACTTTCTGAAGGGGCAGGTTTCCAACTTCTCCTCCAACACGTTGGTCTCTGTAACAAATACGGTAATCTCAGCAAATGGGATTCAAGCGATAATTTATCTTGGATCATAGAAAAAAACTATTATTACACAATACATGGATAAAAATTTTCATTTAATTTCCAGACCAGTAGATGATTTGAAAACATGAAGAAAGCGTTTTAAGCAGTTGTAGCTGATGGGATGCATGCTAAAGGAAAGCCATAAAGCCCCAAATGCTTTAAAGTCTTCTGCAGATTTGTCAAATTTTGCTTACTGAACAACTCCTTGAGATATAATAGTAGCTAGGATACTCATATTCAGCTGCCCTAAAAATAATTGATTCCGCCTCTCCCCTTTATATAGAAAGAGAGTTGATGGGAAGGTTACTAGCTCATCCAAGTCCATCTCGTTTTCCTCTCTTTCCAGTTTCTTCTACTCATTATGGTAGGATTGATGGCATGAAATTCAGCAAATAAATGTAGCTAATGCTGCATTTTAGCAAAATTCTCTCCTCTAGTTTTTGTGGTAGCATTTTAATTACTTGAATATCATACCATTTGAAGCTTTCATATACCATCTATGTTTGAGACACAGAAGAGATGAAAATGGAACTAATTATTTATATTGATGGCAGTTTGACAAGTGAACCCCCCTTATAAAGGTCGTAAATGGCTAAAAGTTAAGGAGTATAAGGTCAGCTAAAATCACCAAACTAATTTGATTAACAAGCTCACAGGTATTTTTTTATTTTTTTTATTTTTTTATTTTCACAACCAGATATATAATAGTATTTCGGCAAATGAGAGCTTACATGCATGCTGCTTTCCCTTAGATTTTCCAGTGACTCAGCAAGCTCTACTTGCTTTGATGCTGTTGCAAACAGGGCCTGTTCCAGATAGAATCAAAGTAAGAACCTATAAACATGCTAACAACTTGGAAAACACATCTCAGTAAGTAGATATAATAATGCTTTTACCTTCTTCGTCTTCTGCAAGTCATACTCTATAGCTTTGATTCTTTTTAACGACTCAACAAGTGTTGCCTCTTTATCTGGAGGGATTCTTGTAGGTTTATTTACGAGGTCTGTCACCATCTGCTCTAAATGCTGAAGCCTTTTCCAGCAAGGATTAAGCAGAGAGTCCTCAATCTTCTGAACAACAGCTGGAATTTCGAAACCTGGCTCTTGCTCAGACTCAGACTCTGGCTCTGACTGTCTAGCTGCTAAATCAACAGGCTCGCACTGCACCTTTGGCTGATTATCTTTTAGTCTAAGCGCCCAAAGTTTTCCCAAGGAACGAAATAAAATTTGCAAACATGCAAAAAATTTGAATACGAAGCCAGCTGGTAAACCCCTCACATCAGGAATGACTTTCAGAGACCTCGTTTCTTCGCTCTTTCCAAACGCATGATCTGCTCACAACTTCCAAATTAGGTGGCTTGTAATGTCTAGTCAATAAAATAAAGAATCAACTATATACGAAGTACTAAATAAGACATCCTCCCAGGAACAATGATCCCTTATGTCACAATATAAAAGATATTTACAGAATTTGTTGAAGAGATATTCAATTAAGCTTAATTGGGAATTTTGCAGTTGATAAGAGAATCAGGTTCACTTCAGGGCTAGAGTTGTCCATTAGAAAACAAACCATATCCTTCCTTTTCCCACTAATCAATTTCTAGTGAAAACTCAAGTTCAAAAAAAGTTAGGAGTTTTATGAGGACATCATGCTTACACATTGTCCTTTTGTCAAATAAACTATTGAAATCGTGTAAATGATACCAACAAGACAATGACATGTGAGAATAAATGAGAGTAAATTATAACAGACAAAGGATCACATACTTGTTAAATTAGCCTCTTCAGCTTTAGCTTTAGTTCTCACTATTTCCACTGGGTTGCCAATGCACGAAGATTCACCCAATATTACCTGGGACAGCATAAAGATGAGAGACAGAAGAATACGTGATTTCAATTATGTGTCCGTAACCTTCAAATTGTGCTAAAACTCAATGTTATTCAATAGATTGATATAAGCAATTGCAATTATACAAATGGCAATATTGATGTGAGAAGACATGTGGCTTTTCATATTTGTAGTATACATTTAGCAAATTAGCCTATATATATACACTTTTCCATCAAATGAAAGGTTTTATAGCAACTAGGTTCAATGCTCTGAATGCCTCTGGCCAGGCATTTCAGCATATCTTACGGTCTCAGCCACTCAGGAGGATATTTTCACTGGTTACCAGGTCAGCACCATATCAAACAACTTATGATCGAAAACAAGTCATATCATAATTAGTCTTGCATTTGCAGGACCCCAAACTCCCTACTCCAACCAAAAACAAAAGATAAAGGAAAATAAATAAATAATTAAACCCCACTCTGGCACACACTATGTGAACAAGCATATTGTACGTCTTGTATCACTTTCACATAGCTCCCCATTGCTCTTAGTTCATAATTAGCACCTATATTAAGCTAGCCCCATAATTAAAACAAGAGCCAAAGCTAAATACATTGACAGACTAATCATATTATTTTGGAACTTCTTTTTTGTTTCCCTCTTCCCCCAAACCCCTTAGGAAAGTAAACGGGGAGAGGGACGAAGGACGATTGGCCTTGACTTGAGAAACTTACATTATCATCCGCTGACGCTGCAATGTTAGGAATTTGGCCATCTAAATCAGGAACAACGCCGGCAAAAACCATGTCATTCCTTGTAGCCTGTGCAAGCAACGTGCATTAATTTGAAAACTTGCCAGAAAATTGTGAATAAAACAGTGTAATGCCATTAATTATTATTAGGCACAATACCTTATTAGCAAATATCTTGCTTTTCAGATCTTCACAATCAGAAGAGCTTGTAGTTCTTTTCATATACATAATTTCTTGTGAATGCACCAGCTGCAAGTAAAAACATTTATGTGATATTCTGCTTCACACTTTTAAGTCCAACTAAAGAGATGGAGAATGCCAGTGATCATAAAAAAAACAATAATCTTACTTTCATTATTTCTGGATCATTCCAGGGTCCCTTCTGATATTTAAGGCATCCGCCAGGGCAAGAGCAAGTCCCACCAACAAAATCAGGCAATTGGCTGCAGAAAGATGGTGCAATCAGCTTCTGAAACCAGAGATTGTGATTTTCTTTATTTTGAACAACAACAATAATGCAGCAATAGAAAGGAAGAATAACCTACCTGAGATCTACAAATTCCATCAACTTGCTATGGAATTTGCTGCCCAGAACCTGCCAAGTAAGAAAAATGTCAAGCTAAGAAGTTTACCTTCAAAACTTCAAAAATTAGTATAAAGTCAGAGTATATCATACATGAATCTTTGAGGTAGTCCTCGGATCAAGAAAGCTTTTCACAGTAGTCCATATCATCTTGAATCCAGCACCAGCATTTATTATAAACATCTGATGCAATGTCTGAAGAAATTTGGAGGAAAGGGGAGAACAGGTGAGCATAGATCCACTACCTTGTAAACAAAACTTTGTCCTTCGTGTAAAACAAAAATACTATCAAATTAATGGAGCAACCTACCTCAGGGTAATTGTCACCATCAATTTTCTGCATGTTCTTTATAAGATCAAGAGCAACTTTACCAAAGCTCATCCAATTCTACAAAAATCATGAATTAATAAGAACTTAGAAGAAGAGATGTTGCTTGCATAAATTATTCTGTTAAAAACTTAAGACAAATCATCCATACCACCCCATGAACATCCAATATTGTAGTTGTAGAATCAATATGTCTCTTGGCAGCAATGGAACAAGCTGGAAATTTCTCCGCAAAAGCCTTTTCAAATCCTTGTACATGATACTTTAAAAAACGCTCTATTGTGGTCACATTCATAAGCTTGGCAGTTTCAATCTTGCCAAGTCTTTCAATATAAACAGGTCGTCCATCCTTATCTACACCATGATAACCATGGGGATAGTGTCGCTGTACATCATCAAATTCTTCATAGTAGAAATCCTACAGAAAAGAGTTAAAAGAAACTTTGTGAATTTAACATTATGGAGCGCATCCAATAAGAATAACAATAGTACAAGCCTATGGGTGACAATAGATCAAAGTAAAATGTCTACACATTTCTATTTCCAGGCAGCTGCATATCAAATTAATGATCAACTACCAACAATCACTTCTCACCCGGGGACAACAAAAATAACTTCTAACATTGATATAGACGTTGATGATGTAAATGAAAGAACAAGCTATAGCCTTACTCACTTTGCTTAAATTGTACTGAAGTGAAATCATTATTCAAAGTCAAAATAGATTTTAACTAATTACTGGTTTTTTTTGTTGTTTACATTAAATTTGAATTTTACAGATAGAAGCTGAATTTTGATTACATATAACTGGTTTTAACTGATCAAAGCTGAAAAGGAAAGTATTTACCCCATTGAATGAGAGGAGAGATATTATTGATTGGGATATAAGTATATGATTGGATGAGTTTTAGTAAAGCTATTATGGTCTAATCTGCATTCGAGTATTCTTATGTTTCCACTTTACTTACGTATCCTTGCAAATTTGGAGAGATTTGTTTATTTAAGAATGAAGGGAAGAAATTTCCTCCATTTCTGATTTCCCTCACCCTCATTATATGTCTACCAAACAAAGGAGAAATTCTCGGCCTCTAATAGCTTGAGTCTTCTATGACTAATAATGCCTATTGATATCAAATTGTGCTTAGAATTGAAGTTTTGTTGTTATCAATAGAATTTTTTGTTGGTATAAAGATGATACCATCTTAATACAACTTAATACCAGCAAGGCAGCAAGTGTTATTTGAGTCATTGATGACTCAAACAAAGGCATAGAATTTCTCCCAAACACAGGGACAAAAGGGTGGCGCAAATAAAAAAAAAGTGGTGTCCAATTAACAGCCATAATTTTCTGCGAGATTCTGCTGATAAGTTGTACTTAGAGAGGGGTGGCTTTAGCTTTTAAAAGGAGAAAAATAGATAAGAGAATTATAAAATACAGTTTGTTCCACAGAGTAGGGTTGGAGATACAAATTATGAGTGAAAGGTGTCGCATAAATGGAATAAAGTAAAAAAGTGAGTACAACTTAGGAAGACAATAGTAGTCACATAACCATATACTTCCTCCGTATTTTAATAGTTGCAACACACACTTTTCACGGTATTTAAGAATAGTGGGGTTCACATGATTTAATATACTTTAAAATGGGGTGATGGGTTGTTAGAAGTATAATTTAGTGGGCCATGTACTTTAAATAAGAGAAACAGTACAACTTTTCCTCAAAATAACTTTCTAAATATAGTGTGTTGCAAGTATTGTGACATTTCCATTTTAGGGATGTGTTGCAAGTATTGTGACATTTCCATTTTAGGGAAGTGTTGCAAGTATTAAGAAACGGAGGAAGTAGAATATCAACACCAAGTTCTCAAGCAAATACACTTATTTCTTGAAAAGAAACTTCAACTATATACAGCTATTATCTTTGGAGTTACAATTGAGAGGCCAACTTTTGTTAAAAGAGCTTAATAATTGATATCCCTTTTTCTTTAATGTAAAATTTATTGTTGATACGAAGTATTTGAAAACTTTTTTACCTGTACAATAGTATCTACTCCATTTTCTTTCCTCCATTTGATCATTTCTTCCCACATATGAATAGTTTTATCAAGGTCAAACTTCCTTGCTTTCAAAAATCTGCAAGAAATGACACATTTCTGTTCAAAAATAGTCACAGTGAACAGAAAAACATCACATGTCAATTGAAGACTAATACATTAACCGGATCATAACTAATTTAATGAACACTACAGTCCAAGGTTTAGATGGGTTCACGTAACCTACAAGTTAGCTTTATATTGCCAACAGTTAACGCTCCGTGAAGCTAACAGATGCTCAACTAAGCCAACATGGTTGTGTTTTAGCAATAGTACTAGAGTTTGGCAAAAGCATCATGATTACAAGTTTTATCGAGGAGATGTGCATCTCTTTTTTTTAATTAGATGAATATAAAGTAAAAATTTCATTTACATAAGCCATTTGGGGCAAACATCATATACGTAGTATATGAACTACCAAGGAGATATATCTATTTTCAATTACCTAGGGGGGGAAAAACGCCTCCATTTACATGATCCATGTGGGGAAATATATTAATACCAACCGTGTGAAAGGATCATTTACAACAATTAGATCATTGGAATCGGAAAGTTGATATCATTTCCATTTATATGCCACATAAATAACGTTTTCAATTATCCAAAACACGTGCCTAATAATTACTGTAACATTTCCACTCGATGAGCTAATTTTTTTAGAAACATACCACACCAATGTGGAAGGAAGCAGAAAAAATGCTAACAGGTGGGTCGGACATTGCTTATCCACCATTCTAGAAATTAAAAGCTCTCTCTAGGAAATTTAAATTGCCTTAATTGTCAGAAGGATCATAATTTTTCCATTTCAAATAATACAACAAATCTGTCTGTAGACTGAAATTAGATATTCCAAATAATTTTGAACACATGTTTATATTCAGCCCATTGTCCTAAATTAGTCATATTCTTGATACGATAAATCTCCTGGCTGATTGTTTGCAATGATTGATACCAGGATAACCACCAAACCAATTCTTGATGGAGAGCAGAATTCAGTGACCTTAACAGCTTACAAATCAAAATAACTTACGAATACTTAACTCATGCTTTGTTCATATGGTAGATTAATGAAAAGATTCATAAATTCCCTAAACAATCCAATACTAGGAGGATAACTGAATCTGGACCAGTATTCTTCCATTTAGATTACCTACATTCTAGTCTTCTAAGCAACACTGTTCTCATTTCTCAACCTCAGGAATATACTACAAAAGTAACCTGGCACAATGAAGCAAAATCTAAGCAATTAAAAATCACAGAACTATTCGAACTATATTTGATAAACCTGAAAGCCACCCTTGTACAGCAAGAATTGTCAAATTTGGAGTAATAATTAACTGACAAATATTATCATATATCTTCTCTTTCGAAGATTTTCCTTATCAGCCATACACCATAGTTGAAGCAAAAACTAGCATGCTTGACTATGTAACGAAAGCCTAAAGGGCCATGATTCTGAGCATCCAGCTGAAAGTGAATTTTATTGGAATTTGTAAGAAATCTCTCAAAACCACATCTAGGACTTCCTAGTCTCCTCTATATTAGTTGCTTTCCAGACAGGATGTTTTGGCTCTAGCTTTTCTTTTACACATAGGTGACAATTCCTTCCATATCAATATTAGAGTCTTTCCTTGGAGTTTTGGTGAAGATTATCATTCAGGATTATATGGAGAAGTTTTTCATACTAAATCTAGAATTGCCCCTCTATGGGAACAAACTTACATAGAATAGTGTTCATACTATTTAGAGTTGGAGGGGGTATTTCTTTGTTACTAATCAGCTAAGGGATTAAAAAAAAAAAAAAAAAAAGGTCTCCACCACAATGCTTGGATAAATAGTCAAAGGGCATTGAGATAACCATATTAGCACTTTTTGAGGGTGACATTAATCATGTCCTTAAGTATCCATTCGAGCTAACAGAAAAAGGTTGGAGTAGGTTATTAGGCCCTGTTTGTTTGATGTAAAACATATTTTCAAGGAAAACCACAATTGCAAGTTAATTTTACCTTGTTTGGATCCTTACAAGAAAAATTATAAATAGGAGTGAAAATGTGAGGATGGATGAGAGGATAGTAAAGGATGAGGGAGGAATATGTGGCTTCCTTTATTTTGTAAAGGTGAATGTTTTCTACCATTAAGGATGCAATTTTCCACTATTAGGAAAATTGTTTTCCACCCCTTCACAAACCAAACAAAGAAATATGGAAAGTGATTTTCCATGA
Organism: Chenopodium quinoa; assembly: GCF_001683475.1. Classification (NCBI taxonomy): domain Eukaryota; kingdom Viridiplantae; phylum Streptophyta; class Magnoliopsida; order Caryophyllales; family Amaranthaceae; genus Chenopodium; species Chenopodium quinoa. Next base: position 85,709 of record NW_018743920.1, on the reverse strand, counting down.
AAACATTTTACATCGAACTAGATGGGGCCTTCATGTTTAGATCTTTTATTCTATGTACCATGACTCCTTCAATATAACAGATATTGGATAATTCTACAGTAATTTTTCCACAATAAGCAATGACAGGGCAAGATGCACATGTCAAGTTGCAAGCTGAGAGCCTGACACTGGAATAGTAGAAGATGTTAATGTTTCTCAATGTATAACAAAATTCTCTCTTAATGATTCATGCCAACCCTGAGTAATCAAAGAATTATTCTGAATTTTTTTCTAGCCACACTGTGACCATTAACCCATAACCACATTTTATTGGACCATAGAAATAGCTGCTGGTTTGTTCTCATACAATATGAATCAACAACACACATATCACTATATCAGACTTTGTAAATAATCCAATATAAAAGATATAATATTCTTGAATCCTACAAGGTGTCAATTAGTTCATGATATACTGCACTGTGCAGTCAAACTCTTTGAGACAGAAATCTAGGAAAACCATAGGAGAACAAGCTCGGACTATGAGGCTCCGAGATTACTCCAACTTTTAGCTGTCATTTAATCCGTGTTTTAATTTGTGTACCAATTCAAAGTATGAAACTCATATTTTTCTTAATTTTTCATCACTGCTGACCAGCTGACATCTAATCCAAGGTTGGTACCAATTCAAAGTATGAAATTCATATTCTATGTGAAACATCAATCATTGCAAAATTCCTTATAAAAAAATTAAATCCTGATTATCCAAATACACCTAGAAGTTTTTGCATCATAATAATTATATCACAATTCACATACTAGCACCTAAATAAAATATTTCAAAAAAAAAAAAAAAGATTTAATAATAGCATAATATAAAACATGCATTTTTGTTTTTCTCACCTAAGCATGGTATGATAATCATCCAGATGATGTGGAAGCATATTCTTCTCCACCAAAACCAGCCGAAACGCATCAACAGCCTCTTCCTCCTTCTCATCCCTAAAATCGTCGATGGCGATCGAGGCGAATTTACAATCAGCCACTCGCTTGCCTCTCTTCTTGAGGCCATGCGCCAATTTTGTCGAAGCACTCGCCGCTTTCTTTCTCAAACTCTTGATCCTCGTTCTTCTGATTGGCTCATCCTCAGAAACCTCAATCTCAGACTTTCTCCCCCTCTCTTCTTCTCGAATCAAATGAATATCCTCTAAATTCGTCATAAATCATCCAAATTCAATCAAAATTAATCAAAATCAATGCAAAATTGATTAATTTTAATATCTTAAATTCAATCAAATGCGAAAATACCTGGCATTGCTGAATTTTCTTCTGCTGGTAAAATTTCTACATTCAAACATATGGAAAGGTCAGTATATCAATACAGATTATGCAGATCTAAGCAAGATTTTTAGCTTTACTTCAATCTTAAGTGATCTTATTTAATTATTATTTTTTTATTAAATTAAATTAATTAAAGCTCAAAAATAGTTTACATACCAAGAAAACCGAAAAATTCAAACAAAAAAAGGAATCTGAAAAAAAAAATTAAAAAAAAAAATAACAACGAAAAGAAGAAGATCGCGGCAGTAGTGTGTACTCGTAACACTTTTTCTCTCTCCTCTGACTAATTCAAGAACGGTAAAACCGATACGAAAGCGATTGAATAATAAATTTTTTTTTACAGAAATCGAGAAAAATGGAATTAAAATTGAATTGAATTGAATTACACAATAATAACAAAAACCGACGCATTAATTGCAATGAAAAAAGGAATCTGAGCAAAAAAAAAAACCTGAGAATGATGCTACATTCATTCAATGGAGCTGAAACATCGTTTTCATCATCATCAATCTATCGATCAGCTGGTAAAAAAAACGCCAAAAAAAATTGAATTAAAATTTTCTCTCTCTAGAATTTTCTCTCTCTAAGTTTTCTCTCTCTACTATAGCGTTGGTGTCGGCTAGAGGAAGGAAGGAAGTTTTTTGTTGTTGTTGTTGTTGCTTCTGGAAAGAGGAGAGAGAAAGTGAGGGGAGGAAGGAAAGAGGGAGAGAAGGAGGAGAGAGAGAGTGAAAAGTGTGGGAGTCGTTGTCGAGAGAGGAGAGAGAAATTGCCAGAAACGGAAAGGTTCCGTCACGGTCGAGGGGAGAGGGAGTAGTCTCCGTCAATCAAGTCTGAGTTTTGTTTCGTAGGTTTTTTTTTTGGTAATTAAAAAATGGTTAACGGCGGCTGTACGATTACGGATTTTTTTGTATACGGAAATACGGTGTGGGTTTGGGATTTTGGATGTGGGTGAGGGTGAGGGTACGTACAAATCTAATTCTACGGTTGTCCGTGTTTTAGGTTGTCAATTAGTTCATGAGAGTGGCAAAAACTAATTTTCCGTCTAACATTATGGTTTCACGTTAGGAATTTCTCTTGTAAAATAATACAACCGTAACTATTTGTTTTCAGCAGTATCACCTTTTATAGTATATGTGCAAAATGGTATGTCATCCATCAAAGAAGGTATCTCGAGGAATAATTCGTCCATATTCATTATTATACTATTTTTATATTAATTATTAATTTTTTTTTCAAAATACATAATTTTTCTATTTTTATTTACAATAACACAATACTTTTGCACATATTGTATAAAAAGTTGTACTGCTGATAGCAAATAGTTGATGTTGTATTATTTTGCACACACCGTTAATAGTTGGGATTATTTTAAGCCAAATTTCAAAAAAAAAAAAAAAAGTTAAGCTAGGTTAATTAATTAGTTAGTTAATGGGTGTGGTATATACATATATATAGATATATATATATGATCAAAACCTCAGTTTACGTTTTTTAATCTTTTATAACTCTCATTACGCCGAAATAATGAAGAAAAAATGAATTTTAAAAGAAATAAAAATGACAAGTCTAACCTAACTTGTCTATAAGAAGGGTATTAATGTCATTTTGAATGATGCATTTTCTCTACTTCTGCTCATCACACAATCTCTTTTTTAATTTTTATTTCCCATTCACATAATCTTCTTAATGCATGTACATCCCTTACATTATGTTTCGTTTACTCTGTAGTCTGTAACTCTGTACTATAAAACGGAATAAGTATTAATTAATAATTAAAAAAAGAAAGAACAAAACAATAACGTAACAAGTAGCTAGAGGTACAGAAATAAACAAAGAATAAACACTAGATCAAGTCTAATTAATAAGGTACGTAGCTACACTGTATATGTACATGAATAATAATTCATCTCATAATTATGCTATGTCGTACGTACGTTAGCTGTGGAAGTCATTAAATACTCCTCGCAAATCGAGTGATCCAAATGATGAATACATAATACACGAATACGTGATGAGTGATGCATGCTGCTGCGGAATGAACAAAGAGCGTGACTTTTTCATTCCGTGTGTTGTAATTAGTTCAACTGTAAAACAACTCTCTTTTTTTATAGTAGTATTTGTTAAATAAGGCAAAAGCTAAGAAGCTTTTGGAAACGTTAAATATGACAATTAAAATTAGAAAGATTAAAATAAATAAAGGACGTTATTATTACTCTATATATCAATCGACGCATAATTTTGACATGCATTTTAAAAAAAAAATTAACGTAAACATTAATTATTTATCTCTGGGAGTTGGTTAGCAAGATTCTCGTAATAAATAGATAAACAACACAAAATTGATATAGATAGAAGAAATGAAACAATCAAACAACTAATGTCTAATGACCCCATTTTTTTTCTGGCCTAACCCCAACCACGTAACCCAAGCAACCAATTTGGGTAGGACTAATATATAAGGAATTAAGGACGTAGTAGTAGTAGTAGTAAAAAGTAATTAATTAATTAATGAAAGAAAAATGGCATATTACGTTCCCATGTGATTACTTGAGTTATTAATTATTAAAATAATGACGGTGATTGGTGTCCATCATTTGTTCAATTTTGTGGTGTTAATGGCCAGCTTATTAGGCCCCCACTAACTTTATTAACACTTAACATATAACATCTCTTTATATTGCTTTATGATTTTTGAAGTATATACTATTTGTACCTAATAACATATGCCAAGTGTGAAGTGTGTTTCCATATTTACAGGATATGTCGCATTCATTTCTCTTGTAATTATCTAATAAATTGTAGAGAGAGTTGGAATGAATCTGGTTTTCAGCTGGGGAGAAACATTGATGGTTGAACTAGATAGTTAGGGTAGATGGGGTTGAAGTAGATTTTGTTGTAAGGCCGACGTGTAACTATGTAAGCTAAGTTAGGTAACGTATGTGTGGACTTCTGGTGAGTTGTTTCAAGTAAAGATGACATTGGATTGTGTTGACAAGTTTGACGTATGAATCACATGTTAGTTTTTTACCAAGGCATTCCAATAAGAGATATATTCTAGATATAGTACGTGAGATTTCAAAATATAAACACGTGTAATAATTCATTTTACGTTTGCGCATCAGAAAAAAAATTAATACATGAGATGAAGTTTAATACTTCTTGTGGTGGGTTGAGTACATCTTAAATAGTGAAACCAAGTAGTGATAGATAAATATAAATAATTAAATATGATGATATTGAGCATTACTTTACCAAAATGTCCTAATCAAGTATAATAAATGTATAATAGACGGAGTTAGGATAATAATGACTTGGACGTTGTCCTTCAAGAATCGTATTACTCCTAATTTGTTGTCTAAATTGTTGTTTAATGTAAAACAGATATTTCTTGACTTTTGATTTTTCCTCCCTTAGCTCTTTATTGTTGTTCTTTAGTAATTTGTATCTTGTAATAAGTACAATAAATATATCTCTTAGATTAAAGATTCCTTATCTTATATTTGTATATCTCGGGAATCAATTTTTCGTGGTTTGTATCTCTATATTCACAAGGTTTATATACAATCTAAAAGAAGAGAGTAGGTTTTAAACATTGACCCATTAGCTAAATATAATATTAGAGCTTAATAGTATCATATAAGGTCTATTTAATTTAAATTAAACTTTGAATAAATTTGGTTTAAGATAATATAGGAAGATTATACGAACTACTAGTATATAAGATTTTTAATTGTTTATTAGTTGATTTTGCTAAGGAACAAGTAGTTTTGAAGAGAATATTAAAGGATCACTAAAGTTTGTCATATGTTCAGTAAATATTTACATAGCATGAGGTAGTTGCAAAATTTGTGTATACGCAAAATTTAATACTACCTTTGGTCGCTATTATTTGCAACCTTTACAATTTTTGGCCGCCTAACATTATGTGTAATTTTCCCTTTCTTTTCCCTTTTTAGTAACTTTTTTCCTATAAAATGACATTCTTGCCCTTACTTAAAATTTTAGAAATCAGATTATGAATTTAATTAAACAACATTTTAACACTAATCTAACATGATTAACATTAACTTACAAAAAATAAAAATAACATAAACCCACTAACCTACTCTACCCACCCCATTTACTCATCCCCCCAACTATCTCATTGAATTGAATGTTTCATCAGATCTGATGAACTTCAAACCCTAACTCGGTCTTCTTCCTCAAACCGCCGTCGCTATCTTTTCTCGGTCTTCTTCACTCGTTTTTTTTCAATTTTGTACTTTTTTCGTTTTTTTGGGTGATTTATGTTCGAATTTTCTTGGTTTTGTTCGATTTTCTGAGTTTCTGGATTTTGAATTGTAGATCTGGATTTTCTGGATTTTGAATTTGGCCGGATTTTGAAAGGTAGTTGATTTGTATGGAAATTGGCCGGATATTTTGGGTAGGTGATTCCGGGTTTTGAATTCTTCATTTGTATTCTTCATTTTCTGGGTTTTGAATTCATCGTTTGTGTTCTCCATTTTTTGGGTTTTCTGATTTTTGGAATTTTGGAGTTTATTTTTTTATTTTTGCTTCGTGATTTTTGGATATTTTTTGTTCTTCATTCTCTAATTTATTTTTTTGTTTTCAGATTTTCTGATTTTTGGAGTTTGATTTTCAGAATTTATGTTCTTTATTTATTTTATTTTTTTTAGATTTTCTGATTTTTAATTTCCCCGCTATAAAATTAAATACTCTCTCTCCTCCTAATCACATGTATAAAGTACCCTTCTATTTTATTATCAAATTTTACTTTGTGCTCCGTAAACCCCTCTAAAGTTGCAAAAATGTTCTTTATGTGTTTTTTTTTTCATCCTAATCACATGTATAAACTATTCATCGCCGCTAATTCTACCTACCAAAATCACACATAAAGAAAATTTGCATGAAAAAAAAAAACATAACCGATTTTCATTATTCTCTTATAAAATTATTGGATATATATTGTTTCAAAAAAAAAATCATTTTCATATCATATCTTTATCACAACCAAAATTACTCAATTCATATACTAGTAGCTATTTTGATTAATTATATCATATATACTATATAATTAACAAACCCACTTGATAATAATCCTTCAAAATCATACCATAATGTCAATTTTAAGTTGTAATTACAACCCCAAATCATGTGATGATCAACTTCATGTAGCTGTATTTGCCTTCCCATTTGCATCCCATGCAACACCACTTCTTAACATTACCAAAAGATTAGCCTCATTTGCACCAAATGTAATCTTCTCATTTTTTAGTACTAGTGAGTCTAACAATAAGACTTTTTTGGGGAGTAAAGATGGAAATTTGTTGCCTAACATAAAGGGTTATGATGTTTGGGATGGGATGTCAAAAAGGTATGTTTTCAATGGCAACCCATTAGAACCCATTGAGTTGTTCATGGTTTCGGCCCCCGGGACTTTATGAAAGGCGGTAGCCGAGGCAGAAGAGGAGAAGGGGAGGAAGGTTAGTTGCATGATTGGGGATTCTTTCTTGTGGCTTGTGGTGGAGATGGCTCAAGAGAAAGGTGTGCCTTGGGTGCCTGTGTACATGTCTGAAGAACATTCACTTGCTGTTCATTTTTACACTGATCTTATTAGGGAAAAGATTGGTATTAAAGGTAAAATCGTGGCATACTCCCTCTGTCCCCAATTATTTAATTTATCCCTATATTTATATTTTACTCTATTAAGTTTTGATCCCACTATACGGGACCAAGGCCGTTTTAGAAATTTCGGTGGCCTAGGGCGAAGACATAAATTTATTGGGCCCTAATTCACATATAATATTTTAAAATAAAATAAAAATTGGGTAGGCAAAAAAATACATATTTTATTACGCATAATAATCTTTAAAAACATCGAATTTCATATAGATAAAACATTGAAATCAAAGCCTAAGCGTTCATATGAAAATATTTCTACGAGCCTTTCTAGATGTAAAGTCACTAATAATAGTTTCTACATTAATATGTTCTAACATACTTTTCTCAATACATAAAGTAGCTAAACCATTCAACCTTTCTTGTGACATTGAAGATCTCAAGTAGGTCTTTAGTAATTTTAACTTTGAAAAACTTCTTTGAGCAGATGCAACTGTCACCGCCATAGTTAATAGAATTCGATAGGCAATAGAAACATTTGGATAACATTCTGTAGCTTTGCCAAACTCAAGGATTTCAAATGTTGACATCAAATCATTTGGCAAAGTCATTTGTAACATTTTCAATTCAGAAAAAAGATCATCTGCATCTAACATCCGAAAAATTATTATGAGTAAAGGTAGTCATAAAACTTGTGCAAGATTTTCTTAAATCATCATTATCTAATGATTTCAACCTTTTTGCATCGAATAAAAAACCAAAAATGTTATCAAATACCTCCAATTGCTCAAATCTATTTTTCACTACTAGAAAACAGCTGATTTACGAGGGAAATATTCCGTCGGTAAACCTTAAAAATCCGTCGAAAAGTCCAGTTTCCGACGGAAATTAGTCGGAAAACGCTGTCGGAGACCTCTTTGTAGGAAATTTGGGTTATACCGAGGGATTTTCCGTCGGAAACTACCTTACCGACGGAATTTCCGACGGATTTTAGTTTCTCGGAACCTTAGTTTGACCAGAATTGGAGGTCCGTCGCAAACTTCCGACGGAAAAGAATCCCTCGGAATATTCCCCTGTTCCGACGGAATTTTCCGTCGGAAGGCCCCACCTTTCCGAGGGAATTTTCCGCCGGAAGAGGGGAATATTACGAGGGATTTATGCCGTCGGAAGATCCCCTTTTCCGAGGGATTATAATTCCGTCGGAAGGTCCCCTTTTCCGAGGGATTATAATTCCGTCGGAAGGTCCCCTTTTCCGAGGGATTATAATTCCGTCGGAAGGTCCCCTTTTCCGAGGGATTATAATTCCGTCGGAAGGTCTCCTCTTCCGAGAGATTATAATTCCGTCGGAACTTTTCTTCTTTGCGACGGAATAAATTTCTATTTTGGCTATATATTTTCCTTCCGGACAAACCTGTAATTCCTGCTTCTTATATTATATTACTCACTGAATAATTTGTGCAAATATATATATATATATATATATATATATATATATATATATACTAATTCCAATGTTTACAATAAACACTAAGTTAATATAAAATTAGAACTAACAAACACTAAGTTCATCAATGCTATACAACATCGCGAGAGCCCTGGCCAGCTCCACCAAAACCCGGGTCGTCGTCCCTGGGATCTCGAAATGGAGGTCGCACGTTGGAACATGGGTCATTGGCGTAACGACCCATCATCCTTTCTTCCAACCTCTTCTCCATTTCTTCCATTTGGGCTTGTAGTTGGGCTTGAACTCGGGCTTCCATGTCGGCTTCCATTTGTTTCCGAAGAGCCTGGACCCTGGATTCCATCTGATCCTGCATCTGAGAAACAAAGGAGGGCGTGTACTGCATGGAAGAGGTAGAAAGTCGGCGACCTATCTGGCTGCCATAGTACATGTCAGCACTTTCGTCTAGTCCCTTCACACATCCTTTTTTGTTCCGACCACCCACTGTCTCCCAGTACAGCTCATTCGGACTCTTCTGAATCCTTTGAGTGCTAGCCGCCTCAACCCTCTTCTGGTAGGTATCCTACAAGATAAACATATAAAAAGGAAAAAACAAGGTAGTAAGTTATACAAATAAGCTAAACCAAATTGAGCCATCTATGGCCTATATGACCTATTCTTTGCCCATTTTCTATGTTTTTGACCAAATGAACAATTTCTTTCTCTAAACATGCATATTTTAGGTATTGTAAGGGGTACAAGCCTTGAAATCACAAAAAACTACAAGTCCCTAAGGTTTGAGACGCATTTTGAGCCAAATGGAGCCAACTATGGCCTGTATAACCTATTCTTTGCCCATTTTCTATGTTTTTGACCAAATGAACTATTTTTTTCTCTAAACATCTCTATTACAGGTAGTTTAAGGGGTACATGCCTTGAAATTCCAAAAAAATACAACTCCCTAAGGTTTGGGACGCATTTTGGAGCCAAATTGAGCCAACTATGGCCTATATGACCTATTACTTGCCCATTTTCTATGTTTTTGACCAAATGAACAATTTCTTTCTCTAAACATGCATATTTTAGGTATTGTAAGGGGTACAAGCCTTGAAATCACAAAAAACTACAAGTCCCTACGTTTTGGGACGCATTTGGAGCCAAATTGAACCAACTATGAAGTATATGACCTATTCTTTGCCCATTTTCTATGTTTTTGACCAAATGAATTATTTTTTTCTCTAAACATCTCTATTACAGGTAGTCTAAGGGGTACATGCCTTGAAATGCCAAAAAAATACAACTCCCTAAGGTTTGGGACGCATTTTGGAGCCAAAATGAACCAACTAAGGCCTGTATGACCTATTCTTTGCCCATTTTCTATGTTTTTGACCAAATAAACTATTTCTTTCTCATAACATGTCTATTATAGGTATTTTAAGGGGTTCATGACCTGAAATCACAAAAAACTACAAGTCCCTACGTTTTGGGACGCATTTGGAGCCAAATTGAACCAACTATGAAGTATATGACCTATTATTTACCCATTTACTACGTTTTCGACCAAATGACCTATTTCTTTCTCATAACATGTCTATTATAGGTATTATAAGGGGTTCATGACTTGAAATCACAAATAACAACAACTCCCTACGTTTTGGGACGCATTTGGAGCCAAATTGAACCAACTATGACGTATATGACCTATTATTTACCCATTTACTACGTTTTTGACCAAATGAACTATTTCTTTCTCATAACATGTCTATTATAGGTATTCTAAGGGGTTCATGACTTGAAATCACAAAAAACTACAAGTCCCTACGTTTTGGGACGCATTTGGAGCCAAATTGAACCAACTATGAAGTATATGACCTATTATTTACCCATTTACTACGTTTTCGACCAAATGACCTATTTCTTTCTCATAACATGTCTATTATAGGTATTCTAAGGGGTTCATGACTTGAAATCACAAAAAACTACAAGTCCCTACGTTTTGGGACGCATTTGGAGCCAAATTGAACCAACTATGAAGTATATGACCTATTATTTACCCATTTACTACAAGTCCCAACGCTTGCCATGGGCATGTGTATGGAAATTAAATCCACCTACAAAAATCTGGCCCCAAGTACAAACTCGCCTGAAGGGACGCATGCACAACACTCGCAGGACATCCGAATTTGGCTTCTCTTCGACCACCTATAAAGTGGTTGAATATCAGCATCAAGGTTCCTGAATTCAATGAATTGAAATGTAACATGTAAAATTCATTATTATTTCACGGTTACACCGCGTATATCACCTTGTGATGAAACCAATCAGAAAATTCAGTTTCGAAATTCTCCATGACATCTTCTCTACGCAGGAAAGGTCGAGTACTAAGAATGTAGTCCTCAAACTTCCTACGAGGCCAAACACACAATGTAAATCTACAAAGTCATCATTGTAAATGATCGTAAATACGAATACACTGAATACCTGGGCCTATTATACCTTTCGTATTCGCCAAGAATGTCGGTGTTTCGTAACACGAACAAATGTGCACACTCGAGTTCTTTGTCATCTAAGAACCGAGTTCTACCCTCATTTGACACACCACCACTGTCCTCTTTGAACAACTCTGGTATTTCAGCGTCGTTTGATGTGGACTCAATGTCGGCATTCACATTTCGACCAAGATCTCGAGTTTTAGTGTCAACTGTCGACTGAAAGTAATTGGAGCAGAAGTTTGCTATCTCTTCAGTGAGATAAGCATTGCATATGGACCCTTCAACACGAGCCTTGTTCCCAATTTTCCGTTTCAAATGATTGAGGAACCTGCAATTACAGTTGTTATGTAACTGTATGAACAATTGATTAGGATGTAAAATAAAGGATGTGAAATTAGGGTATTTGATTTACCTTTCGAAGGGATACATCCACCTGTATTGTACAGGACCACATAACTTCCCCTCGTACGAAAATTGTGTAGGCAAATGCTGCATGGAGTTAAAGAATGCAGGAGGGAAGATCTTCTCAAGCTTGCAGAGGATCTCAGGTATGTTTTTCTCCAATCGCTCCATGTTACTAACTGATGTTGTATAGCAACACAAGTCGCGGAAGAATTGGCTAATCTCTGTAATTGCATTCCAAATATGGACAGGGAGCAATTCCCTCAAAGCCATGGGCAACATCCTCTCCATGAACACGTGACAGTCATGGCTTTTCATTCCATAGAGATTACACGCTTGCAAATCTACGTATCTGCTCAAATTGGAGGCGTAACCATCAGGGAACCGCAACTGTTTAACCCACTCACACAAAACTTTTCTCTGAGCCTTGTCAAGAGCGAATGGAGCCTTTGGCATTACCTCTTTTCCTCTATCATCCTCTTGAAGATGAAGCTGGGGACGTTTACAATATTTAGCAATGTCATTCCGAGTTGAAGGCGTGTCACACGTAAGCTTTTTCACATCCATTACAGTGTGAATTAATTGATCAAAGAAGTTCTTCTCGATGTGCATGACATCTAAGTTATGACGAATGAGGAGATGCTTCCAATATGGGAGCTCCCACAAGGTTCTTTGCTTGAACCACCCCTTCTTTTCATTTTTCAGCCTTTTAATTGAATCGGGTCCATCTGTAGCCTTCGGAAGGTCCTTAACACATTCCCACAGCTCCTCTCCTGACATGATGTGTGGAGGGGCTTCTTTCTCTACTTTGTTTTTACAGAATGCTGTTTTACTGTTCCGAAAAGGGTGATCTGTTGGCAGGAATTGTCGGTGGCAATAAAACCAAGAAACTTTACCACCATGTTCAAGCCAAAATGCTTTGGTCTTCTCCATGCAATGTGGACAAGCTTTCTTACTAGCCGTGGCCCAACCAGACAACATGCCATAAGCCGGGAAGTCACTAACGGTCCATAGGATGGCTGCTCGAAGATTGAAATTCTGTTTCTTCGAAATATCATAAGTAGCCGCGCCGACTTCCCACAACAGTTTCAACTCCTCTATCAATGGTTGCATGTAAACATCCAAGTTGCCCTTAGGGTTTTTAGGACCAGGAACGAGCAACGAAAGGAACATGAATTGTCTTTTCATGCACATTGAGGGAGGCAAGTTATAAGGGGTCAAAATGACAAGACAACAAGAATATTGACCCCCAAACTTACCATGAGGAGAAAAACCATCTATACACAAGCCAAGTCTCACATTACGAGGCTCAGAAGCAAACTCTGGAAACCGACAATCGAGGTGCTTCCAAGCTGCGCTGTCACTAGGGTGTGCCATTGTACCTTGAACTCTGGGATTTTTCGAATGCCATGTCATTTCCTCCAAACTGTTCTTCGTTGCAAACAGTCTTTGCAACCTGGGTGTGATCGGGAAATAAAATAGAACATTCAAAGGCACTAGGATACCTTTGGAAGTCTGCTTGTATCGATCGCTGCCACACACCCTGCATTCAGACAACTGAGCATCATCCTTCCAAAACAACATACACCCTTTCGGGCACGCATGAATCTTTTGATGGGATAGTTCCAACCCCTTCACAATCTTCTTCACCTCGTAGAAAGTGTCGGCCATATGATTGTTGTTCGCAATCGCCTCACTTAGCAAAGAAGCAAACCCATAAACACATCTGTGAGGAAAATTATACTCACATTTGAGACTAGTGATTCTAGCGGCCATCTCTAACACAGACAAAGAACTCCCTTCGTATAATGGCCTTTTGAAGCCTTCAACAAATCCAGAAAATGCTTAGCAGTTGCATTAGGCTCCTCCTCTGATGAAACACTAGCCTCCTCGGAATGCCCCTGATCTTGACTATGACCAAAAGCATCCAAAACCATGTCATGATATTCATTGGACCGCCGTTCGGGAACTCCCAGATACCCCTCCCCTTGACACATCCACACATAATAGTTAGGTACAAAACCCTTGTCATACAGATGAATTTTAACCGTATCCGCATTCCAAAGGCGTTTGTTCTTACATTTAACACATGGACACCTAACCTCATCCGGATTACTACTCTCGGGATGATCTCTGACGTACTGAATGAATTCATCAACTCCTTTCACGAAATCTGGATTAATACTTTTCTCAATCGTCCGTTTATACATCCAGCTACGTTCTCTTCGTTTCATGATTACAGCTTCTACACAGTTCACGCATATGTACAATCACATTAGTCATGAATGGTATTTCGCAGTAATTATCCACCACAGCGTTATGGAAATGCAAATGAGATTTGAAATGCTTCCAAAGGGTCCTTATCACTCCAACCTAACCCATCCTTGTACGTTTATTCTCACTAGTGAATGTAACCCAGGTTTTCAATTCTATGGAAAATCCGCCAGCATTTCCCTACAGTTCTCCAGGTACACGATGTAGGCGATTATACACACCTACATATGTACCCAGAGAACACGGTAGAGAAGTGCATGAAAAGACAGGATTTTCCCTAAAATAAAAAACAAGGCTTACATTCACCACCTAAGTGAGAATAAGCGTACAAGGACAGTCCCAACCGGGGACTATTCAAGACATACTCCTAATGTGTACGCCTTGAACGGGTATCTAGGCATATGATTATGCAAATGATTCATTTATTATAATATATATATATATATATATATATATATATATATATATATATATATATATATATATATATATATATATATATAAACTAACTTGCATTACATTAAACTAACAAATATATCATAATTTATCTAAAGAAAACTAACATATCATAATATCATAATATTCAAATAAACCAATCAAACAAAACCAAACTACAATAAAATTTCATTATATTAAACCAAAATAGGATACATTATATAAATTAAACTAAACTAAGCTACAATATATTAAACTAAAGTAATGTAACATACATCATATTAAACTAAACCAAACCAACCTACATTATAACAAATTAAACAAAACTAAACAACATTATATTAAAATAAAGTAAGCTAACATACATCATATTAAGCTAAACTAAACTAAGCCAACATACATTATTGTATTTAACTAAACCAAACTAAACTAACCTATTATAATACAACTACACTAAACTAACATATTACCCTAAACTATACCAAACTAAAGTAACGGGTTATAATAAAGTGATTAAAAACTATACTTAAATTAACTACACTAATCTAACATATTATAACACAAACACATTCATTTCAAAAATTTCAACAAATTGAAATATAAATATAACAAATTGTAAATACAATAACTAAAAACAATAATAACCTACCACATATCTACACACCATTAGGATTTAACATGCCAAGTATGTACTAAATTTATAAATTTAGCTTTAGAATAATGTCTAACCTGTAGATCTGAGTTTGTAATTGCCAAAAAAACAATTCAACACACAAAACCTACAAATATTCAAATTTAACAAAAATAATTAACACCAAACAAAATCATGAACTACATTTATGGTTTAAGCTTGAATAATTAACTTAAAAAAAAAAAAAAAAAAACAAAAAACAGAAAAACAAAGAAAAAAACAAACAACCTGCTGGCGGCGACGGCGGTGGCGGTGGCTGGTCGTGGTTGACTCGCCGGCAACTTCACCACTAGGTGAACACTCCCGTACACCCTAGTTCAAAGGTGGTGGTTAAGGTTTGAAGGAAAAAAAAATTAAAAACAATATAAACAAACCCTTACCGGCGGCGGGGCGGCAGCGGAGGGGGCCCTGTGGCGGCGGCGGCGACTGGGTGGAGGCCTTTCTCACTCTTCCTCGTTCTCCTCCTCCCTTTCTCTCTCTTCCGCTTCCTCTCTCTTCCCCTTTCTCCCTCTTCCTCTTTCTCCCTCTTCCTCCTTCTCCCTCTTCCTCTTTCTCTCTCTTCTTCTTCCTTTTCCTGTCGCCTTCTCTCTCTTCTTTCGTTATTTTTATTTTCGCTTCTGTGCAGACTGCAGAACGTTATTTCTTTTTTTTAATTAATCGCAGCTTCCGACGGAATTATTTCCCTCGGAAACCACATCTTCCGACGGAATTTTCCGTCGGAACTTGTGATTTCCGAGGGAAATATTTCCGTCGGAAGCTTCTCCGAGGGAATATTCCGTCGAAACATCAATATTCCGAGGGAAAACAAATCCGTCGCAACTATTTCGACGGAATATTCTGTCGGAAGGGAACAGTTCCGACGAATTTTTCCTACGAAGTCAATTTCCCTCGGAATTTTTGAATTTTCCGAGGGAATTAAAGTCCGTCGGAAGCTTTCCCTCGGAAATAAGCCTATTTCTAGTAGTGTTTCAAAGAAGCTATTGCAATATCAACAACCACCAAAAAATAATTGACTCTAAAAGATTCCTCGGGTGATTGTATTTCCTCATCAATATCGTCATTCTCATTCTCATCAAATTGTCTTTTCCTAGTGATGCGAAGCTTGATTGGAAATGTTGGCTCTATATCCATATCAAGTGCATGGATTTTGGCAGTATTCAAACTAGATTCAAACCCTTCAATTCTATATTTCTCAAAATATGTGATCATACCTTGCACTTCGTTCATTACAACTCCAATACTCATGGATTTAGATCGCAACTTTTTACTCACAATGTTAATAGCAAATAAAATATCATACCAAATTACCATGCCAAGTAAAAATTCAAAACTTGCAAGAGAATTATCCAAACTTTCGGCTTCACTTTTTGTTTTAGCAATATTAGCGTCATCACCACTAAAATTATACAATTCCAACAAAGCTAATCTAATTTGAGGAGATTGAAACCTTATAGCTCTAACACCCTTAATTCGACTCTCCCATCTAGTATTGCACAAAGATTTAACAGTTAAACTTGGGATATTGTCAACTAAAATCTTCCACCTTTTAGCGGAATGTGCAAATAATGTGTTTATACGTTGTACAATTTCAAAAAAAGAAATAGTTTTAACACAAGAATGTGCCATATCAGAAAGAGTGAGATTAAGACTATGACAAGCACATGGCATATATAAAGCCCTTGGATTAATTTCAAGCAATCTCTTTTGAACCCCTTGGTGTTTCCCTTTCATATTAAAGCCATTGTCGATTCGTCATAACCTTGCCCCCTTACATCATCAATATCCAAATCAAGGGACTTACATACATCTAACAATACATTAAAAAGTCCCAAACCAGTAGTATCATCTACTTTTGAGAATTCTAAAAAAAACTCTTCTATCTTGATTTTATCACTTAATACATTCACATATCTTACTATCAAAGTCATTTGTTCTTGATGGCTCACATCAGGGGTACAACCAAGGATTACAGAAAAATATTTTGACTCTTTTATTATTTTTATCATTGAAGTCCGAACACCATTAGATAAAAGATAAATAAGCTCATTTTGAATTTGAGGACCACGGTAATGTTTGTGAATTTCTTGGCTTTGAATACGTCTAACATGATCTTGCATTACCAAATCAAATTCAACTATCATTTCAATTAAGCCCAAAATATTAGCATTACTATCATCATAAAGTTTTCCACTAGATCCACGAAAAGCTAAATTATTTTTAGCTAGACATTTCACAACAGAAACAATTCGAATTAAGACTTGCCTCCAATGCTCTTTTTTCTTTGAAATTGACTCTTGCAAGTCTTTATCAATGCCTTTATTCAATTCTAATCTCACACTTGTTTCATACCAAGTGTTCATATTAGTCATATGCTCAACACTATTCTCATGTAATTTGAGTTTCTAGCCAAGATGTTTCCAATCATTCACACCATCACTTGCTAAAAAAGTTTTGTTATTTTGAGATGTGAACAATTTACAACAAAAACAATATACTTTATCAGCTAATTTTGAGTAAACCAACCATTTTCTATCAAAAGTCTCACCATTACTCAACTTCTTAGTATAATAGGCATATGAAAAATGCCTTAATTTGTTATCAATTGGAAACACAAGGTTCAAATCTCTAATAGGTCCTTTTTGTATCAAAATATCCCTTCCTTTAATGTCAAGATACCCCAATTTTTAGGATCATAAATATCTAAAGGAGGGACTACTTGATCAATGCCAACATCATTAACATCGGATGTATTTGGTACATTCGCTGGTTCATTCATATTAGTCGCATCCTCATTTGGCTCATTTGCCTCATTATCACGATTTTCATTATTTATATTCTCATTAAATTGTTCATGATTTTCATCTTCACCCAATTCATTAGAAGACTCTTCTACTTATACTACTTTAGTAAAAAAATTTGTCAATGACACTCTTTTGAGATTCTATTAACTCTTCTGCCCGTTTCTTTTTTTCCTCTTATCATTACTAGATAAATATTTTCTAGGCAACATTCTATCAAACAAAGCCAATAATAAATTAATAAGTATAGAAAAGAACAAAAACACCTGATTATTGAAGCAATTGAACAAAAGACTTAATACGCTCAATTTGCACTCCAAACAAATGTCATCTCAAGTAATCAAATTTAAAAAATAGAAAACAATTGAAACAAAAAAATTTAGCTCTCGTCGACGGTCGAAGAACTGAAACAATTAAAATTAACCAAATAAAAATAAAATTACATAATTACATTATGATTATTTAGGAATGAAAAAGTATGAAATTAAAAAGTTAAATAAGAATTAACCTTAGCATACTAGCAATCTAGCATTTTGATGAAATGATGATCCCGTAGGCCGTGGCTCTCGTCGACGGACGAAGGACTCGAAGCAAATCAAGCAATCAGGGCCGTAGCAAATCAAGCAAATAAGAAATTACTCCAATTAGAACAATTAAAGTTATCAAACGAACCAATTCAATCAATGAATTAGATATTTTTTTCCCCCAATTTTATAATTCTTGATTGAAAGAAATTGTAAAGATTATGAAAACTTAATAGAAAGAAAAGATTTTGATGAATAAAGTAGAATATACAAAGAGGATTATATATAATTAGATAAATTCCCTTTGATAATTGAAGGATAAAATTACCATTTATCATAATCACGAAGGAGAAGGAATTAATCTGACTGAAAATTGAATTGAGATACATTTTGAAGAACAAAATCACCGACAAAAGGGGATAAAATTGAAATAATGACAGTTTTTTTTTTTTTTTTGGGTTAATCAAAATTCACTTAGGAAAGTGAATATTTTGGGAGAAAAATTAGGGAGGAAGGAGGTTGAACAGCGAAATTGGTGTTTGAAATTCTTCTGAAACTCAATGTTTTGCTAATTACTATAATACGCTTCTTCCTTTTTTCTTTTATTTTTTGTTATTTTTTTTTATAAATAATTATTTTGGGGCCTTTATTAAATCTGAAGATGGGCTTTTGGTTTGGGGACCTAGGGCGGTCGCCCCACCTGCCCTGGCCTTGCTACAGCTAACTACGGGACAATCTTTTAGAAAAAAAGAAAAATGAAGTAAAGGGAATCTATTCTTTTTTATAATTATATTGTGGCTAAACTAATACATATGATAAGGTTGGTGAATGTTAATAGTACTATTCCCTTCATCAGTTCACCTTGATTTATAAAGAATGTATGTTAGGAATACCTTGAATTTTCACATACATGAAGCTAATTATGAAACTATACACGTTAATACATTCATTACGTGTTGCTTGTGTTAGCTATGTTCGTTACTTGGAACTCTTTATTTTACCTCAAGTATGTGTGTCGGTTCTTTGATACTCCGATTTATTTTGTGTGTAGACACTATTTTAAATCATAAACATGAAAAATCCTTTCATAAAATAGTCAAGTGTGACACTTGGTCACATACTCGTGTCTGATACAAGTTTTTGAGTAGTCCAAATAACATACATAGCTGATGTTTTTACCCTTCCTAAATGAATACAGGCATTGCTGAACAAAAAAAAGATGAGCTGTTAGAATTTGTACCAGGAATGTCAAAGTTCAGAGTAAGAGATTTGCCTGATGGTATTGTCATGGGAAACTTCAGATCCTTTTTCTCAAAGATGCTTCACCAAATGGCTCAAGTCTTACCGCGAGCAGCTGCAGTGTGTGTTAGTACATGTGCAGAGCTCAACTCTGCTGTACTCGATGATTTGAAGTCGAAGCTGCCAAACTTGCTTTGCCTTGGACCTCTTAGTCTAATAATGCCACCACCGAAAACTCCTGACATAAACAACTGCCTAGTTTGGCTTGATAAACAGCAGGAGGCTCATAATAATTCAGAGGTTGTGTATGTTAGTTTTGGCTCTATTGCAAGGCCAAGTCCAAGTGAGATTGCAGCTTTAGCTCAAGGATTGGAAGCAAGTGGAGTTAAGTTTATATGGTCTCTAAGGGACAATTTAAAGGTAATTCCTTTTCGCTTCTTTGGTGATCAATTTCTGTAACTATCTCAGTCAAGTACTTGTTTGATTCATATAGAGTTTGAGGTCAATAAGAACATAATTAGTCCTAAGCCAATGTCTCAAGAATATGCATATCAGTAGACTTTCTTGGTTAAATTGGATGCAGAGAACATATATGCAACTTTGCAAATTCTCTCGATGTTTGTAACCAAACAAGTTTTATTGATTTAATTAATTATAAGCCTGGAAACAAATCCGGAGTATAATGTTTCAACAAGGCACTAACACAAAATCCGTTATACACTATATGTGATACGATAACTCTGATTTGATGTACAGAGTACTAAGGGTGTAGTCTTAGATGGGTGACCTCTTGGGAAGTTTCTGAGTATACACGTAAATGAAACCAAAATGTGCTAGAAAAACATGTGTGTAGTTTGTGAGGCAAATTGTAAGTCCCTGAATATGCATATAGTAGCTACCCTCGGCGGTCGTAGTGTTACATTATAGAGGCCTAATATCCAACCTTCTATAGTAGTAACATACAAGGCATGCGGCAAGGCTTTAAACATTCTTAAGAAATTGAATTTCGACCATATATAGCTGGCTAGACACTGCACTATAACTGTTAATGTTCCTGCATTTTACTGCCCCAAGTATTTGACATGGGAACGACGTTTACAGGAGCATCTACCACATGGATTTCTAGAGGACAGCAGGAAGAATGGCATTCTCGTGTCATGGGCACCACAAACAGATATTTTGGCACATGATGCAGTAGGAGTGTTCATAACCCATTTCGGTCACAACTCCATAATGGAAAGCGTAGCCTCTGGAGTTCCACTCATCGGAAGGCCATTCCATGGTGAACAGAAGTTAAATGGACGATTAGTAGAAGCTGTGTGGGAGATAGGTCTGGAAGTTGAAGGCGGAATTCTCACCAAGGATGGAGTAGTCAAGAGCCTGGAGAAAATTCTACATGGTGATGAAGGCAAAAAAATGAGAGAAAATGGCAGTGGTCTAAGAAGTCTTGTAGAAAAGGCCATTAGCTCCAAGGGAAGCTGCAACGAAGATTTTAAGAAGTTGTTAAAGGTAGTGAACAAGTCCAGCTAGTTAGCCAGAATTAAAGACTAATTGCAAAGCTTCAGCAAAAAATGACACCAAAAACTTAATAATACAGGTTTTATGTTAGTGGTATATCAATCTGTTAAGTCATTTATTAGTTGTTTCTGCTATGCTGCATATTAATATAGTAGCATAGGATGACTGCATTCTTGCACCTTGATTTACAAAGCATGTTTCTTATTTATATCTTGAATTTTCACATGAAGAAACAATTATCCACATCAATTTCATTATTGTTTGTGTTAGTTATACCTTGTTATGTGTACTTAGGACTCTTCATCGCACCTCAAGTGTACTTGTATCAATTCTACACTTGGAAGCATGTCCGCGTCTAATATGAGTCCTCAAGTCCAAGTATAACATACGAAGTATTTAGCTCCTATGCATATGATTAGTCTGACTGGTGACAACTGGTATTTCCCTCCTAAATGAACAGACATTGCTGAAAGAAAAAAGGATGAGCTCTTAGATGTTGTATGAGGAATGTAAAAGTTTAGAGTTGGAGATCATTTAGCAGATGATAAAGTATTGGGAAATTTCGTATCCTTTTTCTTCAAGATGCTTCACGAAATGGCTCAAGTCTTACTTCGAGCAGCTGTAATGTGTGTTAGTACTTGTACAGAACTGAATTCTGCTTCACTCAATGGTTTGAAATCCAAGCTTCCAAACTTGCGCGCTTTGCCTTAGACCTCCTAGTCTAATAATGCCACCCCCGGAAATTCCTGATACAAACAGCTGTTTAGTTTGGCTTGATAAACAGCACGAGGCTAAAAGTGGTCATGTATGTTTAGTTTTGCAAGGCCTAGTCGAAGTGAGTTTGCAGCTTTAGCTCAAGGACTGGAAGCAAGTGTAGGCAAGTTTATATGGTCTCTAAGGGACAATTTAAAGGTAATTCTTTTTCGCCTCTTGAGTGATGATTATCTTTAACAATGTGATCCATGAAGTAGTTTGCTTCAAATAGATTTGAGGTCGGTATGTAGCTAAGTCCTAAGCCAATGTAATTATCAATCAATACTGATTGGCTCAAGAATATGCACATCAGTAGGATTTTTTGATTAAGTTGCTTAGAGACGGACATATATGCATACTATCTAAATAATTTTCAGCATAATTTTTCAACAAGGCACTAACACAAAGTCATCGATACACTATAGAAGTCGAGTTCAAATTAATTTAGTCCAAAATGCGTCTAAAGATTGTCAATAACCACTTAAATAGGTTTGGAAGTTGAAAAGGCGGTGTTTTTACCAAGGATGGAGTGAAAAAGATACCGACTTGGTGATCAATGATTTATTGTGAATCAATCGGAAAACTTCTTTGGCCATGGCTATTGATATAGCAGTTGTCTACTAAACACAAGTTGGAAAACGATGAACGAAATGTTAGCAGCTGATTTGAGCAATCCATGCATAACATCGGAAAGTAGATGAACCTACAACGACTACAAGTATGAAAAGGTTTTACGAATTAATATAACATCACATCTAGAACATATAAGGTGCTTTCTTAATCAGCTTATTGATAATGTATATCATTAATTAATTAGCACCGCCAATAAACCTTTGACTTGTACAATAGTTAAGGAATGAAAGTGTTGGGGACGGAGCAACAGATAAACACAACATCGGGAAGAATAATAAAATACGGAACAACCAGAAAACAACACACAAGATTTTTACGTGGAAAACCCCTCCTCAATAAGTGGAAGAACCACGGTCCGCATCTCCACGGACGAAAACAATTTCACTAGCAATAATTTCGGGAGTACAATGACCACCACTACAATTACAATATTAGATACACTGTATTTATAGGATAGTCTACTCTAAGTACCCTTAACATTGGTACTTATACTAATCATAAAATACCCCTCACACTGATATGGTGTTTGCCTCTCGTCTGTTCCTCCCTCACTACTACAGCTATTGTGCTCTATTTCACTTTAAGATGCACTCACTGTTTCTACCCTCAATTGCTAGCTACTACATCTTGCTAACTCCACTTCCTCACGATGTGTGCCGTCTTACACACTCCCTTCTTCTAGCTAGCCTCACTTCCACAATGGTGTGGCTTCTCACCCACACTCACACTTCTTCTTGCTAGTAAACTACATTTTGCTACCCTCCTTCTATGGTGGTGTATCTTACCCCACACACACTTCAACACACACGGCACACCACATATCAATGGCGGAGCCACATTAGAACAAGGGGGGACAGTTGTCCCCCCATTTTCGAAAAAAAAGTTTTTTTTTTTTAAAAAAAAAAATCAAGAAAATACAGTAAAAGGCTATAAATATCATATACTTACAGTAAATATCACAATATTGAATATGGTTTGGTGGTTGAGTCCTTAGTAAGGCTGTGCCTTGGTCTTAGGTTCGATTCCCTACTCTACTATTTTTCAGCTTTTTTGTTTTTTTTCCCCTACTTGTTTTTTGATTACTCTAATTTTCAATAGTCTTTTTAATTTTATTTTTCATTTCCTATTTCTTGTTTTAGGATTTTTAATTTTATTATGTGCTTAAACTCTATTTTTTTACATTTCTAATAAATAGATTACTATTAATTAATTGTTTGTAACTGTGTTTTAACTTTTATTAATACATACGAAATACATATGTAATAATATGATTGATTTGAGAAAGTTGAGTTTATTTTTTCGAATGTAACTCAAACCCAGACCCTTCATATCTACCATCAATTTGTTCTAACGATAATTATTTGACTTTATGATAAGGTAATTAATTCGTATATATCAATTATGTGATTACATAACAGGATTTACAAACATAAATTTATTCATTTTTGTTGGATAATTTTCTTAATATACAATAAAACTTTTTTATTCCTCTTTTGCCATATAGAAATAATTGGCATATGTGATTTCAAATAAATATTAAACAATTTAGGTGATCAATTTTTTTCTTGAGATTTTTGCCGAAACTTTAACCTCCAAAATTTGTCCCCCCGAATTATAAATCCTGGCTCCGCCACTGCCACATATATGTGCAAATCTTCTTACATAAGCTTTCTACCAAATGCCATAATTGCAAGCCTCGAAAAGTCAATACCTATTGCCTACTCTACATAGACAAAGGCTGACAAGTACATCTTCAAGTCTTCCTTCTCATAGAAGACTTTTTACAAGTTGGACATAAAGTCTACAAATTCTAACCCCAATGTGCAACGTCAAACACGCATTCACCTTTTTTTCATTTTCTTTTTCTTTCTTTCCACATTAATATTAGACGTATTTTTTAAAAAGGGCATTTTAGTAATTTATTTTACTATTTGAATTTTGGAGCCAAAATGATATTTGAATTTTGGGCGCCAACACATTTTGATTATTGTGGATTTTGGATAAGATTTATTATCCATTTATTTTAATAAAAATCGAATTATATATATATTTTCGTATATTTTAATTAACAAAAATTATATTTCTTATTTATAAATTAAAGGGCCAAAATTCCTAAATTAATTAATGAGATTTTCGGATTTTCTAAGTGTAGAAAATCTGATTTGTATTAGTTAATTAAGTTAGTTTTAAGTTAATATTTTCTAATTAATTATTTTCTACAAAATATATTATTTACACAATCACTTTTAATCCTTAAAATCTAGCAAATATTATCCTAAAACTAATAGTGGAGGTCTGAAAATATGAGCATGGATATGCTCAATATTTTCGGCCACCCTATGTTAATTTTGGGTTAATTATTTTGTTAGTTTTGTATTTTAATTATCTTCCTTATTTCCTTAATTCGTATTCTCCATCTCACAAAGATTTGATCATACAATTTATTTGCCTTAAATCATTCTTGATCATTCCCCAAGCAAAGCCATTTACCATTTAATATTTCATGACTACATACTTACCTTATTTCTTCATTTCTTAATCACCATAAACTAGACTTTCCTAAATTCTTTAACTCTCTTTTCCAAGTAATTCCTTAAACTGAATTTACCATAATTCTTCCTACAAAATCTTACCTTAATTCTTTCATTCATGAACCTATAAATAGCCCCTAATACCTCTCATATTGTTTCACACCAAAAACTCAATTCTTTTTTTCTGTCTTACTCTTCTTTTCCCTCAACCTTTTCCACTCTTCTTCTCCTCTTTTCTAAAAGAAAATCAGCTCGTATATCTTTGAAGCCAATTTTTGGGACTTCTGGTCAGTTTTGGGGTTTTGCTATTTCACGAAAAATTGTTTCTATCGAAAAATCCTTGAGATTAGGCTCAAGAATCATTCAGTTCGAAGTTATATTGAAGAAGTTATAGCCTCTACAAATTTTGCCTATTGTTTCCAACACAAATTCAATTTTCTTTAATCCTATTCCTTTATTTTCTTTATGGTTAGTTTTCTAAAATATAAATACTTATTTCAAAGCTATAATTTTATATTATAGTTTTATTTTTAAAAGAGTTTTATAGTCCATGCACATTAGATTTGGGTTTATGTGTAAGGAAGTTGTGATAACCTTATGGTTATGTTAATTGCAAGGTGTATTCGTGATTGAACTTTGAAAGTGCGAATTGTTGATTGAGATTCGGAATCAAGGTACGTTTAGGTGGCTAGATATATGCCTTCGAAATTGTTGAATGAATAAGCATGTTTGTGTGATTTAATCGTTTTGAATTATGATTTATAAATTAACCTTGAGAATTCATGTTTTAATAGATATGTTTGAGAATGGATTTCTATATTGTTTTTAATGGTTTGAAATTATTTATTATGTTTAAAGGAATTTGGTTTTTAAAAATATGTTGGATTGCTTTAAAGAGTTTTTAAAAGGTTTTATTTTAAAAATTTATTGAATTAAATATAAAAGGAGTTTTTGAATTATTCTATTATAAAGTTTGATTTTATTCAAAAGAGGAATTTCATGAGAATTATTGAATTATTTATAAAAGCTTTACAAGCATGATTATTATATTAATCCCACTATGCGGATTCATTGAAAACTATGGATTTTGTATGACCTAGTTTTTCCTCAAGGATAGCCTTTCAACATAAAGATACTAGCTTGGGGCCAGGGGTGTGCACACTTAGAGAGGAATTGGGTTTTTTAAAAGAGTTGATTTTATAAATCATTATTATTGAATTCTTGAGTTATTGGAATTATATTGAGAAGTTTGAAAAACTTGGTTTTGAATCAAGAGTTTTAGAATTATTGGATTAATTATTGGAACTGGTTTTAAAAGCATGCTTGCTAATAAATTGAGTTTATTTATCTTGCAGTTATCGTACTTAGACTATTTTGTTAATCCGTATTTTCTATTTGTTTTAGTTTGCCCTGTTTACCTTATTGGTAACCAGTGTTGAATATATTCAGGTGGAGTCATGAATGAGCATATGGGAGTCTCGGGATTTACTTCACCTAGTTTAGGAATGTTGGTTTTGTCTTTATTTTGAGTACTCATAACAATGTTACTATTTTTATAAGTATTAATAAAAGAAAATTGAGTTTTCCGTTGCAAGTTTTGTTTGAGTTAAGTATTTTGAGTAGCTTTGCGTAATCACGCAGCGGTAATACGCCTAAGTCTATCTCTACGGTATAATTATAAGTATTATACAAGTATTTCCGTAGAGGGAGATTTGGGGGTGTTACATAACAGCCCAAAGTTATAAAAGGTAAGGCCCTGCATATCAACAAGGGATTCCAGAATTGATCAATTTCCTAGCAATGCATTTGAGAGAGTGAGAGACATACACTTCAGATATACAAAGATTACTTGTTCAGAATTGTACAAGTCTAGTTTTGAGTTGATTTTTATCAAAAAGAAATCTTCAAAGTTCAAGAGCCATAAATAACACCAAGCTTTAAAACCTTGTAGAACAAAAGTCACATTCTTGTTAAGTTGGTCATGAAAGGAATGGTGTCCTTCAAACAAGTGTATTATTCAGATAGAGGGTTTGGAATTATTAGAAAGCTAATTATACAGTGAGGTCAAGTGATCGGAATGCCTAGTTGGAGGTCGCTTCCGATTAGTAATATTTATGCATAATTAATATTACAGCTTAATCTTGACTGAACCCTTCGGGTCACACCCAATTGAGTAACCGAACCGAATTGACGAATTAATCCGAAGGATTAAATGAGTCAATAGAGTTTTACGAACAAAGACGTCGAATTTTGAGCTTAGAGCGTTGAACGTCGAGTTGATTCATCGAATCGAGAAAATGAGAAAATAAGTCAAATGACAAGTCAACGCGCACGTGCCTAGCCTCGCATTGGCCTGGCCAAGCGAGGGCTAGGCGTGCTATGCTAGCAAGGCTGCTAGCCATGTGCTTGCCTTGGCTGCAAGCCCAACAACCATGCATGTGTGCTGGCTGGGCAAGCTGGCCGAGCAGGCTAGCTAGCAACGCCAGCCCGCAAGCACACAACAAGTGTGCTAGGCTTGCACGCCGTTGCGTGCTTCAAGGCTGCTGGCCCAGCACGCTTATGTGCACTGCCAGCCAGCGAGGCCAGCCCGTAATGCCGCAAGCACCAGGAGCAAGCTGGGCTTGCGAGGCAGGCCCAGCCGAAGGCCAAGGCTGCCAGCGCAGCATGCCTTGAGGCCCAAGGCTAGGGGCATGTCATGCACATGGGGTAGTTGAGACTTGCTTGCTCTCCAAGGGGAGTGTTTGTGGTCCTTACCTAACCCTCCCTTGAATTGACACTTGTTATTTGACTATTGAACATGCTTTTTAATTTAATTTAGAATTAAATTAATTCATGGATTTTCTCACTTTACCAACTATCCTACATGGTTTTTTTTTTTTTTTTTTTTTTTTTTTAAATTTTTAATTTTTTTTTTAAACTAACAATATGGCGACACGTAGCACAACGGACCCCACTTAACGGATTTTTTGATGGAAACTGGTAAGTGGTGGTAATAACCAATTTTGTGAATTTTTTGCGGTGTTAAAATAATTTTTTTTTTAATTTTTTTTTTTAAATAGTGTTAAAAACCATTTTCGTGTTTTTTTGTAGTGTTAAAATTCAATATTTCCTTTTTCTTTCTGGTTTTTTATTAAGTTTTTTTAAAGATGGTTTTTTACAACATATTATTTTTATAAGGTGTTTTTTTTTTTTGTACAAATTTTGCTTTCTAAAAGGTGTTTTCTAACAACATTTACTAATTTTGGGGGTTAAATGAAATTATGTACCCGGCACATGCTCAGTCAATGTCACATATTCCGACAAAAGGTGATAAATTGCGAATTTTTTTTTTTAAAATAGCTGAATTGGTTCTTGTAACATATTTTATAAGGTGGTTTTTCACAAATTTTAGTTTTTAAAAAGTGGATCTAGACAAATTTTCCAAAGGAATAATAGTTATTAAAGAATGTACGTAAAAGTAGAATGATTATGTAACATCTTTTATAAAATAGCTCATGAAAACATTAAATATTGAAAAAGAAATTAATCATTTAAGGTTTATATGCATAATCAATATCATTGAATCAATAATACTCTTATAATCATATTAAAGAGGCATTGAGAAAGTAATCAAACGATTACATCAGAACAAATTTTACATAAGAAATAAAAGAAGACTAAATTACTATAAGTATAAATTATATTAATTAATTTGTCGATTTATATTATCTATTCCCTTCCTCATAGTGTGTGTGAGGTTATATGTTAGCGGAAGAAGTATAAAATACTAAATCACGCACTAGATATGACGACATATATCATTTCCTAGTGAATTCCAACCATTTTTTTGTTTTCACATTTTCTAAAAAAGATTCGATATTATATAATTATATTATCAATTTCTTTGAAAATATGGATACTATATATTTGACATGTTAAAGTCGTATCACTTAATTAAATATAACCTAAAGTCCACTAGCTAAAATAGAAAGGGGGGTAGGGTCGGATCCGCAAATAGATAGTTATTATTCTATGCATGATTGTCGATTAAAAAGATCTAGACTATGTAAGAGCAATTAAAACGAAAATCAAGAATAAAATCAAATAGTAAAAATTCTAAGAGATACACTATCAAAGAATATCAGGAATTTAACAAGCTATCACATAAATATCATGAATATGGTCAACTATTTAGGTCAATAAGTTCTCTTAAATTGTTTATTTTCCTTAGAATATCGTCTCTCTAGGAGTCTCTCGTAATCTACTTTATTATCGCGAGTGTAAGAGGCAAAATTAGCCCTAAATCTTAAGACTTGTCATAACATTATCATAAAGTGGTTTCAACTTGTCTTATTAAGATAAGACTTCACAATTTTTTGCATTGATGTTGTTTTGTAACAAGAAATCTTAATTCACCCATTTCTCAAATGCTACATAAAATGAGTCAAGTTTTACCTTATGCAAATGCAGTTTGCATTCGCTCTTGTGAAGAATTAGACCCAATTTTTACCAATGACTTAAAGTCTAAGTTCTTAAACGTGTTTGAGGTCGGTCCTCTGAGCTTAGTGGTTGCACCATCAAAAGTGGCAGACACTTATAATTGTTTGGGCTGGCTTGACAAACAAAGGGCTAACTCGGTTGTTTATGTGAGCTTTGGTTATGTTGCTACACCAACTCCAAATGAGCTTTTCACTTTGGCTGAGGCTCTTCAAGCTAGTGGACTCAAGTTCTTATGGTCGATTAAAGATCACTTAAAGGTATTACTCTTTCTGTCTATAATTAATAGTCATGTGTATGTAATAAGTTAAAATAATACTTATACAGTGTTGCATTGAACTTTTTTACATGACCTAAACAGGTACATTTTTCCAAATGGTTTTTTGGAAAATAACAAAGAAAATGGTATGGTAGTCCCTTGGGCACCTCGGAAAGATGTCCTAGCACATGATGCAGTAGGGGTGTATATCACCCACTTTGGTTACCATTCCGTCTTTGAGAGTGTAGAAGCCGAAGTTTCGATGATTGGGAGGCCCTTTCTCGGTGACAATAAGCTAAACGGACGACTGGTAGAGGCCGTTTGGAAAATTGGACTGCAAGTTGAAGGAAGGGTTTTTACCAAGTATGAAGTATTGAAGAGCTTGGATCGAATTTTTTGCGTGCGTGATGAAGGGAAGAAAATGAAAGAGGCTATCAAATGCCTAAACGACGTGGTTCGAAAGCCTATTGCCCTTGATGGGAGCTCCAACAAGAATTTTAAGTTGCTATTGGAACTAGTAATGAAAACATAGGTGTAATGCTATTATAGTACTTCTGCAATTGTACCATTGAATAAGTTCAAAAATGAAGTTTGCATTAATTTCAAAATCTTCATTATAAGAGTAGTCGTAGTAACAAAATTCCTAGATCCGCCACAAATAGCCAATAATACTATGACTTGAACCCGTAATACTAATTCCAGATACCAATTATATGGATTCAGCCCGTTGAACGGGTCTTGATACAAGATAGCCCATATCATATGGCCATACTAGAATTCCAAAAGAAAAAATTCTTTTAATGTAGATTTGAACATAGAAATTGGATCTTTTCAAAACAAACGCAAAAATATCGTACAACCAAATTAAATGGTATCCCCATTCCCCATCATAAATTACTTGTATCAAACAGAACCGTTGGATGTCCTACTTACCACTGATATGTAGAAGTATTCAACTATTCATCGCCGCTAATTCTACCTACCAAAATCACACATAAAGAAAATTTGCATGAAAAAAAAACATAAAGAACTTTAATTTTAAACCGATTTTCATTATTATCTTATAAAATTATTGGATACATATTGTTTCAAAAAAAAAAAAAAAAAAATTCATATCATATCTTTATCACAACCAAAATTACTCGATTCATAGATTGGTGCCATCACAATGTTTTGGTGATTAGAGTAGTTAAGTTTGGGAATTTTATATTTCTTGTTATAGGACATCGTTTTATTTTAGTTGATGCAATGAATTAGACAATAATTTGTGCAAAACATGGACAACAAAGTCTAGACGAGCATAAGCATGAGAAGATAAAAGCAAGTGAAGAAGAGAACATCATATAACATGGTTCAATCATCATGGCATACTTCACTTGAGAAAAAAAATATCTTCTTAATATTAGCTTTTATGGAGGATCAGATCGTATATAAAAGAAACAATGGAAGAGATACAACTCTCTCTTTCTCATCAAGAATTTTCTTCTAAGATGGATACATAATTACATATTGACTAGATTGAGTTGGCCTTTTAGTTAATCATCCAATAACTACTCCCTTAGCTTTTCTAAGATATGTAAAATATTTGATTATATCAGTAAATGTGACGTGTTGAGTTGTGCATCATATAATAAGACGTATTAGTAGATCTCAATAGGGTAATAGTTTAGGATCACAAATATGTCTACAAAGGTATATAGATTAATATAAACAAATTATCTCTAATAAAAGTTACAATTACTGTACACACTTGTTGAGCATGCACAACATACTTACTAGTATTATGCTATAATATCTTGACAACATATCATGGCTAAAAAAAAACCAAAATGAAAGTATGAAACATAATTACAACGTAATTACTGTAACATGTGCTTATAATATATCAATCTTAGTTAAACTAAAATAATAACTCGATCAAATAGGAAGGATACATCCTTGTGAGTAACATGGGAAACTTAATTAGTAAGTATGGGGAAATTAAAAGCTAAAAATATGATAATGGTTTTATATATATATGGAAGATGACACAGAAATTCCACTATATTAGTTCTACTTGTATTCTGGTGGATTATGCATAGGATCTCAAAGTTTTTTTAAAGGCAATTTAATTTTGTTTATTTGTTGTTTCCTACTTCGTATATATGAAGTTATCGTTCGCTTGTGTCCAATTTTATTATTCTTTATTTAGGGGTGTAGTAGGTGTTTCGGGGTTTTTTGATGTCCTGCGGGAGAGTTACAATTCCGAGACTGGAACCGGACGCCTGTACCTGCAAAACAAACGGATGCTCCGGATGATGGGAGATCCGCCTCCAACGGTCAAGTTAGTACTTGATTAAGGAGTAATTAATGCGGAAAAAATGTAATTGGGTCTCTCTAGGTGAGAGTGTTAAATGTGCGTAATCCCCTTTAATGAGGATTAATGGGCATATTTATATGCCTTGGGATGCGTGCCAATACTAGGTTTAGGTTAAACCTAAGGCTGACTGGGCTTCCCACAAAAATTGGGCCTTGTTGGCTGATTTATCCATTTGGCATGGATGGACACGTGTCGCGTCGCAATTGGTCCATGGAGGACGTATCTCTGGTTGACACGTGGCAAGCTCCCATTGGCCTACGTGATGGACACGCGGCGGAACCTGGCTGGTCCACGTGTCAGATGCTGATTGGTGGATAAAAATCCCCTAATCATTTGCCCCTCACAGGTGGCACGTGACTGGTCACGTGTTACCTGTGACAGGTGTCGCACCGTAACAGGCGACGGCCTGCTACAGGTGTCACGCGGTGAAAGGCCGAGAGATTTTCCCGCCCAAATTTTGAATTTTGGGAGTGACTCTTCGCCTTCTCATTTTGCCTATATAAGGGTGTGTTGACTTCAGTCATTTTCACACTTGAGAACTTTTGAAGAGAACATTCGGACCCCTGAACTTGCTCTGACATTCGGGACTCTTTCTGCCTACCATCTGCTCTGACAAGCCGGCTACTCAGAATTTTCAGAACTTCGTCAACTTCGCTCGTTTAGGTAACCGTCGGTTCTCATCCTTTTATTTTTCTTTATTTTTCCTTTTTGAAATGGCACCACGGAAGCACACGACACGACCTAGGTTAGTGATCAGTCGGTCACCGGGGACGGCTGAATCTAGGACTAGGAGTGCCACCTGCCCTTTTCCGGACCCATCTTTGCCCTTTATACAAAGTCCGACTGTCTCTGTGTCTATGCAGAACATGATGACCAGAACAAAAAGAACTGCTAGGATCTCGAACTCAGACGGCTCCTCCCATAGGGTGCCGATTAGTGAAACATCTGACCAGGCGCCAGATGCTGAAGTGAACCAAGGCGGCTTGACCGCCGACAGTTCTGAGGGAGGGGTCAAGGTGGTCCCTTCCCATTTTACACTTGACATGTCTACCTTCTCTCCTACTCCCATTGAAGGAGAGGAGGCGGGTCCCTCTGGGAGAGGGGAGGAGTCGTCCTCTTCGGATTCGTCAGAGGACGAGTCCGAGTCTAGTTCTTCTGGTCATGCTTCTCTAGACACAGAAGAGAAAAATAGCCGCCTACAAGAGGCGAGGCTTTCTCACGCAGTTGAGAAGGGGGACAATTGGGCGGAGCCGTCCGCCTCTTACAGGGAGCAAAATACCCCTTACTACTGCACTGTCCCACAGGGCCGGATCAAGGCCATGCAAGAGAAAGTGGGGAGCTTTATTGCGAACCACACAATGGGCCCCGGCTTTTTAGTTTTTATGCCGGATCCAGAAGAAACGGTTGTCTGGCCGGCTGGTACTAACTATGATGGCGCCTGCTTTGGCTGCTACGAGGCGGCCATCAAGGCTGGGTTGCGCTTTCCTCTACATCCGGATGTTCAGCGGATCTTGGATGGGTATGAGTTGGGGTTATGGCAGTTAGCCCCAAACTCCTGGTTCAACGTTCTCGGCTATGTGGCCGGGTGCGAACTGCACGGGGTGGAGCCAAACTTCGAGGCTTTCGCCCATATGAACTATCTCAGCCGGACCCCTAAGGCAGGGGGTACCGGCTGGTACCAATTGACGAGCCACCGAGGCTACCTCATGGCAAGAGGTAAAGAAAATAAATGGAAGGATTGGCGAAGCACCTTCCTTATAATTGAAAGTTCAGACACAGAGCTGAACAAGCGCTTCAACAGGTGGAACAGGGATCCACCTCTTCTTGCAAACGGCCGCAGCATGCCGCCTGTTCCTCCAAAGGCTAAGAAAGAGATCCTGGACAAAGGACTCTTCAAAGTAGAGTCGAGGGTCGACTCTACTACAGGGGTGCGAGAGCAAGTGCCCCTGCACTGCATCCCGAGCTTTAAATGGCTCTATGACGAGTACTTTTTGGCCGCCTGTGGCCTCAGCAGTCGGTGCTCAAGAGATAGCCGGCCTGTCGAATACTCTATTTTGCCTTGCATTACTGTTATTACTGTTATTAACCTTGGTATTTGTTCTTGCAGAGGACGCCATGAGCAAAATTACCGCCTCAAAGACTGCGGCTGCTATGTTGCGTGCTTCCATCATGCAACAGTCCTCTGCCGACTCCCCCAACAAGGAGGCGCCCTTGGTAAGTTCCAAGCCTCTCACTCCTTTTTGAAGTTAGAGTTTATGCAGATACTGACCGTGTGTTTTGTTGTGTGTTTTTTTTTTAGACGGGCACTCCAAGAACCTCTTCTTCCCAACAGCCGGACTCCAAGACCCGGAGGACGACTGTTGCGAGCTCTCCTGGTACTTCCAGGAAACATGCGGCGGCTGAGAAACAGCCGTCCACTCCTTCTCAAACTCTAAACAGGCTGCCTAGAAGTATGGAACTGTCCTTGTGAATTTAGACTTGCTTCCTTCTTTACTAGGTCTAACGCGTTTGTTTATGCTTGATGCAGTCGGCCCTCAGGAACCGGACTTGGTCGAGGTGGCCAAGTCTATGATCAAAGTCGTCCCTCCGGCTGAAAGAGAGGCGGTCAGGGGTGTCGGCACCCTTGACCTAGACGGTATCGCAGGGGTCCTTGCTGAGGTATACTTAGCATATTTTTGTCATTTAAATTCCAGGACGCTTGTTTTTTGTTTGAGACTGACGCCTGTTCCCTTTTACTTAGGCCTTGCTCTGAGTGAACGGCCTTCGCAAGCCGCTTGATAGGAAGAACAAAGAGGTAAAGGCTGCTAAAGCTATGGCCGCCTTTGACTGTGATAAGGCAATGTTTCAAATTGCCCAAAATGAGATTTTGACAACTGATATTCTTTATTATCAGGCGCAAGCTACTTCTGCTATCCGGACTCAGTTGGAGGCGGCCCAGAAGAAGAACAATGATCTGGAGGCGACCATCAACAACCTCAAGGCCGAGCTGAAGCCTCTTCGCCAGAAAATGAGCTCATACGACACCTTGGAGAAATCCTTGGCGAGCGTTAATGAGCGCCTGGCGAATCAGGAGAAGAGCCTCACTCAGGAGCTCTCGGCAAAGGCCGAGCAGGAAAAGAAGGAGCTGGTCCGAGAGATGATGGAAGACTCTGCTCAGATCCAGCGCCTGACCTGGGGCCGCCTCTTCCCCAATGCCAACTTTGCCTCATGGGAAAAAACGTACCGCCAGTGTTCTGGTAGATACAATCAAGAGATCCTGGCGGCTGCTGAGGACGAGGCGTTTGAGGTGGAGGAGCCGGTAGTGGCCATAGTGCCGATTGGGGTGGATGCATCGAAGAAGGATGCAGCTGATGCCGAGTCTAGCAAAAAGAATGATGACCAGGCGGCAGTTGCTATTATTGAAGATCTGCCCCCTTCTTAAGTTTTTTGTCTTCTTTTTCTTCGGCCTGCGTGCCGTTTGCTTTCCTTTACCCGGCCATGGGGCCGGGGCTCTGAATATTTTGCCGGTCTTAATGGCCGGCTTCTTTTGTATATTTTACCCGGCCAAGGGCCTGGGTTTTGAATGTTTATGCCGGTCTTTATGGCCGGTTGTTAATATAACTTAGGCGACCATTATTTTAGGTCGCCTTTTTGCCAAAATGTTTCAAATTTGTGCTTTTATTTTTCCAAGTATCGAAACTCTGATATCCAATTGCATACTATACCGACTGTTCTGCATGGCCGATAGTTGCAGACAGGTAAGAGGTAGTCACGCCGCCTATGCCCCTGGACGACTGGTTGTATGTTTCCAGGCTAGGCGATCAGTCGGCCATTTATCCAATCGGTATTTGACTCATTTTAAAGACTGGATCCCCTTTAGGCAGGCGGTCCTGTCATTTGTAAAATTAACCAAGTAGGAAAGTGGTTTCCTACCTGCCATGTTTTTAGGCTAGAGACTCTAGGCGGTCTAGGCCGGCTGGTCCCTGCTATATTTAACTTAGTGTAAATAGGCGCTATGTGAACACCTTTTTAGTTTCATACTAAGTTTTAAGAAGTGACCAAGTAAACATGGTTGTTACTTAGTCGCCGGGTGACTGAGTAGTAGAGGTTTCAAGCGGTGGGTACCAATTGTTCCCCTTTATTCGCCAATGTTTGTTGGTTATTAACTCATAAGGTACCGACTGTTCTTATCCCAAGTAGTTTAGTCGGTTAATTGACACGGATGGGTGCTCAAGCACTTGTTTGACCTGATTAGTCGGTTAAGTGAGAGGTATCCTTGTCTAAGAAACGGCTACGTGGTTGTCTTAGTTAGACAGTCGTATAGGTGCCGTGTAATGATTTTATAGAACAATGTTCCACCCAAAAGGGAGCTGCTCTCTGCGACGAATTTCATCCGGATGGATGCCGCCGGACGCCTGCTATAATGTTGGGACAGGTCGAATTAATTTAATATTTGGATCAGTTGGCCTGGCGCCTGGTCTGATCATTTCGGCCATGAGCCTTTGATAGTTCTTGGTGAACTGTGTTATGGGAGAATAGCCAGTTGTGTGGAACAAGCGGCATGCCCCTCTTAAGTAAGAATGAAAATAAAACATGGAGAGTAGCCGACTGTTTGTCAGTAGGCATGCCTCTCTTAGTACAAGATTGAATGAAACATCAAACTTTTATTAATTAGCTCTCGGCTATTTACATCATTCAAAAATAATACGTCTTTAAATTATCTACGTTCCAAGTTCGAGGTAACGGTTGGCCGTCTGGTGTTTCCAGACGGTAGGTACCGTCCCTGACCTCTTCATAAATTCGGTAGGGTCCCTCCCAGTTGGGAGTTAATTTGCTAGACTTATTGGCCCTGCCGACTGCTTCCATTTTTCTTAGTACAAAGTCCCCCACTTTGAGTGGACGCCTGTGTACTTTTTTGTTGTATGATCTGGTCATTCTCAGGCGGTAAATTTCATGGTGCAAGACGGCATTGCCCCTTCTTTCTGGGAGTGAGTCCAATGCCAAGCGCATGGATTCCTAGTTTGCCTCTTCGTCGTATAACATTACTCGAAGAGTCGGCTCGTAGTGTTCAATTGGAAGAACAGCTTCCGCACCATAGGTTAGGAGGAACGGAGTTTCTCCAGTCGCCCCTTTTTCAGTCGTCCTAATGGCCCAGAGAACATGTGGTAGTTCATCCGCCCATAGGCCGCCTGCTCGTTCAATCTTTTTCTTGAGACCGTCTGAGATGATTTTATTAAAGGCTTCTACCTGGTCGTTTGCTTGTGGACGGCCGACTGATGCAAAGTGGTGTGCGATAACCTGGTCACCCAACCAGCTTTTGAGAACAGGCGTCTCAAATTGGGGACCATTATCAAAAACCATAGACATGGGAACCCCGAACCGAGTGATGACATTTTTCCAGATGAATGAAATTACATCCTTCGTCTTGATTCCCTTTACAGCCTCCGCCTCCACCCATTTAGTGAAGTAGTCGACTGCAACAAGTATGTACTTCCTACCGCTTGTAGCAGGCGTATAGGGACCCAGAATATCCATGCCCTACTTGGAAAACGATAGTGGGCTATGAATGGTAGTGAGATCAGTAGCCGGACGGTGAATTAGTTTGCCAAACTTTTG
The DNA here is from genome assembly GCF_001683475.1 of Chenopodium quinoa. NCBI lineage: Eukaryota > Viridiplantae > Streptophyta > Magnoliopsida > Caryophyllales > Amaranthaceae > Chenopodium > Chenopodium quinoa. The sequence continues at coordinate 48,350 of NW_018743920.1, read as the reverse complement.
ACACTTGTCACATTTTTTCACCATCTCCATTGCATCTGCTTCTAAAGTAGGCCAAAAGTAGCCCTGCCGCCTTGTCCGTTGGGCAAGCGACCTGCCGCCTATATGGGAAGCGCAGTAACCAGAGTGAAGATCGTCTAGTATCTCTCGCCCCTTTTCTGGAGTAACACACTTCAAGTAGGGTTGGAGATACCCTCTTTTGTGAAGTTCTCCCTTTATCATTTCAAAACTGGCTGCTCGCTTTTTCAGTGCAGCCGCCTGGTGATGATCATCCGGCAAGGTACCATTTGTCAGATACGCCCTGATTGGATCCATCCAAGTTGAACTTCTGTCTAGGACTCCAATGGGGTCTTCCTCGATGCTTCTTTTCTCCATTACTTCCCAAAAAACAGTTCGAGGAGTATCACAAGAGGCGGAGGATACTAATTTTGAAAGAGCATCCGCCCGGTTGTTTTCTGAACTCGGCACTTGAGTCAGATGAAAATCTTCAAGGGATCCGACTGCTTGTCGTACCGCCTGTAAATACTTCATCATGGCCGGATTAGTTGCTTCGTATTCACCATTATACTGACTCACTATCAATTGTGAATCAGAACAGGCGTCTATCTTTCTTGCCCCTGCCGCCTTGCACATGCGGATTCCGGCTAGTAAAGCTTCATATTCTGCCTCATTGTTTGAGGCCTGAAAACTGAAGCGTAGAGCATACTCGTACCTGTCGCCCTCAGGCGACTGACATATGACGACTGCTCCACAACCATTCGAAGTAGAGCTTCCGTCCACATATACCTTCCAGACTTGGTCTGGAACTTGAGAGTCGGGGGGACGAGTCATCTCAACAATAAAATCAGCAAAGGCTTGCCCCTTCACTGCTTTTCTAGGCTCGAATGTAACTTCGAGGCTCTGAATTTCTATGTCCCATTTGATCATCCGGCCTGACGACTCCATGGTGGTCAGAGGCCGCTTGATAGGTTGATCTGTATTCACGACGACTGCATGTGCCAAAAAGTAGGGCTTCAATTTTTTAACAGCCATGAAGAGTGCAAGACCAAATTTCTCCACTAAGGGATACCTCAACTCGGCATTTTTCAGTACATGACTGACAACGTAGACCGGGAGCTGACAGCCGTCTCTTTCAGCAAGAAGAACAACGCTTAACGCATGATCAGAGACGGCCAGGTACATGTAAAGTACTTCTTTGGGAACTTTCAATTTTTGGAAAGCCGCCTCAGCATCCGGCTCCCATTCAAACCTTGCCTTTTTCTTGATGGCCTGGAAGAAGTATAAGCATTTGTCGCCTGATCGGCTTAGAAATCTTCCCTAGGCCGCCAGACAACCTGTTAACTTCTGAACCTCTCGGACGGTGCGAGGCGACTGCATGTCGATGACCGCCTGCACCTTCTCAGGGTTCGCCTCTATTCCTCTCTGATTGATAAGGAATCCGAGAAATTTCCCAGACTCAACTCCAAATACACATTTCTTGGGATTGAGCATGACATGGTGCCGCCTGAGTGTGGCGAAAGTTTCTCGGAGGTCCGACAAATGATCTATCTGAATCTTAGACTTAACGATCATATCATCAATGTATGCTTCGACGTTCCTCCCAATCTGATCAAAGAACACAGTATTTATCATTCGCTGGAAGGTGGCCGGGGCATTCTTCAGACTAAACGGCATGACCGTGTAACAGTATAACCCTTGATCAGTGACGAAGGCCGTCTTTTCTTGATCTTTCTTCCATAAAGGAATTTGATGGAAACCAGAATAGGCGTCCATAAAGCTCATCAAAGCATGGTCGGCTATTGAGTCGACCAGGTTATCAATTTTAGGCAGAGGGTAACTGTCTTTGGGGCACGCCTTGTTTAAGTCTGTGTAGTCTACACACATTCGCCAGGTACCATTCGGCTTTTTAACAAGCACTACATTTGCAACCCAGTCTGGGAAGTAACATTGCCGAATGAACCCCGCATCAAGCAATTTCTTAACTTCGGCGGCTGCCGCCTGACTTCTTTCTTCGCCATGGTTCCGCTTCTTCTGCCTTATCGGCTTCTTTTTTGGATCCACAACCAGTTTATGTACCGCCAGGTCAGGGCTGATGCCTGGCATTTCATGGACTTTGAATGCAAAGATGTCTTTGTATTCTTTCAAGAGTTGGTGAAAGTCGTCACCTAGGACTCTCAGAGCAGTCGTCCCAACTTTGACTGTTCGGTCGGGACGCGAGTCATCTAGGATCAGGTCCGTATGCTCACCAGCCGGCTGAGGGCGGAATTCATCTGACCGCTCCTCTGCCAATGATTGCTATTTTTTCTCTTTTCTTGCGGCCCCCATCTGGGCAGCCTTTCTCTTCTTGCCGCCTGCTTCTTGAACAGGCGCACTCTCCTTGACATTGTCAAGGTCTGTTTTCCCACCCCTTGACCCAGCGGCCATGACAGTGGGCTTAATATCCGAGAGATAACATTCTCGGGCCATCTTCTGATCCCCCCTTAGGGAGCCGACTGTTCCATCATCCCTCTCAAACTTGAGCAACATAAGAGACGGGATTATAACAGCCTTGGAATTATTCAGGGTTGGTCGTCCCAGAATCATGTTGTAGGCTGAGAGTTCCTCAACTACCAAGAACCGGACCACCATGTGTCGACCTTCCCCTTTTTCACCCAGACGGATGGGTAAATCCACTCGTCCCACTGGGTGGACTCCTCCTCCTCCAAACCCTACTAGAGGGTGGGATACCGGATGTATGCAATCAGTCTGATATTTGAGTTTTGACAGACATTTGCTACTGATAAGGTCTGAGGAGCTGCCGGTATCGATGAGGATTCGGCCAACTCTCTGGTTGGCCACTTTACATTCAATAACAATAGGGTCGTCATGCGGCCCCCTTACCCCTCCTAGATCTTCTTCAGTGATGACAATTTCAGGAAATGAATATTTGGAGGGCCGTTCTTGGTGAACGGAATTGACGTCTAGCCGCCTGATATTGTCTTTGTTGCCCCTAATAGTGGGGCCGCCTCCTGAGAAGCCGCCTGCAATGGTGTAGACAACTGCATCATCTGTATCAGAGCTGTCGGCCTGTTGATTCTTTTTGGACGACTACTTCTTCGAGGAAGTGTTCCCCTTAGATTTCTTGACATAAGAGTCAAGATCGCCTTGTTCAGCCAGGCGGTCCAGATACCGCATGAGGCTGATGCATTCGTTGGTTTGATGACCAACATCTTCATGATAATCACAGAATTTTTCTTGGTTCCGGTTGCTCGCAGAACCCTTCATGGGGTCCGGCTTCTCAATTGAGATCCGTCCCTTGATTTCTTTTAGGATAGTTTGGCTATCCTTGTTAAATGCGTACTTCGGAGAGTATGGTTTGAACTCTTTCTTCTTTTTCTGGGCCGGCGGTTTAGAGGAATCAGCCGCCCATACCTCTTTTCTCTTTTTCTCATCTTTGTTGGACGACTGTTTCTGTCGTCCCTCTTTTTTGTCGAACCTCTTCCCGTCCGACTGTTTTCCCGTACTACAAAGATCAGTTGCCTGTATATAGGCTTCTGCTTCAATCAAGGCTTCTTGAAGAGTCGCCACCCTCTTCCGAACCAAATCAAACTTGAAGGTCGACCCGTCTTTGAGGCCTCTGAAAAATTCAGTGTAGGCCACCTCATCCGGTAGCCCTTGGATCTGTATTCTCATCAGGTTAACCTGCCTGATGTAAGAACGAAGCCCCTCCTTCTCGCCTTGCTGAATCGTCCCTAAATCAAGGGTCGTCTTCTTCGCAGGTATGTTCATGGCAAAGTTGGAGGTGAATAAGTAAGCAAGCGTCCTGAAGTTAATCACACAACCAGTCGGCAGGTTGCCGAACCATTGTTGTGCGATTCCTTTGAGAGTCGCTGGAAAACACTTGCACCAAGTGGGACCATCCAACCCTTGAAGGTACATCAGGTTGGTGAATGCCATCAAATGGTCTTCTGGGTTAGTAGTGCCGTCATAGGCGCCTACTAACACATTTTTCACTTTGGCCGGCTGAGCGGCTTCAGTAATTTCCTTGGAGAAGGCCGACGGCTGTTCCCCAAGTCTAAGCAACCGTAGTTGCCAGTCCATAGGTTGGACATTCTTTGCCGCATGTCCTCCAAACAGAGGTGGCTGCAAAAAATATTGTTGTTGCGGTACAAATGGTAAGCTTGGTACCGCCTGGTCAGTATGAAAGCCGGACTGACGGGAGGTACCGCCTGACTGACTCTCATGATGTGACTGAGTATACCTCATCGAGGTATTGCGTAGACTGTCTTGGAAGTCTGAAGTAGAGGCCGACTCTGACAGTCGGTCGTTCTTCTTCTGCTCTAGCAATAGCCGAGCGTCTGTGTATGTTTTCTTCGAACCGTCCGCCTGAATATGACGAACGGGTTTCCTCTTTCCTTTAGAATAGGAAAGCGATACTTTGCGAAATCAAGGACACGCGGCTCCCACTTCCTAGAGTTAAGATGAGGAGTCGCCTCCCTCCCTTGAACAGGCTTCCTCTTCCCTGAAGAGGAAGGTTTCTTAGCCGACTGCTCCTTGGCCAGAGCAGGCGTCTTTTTGTTGAGCAACTCTTGAATCTCTCCCTCGAAGCCCCTCATGAAGGTCATGAGTTCGTTCCTTGTAATGGGAGCAGACCCATCAGCCGGCTGCTGAACAGGCGGTGCGCCGACTGGATCACTGAGTCCAGTTTGAAGATCCTCCCGTTCTCTCCTTTCGGTATGACGGGTGCGCCGGGCCCTTAGGGTCCCGTCTGAAGCTGTATGAGCTTCAACTTAAAACTCCTTCAGTATCATGGTCCGACTGAATTTGAGGGTCGTCTAGGGGATGCCTCTCTTCAGGATTCGGTACAGACGTTGATGCCATATCAGAAGTACTCTCCCCACAGACGGCGCCAAGATGTTTCGGGGTTTTTTGATGTCCTGCGGGAGAGTTACAATTCCGAGACTGGAACCGGACGCCTGTACCTGCAAAACAAACGGATGCTCCGGATGATGGGAGATCCGCCTCCAACGGTCAAGTTAGTACTTGATTAAGGAGTAATTAATGCGGAAAAAATGTAATTGGGTCTCTCTAGGTGAGAGTGTTAAATGTGTGTAATCCCCTTTAATGAGGATTAATGGGCATATTTATATGCCTTGGGATGCGTGCCAATACTAGGTTTAGGTTAAACCTAAGGCTGACTGGGCTTCCCACAAAAATTGGGCCTTGTTGGCTGATTTATCCATTTGGCATGGATGGACACGTGTCGCGTCGCAATTGGTCCATGGAGGACGTATCTCCGGTTGACACGTGGCAAGCTCCCATTGGCCTACGTGATGGACACGCGGCGGAGCCTGGCTGGTCCACGTGTCAGATGCTGATTGGTGGATAAAAATCCCCTAATCAGTAGGCCCTACATATGTTAATTTTGACATGCTGATCTACGTGTTGATTGTGGGACTCATGAAATAAAAGCTAAATGAAAATCGGAACTTACCTTCTTACATATTTTCTTTTCTTTCACTTTGCTATATGCCTACTCTTTTTTTTTTTTTTGACATTTTTATTTTTATTTTGGGGTGCAAACGAGGGGCTTAGAAAGAAACTAAAAATATTAAATAAAACAAAGGTGGAAGTGTGGAACAAACTAAGGGAATGTCACACTCTATCCTCATGTAAAATCCGTAGTATGGCCTAATAATTAAGGTTAAAGTTGGGAACTAAACCAACACATCAACTTTGTTGTTCTGTGATACTCTTGATTGGCGAGCCAATCAACTATTCTATTTCCTTCGTGATAAATATGCATCACCTCCACTAGCCATCTTTTGTCTTCTAATAGCTTCAGTTGCACTAAGTAGGAGAGGAGATAAATTAAGGCGATTTTCCTTTAATTTGTCTACAATGTCTACAACACTTGCTTTTTTGAAACTAAAGTTTGTGTATTGGAACAAAAGTTTGTATATTCAAACCAAAGTTTCATATAGTCAAATTAATCATGTAAAATTTATATATAGATTAATTATATTTATGTCAAGATTAATGCTTTTCTTTTTTGATAAATAAAAGTACTCGTACCATTTAAAATATATTTTCCAATCATTATTGAGTATCAAAAAATTCATTATCCGATGTCTAGTATCCTAAAATTACCCTCACGATTTTTTTGGTCCGGTATTTGCGGGTCAGACACTTTGAGAGTGAGGGGGAAAGGTAGGGTAAAGGATCATCACCTTCAAAGTGTCTTTTAACCGGTACGAGTACTTTTATTTATCAAAAAAGAAAAGCATTAATCTTGAGATCAATCAATAATCAATAAACCTATACTAAAAGCGAATCTTAAACGACACGTGTCAATGTGTGGTTAAAAAAATTTCCGTCTAATTTTTCTTTCCAAATTTCTCTTTTAATATAATTGATACTAATCATTAATATTTCTTAAATTATTATTTTCATGGATGATTATAATAATACTGAGTATTTTTTTTATGTAATATATAAGTCAAGATATGTACATGATATATCATTAACTATTAGTAACAATAAATTTACTTTTTTTTTAATATTTAAATATAATTTTAAAAATAAACTTTTTATACATAATAATTTATTATAAAACTGATGTTAGTATAAACTCAAATGCAAAATATACTTATGTGTCAATTGATTTCATTAAATTTTATTTATGATAGATTTTGAATTAAGTAACTTAATATTACCCGTGCATGCACGGGATCTAAACTAGTATAAACTAGGTTAGAACCTGTGCGATGCACGATTTATATAAAATCTATATAAGAACTATGCATCCTGTAAGAAAAAAAATGAGTAATTTTAAAATTTTAGACTTTCATCAAGATTATGATATAGAACCGGTTTAACGTCACCTAATACATATTTCAATGTAGGAGGCAATTTATTATTATACTGTTTAAAATTATTTCAATTTCCTAGGATAAAGTGATAGGTTTTAGTAGTAATGTAGAAGCACATCATCCTAGAACTTAGACGGGAATTTTTTTTATTAAAAGAGCGACATATAAGTAGTGAAAACGTCAGCATACTCTGTTTTAGTAATAGTTAATAGAATAAATATAACATCCTTAACACTGAACCAAGCTTAGCTCAACTTAGATAGAAATTATGAATATGAATATATGATTAACTCTATTTACGTTGTAGCCCTATTTGTCCTTCTCTCTCACTCTCACTCTCCCACTCTTACTCTGCCATTGAAGTTCACACCACCGTTTGCATTGAGGCACCTTCTGATATTTCAATCCTCCATTGAAGCAGCTTCTGAGGTAATTTGTTGTTTCTTTTTTGTAATCATCATATCAATTTCACAATCTAGGGTTAATCGTTTATCTAATTTAATTATCAGTATAGTAAATTTAGGGTTCGAATAATCGAACTATTGGTTCTAATTACGAGCGAGAGAAGAAAATTATGAGCCTTATTTGATAATTGAATCAAATATGCCTTCTTCTCCCTAAATTTATGTGATTTTTCGAGCTTGATTTAGCAATTGAATCAAATTTTGTTGCTAATGTGTTCAGAACCCTCTAATGTTAGGATTGAACTATGAAATTGGACATCTTCTACCTCCTGCCCTGAAATTTACATCTGACTTGAGAATTTATATAAGTGTTTATATATTTTTTTTAAAGTTGTATTATGATTTGCATGATTTTTGTTGTATTAAGGTTGGGTGAGAAATGATACATTTTGAAGAAAGCTTAAAAAAAGCTATGAGAAGTTTTATTAGATTGATGATTTAGGGTTTGAATATGGTACTTGGAAATTAATTGGATTCGCTAATTATGACCTATTATTTAGGAATTTCGGCCGCAAAGTTTTCTGGGTCATTGCTGCACAGTGAAGCATACCGGTCCTGGGTTCCTCTTTCTCTTTTCTTTCTTTCTTTTCTTGTTTGTCACAGCTCATTACAAAAAACCCGTTTGGAAAAATGCTTTCGTGTCGCAAAATTGCCAAGTGTGTCGTGTGCTTTTGGCCTCGGGAAGCTGTACATTTGTATGGTGTTTATCAAAACATTACCAGCTATAGACGTCCAATTTGTGCTTCCTTTTGCACTTTCCCGGAGTCACCTAATGCTGCTGATACCCTTAATGTTGTTGAGTCACCCGAGTTACCTAATTGGATAAAGTTTTGTGAACATGAAGACCCTTCTGTTGTGGAATCGGATGATTTTGTTTTGCCCAAAATTGCTGAATGGGCTGACACCCAAAAGCTACATGTTGACCATAGCAAGTATGTCAAACACATGGTAGGTGAAATTGTGGATAGTGACGTCAATAGGTTGGCCGAAGTTATAAAGGGACAGTCTGAGTTGCCCAATGCTGTTGGCTATGCTCTGGCTGAGTGTGGGCAAATTGATTTATCTGAGAGCTTGGTGGAGAAGATTTTACAGAGATTTCGTAATGACTGGGTCCCTGCATTTGGGTTTTTTAAATGGGCCAAAGATCAAACAGGTTTTATGCCCACGGATAAGTGCTACAATATGATGGTTGATATATTGGGGATGTCAAGGAAATTTGAATTAATGTGGGAGTTGGTCGATGAGATGCACAAATTGGGAGGATTAGTTTCAATTGTCACAATGAGTAGGGTTATGAGAAGGCTTTCTAAAGCTGGAAAATATGATGATGCTGTTGAGACATTTAAGAAATTTGAGCACTATGGCATGATCAAAGACACTACAGCATTGCACATAATAATGGATACCTTGGTGAAAGAAAAGAATGTTGAGCGTGCTCAGGAAGTATTTTTGGAGTTTAAGGATGAAATAGCTCTGAATTGTCGCACTTTTAATATCTTGATCCATGGTTGGTGCAAGGCTAGGAAACATAATGAAGCAAGAAAAATAATGGAGGTTATGGAGAAGCATGGCTGTCTCCCTGATGTGGCATCATATACTTGTTTTGTTGAGTCATATTGCCAAGAGAAAGATTTTCGTAAAGTTGATGAAATTTTAAATGAGATGCAGCAAAAAGGTTGCCCCCCTAATGTAGTGACTTATACTATTTTTATGCTTGCTTTGGGGAAAGCTAAAGAGATAAACGAATCCTTGGAAATTTATCAAAAAATGATGCAAAATGGTTGTGTCCCTGACTCAAGCTTCTATAGTGCCTTGATTTTCATCCTGAGCAATTCTGGAAGGTTTAAAGATGCATGTGATCTCTTCAATGATATGCCAAAGCAAAATGTTGCCCCTGATGTCTTGACATACAATACCATGATATCTTCTGCTTGTGCTCATTCAAAAGAAGAATATGCTTTTGAGTTACTCAAAGAAATGGAGGAGAAGTCTTGTAGACCTAATCTTCAGACTTTTATACCATTGCTGAAAATGTGCTGTGTGCAGAAGAGAATGAAGGTTCTCAAGTACTTGCTAGATTACATGTTTTTGAAAAATATTAGTGTTGATTTCTCAACATATTGCCTTCTTGTGGATCGGCTATGTAAGAGTGGGAAACTGGAGCATGCCTGTTCCTTTGTTGAACTAATTATCTTGAAGGGAATGGTTCCTAAGGATAACACGTACCAGTTGCTGATGGAAAAACTTGAGCAGAAAGGCATGGTGAAAGCGAAGCAGCAGATTGAAAGTTTAATGTTGAAGGCAGAAGTATCACCCACATAATAGGACTTTTGGTTTCCGATGATGGTTGCAATAGTGAGTTTTGTGACTAGGGAAGAATTTGGTAGCGGAACTCATTCCAAGTTTCTGCCTTCTCCATTTTTTGCTTATTGTGACATGATTATATGTAACATATTGCTAGTTTTAGCTCTTCAAATGCCAAAGAAGCATTGCTGAAGAGAGATAAGACTCTAAGGTAGAATTGTTTTCCTCTCTAACAAGAATTTTTGTTTGCTGTAATGTTCTTGAGTTTCTTCTTAGTCTGATGAGTTCCAATGGAACTACTCAAGTTGTTTGTTTTTAGTTCTTCATTAGTGCTACCATGGCTCATTGTTTCAGTTTGTCATTTGTTGCATCGAGTTCTTATATTATCAATAACCTTGTCTAGTATTGGTTTATTAGAGAGACAGTGTACTAATGCTAGCTATTAACTTGTTAAAAAATTATATCAATGGTATTATAGCAAAAATAAAAAAGAAGGAAGTCTGGCCTAGTGGCCCGTTACATGAATCCTGATAGTTTTTTCTCAATTTTTCCTTGCCATCCCCTAATATCTTTTGTCTGTTTTCTGATCTACCCCCCCCCCCCCAATTCTGTTTTAGATATTCAATGGTTTGTGTTTTTAATAGGATATGGCTCTTCATAAAAAACCGAGAGGCCTTATTCCACCAAAACAATTGCGTCCACCTTCTCTGTTGCTCTGGCACCACTTCAATTGCCATTCCTCACTTTAATTTGGTGGTCAAATTTGACCACCAATCTGTCAACCATGAAAATCATGAGAATAAAAAATCTTATTACCATTGACAATTTGAGCAGACAAGTTTAGCTACATATGTTATTTTAGGAATCTTGATTCATTTAATTTTTTGGTGGTGGAAAGAGCTTTGGTGTAGTGGTAGTGGTTTTTTTGGAGGAGTGGATTAGTCGTGTTGGCTGTAAGATGAGTGATATTATATGTTGCCTCGTTATAGTACAGGTTTGGGATGGTATATGTTTTTGATCTTTCAGTGGATGATAAGACTGATGAAATAAGTTTGGGAATGATGATACTGATAATTAGGGAGAGCTGTTGGACATTTGGTTTATTGTACTTCATGTCATATTCTTGGAAGTGAGCAAATTTAAGTGCAGATGCAGCAACAATATTTGAATTCATGTGAAGAAATTGAGCCAGTTTGAGAGTGTGGTTTGGAGATAGTATAGGATTGATAAATTTCTTTTGAAAAGTTTGAGTGCAGGTGCAGTAACAATTTTGGATTCATTTGCAGGCATAATTGGATCAAATTCATGTCCAGAAGAATGAATTGATGGGTGGCTATGGAGAAAAGAGCAAATTTTTGCCCAATCAACTCTCTAATAATCAACCCCCTATATTCTAACATTGTCAATGAGTGATAAATAATCTCTGCAAACATTATTATAATGTTCTTATCATGTGTCTAGTGTGTCTGATTAAAGACTGCCTCTGTTGTTGGAACCAGATTGAACTAAGCAATACCCGTGTTCCAATTTGGAAATCTATCAATGGCGAAAAGGCCAGTTCCATGGGATGATCAGGTAGATCTTGTGTCATCAGATGATGAAGCAGCAGATATGGAGGCAGATGATGGCGCCTCTGACCAAAAGCCTAACATCGATGGTCTTAGTTACCAACCTGCCAATGAAAAACATTCTGAAGGTACATGATTACTTGTAAGCTTTTATATTTTGATGGATGAACAGTTCTTGGTTCCTCTCTAATGTTTGAATACTGCTTGATGGTGGGCCTTGATGCCCTTTATAAATTCTTGTATTATGTCTTTTTGGCAAATGATCCCTTGGTGATGATTTAGTTACATATAGTAGTAGTGGTGTATAAGTTCACTGTAAAGTTAAGTCAGAACAATACATAAATTTTAGGAAAATTTGTCAAAAAAAACCTTTTAAATGCACCATTTTGCGAAAAAAAAACCTTTTAAAAGCTTTTTCGTAAAAGAAAACCCGAAGTTAAATTTTTTTGCAAAAGAAAACTCAATTGTGAAATTTTTTTGTTGAAGACAACCTAATGCCTCTAATTCACTTAATTAAGCTCTAATTTCTTCTAATTATCCTCTAAGTCTCACTTAACCATTTATTAATTAATTTAACTTATAAATAAAAAAAAACCCCAAAAACCACCACCCCCACCACCAACCAGCCACTCCCTCCTTTTCCCCCTCCCATGGCAGCAGCCCCCTCCCCCGAACTGAGCCACCGCCTTGAACCCCCAACTCCCAGCGACCCACCTCGACGGCCAATAAAAACCACCACCCCCACCACCAACCAGCCACTCCCTCCTTTTCCCCCTCCCATGGCAGCAGCCCCCTCCCCTGAACCGAGCCACCGCCTTGAACCCCCAACTCCCGGTGACCCACCTCGACGGCCAATAACATCGAGCAATTAATGGGTGTTTCTGGTCAGGTGGCACGCTTCTTCTCCCTCTTCCTTTTCTCTCGTTGACTCACTCTCTCTCCCTCTTTCTCGCAGTCGCCGCCGCGTTGTCGTCCGCCACTCGATGTTGATGCTCTCATCGCTGTCTAAGGAGGGAAGGTGGATGGTCGGGGTTAGGGTTTAGGGAAGGGGGAGGGTTGCAGCGGGGGGTAAGGGGTAAAGGGAGAGAGGCCGGCTAGCGATTCAGGGCGGTGGCTCAGTTGGGGGGAGGGGGCTGCTGCCAAGGGAGGGGGGAGGGGGAGGAGACGGAGAGGGTGGCTGGCTGGTGGAGTGGTGGTAGGGATGATATGGTGGTTTTTATTTAATTTAATTATAAAATGGCTAAGTGAGAGTTATAGGATAATTACGAAAAAATTAGAGCTTAATTAAGTGAATTAGAGGCACCGGTTGTCTTTTGCAAAAAAATTTAACTTTGGGTTTTCTTTTACGAAAAACCTTTTAAAAGGTTTTTTTTCGCAAAATGGTGCATTTAAAAGGTTTTTTTTTGACAAATTTTCCTAAATTTTATATGCCAATTATTACTGTTGTCTTAGCTTTCATTGAAGCAGCTCTACCTCCCTTAGTCCCTTGCAATTTTTCTAGAGATTAATGGCTATCTACTGGCCTTTACAAAATGCTGCATGCCATCAGCAAAAGCACCATCAGTAGTGCCCTTACTGATTCATGTATCCGCATATAAAGATCACTGAAACCTGCCAGTCACTACCATGCTTTTAATAAATCTTGCCTAATTCTTAGTATAGTTTTTAATAACCCAACTCTTTTCTTGAACAATTGTGTTCTTTATCATCAACAAAATAGTCTCACCTCTTTCTCGTCAAAGTTGACTATTTCTCTTCAGTTCATTAGGTTCCTTGAACTTTGATCTTATGACTCTGAAGCCATTGAATATTTTTAACATGGGATGGTGAGGTCGTAAAGTAAATGAGGTTGGGAGGCAGAGCCCAAAACTGTAGTCAATTGCACTAAGACGGAAAGTGATAGAAGTTAGATTAGGAACATTATTTCTTGCTTCCCAAAGATCTGAAGTTGATTTCGAGATTTTTTAGAGAATTTAGGCTATGTTTTGGCCCAATGAACATCTTAAGAGGAAGAGAAAGGCAATTGAATAACTGTTCTGTCATAGGGGGCTGGAAAATTGATATCAATGCACAGAGGTAGAACATACTTGGTGGAAAAGTGGAGGTCTTTTTTGCGGCAAGAGTTTCTGATTCTGAATGAGAGGGAACTGGTGAGAAAGAGACGTGATTTTTATTCAAGAGTGAAATAATTATTACTAGATGTATGTTTTGCTAGTTTTTCTGCATCTGAGTTTTTGAGAGAGTATTGTAATCAAACTTATTTATTGAAAGTGTCTGAAGTCTTTAATTCTTATCTCTCCCAGCACAGCCTTTTAGATATTTCTCTACACACATTTAACATCTGATACTACTGTGTGTGGTATGATCTGTTGTATATTTATGAATGCAGCTGCTGATGTCTATATTGTGCTTCACATTGTGCAGGTGCCATGGTGAGAAGGGCAAAAATATACCAGGAGTACATGAAAAAGGTCCCCATTCCATGCCAACGCGGATCAGTCATACCGTGTAATTCATGGATGGGATTAGCCAAATCAATCAAGGAGCTATATGGGCAGCCACTGCACTACCTCACAAACACTCTCCTAAAACAGTGGGATCAAGCAAGATTTGAAACCGGTGATGAGTACCAGCCATTGGACACCGTTATTCATCCTCTTAAAGCGGAAGCAACCATCTGGTTTGTGGAGGAAGTTCATCGCTGCACAGCTTCATACCATCAACTGTCAAAACTCTGGCTGGGTGATCCAATGCACCATGCTTATGTAGATGCTATCTTCCCAAAGATATGACATTTGGTTGGTTCTAACTTGTCGGTAATGCTGTGCTTGCACTTGGTGTATTAAGTATATTTGTCTTGTACATGAATGTGAATTCTCTGTACTGACTTTGGTGAAGAAGTGCATGCTGCTGCAGGACTTGCAAAATTAAGTTTTGGTTCTGAAGTAACCTGTATGTTCTTGTTACTTCCCCTACTTTCAGCGCATATCTTGTTACCCATCTTATTTGGATAATCTCCCTCCAACACGATAGTGTATTTAGCTAGTATCGTGACAATTAAATCTGGATGAAAGTAATGCGAGTATTACTATAGTTGATGAAATGTTGGATGAGTTTGCCACGCCACAGTAAACCTCAAAGGAAGGCATAAAAACATACTACCTCTGTTTCTTTTTTATTTACAACAAAGGGGTATTTTATGTGAGACATAAAAAATTCATTTGTTGCAAATAAAAAGAAACAATAAATCCGATCGAGACCCGTAACTTTGGGTGCATGGGTGCAGCATGTTCAATAAAGCGCCCCCTAAATAAATGTACAAAAGTTTGGCTTTGGCATGTTGAATGCTGTATAGACAGGCTAGTTCATGCATCTGTAGGCAAGAGTAGATTTTGTTTATATATTAATATATTTTATTTTCTTGAATTCAAAAATAAAATCTGTAAAGCATAAACAAGTGAAAGTTGACCCGTATAAACGACTTTATTACTTGTATATAGGAATGATAGTGGCAAGCATAAGAGCAATTGAGCAGGATAAAAACAACATAACATCGTAAAACAAGGTATGAAACATAAATTATGGACGTTTAAGATTCTCTTTGGATGCCAATAGTCTCTGTAGAAGCGATATTGAAATTTAATGGATTTATAGGTGCAGTAATCTCCCAAAAATAATAGTTGTATGTAGCAAGTCTTTTCAAAATTAATATGAATAATATATCACAAACGATATACTTTTCTGATAATCTAACTAATACAATACTCTGTAGTAGAGAAATGGAGTAATTAAGAAAATTGATGACCAAGTGATTAGCAACTACTTTGTAATTGCCTTGCTTTTAGAATATTTGATATCCATATTGGCCATTGAAATCATAAACGACTGAAGACTTAACCTCAAATAACACGTAAAATTAGAAGTGATGATGCAAAATGATATCGTATGCCCTAACAAGTCTATTTACCTATATCAAAGTGGAATTTTTTTAGAGAGAAATTTCCCTCCTAGACTCTATTCTATCTTTTACATAATCATCAATTTGTCAAAGAAATTCATTATTTATTTATTGTTGTAATTAAATATTGATTATTGTGTTACATTTATCCAAAAACTTCTACTTCCTCCGTTTCTTTCAAATGCAACACACCTTTTTTTCACGCTTTTTTAGGAGGTGATTAGAGTAGGTAAACAGACAAATTAATCAAAATAATTTATACACATATTAGCTAACCCTTCTCTAATCGTGGTGTTAAAATTATTTTGATAGCTCACTTACCTATTCGAATCACCTCCTAAAAAAACGTGTCAAAAAGATGTGTTGTATTTTAAAAAACAGAGGAAATATATTTTAAAAACCGAGCATGAATCGAGAATCATCTAGTCGACTAATAGATTACTCTTATCACACAACTGGCCGAAGACAATCCTTTCCTTTGGTATAATATAAAGTGATTCACACAAACACACTTCCTACTTAATAGGCATATGCTTCTGCTGATTCCCCCAAAACTTGACACTCACTCCCCCCCACAGAAGTTACAAACTTCCCAAAGAAATTGAAAATAAAATTAACATGGTAATTCAATTCTTGTCTTTTACACCCCATTATTGAATAATTCTGAGTGTTGCTGAATTCTTCTGACTGACAACTGATTAATTGAGAAGCACATTTAGGAGAAAGAATGTCGTCAATGGCGACGGTTTTCTCTCACTACCCTTCTCTTAGCCCTCCTTTAGCAATTTCCCATGCCTGTAAACCACGTTTTCTGAAGCTTTCAAGCTGCTTCAATGGAGTTCATGGTGCTTTTCCTCACAAAAGGGTGCTTCTTTCTGCTACCCACTTCTCCAAATATTTATGTTTTCGGTATATATCTTCCTTATTTTCTCTATTTCTTGCCTTTTGTGTTATAATCTTTGTTGGGTAATTGTTATATATCATAGATATTGTTTTTGTGATAGTTTATTGAGCTCAAATTGTTGGCATGGTTATTTTTGAGAAAAATTGCTAGCCTTAGATTTGTGAAATAATGTTATTGATTGGCAGTTGATATTGGTGAGTGTTGTTGATAGCTAGGTGTCAATGGTCTTTTGTTTTTTGGTGTATAGGGTGTCATAAAGGGCATTAATATAGACAGGATTTGATTACGAATCTTGGGTAATGGTACTACGGTACTACCCCTAAGTCTCTAATTAGATAAGCTAATTGGCATCCACACAAATGTTCTTTTGTTGCTAATTATGAATGTGAGGTTAATTTTGCACAATGATGTGGATATGTGCCCAAGGCACAAGGTTCCATACATGATCATGTATCGAGTCAAAGCCCACTTGCTTATTGTTGTGAACCGAATGCCTCTATCCTTAACCAATTGGCATTGAATAGCATGGCTCACTTTGGGGCATTAGCTCACTTATTAACAATTTAATTGTCTTAATATATTTTGCAAATTGAATAAATCTGACTTGACATTGGAACTTGTCATTTGTATTGTTGGTTGAAGTATGCCCTGGTGTGAGGTCCTCTAAGTGATTTGTGGAAGGATAAGAGTTATGAGTATTTCTTTGTGGTGGAGAAGCATTGACCAAGTTGGCATTATTTTGAGAGGATAGTAAGGAGGGCCTCCGCTGGACTGAGCTATCTTAGGCCAGCTCTTTATTTTTTTTCTTTGGGGTGGGGGGAGGGGTGGGAGAAGGTGTGTTTTGTAGAGAGCTTTTATTTATTATTTGGTTTCCTCATCTTTTGCATGATATATGGAATATGTGTTCAGTGTTTTGTCTTATCATTTTCTCAAAATATCAAATTCATACATTATGTTGTCTTGCTCGACACCAACAGTGTGAGAAGTTTTCAGCCAGAAGATGCAGGGGTTGATGATGCTGCAAACACGGGCAATTCCTTGAATAGAGGTGTAAAGTTGAATGAGGAGTTGTTCAAGGGCCAGCAAGATAGTGGGAAAGGCAGTTCATTTTTGGCAAAATTGGCAATTGGCCTTGGAGTGGTTGCAACTGTCACCTTCTTGTCTATTGGTTTCAAGCAGCAAAATTTGGGAACTTCCCTTGGAATTGAAATCCAACGCCTGTCTGATATTTCATCGTCTTCAAGCTTGGCTGCATCATCTGTTGGCTTCTCTTTTAAAGCATTTGGTTACAGAGTTTTACTTCCACAGTATGCTCCAGGGTATGTGTCAAATCAATCATTGAACCTTACATTAACTGTTAAGTGAAGCCTTTGACTTGTCTGTTTGTTCAAAAGCGAAAGGATGGTGTAATATATTGTTTTAATGGCATCACTCATTCACTCTATAGTTTGTTTGGTTTGTGAAAGACTGAAAGTATTCACCATTTAAGGATAGAGCTTATATAGAACCAAGAGTAAAATTGTATGAGTATGTCATTGCATCATGTTGTTGTAAACACTTATTTTCAATGCTATTTTGCTTTTTCCTCTTTGGACATTACATCATGTTTTTTCAATTTGGACCTATTGCTTTCTTCAATGTAGTGTAAAAACTAAAATCTATAGAAAAACAATAACAGGTGGATCTACTTCTTGTTGCTCATGGCTGCTGGATGTGGACTTTTCATCAGTGAAGAGGCTTTAAATATATGGGTCTGTCCTTTCTGCTGGTACTTCTGTTTCACAAACTCCAATGTTTGTTTTGTGTTTCATAGCTATTTCATGTTTTCATTGGTTGACTGAATGTGTAAGATATAGGTTGGTATAACATTGGCACGGAAATTATGTTTGGATGGTACATGGCAATCCTTTGCTGCATCATTCTCCAGTAATGCGCCATATATAATCTCTACAGTTTTATGGGTATACTGGTTAGTGGTTTTTTATTTATTTATTTATTTTTATTTAATGCTGTTTATGTATTAACAGATTTCCCAGGGGAAAAAAATGTTCTCCTTCCATGACTTTTTCTGCTCTTAGATAAACTCACGAAACTTTCTTTTCTTTAGGGGAGTTTGCATCAGTGATATGATACCATTTTACGTTGGGAAGCTATTTAAGCAATCTGGAGCTTCTGATGATTTGTGTTCAAAGGTTTGCTCTTCATCCATAATTCAAATGTAGAGGACTTTTATTCCAAAATCTATGCAACTGGATTGAGCCCTAAAGCCTAAACTTTCCTAGGTCTCCTCTCCTCTTCTCTTTCCTTGCATTTTTTTTCCTGTATTTGAATATTCTTTCAATAAATGCAGTTAGGGGTTAGCAAAGAGAAGGCGATGAACATTACACAAGCTGTTCAAAGATATGGAAATCTTAGTGGTTTCGGTAAATATTCTGAACTTGCTAGTCATTTTCTCCAACTTATTTTGTGGTCTGTAATATCATGTCCTATGGTTTAGAGTAGGCCATTATCATGTATAAATGCCAATAAGGGGATATAGTCACAGGTTTGATCTTGCTTGATGTACTGGCATAGATGAGGGTAGTTTGAGTTTTCTGTTTTATAAAAAAGTGTTCTTGCTCCTCTTATTTCCTTGGGACCTTTGACTGCCCTGTTATATGATCTTTGTAACGTGGGATAACGCAGAGAGATTGTCTTTCTACAAGTATTATTTAGGCATTGACTAGCTAATCCTATATTCTACGGTTTTGAATTTATATTGTTGATTATTGTAAGATCATTATACAGCTTGCTTTAGCTATATACTTCCTCCGTTCTTTTTTTATTGCATCATAGGGGTTTTGAAGGCAAAATTTGGTAGTGGGAAAATGTAAGAGGGAGAAACGTAAAAATACAAAATTGTCCATGTAATGTAAAGATAAAATAAAAAGTAAGTGTGAAAAAGTAAGGGTATGTTGGGTATTTACAGTATGAACATAGATATTTTTCGTCCTAAAATGGAAGTGATGCAGTATTTGTGAAACTTCCCAAAAAGGCAAGTGATGCGATATTAAAAGAACGGAGGAAGTATAAGAAATTGGGTGCAAGAATTCCTTTAATGCTCTATGAATGCTAATGGTTTGGGTAAAAGAGCCTCTTTACAATTTTGCAGGCAAGGTTGTGTCATCTAACCTGCCTTTAAGATTTGACGAGTCCTTGTAGCTATAGTATGGTAATATACTTATATATATGAATGGGAAGTAGAACTAAAAAAAAAAGAAAAAAAAAAAAACCTTTAGTACATCTACTTCGATGCATGCCGCTTTTCTTTGGTAGTTGTTCAAATGACCCTAACAAAAGCTTTATTGTTGTTTAAGAATTAATTTAGTTTTCTGGAATGCAATCTTTCTCATTTATCTATTATAATTATTTGCTAGTCCTGTTTCCCTTAATTAAATATGCAGCTTGTCTAGCATTTGGAATGATTTACTGACTGTTTATGTATTACATTTTCCCTAATAAACAGTTGAACGATTCTCTCTTGGAGTCAGAAATCCAACAGCATTCCTTGCAGGAGCCATGGTTAGAGTTCATAACTCCTTCAGAGACCCTTTGTATTTATTTACTGGTGACCAAAATGTAGCTGCTAACTGTCACTTCCTCTTGAAGTTTGAGTTTAATACTTTAGTATTGCTTGCAATCTTCCACAAGGATGAATTTTCTTTCTTAGATGTGCAATTGAATTATGTTGAATTCAACACTGTTTCACAGAACAGTGACATGCCCCCATCTGCAACCCCAATCCCAACCCAATCAATCAATCAATCAATCAAAGCCTTACTCCCATAAGTGGGGTCGGCTACATGAACCAAATCTGATTATTCCGTGTAGTCATCCACAAATCCATATGCTTCATGGCATGAGCCAAACCCCAATCCCAACCCAGACACACAAAATAAAAGAACAGAACTATGTTACCGTAACCCAAGGCTTTATTGCAGTTTCTAGTTTCTATTAGTCACCTGTACTTTATCTCCTTTTGGGGGCTTTTGGCCACTGTTTTCAATAGTTTATGGATTTATGTTTTTGTCATTGTTGCTGCTGCTGTTGCTCATCCCGCAATATTAACCTAATATTGTCAGCAACTTGCTGGGCTTAACCACGCTTATGTTTATGGTTTTCATGTAATGCAGGGTATTTCTCCCGAGTGTTTCTTTGTTGGTGTTTTGCTGTGGTGGTTTGATCACCCTACCTGTTCAGGTTAGCACAGCTGTTGAATGTTCCTCTCCACTTGTTATTTGCTGCCTACTAAACCATGAATGTCTGTGCATGAAATATATAAACAGACTTTCCATGGAAGTTATTTGTCCATTATACAACGACTATCCCTTGCTGATTGAGCTTTAGAAACAGTTCACACCAAGTGAATTTGTTTTTGTCTTGCAAAATCTGAGAACATTTACAAACTATTGGGTAGGGATTGATATATGGTGATAATGCTAATGATATTTCATGTAATATTTATAAATAAGGAAAATTCCATGCCAATACCCAAAGTAATGCAGCTCTTTATCCAATGTTCCCCTAGTATCCTTTTTTCCTTAAAATTTTCCACTACCATTTTAGAGGCAATTTTAAACGGTAAACTGGTAATGGAAAATTTTGAAGTAAAACACATACAAGTGAAATTTTTCTTAGCATAATTAATTTTCCTGCATAATGGGCCATTAGTGAATAAAATGGCTTTCTGACTGAATTGAGAAGCTAATACTTTGATCTATTTCTGTGCTGTAGTTGGCTATCGGGTTCCTATTAAGAGAACGTCCTCTTTTTGCCTTAGCTACTGTTGCTTCTGTGGTGGTAAGTTATGCCCAAAACCTCTAAATTTTCTTAGACACTTTAATCTTATTCCTCTTCCTCTATAATTTTTACTTTTATTTTCTTTACTGTTTTCTTTTGAATAATGCAGGCTATCTGGACTATATTTCCATATGCTGTTGCTGCTTCAACGGCATTGTTTTTTCTATTTGCGGCAGAGATACTCTTCTTCATAGGCCATTTAGAATTGAAGTATCAACTGCTTTTCGTGGGCATGAAAAACCCGAGCCCATACAATCTTCCCTGGCATTTCCGGACTACAGAATAGCAGAATGATGCATCTTACATACAAGTAGGGTAGATTGGAGAGCAGATACTGGTTGATGGTAATTCCAATCATTTGCTTACAATTAATCTCTTAATTATTTTATTCTATCCCTCAAATATATATTGACTGCTGTAAATGGTGGTATATATATAGCTAGCCTGACTAACACAGAAAATTCGAATACAATTATATTAAAGTGATATAGTTAAAATCCTTTACTGTAAATCCATGTATGGGTGGCTAGATAGAAGTATGAGATTATAAATTTCAGAGATCATGAGATCTGTAAACTTTCTATACTTCTCATTTTATGTGAAGAGTGTGTAATTCATTTCTTTTCAATTATAACAATCGGTTATGAAGTGAGATTGAGTCAATTAATAACATGAAAACAATTTCTCCTTCCTCAAGATTTAAAAAAACAACACACACACACACTTAAGCTTTAAGCATAGCTTAAAGTCTTCAAAAATGGTGTTAAGTAGTGGAAGTTGGCTGTTGGATATAGAAAGGTAGAATGAAGTAGCAAGTGTCATCAATGTTCATACTAAAACCAAGTATCTTCGTTCTTGACAGTTTGTCGGAAAAATAATCAAAATCGTGTATTTTATTTTTTACTATACGTAAACGTATCTCTTCTTGTATCCTAATAAGGTATACTTCTTAAGCTTTTTTTACAAGATGTACTATCTTACAATATCCTTAAGCCGGACATAATTATGTATCTGTTCAACCCATTGCCATAAATTATTAAATTTAGCTATAAAAAAATAATTCAAAACTGATGTAATATGCATGATGTATATTGTTGCATCATAAACTCAAGCTCTTAATCAGCTTGTCCATTTGAAGCGAGATGTGCAAGCTGAAGGCTGTAGGCTTCTTTAAGCTCCTGTAGTACCTCACCCATAGTAGGCCTGATCGACGCATCTCTTTCAACACACCTAGAAGCAATAGCAGCTGCCTTCCTCATACTCTCCATGTCATAGTCTCGCACCAGATTATCATCCACTACCTCAAACATTCCTGCTTGCAAAAATGGTTTGGCCTGTACATAACAACCGTTCAAGGTGCATTAGATTCAGTCATTAGGCAGAGGGCTCAAGTTAGGGGTCGAAAGTGTTGAATCTTAATTTGTTCACTTTTGCTGAATCCCTGGAGTTGCATTTTTCTGTATAAATGTCCTTCAACTACTTTGATTATATGCGCTAATCGCTAAATCATACTGAAATAATAATTAACTTGACAGAAGAAATTGAGAATAATCAGGCTAGCATTCAACATTTTTGTGTGCCTTGACTAGGTCCATAAGGTTTCACCCTTTGCTATTCAAACTCTTCAAACCACCTCAAATACTTGTCTTGGATCCTCGATAGTTCCATTAACTTTGTTCTGGTTTTAGGCTAAGTTTTGGGTCGGGTGCTGATGGAAGTGACAGACAATTAACTAGAAGCTCAGGAAGGATATGAAGTACAAAGCAAGCATTTAGATGTCTAGTATAAGGAGCAACAAAATTTCTAACTAGAAAAGATACAGTAGTTAGAGTGTACCCATAAAACCAAGTTGAAGGAGTCCGGATTTCCGGATCCACGGGTAAATGGTTCCCGACCGCAAATGAGCTCCAAAAGAACGACTCCGAAACTATAGATATCACTTTTTTCAGTTAACTGTAAGGTAGAATAGTATCTGTATGAAGAAAACAAGATCAAATTAGTGAATACCTATTTAAAATCGATAACTAATATTATGAAAGAACTAGTTCAAAACTCACTCAGGATCAAGATATCCAGTAGTTCCCTTTACAGTGGTAGTTACATGGGTTGCTTCTGCTTCTGATAACTGCTTAGACAGGCCAAAATCAGCAACTTTAGCATTCATCTGTGCATCGAGAAGTATGTTACTGCACTTGATATCCCTGTGTATTATTCTAGGTTCGCTCCCATTGTGCAGATAGTGCAAACCTACAAATATTATGGTCAGGGAACTGGTGTAACTTTTTCAAATTAAAAATAAAAATGTATTATTCCATCTTCCAAAATGACAGCGGAAACTATGATATACCTTTAGCAGCATCAATGCCAATTTTAAGTCTCCGAACCCAATTCAGGGTGAATTTCTTACTGTTTGAACCTGATCATGGCCAAGTGAAAGAGTTGGTAATTCAAAGACCAATGAAAAAAACAAATTTTGCATACCCTTAATAAGCTTTTTGATGTTGCTGCCATACCATATAGGCTGTCAGCTAATGATCCACCGGGCAAATACTCATAAACCAGTATCTGCTGCTTTGACTCGTGACAGAACCCTTCCAAAGATACCAAGTTCTGATGTCTAATTTGTGATAGTAGATGAACCTAAAAATAGATACAAACCTCATTTATAAGCAACTCCACTGTTAGTAGTTAGAATATTGTATATGCTGCAAGTGTGAACGTAATAATTCTGACTGTTCGTTAGAAATTGAACCTCGTTAACGAAGGAATCAGCCCCAAGTTGAGTCTTATCAGATCGAACTTTCACTGCTACCATCTTTCCATCAGGAAGCTTCCCAAGGTAAACAGATCCAAAACTCCCTTGCCCAATTACATCCTTAAAGTTATTTGTTGCTTTTTTAATTTCTTTGTAAGAAAAGACTCTAGCTGCATTCCAATTTCTGATTTCAGCTTCTTCCTCTGAGCATTACATGTAGAATATCCATGTTAGGGTGAAGGCATATTCATAATAGAATTAGAACTGAAGTACTGAAATAGGAGCTCAGAATCAAGTTTTGCTTACTTGATATGTTATTCAACATTGGCGTTTTCTTTCTCACATATAAGAACACCGACAAACCAATCAAAAATAACCACACATATGCTTCCAATAACTGCACCAAGTATGATGGCTATATGTGCATGGCCTCTGTGCTTTCTTTCAGGAATTACAGTAAATTGTGGTGCCTCGATTGGAGCTTCCCCTGAAACTGTTACATCCTGATGTAGAGAAAGACAGGCACAAATTTCCTGATATCCTGAACCACAATAACAATCAAGGTTAATGGTTTGTTTTCAACCAGCTGACGAACTAGAGATTTAAGGCATCGTTAAACCCTACCTGAGAATCAAATTCTCTTTCTTCAAAGAGTGTGGAAGAGGCCCTCTTAATTTATTGTTTTCCAGGTTCCTGAAAGATGGCTTCATTCTGTTTAGTATACACACAAAGATGAAATTCTAGGGGAATTATTACGACAATGTATGCAAGATATAATCTCTTACAGTAGACGGAGTTTCTTTAAAGCTCCTAGCTTGTCAGGAATGGTTCCCTGTAAGCTGTTGTTTTTCAAGTCCCTACAGAAAGAAACCAATCTACAAGTTTTAGATGAGTACAGTTACTGAGGCGGTAAGTTTCTATAGTTTAGGACTAACGTATGACTCACAGAAGTTGAAGATTCACCAGGCTTTCCAGGTCTGTCCCAAAGGAAGTGAGATCGTTGAAACTCAGATTCCTGCAAGTAGAACTTATTCCCATAAGATATCTATATTCCATACCAGAAAGTAAGAAGTTCCATTAAAACCACATGATCTTACAGTTGCTCGATGTGTAGCAGACCCTCCAAGTTTTGTATCTTTCCTGCTAGTGATGTATTATGTAAGTCCCTGGAACATATAGCAAAAAAATTTACCATAAGAAATAAAGCTAAAATGCGTTATGTTTGTATCTTGGGTTTAAAGATCTTACAACGCTCTAAGATCAAGCAGGTCACCAAAGGCAGGGCTGATTGACCTCAAATTTATACCAGAAAGTTCTCTGCACAAAATGCCGACTGTTAGCCAGAGTTAGCACAGAGAATTTACATTTTAAGCTTCAATCTGTGACTTCACATACATAGATTTGACAAGATTTCCGTCACAAGTTATATGATTCCATGGTTTTGGAAAGCACGGATCTTCCTCCCATCCCAAATCTAGACCTGTGTATTGCTGAATAACCTCAAGAGCTGAAACTGCAAAATCATCCAAACAAACAAAATAATTCAGAGTTTTTAAAAATCATCCTAAATGAAGTAAGAGAATAGCAGCATTACCTGTGGTTGAAGAAGTTTCTGGAGGTATATCGACAATCTCAAACACCTCAATAGCATTAACTAGAGGGTAAAAGCTGATATTTTGGAAGGTAATGTTCAGTCCTCTAACTTGTTTCATAGTGAAATAGTGTACACTGGAGTTTCTGCTAATCACAGTGTAATTCAATTGAATAGTTTCTCCATTAGCCAATATGTTAAACCTGGAGTAAACTGGTATAATCCCTGCAAAGTAGAGTACTATATAGTAGTTTCCAAGCTCATCAAGTGGCAGATTATAAGTTAAGAAGTTTCTTTTCTCCAGCAGTCTGGCGGTTTGCAAAACAGCCAAAGGCGGCACCTCACTTATTGAGGGGGCATTGAGGCCAACTTTGGTATAAAGAGGAATTGATAGATGAGAGGGGGAAAAATCTACATCAGCATCCCATACACGATCATATCGATCCAAGGGGTACCTGTTAGTTTTAGAAATCGATAAATAAGAGATACAGAGTATAAGGCTACAAAGAAATACTTAAGAAAGAAAAATGTTTACCTAATAGACCCATTGGTATAACCACAGTTTATCCGATAACACTTCCTTAGAAAGTTCTTTCGAGGACCAACCAAACCGCTATTGTAAGCTCCTTGAGGAAGTGGCCGAAGTTCAAGTGAAGATATCACAGGGTTTCCACCATTTGGTATGTGATACAAACAGAATGGTACATCATCCTTGGTAACCGGCCATATAAATTCTTCGGTCCATGGATCAGCCTTCGAGAGGTTTATTGCAGCAGTCATAGCTCTACCTAGGGAAAGATTGAATGCTGGAGCTCTCTTAAGCTTGTCATAATTCTGATACACAAATTTAGCTCTAACAAGAATTGAAGATGATATATTCTGCACAGGAAGCTTATAACAATTTCGCGCTCTTGCATCAGGGAAATATCGGACTGAAGTATTCATTGAAGATGTATTGTCAACATAATTTGTAGTAAGTGATCGACCCACATTGATATATTCATCATCAGAGATCCATGTTATGTTTTGTGAATCAACATAAGTTGTATTTCCTCCCATGATAAGCTCAGAAAACCTGAAACCAATACATCAGTAGACAGCTTACACAACTTTGGCTATGACTCTCATTTTAATGTCCACGAGTACATTTTATTCACCTGAATTTTACTTACCAGAACTTATTTTGATTGTGAATTAAACTTGGGTAACCCATGTTTTCCCGAACTAAACTTTTATCAACTTATCTTATTTAATCTTGTTAACCCTTATTTGAATTTATTTTTTTAAAATAAGCGAAAATAAAGTGAATGAAACAGTCATGAGAGGAGAGATTACCTTGTTGATCACAGAAAATGACATCCAAAATGCCATTGAAGATAAACAAAACAATGCACAGCTCCAACCGCAGCCCCATGATCATCCAACCGGCCGCGTTCTTAGAGATTGAGACTACAGAGCTCAGCAGAATTCATTCAAGGATAAAGAACATCAGTTTAAGGAATAATTATTTAGATAATTGTGTGAAGAAATTGAAAGATATGGTGGTGGTAGTTGTAGTGGAGTGAAGAAATGACAATAGTTGTGATGATGAGAGTAAAAAGGGTTGCTTGTTAGTGGGGTTGGCGCCATGCATTGATAGAAGCTTAAATATGAGAAAAAAATGAATGCTAAAAAAAAAAAAGGAGTTTTAATTATCAAGAGTTTGATTGTTGCAGACGTATATAGATTATGGCATCATTAAATTATTTATATGATATGAAGCCAATACAATAATATAGGTATATATATATTTTGTTGGCTTTGCTTCTAATGCATAGTTTATCATTGTAGAAAGTTATCATTTTTGTGTATTTTAAAAAGAACATGAAGTGTTGAATGAATGAATTATTGAATGTTTGAAATCCTTTTACAAATTCCAGATCAGTGTATTTGTTACACTTTTTTTTGGTGCACAAAAATTTGTTATACTCTTTAAGCCAGGTTTTAATTCGTCGCTTGTTTTGGTCTGAATTTTCTAGAGTTGGTCTAGTATCATATGAATTTTTCTGGTATAGTCTAATCTGCTCGTTTAATTTTATTAAAATTTACATTAGTTACAAGCCAATGTATTATACAATTATTATCAAGTAAGATCTTGTTAGATTAATAGATTTTCTTAATGTGATGCGCGCACTCGACTTGACAATGTCCGAACTCAAAAATTAGTGGGTAAAGGTTGAGGGTATGGACCCAGAGAAATGGGTTGATAGATGCAAGCAACTTGTATAGTTAATTGGATTGGGCTGGGTTGATGTTTTCAACATAAGCCCAACTTGAGCCTGTTTTCTGAAAGTGGGTCTAGGATAGAAATTATTTTCAGGGAGTTGATGGTTTCATGAACCAGATTGGTTAAAACAAGTTTCATTTTAAAAGAGTGGGGTAATTGAGTCACAAGAAAGTGGTTAACAAACGGATAAACTA
Source organism: Chenopodium quinoa (assembly GCF_001683475.1). Classification (NCBI taxonomy): domain Eukaryota; kingdom Viridiplantae; phylum Streptophyta; class Magnoliopsida; order Caryophyllales; family Amaranthaceae; genus Chenopodium; species Chenopodium quinoa. The sequence continues at coordinate 20,659 of NW_018743920.1, read as the reverse complement.
TTTTAAGTATCGATATAAGGAAAATTAATACAATGCGGATACAACATATGATAACGATATTGAATTAAAATTACACTCGATCATGCATTTAAAGTCAAAACTTCAAATGCATAACATACATTACATTGCAGCAAAAGATTTCATGCTAGTTGCACCAAAATGACAACGAAATTAAAACCTCAATACTATTGCAACAACAACAACAAAATCAAAGTCTTATTCTCGAAATAAAAAGACATAATTAAACTAAGTAAGGATGATGATTTTGATTAAATTGTCTTTAATCAAACAAAGATTTGTTTTCCATTTACGCCGAGGCTGAGCAGACGGAAGAGCAAACACATCTTTTAGTAGGAAGAGCAGTGTTAACGGTTGTATCAGGTGCACATATTTTTTGATCTCTAGGGTGTCCTTGTAAGATCTCAATGACTGTAGGACTCCTACAAATACCCTTAACAATCGCGGTCGTGAATTCTTGTATACAAGTGCCAGTGAACGCATCAGTGTTGTCCTCTCCCAAGCAGGCGGTGTTACAAGCTGCTTTGCTTTTGCAATCAGCGGTTAGCATGGTGCTGTTCTTGTGGCAGATGCGCGGTTCTAAGGAATTAGCATAGATAATCAGTGTTAATTACAACGAATATTAGCCTACTTGATCACTTGAAAGTAATTTACTGTTTACATTGAAACGAATCTAACAAGTTATCACATGATAATATTTTTGCACAGGCATAAAGTATAATCAACAAATGAATCTAATTATTAACAAGATCTAATGGTGAAAACTAAAGGAAATCCCTCCTAGAATGAGATTGGTGAGATTCGACCCTTGGTTTCAGGCCTGAAAGTCGGAGAATTAGTCAACTACTCTAGCCTCCTATCTCAAAACTTAAATTCGTATAAATTATTAAACAACTTGCATGCATGCAAACTTAGCTTTTTCATTTTTAAAATGTTCAGTGAAATTCTACTTATCTGAATACTCCGTATATATATATATATTTTTATTTAATTCTATTATTTATTGGTAAACTCATTATTATCCTTGAATATATTATACCCACGCTTTCTTTCCTCTTTCTTAGCCCTTTAAAGATTACTCCAGCCCATTTCTTTTACATTATTAAAAGTTATATTGATGAGTAATTAGTTATATTTGTTTTTCAACAAGTAGATTAAATGAATCGGAGAGCTATAATGAACTAATGGGATCCTTACTAACAAATGTATAAGTGGAGCCATCTTTAAAGGTCCGCCTAAAAGAAAACTGTGGTATAGTAACATTGAAAGGACGAAAGGAGTATATCGTAAATAAATTAAATTAAAGCACGTGATATTTAACAATTACACTATATATATTTCCCGTCAATCTTGCCAAAAGCTATATGTCTACATACATATTCTAAGAAACAAATGTAATAGTGTATATATACACATACGAGTAATAAAAATTCTACCATAGTCGTCTGCTACAATATATTATTAGTGAGGTAACAATCTTAGTAGAAACATAACGTACCTACTTGAGGCTGCTGAGCCTCAGCAACAGCATTTAGTATAAGAAAGATAGCACAAAATATAGCAAGATAACTGTTGCCCCCCATGATCTTAATTAGAATACGTAGTAATTATAAATCTTGTTGCTGATCAACTACTTAGGTAATTAATTAATTGTTTGTGAATATTTTCTCGCTCTTTGAGACGTACTCTCTCTATTTATAATCAAATTCGCCGTTTGTGTAACGTACATAATACTTCTATCAATGATACCTGGCATGATCATGAATGAAGAGTTTCTAATAGTGTCTTCATTTGTTCAGATCAAGCTGTATATGCCCGTCCACGTTGAATTTATTTACGGTTTGGTATGGATTATATCACAAGTTGAACCTAATAGGACCGCGAATATCCCTAAATGGGATGGAAGGAGTTAATGTAATACAAGCTAGGAAATACAATAATTTCAATAACATACTTCACATAACATTAGATAGATAAGTGAAAGAAAGAACGATTTTGTCCACGGACAACTGGATAATCCAGCTATCAGCCGGCCCCATCATTGTGAAATTAGGGCTTTTTGACATTGATGTAACATACATACCTTAGTATTGATAAGTTCAAATAAGATAAGTTAAAGAATACATAAGTTCTAATTGAAGTTAATAAGGGTTACCCAAAATTTACCTACAAATAAAATTATAAGTTTTGATAAGATCTAATAATTCTGATAAGTTTACATAATGTTAGGAAAAATGGGTGTAATTGTGTTTGATTAATGCGGAACAAGTCAATAAAAAATACGAACGAGAAATGCAATAAAGAAGATAGACAAAGAACACAAGGATTTACGTGGTTCGGTCAAATAAGACCTACATCCACGGGTGGGGGACTTGAGAGCTTCTTCACTATAATGGAGAAAGAATGAGAAAATATACAAGGAGTCCTAATCTAATGGCTCAAAAGGTATGATAAAATTGATCAACTAAAGGGTCCTTTTATAATAGCCGTCATAGAAAAGATATAATTTTAGGAAAGATCCTATAAATTACAAGCTCAAGCCTGCCATAAGTCTTCATAGGGCCGAGCTATAGCTCACTCGCCTAGAGCTATAGCTCGCTTGCTTGTTGCAATTTTCAAGCTTGGTCAGATTTTCGTAAAACGGCCATAACTTTCTCGTTTCTTATCGGAATTGGGCATATGACCAATCGTTGGAAAGCTCTTGAAACAAGCTATCACCTCCAACTTGAATTACCTCAAAATCACTTGTAATTTGAGAGATATTTGCATTCAAAGTCAGCCCTAGTAGATTTCGAGTCACAATTTAACACATAAAATAACATGAAATGAATAAAAATTGAATAGAGCACACCCTAACTTTAATCAATGCAAATGAAATATTGTATAGAGTATTGTGACCATATTATTAATGATTCTTCATCGTTTAGGACCAACATTTGAGGTTAATCATGAACCATAGATATTGCTTCTTGATCTTCTGGTCACAATGTTCTCTACAACATTTTATTGGCATGGATTATTACATGGTATCATATATAGATTCATAGTGCCGCCTTTCCGACTTGGTATTGTGACTAGAAGATTAGAAACTCCTTATGGTACCATAAATGACACAATACGTTTCTTAAACGGGGCCTATTTAATGTTGAGATTTCCCAACTAATTTAATTTCGTACACTGACGAACAAAATACGACACGATATGACAATTGTCCATTCTGGGCGTAGTATGGGATATAATTGGGCTGTTAAGATGGGTCATGCCTCCACCAACCCTCTCCTATGGCTCCGCCTCCGCCCCTGCCTCATATTGCCATTTCACAAAATCATAATAACTCTTTCCCTTCAATTCCCTAAACAATTACTATTCTAGGGAAAAATTATACAATCTAACTCTATTTTATTGTAAGCATATCTTTAGAGTGAGTGACTCTCGACCATACACTAAATAAAAATACCAAAGTGGATCAACGATTTATGACCGGATTCATGCATATGCAACGTATATATATGTGTTTTCGGGTTAAGCTAGAGAAGATTAATGTCTTTAATGACCAATAAAGAATGATACATACTCCTTTCGTCTATAAATGTCTGATT